>NC_137169.1:121591058-122322058 GCF_951394435.1 Stenella coeruleoalba | reverse complement strand
AGCATAAGTTGGTTTTCTAAATTTGAGACCCTGTTCTGTTCTGTAATTCAGTTCCTGTGTAGCCAAGTTTCCATTCCGTGTATTACTGATATCTTATGATGTTTCTTTTTCTGTGTGACTTCTTTTAGTTAGAATCATCATACCTGAATCCACTCATTGTGCTGCTAAGGGCCTGATGACACAGATTTCATTGCTGAGTGATATTGCTTTGTAAGTAAATACCACAACTTCTTTATCCATTTTTCACTTTCTGCGATGTTGAACTTGTACTGTAAACGAGGTTCTTGTAAACAGAGCCGTTCCAAACTTTGGGGTGGCTGTGTCTTTTTGATTTTAAATTCCCTAAGCTATAGGACCATAAGTGGAAGTGCCCTAGGCTCTGTTGCTTTGTTTTTTAGATGTTTCAGGAAACACCATACACTTCTCCCGAGTGGTTGTTGGCAATTTACATCCCGCCCATCAGCATAACAAGGCTCCCAGTTCTCCATGGCCTGTCCTGCCTTTCTGGATTTTACACTTTTTTCAGATGGCCCTTTTGACCGGGGGGAAGTGAGACTTCATTGTAGTGCAGATTTCCTTTGCAAGCTTGCTTGGTTGGCCAAAAAGGGCGTATGCGTTTTTTCCTGAATATATTCAGGAAAAAACGCATACGCCCTTTTTGGCCAAGTGCATCATTGTGGACCTTCTGCCTCTTTTCCTATGCTTTCAATGCAATTCCAGTCTACCTCCTGAAATCGGTTTCCTGCAATTCTGCCCCGCTTTCAAGTCCTCTTGGCAGCCTTACTTCAGTATATTTTTGGACGATAGCTGTCATTTATAACTCTGCAGGTTTGTGAATTACAGTGCACCTGAGCTCCTTTCTTCAACTCGCTTTCTTGTGAGCTGGCCGCAACACCGCAGGATGGCTTCAGGCCCTAATCTGGTTCCGGCACAGCACGCTGAGCCTTTGGTTAATTCCTCTTCCTGGTGGGAAATGAGAGTTAAATTTGCCCGTCCAGACACCTCCAGCTAGTCTCTCATTGGTTCTCGCTATTCCTGTTCATCTTCCGCAGAAATTGCAAACTGGGCCAAACAGGAGGTTAAAGGGACTGACTCTCCAAGTCGGGAGAGTGTTAGTAAAGCGTCTGGAATGTTGCACCCGAGTACCAGGGTACGAAAACTGAGACATATTTGAACACGTCTCCTGATCACATGGTTGATCATACTCTAGGTTCCACATGCATGTTTTAGCTGAAGGAAGAATACCTTAAACCTGGGTAGTTGAAACCCGTGGAATGGGTACCATGCAATATGACTTCAAAGGGTCTTCATTTGCTCACCGAACCTCTCCAATCCTATCACTGCTGCGTTTATGCCCCTGTACACATGCTTGATTCTCTTTTGGAGACATAGCAATCCATAGGTTTTAAGATACTTACAAGTCAGGTACATTCTTAGGCGTTTAATATGCGGTGTTGAGTCCATTTCGTTGAGCAAGGAGTAGCTCTTGTCTATTCCATATTTGGCTTAAGGAACTTTATCTGTGCTCATTTCAATCTCTGGTTTTATGCAGCACCCCAACTCACCTTTACCCTTAAGCAAGCATAAGTTGTTTTTCTAAATTTGAGACCCTGTTCTGTTCTGTAATTCAGTTCCTGTGTAGCCAAGTTTCCATTCCGTGTATTACTGATATCTTATGATGTTTCTTTTTCTGTGTGACTTATTTCAGTTAGAATCATCATACCTGAATCCACTCGTTGTGCTGCTAAGGGCCTGATGACACAGATTTCATTGCTGAGTGATATTGCTTTGTAAGTAAATACCACAACTTCTTTATCCATTTTTCACTTTCTGCGATGTTGAACTTGTACTGTAAACGAGGTTCTTGTAAACAGAGCCGTTCCAAACTTTGGGGTGGCTGTGTCTTTTTGATTTTAAATTCCCTAAGCTATAGGACCATAAGTGGAAGTGCCCTAGGCTCTGTTGCTTTGTTTTTTAGATGTTTCAGGAAACACCATACACTTCTCCCGAGTGGTTGTTGGCAATTTACATCCCGCCCATCAGCATAACAAGGCTCCCAGTTCTCCATGGCCTGTCCTGCCTTTCTGGATTTTACACTTTTTTCAGATGGCCCTTTTGACCGGGGGGAAGTGAGACTTCATTGTAGTGCAGATTTCCTTTGCAAGCTTGCTTGGTTGGCCAAAAAGGGCGTATGCGTTTTTTCCTGAATATATTCAGGAACAAACGCATACGCCCTTTTTGGCCAAGTGCATCATTGTGGACGTTCTGCCTCTTTTCCTATGCTTTCAAAGCAATTCCAGTCTACCTCCTGAAATCGGTTTCCTGCAATTCTGCCCCGCTTTCAAGTCCTCTTGGCAGCCTCACTTCAGTCTATTTTTGGACGATAGCTGTCATTTATAACTCTGCAGGTTTGTGAATTACAGTGCCCCTGAGCTCCTTTCTTCAACTTGCTTTCTTGTGAGCTGGCCGCAACACCGCAGGATGGCTTCAGGCCCTAATCTGGTTCCGTTACGGCACGCTGAGCCTTTGGTTATTTCCTCTTCCTGGTGGGAAATGAGAGTTAAATTTGCCCGTCCAGACACCTCCAGCAAGCCTCTCATTGGTTCTCGCTATTCCTGTTCATCTTCCGCAGAAATTGCAAAGTGTGCCAAACAGGAGGTTAAAGGTGCTGACCTTCCAAGTGGGGAGAGTGTTAGTAAAGCGTCTGGAATGTTGCACCCGAGTACCAGGGGAGGAAAACTGAGACATATTTGAACACGTCTCCCGATCACATGGTTGATCATACTCTGGGTTCCACATGCATGTTTTAGCTGAAGGAAGAATACCTAAAACCTGGGTAGTTGAAACCCGTGGAATGGGTACCATGCAATATGACTTCAAAGGGTCTTCATTTGCTCACCGAACATCTCCAATCCTATCACTGCTGCGTTTATGCCCCTGTACACATGCTTGATTCTCTTTCGGAGACATAGCAATCTATAGGTTTTAAAATACTTACTAGTCAGGTACATTCTTAGGCGTTTAATATGCGGTGTTGAGTCTATTTCGTTGAGCAAGGAGTAGCTCTTGTCTATTCCATATTTGGCTTAAGGAACTTTATCTGTGCTCATTTCAATCTCTGGTTTTATGCAGCACCCCAACTCACCTTTACCCTTAAGCAAGCATAAGTTGGTTTTCTAAATTTGAGACCCTGTTCTGTTCTGTAATTCAGTTCCTGTGTAGCCAAGTTTACATTCCGTGTATTACTGATATCTTATGATGTTTCTTTTTCTGTGTGACTTATTTCAGTTAGAATCATCATACCTGAATCCACTCATTGTGCTGCTAAGGGCCTGATGACACAGATTTCATTGCTGAGTGATATTGCTTTGTAAGTAAATACCACAACTTCTTTATCCATTTTTCACTTTCTGCGATGTTGAACTTGTACTGTAAACGAGTTTCTTGTAAACAGAGGCGTCCCAAACTTTGGGGTGGCTGTGTCTTTTTGATTTTAATTTACCTAAGCTATAGGACCATAAGTGGAAGTGCCCTAGGCTCTGTTGCTTTGTTTTTTAGATGTTTCAGGAAACACCATACACTTCTCCCGAGTGTCTGTTGGCAATTTACATCCCGCCCATCAGCATAACAAGGCTCCCAGTTCTCCATGGCCTGTCCTGCTTTTCTGGATTTTACTCTTTTTTCAGATGGCCCTTTTGACCGGGGGGAAGTGAGACTTCATTGTCGTGCAGATTTCCTTTGCAAGCTTGCTTGGTTGGCCAAAAAGGGCGTATGCGTTTTTTCCTGAATATATTCAGGAAAAAACGCATACGCCCTTTTTGGCCAAGTGCATCATTGTGGACGTTCTGCCTCTTTTCCTATGCTTTCAATGCAATTCCAGTCTACCTCCTGAAATCGGTTTCCTGCAATTCTGCCCCGCTTTCAAGTCCTCTTGGCAGCCCTACTTCAGTATATTTTTGGACTATAGCTGTCATTTATAACTCTGCAGGTTTGTGAATTACAGTGCACCTGAGCTCCTTTCTTCAACTCGCTTTCTTGTGAGCTGGCCGCAACACCGCAGGATGGCTTCAGGCCCTAATCTGGTTCCGGCACGGCACGCTGAGCCTTTGGTTAATTCCTCTTCCTGGTGGGAAATGAGAGTTAAATTTGCCCGTCCAGACACCTCCAGCTAGTCTCTCATTGGTTCTCGCTATTCCTGTTCATCTTCCGCAGAAATTGCAAACTGGGCCAAACAGGAGGTTAAAGGGACTGACTCTCCAAGTCGGGAGAGTGTTAGTAAAGCGTCTGGAATGTTGCACCCGAGTACCACGGTACGAAAACTGAGACATATTTGAACACGTCTCCTGATCACATGGTTGATCATACTCTAGGTTCCACATGCATGTTTTAGCTGAAGGAAGAATACCTTAAACCTGGGTAGTTGAAACCCGTGGAATGGGTACCATGCAATATGACTTCAAAGGGTCTTCATTTGCTCACCGAACCTCTCCAATCCTATCACTGCTGCGTTTATGCCCCTGTACACATGCTTGATTCTCTTTTGGAGACATAGCAATCCATAGGTTTTAAGATACTTACTAGTCAGGTACATTCTTAGGCGTTTAATATGCGGTGTTGAGTCCATTTCGTTGAGCAAGGAGTAGCTCTTGTCTATTCCATATTTGGCTTAAGGAACTTTATCTGTGCTCATTTCAATCTCTGGTTTTATGCAGCACCCCAACTCACCTTTCCCCTTAAGCAAGCATAAGTTGTTTTTCTAAATTTGAGACCCTGTTCTGTTCTGTAATTCAGTTCCTGTGTAGCCAAGTTTCCATTCCGTGTATTACTGATATCTTATGATGTTTCTTTTTCTGTGTGACTTATTTCAGTTAGAATCATCATACCTGAATCCACTCGTTGTGCTGCTAAGGGCCTGATGACACAGATTTCATTGCTGAGTGATATTGCTTTGTAAGTAAATACCACAACTTCTTTATCCATTTTTCACTTTCTGCGATGTTGAACTTGTACTGTAAACGAGGTTCTTGTAAACAGAGCCGTTCCAAACTTTGGGGTGGCTGTGTCTTTTTGATTTTAAATTCCCTAAGCTATAGGACCATAAGTGGAAGTGCCCTAGGCTCTGTTGCTTTGTTTTTTAGATGTTTCAGGAAACACCATACACTTCTCCCAAGTGGTTCTTCGCAATTTACATCCCGCCCATCAGCATAACAAGGCTCCCAGTTCTCCATGGCCTGTCCTGCCTTTCTGGATTTTACACTTTTTTCAGATGGCCCTTTTGACCGGGGGGAAGTGAGACTTCATTGTAGTGCAGATTTCCTTTGCAAGCTTGCTTGGTTGGCCAAAAAGGGCGTATGCGTTTTTTCCTGAATATATTCAGGAAAAAACGCATACGCCCTTTTCGGCCAAGTGCATCATTGTGGACGTTCTGCCTCTTTTCCTATGCTTTCAATGCAATTCCAGTCTACCTCCTGAAATCGGTTTCCTGCAATTCTGCCCCGCTTTCAAGTCCTCTTGGCAGCCTTACTTCAGTATATTTTTGGACTATAGCTGTCATTTATAACTCTGCAGGTTTGTGAAATACAGTGCCCCTGAGCTCCTTTCTTCATCTCGCTTTCTTGTGAGCTGGCCGCAACACTGCAGGATGTCTTTAGGCCCTAATCTTCTTCTGGCACGGCATGCTGAGCCTTTGGTTATTTTCTCTTCCTGGTGGGAAATGAGAGTTAAATTTGCCCGTCCAGACACCTCCAGCTAGTCTCTCTTTGGTTCTCCCTATTCCTGTTCATCTTGCGCAGAAATTGCAAACTGGGCCAAACAGGAGGTTAAAGGCGCTGACTCTCCAAGTGGGGAGAGTGTTAGTAAAGCGTCTGGAATGTTGCACCCGAGTACCAGGGTACGAAAACTGAGACATATTTGAACACGTCTCCTGATCACATGGTTGATCATACTCTAGGTTCTACATGCATGTTTTAGCTGAAGGAAGAATACCTTAAACCTGGGTAGTTGAAACCCGTGGAATGGGTACCATGCAATATGACTTCAAAGGGTCTTCATTTGCTCACCGAACCTCTCCAATCCTATCACTGCTGCGTTTATGCCCCTGTACACATGCTTGATTCTCTTTCGGAGACAAAGCAATCCATCGGTTTTAAGATACTTACTAGTCAGGTACATTCTTAGGCATTTAACATGCGGTGTTGAGTCCATTTCGTTGAGCAAGGAGTAGCTCTTGTCTATTCCATATTTGGCTTAAGGAACTTTATCTGTGCTCATTTCAATCTCTGGTTTTATGCAGCACCCCAACTCACCTTTACCCTTAAGCAAGCATAAGTTGGTTTTCTAAATTTGAGACCCTGTTCTGTTTTGGAATTCAGTTCCTGTGTAGCCAAGTTTACATTCTGTGTATTAGTGACATCTTATGATGTTTCTTTTTCTGTGTGACTTATTTCAGTTAGAATCATCGTACCTGAATCCACTCATTATGCTGCTACGGGCCTGATGACATAGATTTCATTGCTGAGTGATACTGCATTGTACGTAAGTACCACAAGTTCTTTATCCATTTTTCACTTTCTGTGATATTGAACTTGTACGGTAAATGAGGTTCTTGTAAACAGAGGCGTCCCAAACTTTGGGGTGGCTGTGTCTTTTTGATTTTAATTTCCCTAAGCTATAGGACCATAAGTGGAAGTGCCCTAGGCTCTGTTGCTTTGTTTTTTCGATATTTCAGGAAACACCATACACTTCTCCCGAGTGTCTGTTGGCAATTTACATCCCGCCCATCAGCATAACAAGGCTCCCAGTTCTCCATGGCCTGTCCTGCCTTTCTGGATTTTACACTTTTTTCAGATGGCCCTTTTGACCAGGGGGAAGTGAGACTTCATTGTAGTGCAGATTTCCTTTGCAAGCTTGCTTGGTTGGCCAAAAAGGGCGTATGCGTTTTTTCCTGAATATATTCAGGAAAAAACGCATACGCCCTTTTTGGCCAAGTGCATCATTGTGGACGTTCTGCCTCTTTTCCTATGCTTTCAATGCAATTCCAGTCTACCTCCTGAAATCGGTTTCCTGCAATTCTGCCCCGCTTTCAAGTCCTCTTGGCAGCCTTACTTCAGTATATTTTTGGACGATAGCTGTCATTTATAACTCTGCAGGTTTGTGAATTACAGTGCACCTGAGCTCCGTTCTTCAACTCGCTTTCTTTTGACCTGGCCGCAACACCGCAGGATGGCTTCAGGCCCTAATCTGGTTCCGGCATGGCACGCTGAGCCTTTGGTTATTTCCTCATCCTGGTGGGAAATGAGAGTTAAATTTGCCCGTCCAGACACCTCCAGCTAGTCTCTCATTGGTTCTCGCTATTCCTGTTCATCTTCCGCAGAAATTGCAAACTGGGCCAAACAGGAGGTTAAAGGCGCTGACTCTCCAAGTGGGGAGAGTGTTAGTAAAGCGTCTGGAATGTTGCACCCGAGTACCAGGGGAGGAAAACTGAGACATATTTGAACACGTCTCCTGATCACATGGTTGATCATACTCTAGGTTCTACATGCATGTTTTAGCTGAAGGAAGAATACCTTAAACCTGGGTAGTTGAAACCCGTGGAATGGGTACCATGCAATATGACTTCAAAGGGTCTTCATTTGCTCACCGAACCTCTCCAATCCTATCACTGCTGCGTTTATGCCCCTGTACACATGCTTGATTCTCTTTCGGAGACATAGCAATCCATAGGTTTTAAGATACTTACTAGTCAGGTACATTCTTAGGCATTTAACATGCGGTGTTGAGTCCATTTCGTTGAGCAAGGAGTAGCTCTTGTCTATTCCATATTTGGCTTAAGGACCTTTATCTGTGCTCATTTCAATCTCTGGTTTTATGCAGCACCCCAACTCACCTTTCCCCTTAAGCAAGCATAAGTTGCTTTTCTAAATTTGAGACCCTGTTGTGTTTTGGAATTCAGTTCCTGTGTAGCCAAGTTTACATTCTGTGTATTAGTGATAACTTATGATGTTTCTTTTTCTGTGTGACTTATTTCAGTTAGAATCATCGTACCTGAATCCACTCATTATGCTGCTACGGGCCTGATGACATAGATTTCATTGCTGAGTGATACTGTATTGTACGTAAGTACCACAAGTTCTTTATCCATTTTTCACTTTCTGTGATATTGAACTTGTACGGTAAACGAGGTTCTTGTAAACGGAGGCGTCCCAAACTTTGGGTGGCTGTGTCTTTTTGATTTTAATTTCCCTAAGCTATAGGACCATAAGTGGAAGTGCCCTAGGTTCTGTTGCTTTGTTTTTTAGATGTTTCAGGAAACACCATACACTTCTCCCGAGTGGTTGTTGGCAATTTACATCCCACCCATCAGCATAACAAGGCTCCAAGTTCTCCATGGCCTGTCCTGCCTTTCTGGATTTTACACTTTTTTCAGATGGCCCTTTTGACCGGGGGGAAGTGAGACGTCATTGTAGTGCAGATTTCCTTTGCAAGCTTGCTTGGTTGGCCAAAAAGGGCGTATGCGTTTTTTCCTGAATATATTCAGGAAAAAGGGCGTATGCGTTTTTTCCTGAATATATTTTTCCTGAATATATTCAGGAAAAAACGCATACGCCCTTTTTGACCAAGTGCATCATTGTGGACGTTCTGCCTCTTTTCCTATGCTTTCAATGCAATTCCAGTCTACCTCCTGAAATCGGTTTCCTGCAATTCTGCCCCGCTTTCAAGTCCTCTTGGCAGCCTTACTTCAGTCTATTTTTGGACGATAGCTGTCATTTATAACTCTGCAGGTTTGTGAATTACAGTGCCCCTGAGCTCCTTTCTTCAACTCGCTTTCTTTTGAGCTGGCCGCAACACCGCAGGATGGCTTCAGGCCCTAATCTGGTTCCGGCACGGCATGCTGAGCCTTTGGTTATTTCCTCATCCTGGTGGGAAATGAGAGTTAAATTTGCCCGTCCAGACACCTCCAGCTAGTCTCTCATTGGTTCTCCCAATTCCTGTTCATCTTGCGCAGAAATTGCAAACTGGGCCAAACAGGAGGTTAAAGGCGCTGACTCTCCAAGTGGGGAGAGTGTTAGTAAAGCGTCTGGAATGTTGCACCCGAGTTCCAGGGGATGAAAACTGAGACATATTTGAACACGTCTCCCGTTCACATGGTTGATCATACTTGGGTTCCACATGCATGTTTTAACTGAAGGAAGAATACCTTAAACCTGGAGAGATAAGACCCGTGGAATGGGTACCATGCAATATGACTTCAAAGGGTCTTCATTTGCTCACCGAACCTCTCCAATCCTATCACTGCTGCGTTTATGCCCCTGTACACATGCTTGATTCTCTTTCGGAGACTTAGCAATCCATAGGTTTTAAGATACTTACTAGTCAGGTACATTCTTAGGCGTTTAATATGGGGTGTTGAGTCCATTTCGTTGAGCAAGGAGTAGCTCTTGTCTATTCCATATTTGGCTTAAGGAACTTTATCTGTGCTCATTTCAATCTCTGGTTTTATGCAGCACCCCAACTCACCTTTCCCCTTAAGCAAGCATAAGTTGTTTTTCTAAATTTGAGACCCTGTTCTGTTCTGTAATTCAGTTCCTGTGTAGCCAAGTTTCCATTCCGTGTATTACTGATATCTTATGATGTTTCTTTTTCTGTGTGACTTATTTCAGTTAGAATCATCATACCTGAATCCACTCATTGTGCTGCTAAGGGCCTGATGACACAGATTTCATTGCTGAGTGATATTGCTTTGTAAGTAAATACCACAACTTCTTTATCCATTTTTCACTTTCTGCGATGTTGAACTTGTACTGTAAACGAGGTTCTTGTAAACAGAGCCGTTCCAAACTTTGGGGTGGCTGTGTCTTTTTGATTTTAAATTCCCTAAGCTATAGGACCATAAGTGGAAGTGCCCTAGGCTCTGTTGCTTTGTTTTTTAGATGTTTCAGGAAACACCATACACTTCTCCCGAGTGGTTGTTGGCAATTTACATCCCGCCCATCAGCATAACAAGGCTCCCAGTTCTCCATGGCCTGTCCTGCCTTTCTGGATTTTACACTTTTTTCAGATGGCCCTTTTGACCGGGGGGAAGTGAGACTTCATTGTAGTGCAGATTTCCTTTGCAAGCTTGCTTGGTTGGCCAAAAAGGGCGTATGCGTTTTTTCCTGAATATATTCAGGAACAAACGCATACGCCCTTTTTGGCCAAGTGCATCACTGTGGACTTTCTGCCTCTTTTCCTATGCTTTCAATGCAATTCCAGTCTACCTCCTGAAATCGGTTTCCTGCAATTCTGCCCCGCTTTCAAGTCCTCTTGGCAGCCTCACGTCAGTCTATTTTTGGACGATAGCTGTCATTTATAACTCTGCAGGTTTGTGAATTACAGTGCCCCTGAGCTCCTTTCTTCAACTTGCTTTCTTGTGAGCTGGCCGCAACACCGCAGGATGGCTTCAGGCCCTAATCTGGTTCTGGTACGGCACGCTGAGCCTTTGGTTATTTCCTCTTCCTGGTGGGAAATGAGAGTTAAATTTGCCCGTCCAGACACCTCCAGCAAGACTCTCATTGGTTCTCGCTATTCCTGTTCATCTTCCGCAGAAATTTCAAAGTGTGCCAAACAGGAGGTTAAAGGTGCTGACCTTCCAAGTGGGGAGAGTGTTAGTAAAGCGCCTGGAATGTTGCACCCGAGTACCAGGGGAGGAAAACTGAGACATATTTGAACACGTCTCCCGTTCACACGGTTGATCATACTTGGGTTCCACATGCATGTTTTAGCTGAAGGAAGAATACCTTAAACCTGGAGAGTTGAGACCCGTGTAATGGGTACCATGCAATATGACTTCAAAGGGTCTTCATTTGCTCACCGAACCTCTCCAATCCTATCACTGCTGCGTTTATGCCCCTGTACACATGCTTGATTCTCTTTCGGAGACATAGCAATCCATAGGTTTTAAGATACTTACTAGTCAGGTACATTCTTAGGCGTTTAATGTGCGGTTCTGAGTCCATTTCGTTGAGCAAGGAGTAGCTCTTGTCTATTCCATATTTGGCTTAAGGAACTTTATCTGTGCTCATTTCAATCTCTGGTTTTATGCAGCACCCCAACTCACCTTTACCCTTAAGCAAGCATAAGTTGGTTTTCTAAATTTGAGACCCTGTTCTGTTCTGTAATTCAGTTCCTGTGTAGCCAAGTTTCCATTCCGTGTATTACTGATATCTTATGATGTTTCTTTTTCTGTGTGACTTCTTTTAGTTAGAATCATCATACCTGAATCCACTCATTGTGCTGCTAAGGGCCTGATGACACAGATTTCATTGCTGAGTGATATTGCTTTGTAAGTAAATACCACAACTTCTTTATCCATTTTTCACTTTCTGCGATGTTGAACTTGTACTGTAAACGAGGTTCTTGTAAACAGAGCCATTCCAAACTTTGGGGTGGCTGTGTCTTTTTGATTTTAAATTCCCTAAGCTATAGGACCATAAGTGGAAGTGCCCTAGGCTCTGTTGCTTTGTTTTTTAGATGTTTCAGGAAACACCATACACTTCTCCCGAGTGGTTGTTGGCAATTTACATCCCGCCCATCAGCATAACAAGGCTCCCAGTTCTCCATGGCCTGTCCTGCCTTTCTGGATTTTACACTTTTTTCAGATGGCCCTTTTGACCGGGGGGAAGTGAGACTTCATTGTAGTGCAGATTTCCTTTGCAAGCTTGCTTGGTTGGCCAAAAAGGGCGTATGCGTTTTTTCCTGAATATATTCAGGAAAAAACGCATACGCCCTTTTTGGCCAAGTGCATCATTGTGGACCTTCTGCCTCTTTTCCTATGCTTTCAATGCAATTCCAGTCTACCTCCTGAAATCGGTTTCCTGCAATTCTGCCCCGCTTTCAAGTCCTCTTGGCAGCCTTACTTCAGTCTATTTTTGGACGATAGCTGTCATTTATAACTCTGCAGGTTTGTGAATTACAGTGCCCCTGAGCTCCTTTCTTCAACTCGCTTTCTTGTGACCTGGCCGCAACACCGCAGGATGGCTTCAGGCCCTAATCTGGTTCCGGCACGGCACGCTGAGCCTTTGGTTAATTCCTCTTCCTGGTGGGAAATGAGAGTTAAATTTGCCCGTCCAGACACCTCCAGCTAGTCTCTCATTGGTTCTCGCTATTCCTGTTCATCTTCCGCAGAAATTGCAAACTGGGCCAAACAGGAGGTTAAAGGGACTGACTCTCCAAGTCGGGAGAGTGTTAGTAAAGCATCTGGAATGTTGCACCCGAGTACCAGGGTACGAAAACTGAGACATATTTGAACACGTCTCCTGATCACATGGTTGATCATACTCTAGGTTCCACATGCATGTTTTAGCTGAAGGAAGAATACCTTAAACCTGGGTAGTTGAAACCCGTGGAATGGGTACCATGCAATATGACTTCAAAGGGTCTTCATTTGCTCACCGAACCTCTCCAATCCTATCACTGCTGCGTTTATGCCCCTGTACACATGCTTGATTCTCTTTTGGAGACATAGCAATCCATAGGTTTTAAGATACTTACAAGTCAGGTACATTCTTAGGCGTTTAATATGCGGTGTTGAGTCCATTTCGTTGAGCAAGGAGTAGCTCTTGTCTATTCCATATTTGGCTTAAGGAACTTTATCTGTGCTCATTTCAATCTCTGGTTTTATGCAGCACCCCAACTCACCTTTACCCTTAAGCAAGCATAAGTTGGTTTTCTAAATTTGAGACCCTGTTCTGTTCTGTAATTCAGTTCCTGTGTAGCCAAGTTTCCATTCCGTGTATTACTGATATCTTATGATGTTTCTTTTTCTGTGTGACTTATTTCAGTTAGAATCATCATACCTGAATCCACTCGTTGTGCTGCTAAGGGCCTGATGACACAGATTTCATTGCTGAGTGATATTGCTTTGTAAGTAAATACCACAACTTCTTTATCCATTTTTCACTTTCTGCGATGTTGAACTTGTACTGTAAACGAGGTTCTTGTAAACAGAGCCGTTCCAAACTTTGGGGTGGCTGTGTCTTTTTGATTTTAAATTCCCTAAGCTATAGGACCATAAGTGGAAGTGCCCTAGGCTCTGTTGCTTTGTTTTTTAGATGTTTCAGGAAACACCATACACTTCTCCCGAGTGGTTGTTGGCAATTTACATCCCGCCCATCAGCATAACAAGGCTCCCAGTTCTCCATGGCCTGTCCTGCCTTTCTGGATTTTACACTTTTTTCAGATGGCCCTTTTGACCGGGGGGAAGTGAGACTTCATTGTAGTGCAGATTTCCTTTGCAAGCTTGCTTGGTTGGCCAAAAAGGGCGTATGCGTTTTTTCCTGAATATATTCAGGAACAAACGCATACGCCCTTTTTGGCCAAGTGCATCATTGTGGACGTTCTGCCTCTTTTCCTATGCTTTCAATGCAATTCCAGTCTACCTCCTGAAATCGGTTTCCTGCAATTCTGCCCCGCTTTCAAGTCCTCTTGGCAGCCTCACTTCAGTCTATTTTTGGACGATAGCTGTCATTTATAACTCTGCAGGTTTGTGAATTACAGTGCCCCTGAGCTCCTTTCTTCAACTTGCTTTCTTGTGAGCTGGCCGCAACACCGCAGGATGGCTTCAGGCCCTAATCTGGTTCCGTTACGGCACGCTGAGCCTTTGGTTATTTCCTCTTCCTGGTGGGAAATGAGAGTTAAATTTGCCCGTCCAGACACCTCCAGCAAGCCTCTCATTGGTTCTCGCTATTCCTGTTCATCTTCCGCAGAAATTGCAAACTGGGCCAAACAGGAGGTTAAAGGGACTGACTCTCCAAGTCGGGAGAGTGTTAGTAAAGCGTCTGGAATGTTGCACCCGAGTACCAGGGTACGAAAACTGAGACATATTTGAACACGTCTCCTGATCACATGGTTGATCATACTTGGGTTCCACATGCATGTTTTAGCTGAAGGAAGAATACCTTAAACCTGGGTAGTTGAAACCCGTGGAATGGGTACCATGCAATATGACTTCAAAGGGTCTTCATTTGCTCACCGAACCTCTCCAATCCTATCACTGCTGCGTTTATGCCCCTGTACACATGCTTGATTCTCTTTTGGAGACATAGCAATCCATAGGTTTTAAGATACTTACAAGTCAGGTACATTCTTAGGCGTTTAATATGCGGTGTTGAGTCCATTTCGTTGAGCAAGGAGTAGCTCTTGTCTATTCCATATTTGGCTTAAGGAACTTTATCTGTGCTCATTTCAATCTCTGGTTTTATGCAGCACCCCAACTCACCTTTACCCTTAAGCAAGCATAAGTTGTTTTTCTAAATTTGAGACCCTGTTCTGTTCTGTAATTCAGTTCCTGTGTAGCCAAGTTTCCATTCCGTGTATTACTGATATCTTATGATGTTTCTTTTTCTGTGTGACTTATTTCAGTTAGAATCATCATACCTGAATCCACTCGTTGTGCTGCTAAGGGCCTGATGACACAGATTTCATTGCTGAGTGATATTGCTTTGTAAGTAAATACCACAACTTCTTTATCCATTTTTCACTTTCTGCGATGTTGAACTTGTACTGTAAACGAGGTTCTTGTAAACAGAGCCGTTCCAAACTTTGGGGTGGCTGTGTCTTTTTGATTTTAAATTCCCTAAGCTATAGGACCATAAGTGGAAGTGCCCTAGGCTCTGTTGCTTTGTTTTTTAGATGTTTCAGGAAACACCATACACTTCTCCCAAGTGGTTCTTCGCAATTTACATCCCGCCCATCAGCATAACAAGGCTCCCAGTTCTCCATGGCCTGTCCTGCCTTTCTGGATTTTACACTTTTTTCAGATGGCCCTTTTGACCGGGGGAAGTGAGACTTCATTGTAGTGCAGATTTCCTTTGCAAGCTTGCTTGGTTGGCCAAAAAGGGCGTATGCGTTTTTTCCTGAATATATTCAGGAAAAAACGCATACGCCCTTTTTGGCCAAGTGCATCATTGTGGACGTTCTGCCTCTTTTCCTATGCTTTCAATGCAATTCCAGTCTACCTCCTGAAATCGGTTTCCTGCAATTCTGCCCCGCTTTCAAGTCCTCTTGGCAGCCTTACTTCAGTATATTTTTGGACTATAGCTGTCATTTATAACTCTGCAGGTTTGTGAAATACAGTGCCCCTGAGCTCCTTTCTTCATCTCGCTTTCTTGTGAGCTGGCCGCAACACTGCAGGATGTCTTTAGGCCCTAATCTTGTTCTGGCACGGCATGCTGAGCCTTTGGTTATTTTCTCTTCCTGGTGGGAAATGAGAGTTAAATTTGCCCGTCCAGACACCTCCAGCTAGTCTCTCATTGGTTCTCCCTATTCCTGTTCATCTTGCGCAGAAATTGCAAACTGGGCCAAACAGGAGGTTAAAGGCGCTGACTCTCCAAGTGGGGAGAGTGTTAGTAAAGCGTCTGGAATGTTGCACCCGAGTACCAGGGTACGAAAACTGAGACATATTTGAACACGTCTCCTGATCACATGGTTGATCATACTCTAGGTTCTGCATGCATGTTTTAGCTGAAGGAAGAATACCTTAAACCTGGGTAGTTGAAACCCGTGGAATGGGTACCATGCAATATGACTTCAAAGGGTCTTCATTTGCTCACCGAACCTCTCCAATCCTATCACTGCTGCGTTTATGCCCCTGTACACATGCTTGATTCTCTTTCGGAGACATAGCAATCCATCAGTTTTAAGATACTTACTAGTCAGGTACATACTTAGGCATTTAACATGCGGTGTTGAGTCCATTTCGTTGAGCAAGGAGTAGCTCTTGTCTATTCCATATTTGGCTTAAGGAACTTTATCTGTGCTCATTTCAATCTCTGGTTTTATGCAGCACCCCAATTCACCTTTACCCTTAAGCAAGCATAAGTTGGTTTTCTAAATTTGAGACCCTGTTGTGTTTTGGAATTCAGTTCCTGTGTAGCCAAGTTTACATTCTGTGTATTAGTGACATCTTATGATGTTTCTTTTTCTGTGTGACTTATTTCAGTTAGAATCATCGTACCTGAATCCACTCATTATGCTGCTACGGGCCTGATGACATAGATTTCATTGCTGAGTGATACTGCATTGTACGTAAGTACCACAAGTTCTTTATCCATTTTTCACTTTCTGTGATATTGAACTTGTACGGTAAATGAGGTTCTTGTAAACAGAGGCGTCCCAAACTTTGGGGTGGCTGTGTCTTTTTGATTTTAATTTCCCTAAGCTATAGGACCATAAGTGGAAGTGCCCTAGGCTCTGTTGCTTTGTTTTTTCGATATTTCAGGAAACACCATACACTTCTCCCGAGTGTCTGTTGGCAATTTACATCCCGCCCATCAGCATAACAAGGCTCCCAGTTCTCCATGGCCTGTCCTGCCTTTCTGGATTTTACACTTTTTTCAGATGGCCCTTTTGACCAGGGGGAAGTGAGACTTCATTGTAGTGCAGATTTCCTTTGCAAGCTTGCTTGGTTGGCCAAAAAGAGCGTATGCGTTTTTTCCTGAATATATTCAGGAAAAAACGCATACGCCCTTTTTGGCCAAGTGCATCACTGTGGACTTTCTGCCTCTTTTCCTATGCTTTCAATGCAATTCCAGTCTACCTCCTGAAATCGGTTTCCTGCAATTCTGCCCCGCTTTCAAGTCCTCTTGGCAGCCTTACTTCAGTATATTTTTGGACGATAGCTGTCATTTATAACTCTGCAGGTTTGTGAATTACAGTGCACCTGAGCTCCTTTCTTCAACTCGCTTTCTTGTGACCTGGACGCAACACCGCAGGATGGCTTCAGGCCCTAATCTGGTTCCGGCATGGCACGCTGAGCCTTTGGTTATTTCCTCTTCCTGGTGGGAAATGAGAGTTAAATTTGCCCGTCCAGACACCTCCAGCTAGTCTCTCATTGGTTCTCGCTATTCCTGTTCATCTTCCGCAGAAATTGCAAACTGGGCCAAACAGGAGGTTAAAGGCGCTGACTCTCCAAGTGGGGAGAGTGTTAGTAAAGCGTCTGGAATGTTGCACCCGAGTACCAGGGTACGAAAACTGAGACATATTTGAACACGTCTCCTGATCACATGGTTGATCATACTCTAGGTTCTACATGCATGTTTTAGCTGAAGGAAGAATACCTTAAACCTGGGTAGTTGAAACCCGTGGAATGGGTACCATGCAATATGACTTCAAAGGGTCTTCATTTGCTCACCGAACCTCTCCAATCCTATCACTGCTGCGTTTATGCCCCTGTACACATGCTTGATTCTCTTTCGGAGACATAGCAATCCATCAGTTTTAAGATACTTACTAGTCAGGTACATACTTAGGCATTTAACATGCGGTGTTGAGTCCATTTCGTTGAGCAAGGAGTAGCTCTTGTCTATTCCATATTTGGCTTAAGGAACTTTATCTGTGCTCATTTCAATCTCTGGTTTTATGCAGCACCCCAATTCACCTTTACCCTTAAGCAAGCATAAGTTGGTTTTCTAAATTTGAGACCCTGTTGTGTTTTGGAATTCAGTTCCTGTGTAGCCAAGTTTACATTCTGTGTATTAGTGACATCTTATGATGTTTCTTTTTCTGTGTGACTTATTTCAGTTAGAATCATCGTACCTGAATCCACTCATTATGCTGCTACGGGCCTGATGACATAGATTTCATTGCTGAGTGATACTGCATTGTACGTAAGTACCACAAGTTCTTTATCCATTTTTCACTTTCTGTGATATTGAACTTGTACGGTAAATGAGGTTCTTGTAAACAGAGGCGTCCCAAACTTTGGGGTGGCTGTGTCTTTTTGATTTTAATTTCCCTAAGCTATAGGACCATAAGTGGAAGTGCCCTAGGCTCTGTTGCTTTGTTTTTTCGATATTTCAGGAAACACCATACACTTCTCCCGAGTGTCTGTTGGCAATTTACATCCCGCCCATCAGCATAACAAGGCTCCCAGTTCTCCATGGCCTGTCCTGCCTTTCTGGATTTTACACTTTTTTCAGATGGCCCTTTTGACCAGGGGGAAGTGAGACTTCATTGTAGTGCAGATTTCCTTTGCAAGCTTGCTTGGTTGGCCAAAAAGAGCGTATGCGTTTTTTCCTGAATATATTCAGGAAAAAACGCATACGCCCTTTTTGGCCAAGTGCATCACTGTGGACTTTCTGCCTCTTTTCCTATGCTTTCAATGCAATTCCAGTCTACCTCCTGAAATCGGTTTCCTGCAATTCTGCCCCGCTTTCAAGTCCTCTTGGCAGCCTTACTTCAGTCTATTTTTGGACGATAGCTGTCATTTATAACTCTGCAGGTTTGTGAATTACAGTGCACCTGAGCTCCTTTCTTCAACTCGCTTTCTTGTGACCTGGACGCAACACCGCAGGATGGCTTCAGGCCCTAATCTGGTTCCGGCATGGCACGCTGAGCCTTTGGTTATTTCCTCTTCCTGGTGGGAAATGAGAGTTAAATTTGCCCGTCCAGACACCTCCAGCTAGTCTCTCATTGGTTCTCGCTATTCCTGTTCATCTTCCGCAGAAATTGCAAACTGGGCCAAACAGGAGGTTAAAGGCGCTGACTCTCCAAGTGGGGAGAGTGTTAGTAAAGCGTCTGGAATGTTGCACCCGAGTACCAGGGTACGAAAACTGAGACATATTTGAACACGTCTCCTGATCACATGGTTGATCATACTCTAGGTTCTGCATGCATGTTTTAGCTGAAGGAAGAATACCTTAAACCTGGGTAGTTGAAACCCGTGGAATGGGTACCATGCAATATGACTTCAAAGGGTCTTCATTTGCTCACCGAACCTCTCCAATCCTATCACTGCTGCGTTTATGCCCCTGTACACATGCTTGATTCTCTTTCGGAGACATAGCAATCCATCAGTTTTAAGATACTTACTAGTCAGGTACATACTTAGGCATTTAACATGCGGTGTTGAGTCCATTTCGTTGAGCAAGGAGTAGCTCTTGTCTATTCCATATTTGGCTTAAGGAACTTTATCTGTGCTCATTTCAATCTCTGGTTTTATGCAGCACCCCAATTCACCTTTACCCTTAAGCAAGCATAAGTTGGTTTTCTAAATTTGAGACCCTGTTGTGTTTTGGAATTCAGTTCCTGTGTAGCCAAGTTTACATTCTGTGTATTAGTGACATCTTATGATGTTTCTTTTTCTGTGTGACTTATTTCAGTTAGAATCATCGTACCTGAATCCACTCATTATGCTGCTACGGGCCTGATGACATAGATTTCATTGCTGAGTGATACTGCATTGTACGTAAGTACCACAAGTTCTTTATCCATTTTTCACTTTCTGTGATATTGAACTTGTACGGTAAATGAGGTTCTTGTAAACAGAGGCGTCCCAAACTTTGGGGTGGCTGTGTCTTTTTGATTTTAATTTCCCTAAGCTATAGGACCATAAGTGGAAGTGCCCTAGGCTCTGTTGCTTTGTTTTTTCGATATTTCAGGAAACACCATACACTTCTCCCGAGTGTCTGTTGGCAATTTACATCCCGCCCATCAGCATAACAAGGCTCCCAGTTCTCCATGGCCTGTCCTGCCTTTCTGGATTTTACACTTTTTTCAGATGGCCCTTTTGACCAGGGGGAAGTGAGACTTCATTGTAGTGCAGATTTCCTTTGCAAGCTTGCTTGGTTGGCCAAAAAGAGCGTATGCGTTTTTTCCTGAATATATTCAGGAAAAAACGCATACGCCCTTTTTGGCCAAGTGCATCACTGTGGACTTTCTGCCTCTTTTCCTATGCTTTCAATGCAATTCCAGTCTACCTCCTGAAATCGGTTTCCTGCAATTCTGCCCCGCTTTCAAGTCCTCTTGGCAGCCTTACTTCAGTATATTTTTGGACGATAGCTGTCATTTATAACTCTGCAGGTTTGTGAATTACAGTGCACCTGAGCTCCTTTCTTCAACTCGCTTTCTTGTGACCTGGACGCAACACCGCAGGATGGCTTCAGGCCCTAATCTGGTTCCGGCATGGCACGCTGAGCCTTTGGTTATTTCCTCTTCCTGGTGGGAAATGAGAGTTAAATTTGCCCGTCCAGACACCTCCAGCTAGTCTCTCATTGGTTCTCGCTATTCCTGTTCATCTTCCGCAGAAATTGCAAACTGGGCCAAACAGGAGGTTAAAGGCGCTGACTCTCCAAGTGGGGAGAGTGTTAGTAAAGCGTCTGGAATGTTGCACCCGAGTACCAGGGTACGAAAACTGAGACATATTTGAACACGTCTCCTGATCACATGGTTGATCATACTCTAGGTTCTACATGCATGTTTTAGCTGAAGGAAGAATACCTTAAACCTGGGTAGTTGAAACCCGTGGAATGGGTACCATGCAATATGACTTCAAAGGGTCTTCATTTGCTCACCGAACCTCTCCAATCCTATCACTGCTGCGTTTATGCCCCTGTACACATGCTTGATTCTCTTTCGGAGACATAGCAATCCATCAGTTTTAAGATACTTACTAGTCAGGTACATACTTAGGCATTTAACATGCGGTGTTGAGTCCATTTCGTTGAGCAAGGAGTAGCTCTTGTCTATTCCATATTTGGCTTAAGGAACTTTATCTGTGCTCATTTCAATCTCTGGTTTTATGCAGCACCCCAATTCACCTTTACCCTTAAGCAAGCATAAGTTGGTTTTCTAAATTTGAGACCCTGTTGTGTTTTGGAATTCAGTTCCTGTGTAGCCAAGTTTACATTCTGTGTATTAGTGACATCTTATGATGTTTCTTTTTCTGTGTGACTTATTTCAGTTAGAATCATCGTACCTGAATCCACTCATTATGCTGCTACGGGCCTGATGACATAGATTTCATTGCTGAGTGATACTGCATTGTACGTAAGTACCACAAGTTCTTTATCCATTTTTCACTTTCTGTGATATTGAACTTGTACGGTAAATGAGGTTCTTGTAAACAGAGGCGTCCCAAACTTTGGGGTGGCTGTGTCTTTTTGATTTTAATTTCCCTAAGCTATAGGACCATAAGTGGAAGTGCCCTAGGCTCTGTTGCTTTGTTTTTTCGATATTTCAGGAAACACCATACACTTCTCCCGAGTGTCTGTTGGCAATTTACATCCCGCCCATCAGCATAACAAGGCTCCCAGTTCTCCATGGCCTGTCCTGCCTTTCTGGATTTTACACTTTTTTCAGATGGCCCTTTTGACCAGGGGGAAGTGAGACTTCATTGTAGTGCAGATTTCCTTTGCAAGCTTGCTTGGTTGGCCAAAAAGAGCGTATGCGTTTTTTCCTGAATATATTCAGGAAAAAACGCATACGCCCTTTTTGGCCAAGTGCATCACTGTGGACTTTCTGCCTCTTTTCCTATGCTTTCAATGCAATTCCAGTCTACCTCCTGAAATCGGTTTCCTGCAATTCTGCCCCGCTTTCAAGTCCTCTTGGCAGCCTTACTTCAGTCTATTTTTGGACGATAGCTGTCATTTATAACTCTGCAGGTTTGTGAATTACAGTGCACCTGAGCTCCTTTCTTCAACTCGCTTTCTTGTGACCTGGACGCAACACCGCAGGATGGCTTCAGGCCCTAATCTGGTTCCGGCATGGCACGCTGAGCCTTTGGTTATTTCCTCTTCCTGGTGGGAAATGAGAGTTAAATTTGCCCGTCCAGACACCTCCAGCTAGTCTCTCATTGGTTCTCGCTATTCCTGTTCATCTTCCGCAGAAATTGCAAACTGGGCCAAACAGGAGGTTAAAGGCGCTGACTCTCCAAGTGGGGAGAGTGTTAGTAAAGCGTCTGGAATGTTGCACCCGAGTACCAGGGTACGAAAACTGAGACATATTTGAACACGTCTCCTGATCACATGGTTGATCATACTCTAGGTTCTACATGCATGTTTTAGCTGAAGGAAGAATACCTTAAACCTGGGTAGTTGAAACCCGTGGAATGGGTACCATGCAGTATGACTTCAAAGGGTCTTCATTTGCTCACCGAACCTCTCCAATCCTATCACTGCTGCGTTTATGCCCCTGTACACATGCTTGATTCTCTTTCGGAGACATAGCAATCCATAGGTTTTAAGATACTTACTAGTCAGGTACATTCTTAGGCATTTAACATGCGGTGTTGAGTCCATTTCGTTGAGCAAGGAGTAGCTCTTGTCTATTCCATATTTGGCTTAAGGACCTTTATCTGTGCTCATTTCAATCTCTGGTTTTATGCAGCACCCCAACTCACCTTTCCCCTTAAGCAAGCATAAGTTGCTTTTCTAAATTTGAGACCCTGTTGTGTTTTGGAATTCAGTTCCTGTGTAGCCAAGTTTACATTCTGTGTATTAGTGATAACTTATGATGTTTCTTTTTCTGTGTGACTTATTTCAGTTAGAATCATCGTACCTGAATCCACTCATTATGCTGCTACGGGCCTGATGACATAGATTTCATTGCTGAGTGATACTGTATTGTACGTAAGTACCACAAGTTCTTTATCCATTTTTCACTTTCTGTGATATTGAACTTGTACGGTAAACGAGGTTCTTGTAAACGGAGGCGTCCCAAACTTTGGGTGGCTGTGTCTTTTTGATTTTAATTTCCCTAAGCTATAGGACCATAAGTGGAAGTGCCCTAGGTTCTGTTGCTTTGTTTTTTAGATGTTTCAGGAAACACCATACACTTCTCCCGAGTGGTTGTTGGCAATTTACATCCCACCCATCAGCATAACAAGGCTCCCAGTTCTCCATGGCCTGTCCTGCCTTTCTGGATTTTACACTTTTTTCAGATGGCCCTTTTGACCGGGGGGAAGTGAGACTTCATTGTAGTGCAGATTTCCTTTGCAAGCTTGCTTGGTTGGCCAAAAAGGGCGTATGCGTTTTTTCCTGAATATATTCAGGAACAAACGCATACGCCCTTTTTGGCCAAGTGCATCATTGTGGACGTTCTGCCTCTTTTCCTATGCTTTCAATGCAATTCCAGTCTACCTCCTGAAATCGGTTTCCTGCAATTCTGCCCCGCTTTCAAGTCCTCTTGGCAGCCTCACTTCAGTCTATTTTTGGACGATAGCTGTCATTTATAACTCTGCAGGTTTGTGAATTACAGTGCCCCTGAGCTCCTTTCTTCAACTTGCTTTCTTGTGAGCTGGCCGCAACACCGCAGGATGGCTTCAGGCCCTAATCTGGTTCCGTTACGGCACGCTGAGCCTTTGGTTATTTCCTCTTCCTGGTGGGAAATGAGAGTTAAATTTGCCCGTCCAGACACCTCCAGCAAGCCTCTCATTGGTTCTCGCTATTCCTGTTCATCTTCCGCAGAAATTGCAAAGTGTGCCAAACAGGAGGTTAAAGGTGCTGACCTTCCAAGTGGGGAGAGTGTTAGTAAAGCGTCTGGAATGTTGCACCCGAGTACCAGGGGAGGAAAACTGAGACATATTTGAACACGTCTCCCGATCACATGGTTGATCATACTCTGGGTTCCACATGCATGTTTTAGCTGAAGGAAGAATACCTAAAACCTGGGTAGTTGAAACCCGTGGAATGGGTACCATGCAATATGACTTCAAAGGGTCTTCATTTGCTCACCGAACATCTCCAATCCTATCACTGCTGCGTTTATAACCCTGTACACATGCTTGATTCTCTTTCGGAGACATAGCAATCTATAGGTTTTAAAATACTTACTAGTCAGGTACATTCTTAGGCGTTTAATATGCGGTGTTGAGTCCATTTCGTTGAGCAAGGAGTAGCTCTTGTCTATTCCATATTTGGCTTAAGGAACTTTATCTGTGCTCATTTCAATCTCTGGTTTTATGCAGCACCCCAACTCACCTTTACCCTTAAGCAAGCATAAGTTGGTTTTCTAAATTTGAGACCCTGTTCTGTTCTGTAATTCAGTTCCTGTGTAGCCAAGTTTCCATTCCGTGTATTACTGATATCTTATGATGTTTCTTTTTCTGTGTGACTTATTTCAGTTAGAATCATCATACCTGAATCCACTCATTGTGCTGCTAAGGGCCTGATGACACAGATTTCATTGCTGAGTGATATTGCTTTGTAAGTAAATACCACACCTTCTTTATCCATTTTTCACTTTCTGCGATGTTGAACTTGTACTGTAAACGAGTTTCTTGTAAACAGAGGCGTCCCAAACTTTGGGGTGGCTGTGTCTTTTTGATTTTAATTTACCTAAGCTATAGGACCATAAGTGGAAGTGCCCTAGGCTCTGTTGCTTTGTTTTTTAGATGTTTCAGGAAACACCATACACTTCTCGCGAGTGTCTGTTGGCAATTTACATCCCGCCCATCAGCATAACAAGGCTCCCAGTTCTCCATGGCCTGTCCTGCCTTTCTGGATTTTACACTTTTTTCAGATGGCCCTTTTGACTGGGGGGAAGTGAGACTTCATTGTAGTGCAGATTTCCTTTGCAAGCTTGCTTGGTTGGCCAAAAAGGGCGTATGCGTTTTTTCCTGAATATATTCAGGAAAAAACGCATACGCCCTTTTTGGCCAAGTGCATCATTGTGGACGTTCTGCCTCTTTTCCTATGCTTTCAATGCAATTCCAGTCTACCTCCTGAAATCGGTTTCCTGCAATTCTGCCCCGCTTTCAAGTCCTCTTGGCAGCCCTACTTCAGTATATTTTTGGACTATAGCTGTCATTTATAACTCTGCAGGTTTGTGAATTACAGTGCCCCTGAGCTCCTTTCTTCAACTCGCTTTCTTGTGAGCTGGCCGCAACACCGCAGGATGGCTTCAGGCCCTAATCTGGTTCCGGCACGGCACGCTGAGCCTTTGGTTAATTCCTCTTCCTGGTGGGAAATGAGAGTTAAATTTGCCCGTCCAGACACCTCCAGCTAGTCTCTCATTGGTTCTCGCTATTCCTGTTCATCTTCCGCAGAAATTGCAAACTGGGCCAAACAGGAGGTTAAAGGGACTGACTCTCCAAGTCGGGAGAGTGTTAGTAAAGCGTCTGGAATGTTGCACCCGAGTACCAGGGTACGAAAACTGAGACATATTTGAACACGTCTCCTGATCACATGGTTGATCATACTTGGGTTCCACATGCATGTTTTAGCTGAAGGAAGAATACCTTAAACCTGGGTAGTTGAAACCCGTGGAATGGGTACCATGCAATATGACTTCAAAGGGTCTTCATTTGCTCACCGAACCTCTCCAATCCTATCACTGCTGCGTTTATGCCCCTGTACACATGCTTGATTCTCTTTTGGAGACATAGCAATCCATAGGTTTTAAGATACTTACAAGTCAGGTACATTCTTAGGCGTTTAATATGCGGTGTTGAGTCCATTTCGTTGAGCAAGGAGTAGCTCTTGTCTATTCCATATTTGGCTTAAGGAACTTTATCTGTGCTCATTTCAATCTCTGGTTTTATGCAGCACCCCAACTCACCTTTCCCCTTAAGCAAGCATAAGTTGTTTTTCTAAATTTGAGACCCTGTTCTGTTCTGTAATTCAGTTCCTGTGTAGCCAAGTTTCCATTCCGTGTATTACTGATATCTTATGATGTTTCTTTTTCTGTGTGACTTATTTCAGTTAGAATCATCATACCTGAATCCACTCGTTGTGCTGCTAAGGGCCTGATGACACAGATTTCATTGCTGAGTGATATTGCTTTGTAAGTAAATACCACAACTTCTTTATCCATTTTTCACTTTCTGCGATGTTGAACTTGTACTGTAAACGAGGTTCTTGTAAACAGAGCCGTTCCAAACTTTGGGGTGGCTGTGTCTTTTTGATTTTAAATTCCCTAAGCTATAGGACCATAAGTGGAAGTGCCCTAGGCTCTGTTGCTTTGTTTTTTAGATGTTTCAGGAAACACCATACACTTCTCCCAAGTGGTTCTTCGCAATTTACATCCCGCCTATCAGCATAACAAGGCTCCCAGTTCTCCATGGCCTGTCCTGCCTTTCTGGATTTTACACTTTTTTCAGATGGCCCTTTTGACCGGGGGGAAGTGAGACTTCATTGTAGTGCAGATTTCCTTTGCAAGCTTGCTTGGTTGGCCAAAAAGGGCGTATGCGTTTTTTCCTGAATATATTCAGGAAAAAACGCATACGCCCTTTTTGGCCAAGTGCATCATTGTGGACGTTCTGCCTCTTTTCCTATGCTTTCAATGCAATTCCAGTCTACCTCCTGAAATCGGTTTCCTGCAATTCTGCCCCGCTTTCAAGTCCTCTTGGCAGCCTTACTTCAGTATATTTTTGGACTATAGCTGTCATTTATAACTCTGCAGGTTTGTGAAATACAGTGCCCCTGAGCTCCTTTCTTCATCTCGCTTTCTTGTGAGCTGGCCGCAACACTGCAGGATGTCTTTAGGCCCTAATCTTCTTCTGGCACGGCATGCTGAGCCTTTGGTTATTTTCTCTTCCTGGTGGGAAATGAGAGTTAAATTTGCCCGTCCAGACACCTCCAGCTAGTCTCTCATTGGTTCTCCCTATTCCTGTTCATCTTGCGCAGAAATTGCAAACTGGGCCAAACAGGAGGTTAAAGGCGCTGACTCTCCAAGTGGGGAGAGTGTTAGTAAAGCGTCTGGAATGTTGCACCCGAGTACCAGGGTACGAAAACTGAGACATATTTGAACACGTCTCCTGATCACATGGTTGATCATACTCTAGGTTCTGCATGCATGTTTTAGCTGAAGGAAGAATACCTTAAACCTGGGTAGTTGAAACCCGTGGAATGGGTACCATGCAATATGACTTCAAAGGGTCTTCATTTGCTCACCGAACCTCTCCAATCCTATCACTGCTGCGTTTATGCCCCTGTACACATGCTTGATTCTCTTTCGGAGACATAGCAATCCATCGGTTTTAAGATACTTACTAGTCAGGTACATACTTAGGCATTTAACATGCGGTGTTGAGTCCATTTCGTTGAGCAAGGAGTAGCTCTTGTCTATTCCATATTTGGCTTAAGGAACTTTATCTGTGCTCATTTCAATCTCTGGTTTTATGCAGCACCCCAATTCACCTTTACCCTTAAGCAAGCATAAGTTGGTTTTCTAAATTTGAGACCCTGTTGTGTTTTGGAATTCAGTTCCTGTGTAGCCAAGTTTACATTCTGTGTATTAGTGACATCTTATGATGTTTCTTTTTCTGTGTGACTTATTTCAGTTAGAATCATCGTACCTGAATCCACTCATTATGCTGCTACGGGCCTGATGACATAGATTTCATTGCTGAGTGATACTGCATTGTACGTAAGTACCACAAGTTCTTTATCCATTTTTCACTTTCTGTGATATTGAACTTGTACGGTAAATGAGGTTCTTGTAAACAGAGGCGTCCCAAACTTTGGGGTGGCTGTGTCTTTTTGATTTTAATTTCCCTAAGCTATAGGACCATAAGTGGAAGTGCCCTAGGCTCTGTTGCTTTGTTTTTTCGATATTTCAGGAAACACCATACACTTCTCCCGAGTGTCTGTTGGCAATTTACATCCCGCCCATCAGCATAACAAGGCTCCCAGTTCTCCATGGCCTGTCCTGCCTTTCTGGATTTTACACTTTTTTCAGATGGCCCTTTTGACCAGGGGGAAGTGAGACTTCATTGTAGTGCAGATTTCCTTTGCAAGCTTGCTTGGTTGGCCAAAAAGAGCGTATGCGTTTTTTCCTGAATATATTCAGGAACAAACGCATACGCCCTTTTTGGCCAAGTGCATCACTGTGGACTTTCTGCCTCTTTTCCTATGCTTTCAATGCAATTCCAGTCTACCTCCTGAAATCGGTTTCCTGCAATTCTGCCCCGCTTTCAAGTCCTCTTGGCAGCCTCACGTCAGTCTATTTTTGGACGATAGCTGTCATTTATAACTCTGCAGGTTTGTGAATTACAGTGCCCCTGAGCTCCTTTCTTCAACTTGCTTTCTTGTGAGCTGGCCGCAACACTGCAGGATGGCTTCAGGCCCTAATCTGGTTCCGGTACGGCACGCTGAGCCTTTGGTTATTTCCTCTTCCTGGTGGGAAATGAGAGTTAAATTTGCCCGTCCAGACACCTCCAGCAAGACTCTCATTGGTTCTCGCTATTCCTGTTCATCTTCCGCAGAAATTTCAAAGTGTGCCAAACAGGAGGTTAAAGGTGCTGACCTTCCAAGTGGGGAGAGTGTTAGTAAAGCGCCTGGAATGTTGCACCCGAGTACCAGGGGAGGAAAACTGAGACATATTTGAACACGTCTCCCGATCACATGGTTGATCATACTCTAGGTTCCACATGCATGTTTTAGCTGAAGGAAGAATACCTAAAACCCGGGTAGTTGAAACCCGAGTAATGGGTACCATGCAATATGACTTCAAAGGGTCTTCATTTGCTCACCGAACCTCTCCAATCCTATCACTGCTGCGTTTATGCCCCTGTACACATGCTTGATTCTCTTTTGGAGACATAGCAATCCATAGGTTTTACGATACTTACTAGTCAGGTACATTCTTAGGCGTTTAATATGCGGTGTTGAGTCCATTTCGTTGAGCAAGGAGTAGCTCTTGTCTATTCCATATTTGACTTAAGGAACTTTATCTGTGCTCATTTCAATCTCTGGTTTTATGCAGCACCCCAACTCACCTTTCCCCTTAAGCAAGCATAAGTTGCTTTTCTAAATTTGAGACCCTGTTCTGTTTTGGAATTCAGTTCCTGTGTAGCCAAGTTTACATTCCGTGTATTAGTGATATCTTATGATGTTTCTTTTTCTGTGTGACTTATTTCAGTTAGAATCATCGTACCTGAATCCACTCATTATGCTGCTACGGGCCTGATGACAGATTTCATTGCTGAGTGATACTGCATTGTACGTAAGTACCACAAGTTCTTTATCCATTTTTCACTTTCTGTGATATTGAACTTGTACGGTAAACGAGGTTCTTGTAAACAGAGGCGTCCCAAACTTTGGGGTGGCTGTGTCTTTTTGATTTTAATTTCCCTAAGCTATAGGACCATAAGTGGAAGTGCCCTAGGCTCTGTTGCTTTGTTTTTTAGATGTTTCAGGAAACACCATACACTTCTCCCAAGTGTCTGTTGGCAATTTACATCCCGCCCATCAGCATAACAAGGCCCCCAGTTCTCCATGGCCTGTCCTGCCTTTCTGGATTTTACACTTTTTTCAGATGGCCCTTTTGACCGGGGGGAAGTGAGACTTCATTGTAGTGCAGATTTCCTTTGCAAGCTTGCTTGGTTGGCCAAAAAGGGCGTATGCGTTTTTTCCTGAATATATTCAGGAAAAAACGCATAAGCCCTTTTTGGCCAAGTGCATCATTGTGGACGTTCTGCCTCTTTTCCTATGCTTTCAATGCAATTCCAGTCTAACTCCTGAAATCGGTTTCCTGCAATTCTGCCCCGCTTTCAAGTCCTCTTGGCAGCCTTACCTCAGTATATTTTTGGACGATAGCTGTCATTTATAACTCTGCAGGTTTGTGAATTACAGTGCCCCTGAGCTCCTTTCTTCAACTCGCTTTCTTGTGACCTGGCCGCAACACCGCAGGATGGCTTCAGGCCCTAATCTGCTTCCGGCACGGCACGCTGAGCCTTTGGTTATTTCCTCTTCCTGGTGGGAAATGAGAGTTAAATTTGCCCGTCCAGACACCTCCAGCTAGTCTCTCATTGGTTCTCCCAATGCCTGTTCATCTTGCGCAGAAATTGCAAACTGGGCCAAACAGGAGGTTAAAGGCGCTGACTCTCCAAGTGGGGAGAGTGTTAGTAAAGCGTCTGGAATGTTGCACCCGAGTACCAGGGTACGAAAACTGAGACATATTTGAACACGTCTCCTGATCACATGGTTGATCATACTCTAGGTTCTACATGCATGTTTTAGCTGAAGGAAGAATACCTTAAACCTGGGTAGTTGAAACCCGTGGAATGGGTACCATGCAATATGACTTCAAAGGGTCTTCATTTGCTCACCGAACCTCTCCAATCCTATCACTGCTGCGTTTATGCCCCTGTACACATGCTTGATTCTCTTTCGGAGACATAGCAATCCATAGGTTTTAAGATACTTACTAGTCAGGTACATTCTTAGGCATTTAACATGCGGTGTTGAGTCCATTTCGTTGAGCAAGGAGTAGCTCTTGTCTATTCCATATTTGGCTTAAGGACGTTTATCTGTGCTCATTTCAATCTCTGGTTTTATGCAGCACCCCAACTCACCTTTCCCCTTAAGCAAGCATAAGTTGCTTTTCTAAATTTGAGACCCTGTTGTGTTTTGGAATTCAGTTCCTGTGTAGCCAAGTTTACATTCTGTGTATTAGTGATACCTTATGATGTTTCTTTTTCTGTGTGACTTATTTCAGTTAGAATCATCGTACCTGAATCCACTCATTATGCTGCTACGGGCCTGATGACATAGATTTCATTGCTGAGTGATACTGCATTGTACGTAAGTACCACAAGTTCTTTATCCATTTTTCACTTTCTGTGATATTGAACCTGTACGGTAAACGAGGTTCTTGTAAACGGAGGCGTCCCAAACTTTGGGTGGCTGTGTCTTTTTGATTTTAATTTCCCTAAGCTATAGGACCATAAGTGGAAGTGCCCTAGGTTCTGTTGCTTTGTTTTTTAGATGTTTCAGGAAACACCATACACTTCTCCCGAGTGGTTGTTGGCAATTTACATCCCACCCATCAGCATAACAAGGCTCCCAGTTCTCCATGGCCTGTCCTGCCTTTCTTGATTTTACACTTTTTTCAGATGGCCCTTTTGACCGGGGGGAAGTGAGACTTCATTGTAGTGCAGATTTCCTTTGCAAGCTTGCTTGGTTGGCCAAAAAGGGCGTATGCGTTTTTTCATGAATATATTCAGGAAAAAATGCATACGCCCTTTTTGGCCAAGTGCATCATTGTGGACGTTCTACCTCTTTTCCTATGCTTTCAATGCAATTCCAGTCTACCTCCTGAAATCGGTTTCCTGCAATTCTGCCCCGCTTTCAAGTCCTCTTGGCAGCCTTACTTCAGTCTATTTTTGGACGATAGCTGTCATTTATAACTCTGCAGGTTTGTGAATTACAGTGCCCCTGAGCTCCTTTCTTCAACTCGCTTTCTTGTGAGCTGGCCGCAACACCGCAGGATGGCTTCAGGCCCTAATCTGGTTCCGGCCCGGCATACTGAGCCTTTGGTTAATTCCTCTTCCTGGTGGGAAATGAGAGTTAAATTTGCCCTTCCAGACACCTCCTGCTAGCCTCTCATTGGTTCTCGCTATTCCTGTTCATCTTCCGCAGAAATTGCAAACTGGGCCAAACAGGAGGTTAAAGGGACTGACTCTCCAAGTCGGGAGAGTGTTAGTAAAGCGTCTGGAATGTTGCACCCGAGTACCAGGGGAGGAAAACTGAGACATATTTGAATACGTCTCCCGTTCACATGGTTGATCATACTCTGGGTTCCACATGCATGTTTTAGCTGAAGGAAGAATACCTTAAACCTGGAGAATTGAGACCCGTGTAATGGGTACCATGCAATATGACTTCAAAGGGTCTTCATATGCTCACCGAACCTCTCCAATCCTATCACTGCTGCGTTTATGCCCCTGTACACATGCTTGATTCTCTTTCGGAGACATAGCAATCCATAGGTTTTAAGATACTTACAAGTCAGGTACATTCTTAGGCGTTTAATATGGGGTGTTGAGTCCATTTCGTTGAGCAAGGAGTAGCTCTTGTCTATTCCATATTTGGCTTAAGGAACTTTATCTGTGCTCATTTCAATCTCTGGTTTTATGCAGCACCCCAACTCACCTTTCCCCTTAAGCAAGCATAAGTTGGTTTTCTAAATTTGAGACCCTGTTCTGTTCTGTAATTCAGTTCCTGTGTAGCCAAGTTTACATTCCATGTATTACTGATATGTTATGATGTTTCTTTTTCTGTGTGACTTATTTCAGTTAGAATCATCATACCTGAATCCACTCATTGTGCTGCTAAGGGCCTGATGACACAGATTTCATTGCTGAGTGATATTGCTTTGTAAGTAAATACCACAACTTCTTTATCCATTTTTCACTTTCTGCGATGTTGAACTTGTACTGTAAACGACGTTCTTGTAAACAGAGCCGATCCAAACTTTGGGGTGGCTGTGTCTTTTTGATTTTAATTTCCCTAAGCTATAGGACCATAAGTGGAAGTGCCCTAGGTTCTGTTGCTTTGTTTTTTAGATGTTTCAGGAAACACCATACACTTCTCCCGAGTGGTTGTTGGCAATTTACATCCGCCCATCAGCATAACAAGGCTCCCAGTTCTCCATGGCCTGTCCTGCCTTTCTGGATTTTACACTTTTTTCAGATGGCCCTTTTGACCGGGGGGAAGTGAGACTTCATTGTAGTGCAGATTTCCTTTGCAAGCTTGCTTGGTTGGCCAAAAAGGGCGTATGCGTTTTTTCCTGAATATATTCAGGAAAAAGCGCATACGCCCTTTTTGGCCAAGTGCATCATTGTGGACGTTCTGCCTCTTTTCCTATGCTTTCAATGCAATTCCAGTCTACCTCCTGAAATCGGTTTCCTGCAATTCTGCCCCGCTTTCAAGTCCTCTTGGCAGCCTTACTTCACTCTATTTTTGGACGATAGCTGTCATTTATAACTCTGCAGGTTTGTGAATTACAGTGCCCCTGAGCTCCTTTCTTCAACTCGCTTTCTTGTGAGCTGGCCGCAACACCTCAGGATGGCTTCAGGCCCTAATCTGGTTCCGGTACGGCACCTTGAGCCTTTGGTTATTTCCTCTTCCTGGTGGGAAATGAGAGTTAAATTTGCCCGTCCAGACACCTCCAGCTAGCCTCTCATTGGTTCTCGCTATTCCTGTTCATCTTCCGAAGAAATTGCAAACTGGGCCAAACAAGAGGTTAAAGGGACTGACTCTCCAAGTTGGGAGAGTGTTAGTAAAGCGTCTGGAATGTTCCACCGAAGTACCAGGGGACGAAAACTGAGACATATTTGAACACGTCTCCCGATCACATGGTTGATCATACTCTGGGTTCCACATGCATGTTTTAGCTGAAGAAAGAATACCTTAAACCTGGAGAGTTGAGACCCGTGGAATGGGTACCATGCAATATGACTTCAAAGGGTCTTCATTTGCTCACCGAACCTCTCCAATCCTATCACTGCTGCGTTTATGCCCCTGTACACATGCTTGATTCTCTTTCGGAGACATAGCAATCCATAGGTTTTAAGATACTTACTAGTCAGGTACATTCTTAGGCGTTTAATATGCGGTGTTGAGTCCATTTCGTTGAGCAAGGAGTAGCTCTTGTCTATTCCATATTTGGCTTAAGGAACTTTATCTGTGCTCATTTCAGTCTCTGGTTTTATGCAGCACCCCAACTCACCTTTCCCCTTAAGCAAGCATAAGTTGGTTTTCTAAATTTGAGACCCTGTTCTGTTCTGTAATTCAGTTCCTGTGTAGCCAAGTTTACATTCCGTGTATTACTGATATCTTATGATGTTTCTTTTTCTGTGTGACTTATTTCAGTTAGAATCATCATACCTGAATCCACTCATTGTGCTGCTAAGGGCCTGATGACACAGATTTCATTGCTGAGTGATATTGCTTTGTATGTAAATACCACAACTTTTTTATCCATTTTTCAATTTCTGCGATGTTGAACTTGTACTGTAAACGAGGTTCTTGTAAACAGAGCCGTTCCAAACTTTGGGGTGGCTGTGTCTTTTTGATTTTAATTTCCCTAAGCTATAGGACCATAAGTGGAAGTGCCCTAGGTTCTGTTGCTTTCTTTTTTAGATGTTTCAGGAAACACCATACACTTCCCCTGAGTGTCTGTTGGCAATTTCCATCCCGACCATCAGCATAACAAGGCTCCCAGTTCTCAATGGCCTGTTGCCTTTCTGGATTTTACACTTTTTTCAGATGGCCCTTTTGACCGGGGGGAAGTGAGACTTCATTGTAGTGCAGATTTCCTTTGCAAGCTTGCTTGGTTGGCCAAAAAGTGCGTATGCGTTTTTTCCTGAATATATTCAGGAAAAAACGCATACGCCCTTTTTGGCCAAGTGCATCATTGTGGACGTTCTACCTCTTTTCCTATGCTTTCAATGCAATTCCAGTCTACCTCCTGAAAGCGGTTTCCTGCAATTCTGCCCCGCTTTCAAGTCCTCTTGGCAGCCTTACTTCAGTCTATTTTTGGACGATAGCTGTCATTTATAACTCTGCAGGTTTGTGAATTACAGTGCCCCTGAGCTCCTTTCTTCAACTCGCTTTCTTGTGAGCTGGCCGCAACACCGCAGGATGGCTTCAGGCCCTAATCTGGTTCCGGCCCGGCATGCTGAGCCTTTGGTTAATTCCTCTTCCTGGTGGGAAATGAGAGTTAAATTTGCCCTTCCAGACACCTCCTGCTAGCCTCTCATGGGTTCTCGCTATTCCTGTTCATCTTCCGCAGAAATTGCAAACTGGGCCAAACAGGAGGTTAAAGTGACTGACTCTCCAAGTCGGGAGAGTGTTAGTAAAGCGTCTGGAATGTTGCACCCTAGCACCAGGGGAGGAAAACTGAGACATATTTGAATACGTCTCCCGTTCACATGGTTGATCATACTCTGGGTTCCACATGCATGTTTTAGCTGAAGGAAGAATACCTTAAACCTGGAGAGTTGAGACCCGTGTAATGGGTACCATGCAATATGACTTCAAAGGGTCTTCATATGCTCACCGAACCTCTCCAATCCTATCACTGCTGCGTTTATGCCCCTGTACACATGCTTGATTCTCTTTCGGAGACATAGCAATCCATAGGTTTTAAGATACTTACAAGTCAGGTACATTCTTAGGCGTTTAATATGGGGTGTTGAGTCCATTTCGTTGAGCAAGGAGTAGCTCTTGTCTATTCCATATTTGGCTTAAGGAACTTTATCTGTGCTCATTTCAATCTCTGGTTTTATGCAGCACCCCAACTCACCTTTACCCTTAAGCAAGCATAAGTTGGTTTTCTAAATTTGAGACCCTGTTCTGTTCTATAATTCAGTTCCTGTGTAGCCAAGTTTACATTCCATGTATTACTGATATGTTATGATGTTTCTTTTTCTGTGTGACTTATTTCAGTTAGAATCATCATACCTGAATCCACTCATTGTGCTGCTAAGGGCCTGATGACACAGATTTCATTGCTGAGTGATATTGCTTTGTAAGTAAATACCACAACTTCTTTATCCATTTTTCACTTTCTGCGATGTTGAACTTGTACTGTAAACGACGTTCTTGTAAACAGAGCCGATCCAAACTTTGGGGTGGCTGTGTCTTTTTGATTTTAATTTCCCTAAGCTATAGGACCATAAGTGGAAGTGCCCTAGGTTCTGTTGCTTTGTTTTTTAGATGTTTCAGGAAACACCATACACTTCTCCCGAGTGGTTGTTGGCAATTTACATCCCGCCCATCAGCATAACAAGGCTCCCAGTTCTCCATGGCCTGTCCTGCCTTTCTGGATTTTACACTTTTTTCAGATGGCCCTTTTGACCGGGGGGAAGTGAGACTTCATTGTAGTGCAGATTTCCTTTGCAAGCTTGCTTGGTTGGCCAAAAAGGGCGTATGCGTTTTTTCCTGAATATATTCAGGAAAAAGCGCATACGCCCTTTTTGGCCAAGTGCATCATTGTGGACGTTCTGCCTCTTTTCCTATGCTTTCAATGCAATTCCAGTCTACCTCCTGAAATCGGTTTCCTGCAATTCTGCCCCGCTTTCAAGTCCTCTTGGCAGCCTTACTTCAGTCTATTTTTGGACGATATCTGTCATTTATAACTCTGCAGGTTTGTGAATTACAGTGCCCCTGAGCTCCTTTCTTCAACTCGCTTTCTTGTGAGCTGGCCGCAACACCGCAGGATGGCTTCAGGCCCTAATCTGGTTCCGGTACGGCACGCTGAGCCTTTGGTTATTTCCTCTTCCTGGTGGGAAATGAGAGTTAAATTTGCCCGTCCAGACACCTCCAGCTAGCCTCTCATTGGTTCTCGATATTCCTGTTCATCTTCCGCAGAAATTGCAAACTGGGCCAAAGAGGAGGTTAAAGGGACTGACTCTCCAAGTTGGGAGAGTGTTAGTAAAGCGTCTGGAATGTTGCACCCGAGTACCAGGGGAGGAAAACTGAGACATATTTCAACACGTCTCCCGTTCACATGGTTGATCATACTTGGGTTCCACATGCATGTTTTAGCTGAAGGAAGAATACCTAAAACCTGGGTAGTTGAAACCCGTGGAATGGGTACCATGCAATATGACTTCAAAGGGTCTTCATTTGCTCACCGAATCTCTCCAGTCCTATCACTGCTGCGTATATGACCCTTGTACACACGCTTGATTCTCTTTTGGAGACATAGCAATCCATAGGTTTTAAGATACTTACTAGTCAGGTATATTCTTAGGCGTTTAATATGGGGTGTGGTGTCCATTTCGTTGAGCAAGGAGTAGCTCTTGTCTATTCCATATTTGGCTTATGGAACTTTATCTGTGCTCATTTCAATCTCTGGTTTTATGCAGCACCCCAACTCACCTTTCCACTTAAGCAAGCATAAGTTGGTTTTCTAAATTTGAGACCCTGTTCTGTTTTGTAATTCAGTTCCTCTGTAGCAAAGTTTAAATTCCATGTATTAGTGATATTTTTTGATGTTCCTTTTTCTGTGTGACTTATTTCAGTTAGAATCATCGTACCTGAATCCACTCATTATGCTGCTACGGGCCTGATGACATAGATTTCATTGCTGAGTGATACTGCATTGTACGTAAGTACCACAAGTTCTTTATCCATTTTTCACTTTCTGTGATATTGAACTTGTATGGTAAACGAGGTTCTTGTAAACGGAGGCGTCCCAAACTTTGGGTGGCTGTGTCTTTTTGATTTTAATTTCCCTAAGCTATAGGACCATAAGTGGAAGTGCCCTAGGTTCTGTTGCTTTGTTTTTTAGATGTTTCAGGAAACACCATACACTTCTCCTGAGTGTCTGTTGGCAATTTCCATCCCGACCAACAGCATAACAAGGCTCCCAGTTCTCAATGGCCTGTAGCCTTTCTGGATTTTACACTTTTTTCAGATGGCCCTTTTGACCGGGGGGAAGTGAGACTTCATTGTAGTGCAGATTTCCTTTGCAAGCTTGCTTGGTTGGCCAAAAAGGGCGTATGCGTTTTTTCCTGAATATATTCAGGAAAAAACGCATACGCCCTATTTGCCAAGTGCATCATTGTGGACGTTCTACCTCTTTTCCTATGCTTTCAATGCAATTCCAGTCTACCTCCTGAAATCGGTTTCCTGCAATTCTGCCCCGCTTTCAAGTCCTCTTGGCAGCCTTACTTCAGTCTATTTTTGGACGATAGCTGTCATTTATAACTCTGCAGGTTTGTGAATTACAGTGCCCCTGAGCTCCTTTCTTCAACTCGCTTTCTTGTGACCTGGCCGCAACACCACAGGATGGCTTCAGGACCTAATCTGGTTCCGGCACGGCACGCTGAGCCTTTGGTTATTTCCTCTTCCTGGTGGGAAATGAGAGTTAAATTTGCCCGTCCAGACACCTCCAGCTAGTCTCTCATTGTTTCTCGCTATTCCTGTTCATCTTCCGTAGAAATTGCAAACTGGGCCAAACAGGAGGTTAAAGGCGCTGACTCTCCAAGTGGGGAGAGTGTTAGTAAAGCGTCTGGAATGTTGCACCCGAGTACCAGGGGAGGAAAACTGAGACATATTTGAACACGTCTCCCGTTCACATGGTTGATCATACTTGGGTTCCACATGCATGTTTTAGCTGAAGGAAGAATACCTTAAACCTGGGTATTTGAAACCCGTGGAATGGGTACCATGCAATATGACTTCAAAGGGTCTTCATTTGCTCACTGAACCTCTCCAATCCTATCACTGCTGCGTTTATGCCCCTGTACACATGCTTGATTCTCTTTCGGAGACATAGCAATCCATAGGTTTTAAGATACTTACTAGTCAGGTACATTCTTAGGCGTTTAATATGCGGTGTTGAGTCCATTTCGTTGAGCAAGGAGTAGCTCTTGTCTATTCCATATTTGGCTTAAGGAACTTTATCTGTGCTCATTTCAATCTCTGGTTTTATGCAGCACCCCAACTCACCTTTCCCCTTAAGCAAGAATAAGTTGGTTTTCTAAATTTGAGACCCTGTTCTGTTCTGTAATTCAGTTCCTGTGTAGCCAAGTTTACATTCCGTGTATTACTGATATCTTATGATGTTTCTTTTTCTGTGTGACTTATTTCAGTTAGAATCATCATACTTGAATCCACTCATTGTGCTGCTAAGGGCCTGATGACACAGATTTCATTGCTGAGTGATATTGCTTTGTAAGTAAATACCACAACTTTTTTATCCATTTTTCACTTTCTGCGATGTTGAACTTGTACTGTAAACGAGGTTCTTGTAAACAGAGCCGTTCCAAACTTTGGGGTGGCTGTGTCTTTTTGATTTTAAATTCCCTAAGCTATAGGACCATAAGTGGAAGTGCCCTAGGTTCTGTTGCTTTGTTTTTTAGATGTTTCAGGAAACACCATACACTTCTCCCCAGTGGTTGTTGGCAATTTACATCCCACCCTACAGCATAACAAGGCTCCCAGTTCTCCATGGCCTGTCCTGCCTTTCTGGATTTTACACTTTTTTCAGATGGCCCTTTTGACCGGGGGGAAGTGAGACTTCATTGTAGTGCAGATTTCCTTTGCAAGCTTGCTTGGTTGGCCAAAAAGGGCGTATGCGTTTTTTCCTGAATATATTCAGGAAAAAACGCATACGCCCTTATTGGCCAAGTGCATCATTGTGGACGTTCTGCCTCTTTTCCTATGCTTTCAATGCAATTCCAGTCTACCTCCTGAAATCGGTTTCCTGCAATTCTGCCCCGCTTTCAAGTCCTCTTGGCAGCCTTACTTCAGTGTATTTTTGGACGATAGCTGTCATTTATAACTCTGCAGGTTTGTGAATTACAGTGCCCCTGAGCTCCTTTCTTCAACTCGCTTTCTTGTGACCTGGCCGCAACACCGCAGGATGGCTTCAGGCCCTAATCTGGTTCCGGCCCGGCATGCTGAGCCTTTGGTTAATTCCTCTTCCTGGTGGGAAATGAGAGTTAAATTTGCCCTTCCAGACACCTCCTGCTAGCCTCTCATGGGTTCTCGCTATTCCTGTTCATCTTCCGCAGAAATTGCAAACTGGGCCAAACAGGAGGTTAAAGTGACTGACTCTCCAAGTCGGGAGAGTGTTAGTAAAGCGTCTGGAATGTTGCACCCTAGCACCAGGGGAGGAAAACTGAGACATATTTGAATACGTCTCCCGTTCACATGGTTGATCATACTCTGGGTTCCACATGCATGTTTTAGCTGAAGGAAGAATACCTTAAACCTGGAGAGTTGAGACCCGTGTAATGGGTACCATGCAATATGACTTCAAAGGGTCTTCATATGCTCACCGAACCTCTCCAATCCTATCACTGCTGCGTTTATGCCCCTGTACACATGCTTGATTCTCTTTCGGAGACATAGCAATCCATAGGTTTTAAGATACTTACAAGTCAGGTACATTCTTAGGCGTTTAATATGGGGTGTTGAGTCCATTTCGTTGAGCAAGGAGTAGCTCTTGTCTATTCCATATTTGGCTTAAGGAACTTTATCTGTGCTCATTTCAATCTCTGGTTTTATGCAGCACCCCAACTCACCTTTACCCTTAAGCAAGCATAAGTTGGTTTTCTAAATTTGAGACCCTGTTCTGTTCTATAATTCAGTTCCTGTGTAGCCAAGTTTACATTCCATGTATTACTGATATGTTATGATGTTTCTTTTTCTGTGTGACTTATTTCAGTTAGAATCATCATACCTGAATCCACTCATTGTGCTGCTAAGGGCCTGATGACACAGATTTCATTGCTGAGTGATATTGCTTTGTAAGTAAATACCACAACTTCTTTATCCATTTTTCACTTTCTGCGATGTTGAACTTGTACTGTAAACGACGTTCTTGTAAACAGAGCCGATCCAAACTTTGGGGTGGCTGTGTCTTTTTGATTTTAATTTCCCTAAGCTATAGGACCATAAGTGGAAGTGCCCTAGGTTCTGTTGCTTTGTTTTTTAGATGTTTCAGGAAACACCATACACTTCTCCCGAGTGGTTGTTGGCAATTTACATCCCGCCCATCAGCATAACAAGGCTCCCAGTTCTCCATGGCCTGTCCTGCCTTTCTGGATTTTACACTTTTTTCAGATGGCCCTTTTGACCGGGGGGAAGTGAGACTTCATTGTAGTGCAGATTTCCTTTGCAAGCTTGCTTGGTTGGCCAAAAAGGGCGTATGCGTTTTTTCCTGAATATATTCAGGAAAAAGCGCATACGCCCTTTTTGGCCAAGTGCATCATTGTGGACGTTCTGCCTCTTTTCCTATGCTTTCAATGCAATTCCAGTCTACCTCCTGAAATCGGTTTCCTGCAATTCTGCCCCGCTTTCAAGTCCTCTTGGCAGCCTTACTTCAGTCTATTTTTGGACGATATCTGTCATTTATAACTCTGCAGGTTTGTGAATTACAGTGCCCCTGAGCTCCTTTCTTCAACTCGCTTTCTTGTGAGCTGGCCGCAACACCGCAGGATGGCTTCAGGCCCTAATCTGGTTCCGGTACGGCACGCTGAGCCTTTGGTTATTTCCTCTTCCTGGTGGGAAATGAGAGTTAAATTTGCCCGTCCAGACACCTCCAGCTAGCCTCTCATTGGTTCTCGATATTCCTGTTCATCTTCCGCAGAAATTGCAAACTGGGCCAAAGAGGAGGTTAAAGGGACTGACTCTCCAAGTTGGGAGAGTGTTAGTAAAGCGTCTGGAATGTTGCACCCGAGTACCAGGGGAGGAAAACTGAGACATATTTCAACACGTCTCCCGTTCACATGGTTGATCATACTTGGGTTCCACATGCATGTTTTAGCTGAAGGAAGAATACCTAAAACCTGGGTAGTTGAAACCCGTGGAATGGGTACCATGCAATATGACTTCAAAGGGTCTTCATTTGCTCACCGAATCTCTCCAGTCCTATCACTGCTGCGTATATGACCCTTGTACACACGCTTGATTCTCTTTTGGAGACATAGCAATCCATAGGTTTTAAGATACTTACTAGTCAGGTATATTCTTAGGCGTTTAATATGGGGTGTGGTGTCCATTTCGTTGAGCAAGGAGTAGCTCTTGTCTATTCCATATTTGGCTTATGGAACTTTATCTGTGCTCATTTCAATCTCTGGTTTTATGCAGCACCCCAACTCACCTTTCCACTTAAGCAAGCATAAGTTGGTTTTCTAAATTTGAGACCCTGTTCTGTTTTGTAATTCAGTTCCTCTGTAGCAAAGTTTAAATTCCATGTATTAGTGATATTTTTTGATGTTCCTTTTTCTGTGTGACTTATTTCAGTTAGAATCATCGTACCTGAATCCACTCATTATGCTGCTACGGGCCTGATGACATAGATTTCATTGCTGAGTGATACTGCATTGTACGTAAGTACCACAAGTTCTTTATCCATTTTTCACTTTCTGTGATATTGAACTTGTATGGTAAACGAGGTTCTTGTAAACGGAGGCGTCCCAAACTTTGGGTGGCTGTGTCTTTTTGATTTTAATTTCCCTAAGCTATAGGACCATAAGTGGAAGTGCCCTAGGTTCTGTTGCTTTGTTTTTTAGATGTTTCAGGAAACACCATACACTTCTCCTGAGTGTCTGTTGGCAATTTCCATCCCGACCAACAGCATAACAAGGCTCCCAGTTCTCAATGGCCTGTAGCCTTTCTGGATTTTACACTTTTTTCAGATGGCCCTTTTGACCGGGGGGAAGTGAGACTTCATTGTAGTGCAGATTTCCTTTGCAAGCTTGCTTGGTTGGCCAAAAAGGGCGTATGCGTTTTTTCCTGAATATATTCAGGAAAAAACGCATACGCCCTATTTGCCAAGTGCATCATTGTGGACGTTCTACCTCTTTTCCTATGCTTTCAATGCAATTCCAGTCTACCTCCTGAAATCGGTTTCCTGCAATTCTGCCCCGCTTTCAAGTCCTCTTGGCAGCCTTACTTCAGTCTATTTTTGGACGATAGCTGTCATTTATAACTCTGCAGGTTTGTGAATTACAGTGCCCCTGAGCTCCTTTCTTCAACTCGCTTTCTTGTGACCTGGCCGCAACACCGCAGGATGGCTTCAGGCCCTAATCTGGTTCCGGCACGGCACGCTGAGCCTTTGGTTATTTCCTCTTCCTGGTGGGAAATGAGAGTTAAATTTGCCCGTCCAGACACCTCCAGCTAGTCTCTCATTGTTTCTCGCTATTCCTGTTCATCTTCCGTAGAAATTGCAAACTGGGCCAAACAGGAGGTTAAAGGCGCTGACTCTCCAAGTGGGGAGAGTGTTAGTAAAGCGTCTGGAATGTTGCACCCGAGTACCAGGGGAGGAAAACTGAGACATATTTGAACACGTCTCCCGTTCACATGGTTGATCATACTTGGGTTCCACATGCATGTTTTAGCTGAAGGAAGAATACCTTAAACCTGGGTATTTGAAACCCGTGGAATGGGTACCATGCAATATGACTTCAAAGGGTCTTCATTTGCTCACTGAACCTCTCCAATCCTATCACTGCTGCGTTTATGCCCCTGTACACATGCTTGATTCTCTTTCGGAGACATAGCAATCCATAGGTTTTAAGATACTTACTAGTCAGGTACATTCTTAGGCGTTTAATATGCGGTGTTGAGTCCATTTCGTTGAGCAAGGAGTAGCTCTTGTCTATTCCATATTTGGCTTAAGGAACTTTATCTGTGCTCATTTCAATCTCTGGTTTTATGCAGCACCCCAACTCACCTTTCCCCTTAAGCAAGAATAAGTTGGTTTTCTAAATTTGAGACCCTGTTCTGTTCTGTAATTCAGTTCCTGTGTAGCCAAGTTTACATTCCGTGTATTACTGATATCTTATGATGTTTCTTTTTCTGTGTGACTTATTTCAGTTAGAATCATCATACTTGAATCCACTCATTGTGCTGCTAAGGGCCTGATGACACAGATTTCATTGCTGAGTGATATTGCTTTGTAAGTAAATACCACAACTTTTTTATCCATTTTTCACTTTCTGCGATGTTGAACTTGTACTGTAAACGAGGTTCTTGTAAACAGAGCCGTTCCAAACTTTGGGGTGGCTGTGTCTTTTTGATTTTAAATTCCCTAAGCTATAGGACCATAAGTGGAAGTGCCCTAGGTTCTGTTGCTTTGTTTTTTAGATGTTTCAGGAAACACCATACACTTCTCCCCAGTGGTTGTTGGCAATTTACATCCCACCCTACAGCATAACAAGGCTCCCAGTTCTCCATGGCCTGTCCTGCCTTTCTGGATTTTACACTTTTTTCAGATGGCCCTTTTGACCGGGGGGAAGTGAGACTTCATTGTAGTGCAGATTTCCTTTGCAAGCTTGCTTGGTTGGCCAAAAAGGGCGTATGCGTTTTTTCCTGAATATATTCAGGAAAAAACGCATACGCCCTTATTGGCCAAGTGCATCATTGTGGACGTTCTGCCTCTTTTCCTATGCTTTCAATGCAATTCCAGTCTACCTCCTGAAATCGGTTTCCTGCAATTCTGCCCCGCTTTCAAGTCCTCTTGGCAGCCTTACTTCAGTGTATTTTTGGACGATAGCTGTCATTTATAACTCTGCAGGTTTGTGAATTACAGTGCCCCTGAGCTCCTTTCTTCAACTCGCTTTCTTGTGACCTGGCCGCAACACCGCAGGATGGCTTCAGGCCCTAATCTGGTTCCGGCACGGCACGCTGAGCCTTTGGTTAATTCCTCTTCCTGGTGGGAAATGAGAGTTAAATTTGCCCGTCCAGACACCTCCAGCTAGTCTCTCATTGGTTCTCGCTATTCCTGTTCATCTTCCGCAGAAATTGCAAACTGGGCCAAACAGGAGGTTAAAGGTGCTGACTTTCCAAGTGGGGAGAATGTTAGTAAAGCGTCTGGAATGTTGCACCCGAGTACCAGGGGAGGAAATCTGAGACATATTTGAACACGTCTCCCGATCACATGGTTGATCATACTCTAGGTTCCACATGCATGTTTTAGCTGAAGGAAGAATACCTAAACCTGGGTATTTGAAACCCGTGGAATGGGTACCATGCAATATGACTTCAAAGGGTCTTCATTTGCTCACCGAACCTCTCCAATCCTATCACTGCTGCGTTTATGCCCCTGTACACATGCTTGATTCTCTTTCGGAGACATAGCAATCCATAGGTTTTAAGATACTTACTAGTCAGGTACATTCTTAGGCGTTTAATATGCGGTGTTGAGTCCATTTCGTTGAGCAAGGAGTAGCTCTTGTCTATTCCATATTTGGCTTAAGGAACTTTATCTGTGCTCATTTCAATCTCTGGTTTTATGCAGCACCCCAACTCACCTTTCCCCTTAAGCAAGCATAAGTTGGTTTTCTAAATTTGAGACCCTGTTTTGTTCTATAATTCAGTTCCTGTGTAGCCAAGTTTACATTCCGTGTATTACTGATATCTTATGATGTTTCTTTTTCTGTGTGACTTATTTCAGTTAGAATCATCGTACCTGAATCCACTCATTATGCTGCTACGGGCCTGATGACATAGATTTCATTGCTGAGTGATACTGCATTGTACGTAAGTACCACAAGTTCTTTATCCATTTTTCACTTTCTGTGATATTGAACTTGTACGGTAAACGAGGTTCTTGTAAACGGAGGCGTCCCAAACTTTGGGTGGCTGTGTCTTTTTGATTTTAATTTCCCTAAGCTATAGGACCATAAGTGGAAGTGCCCTAGGTTCTGTTGCTTTGTTTTTTAGATGTTTCAGGAAACACCATACACTTCTCCTGAGTGTCTGTTGGCAATTTCCATCCCGACCATCAGCATAACAAGGCTCCCAGTTCTCAATGGCCTGTTGCCTTTCTGGATTTTACACTTTTTTCAGATGGCCCTTTTGACCGGGGGGAAGTGAGACTTCATTGTAGTGCAGATTTCCTTTGCAAGCTTGCTTGGTTGGCCAAAAAGGGCGTATGCGTTTTTTCCTGAATATATTCAGGAAAAAACGCATACGCCCTTTTTGGCCAAGTGCATCATTGTGGACGTTCTACCTCTTTTCCTATGCTTTCAATGCAATTCCAGTCTACCTCCTGAAATCGGTTTCCTGCAATTCTGCCCCGCTTTCAAGTCCTCTTGGCAGCCTTACTTCAGTATATTTTTGGACGATAGCTGTCATTTATAACTCTGCAGGTTTGTGAATTACAGTGCCCCTGAGCTCCTTTCTTCAACTCGCTTTCTTGTGACCTGGCCGCAACACCGCAGGATGGCTTCAGGACCTAATCTGGTTCCGGCACGGCACGCTGAGCCTTTGGTTATTTCCTCTTCCTGGTGGGAAATGAGAGTTAAATTTGCCCGTCCAGACACCTCCAGCTAGTCTCTCATTGTTTCTCGCTATTCCTGTTCATCTTCCGCAGAAATTGCAAACTGGGCCAAACAGGAGGTTAAAGGCGCTGACTCTCCAAGAGGGGAGAGTGTTAGTAAAGCGTCTGGAATGTTGCACCCGAGTACCAGGGGAGGAAAACTGAGACATATTTGAACACGTCTCCCGTTCACATGGTTGATCATACTTGGGTTCCACATGCATGTTTTAGCTGAAGGAAGAATACCTAAAACCTGGGTATTTGAAACCCGTGGAATGGGTACCATGCAATATGACTTCAAAGGGTCTTCATTTGCTCACCGAACCTCTCCAATCCTATCACTGCTGCGTTTATGCCCCTGTACACATGCTTGATTCTCTTTCGGAGACATAGCAATCCATAGGTTTTAAGATACTTACTAGTCAGGTACATTCTTAGGCGTTTAATATGCGGTGTTGAGTCCATTTCGTTGAGCAAGGAGTAGCTCTTGTCTATTCCATATTTGGCTTAAGGAACTTTATCTGGGCTCATTTCAATCTCTGGTTTTATGCAGCACCCCAACTCACCTTTCCCCTTAAGCAAGCATAAGTTGGTTTTCTAAATTTGAGACCCTGTTCTGTTCTGTAATTCAGTTCCTGTGTAACCAAGTTTACATTCCGTGTATTACTGATATCTTATGATGTTTCTTTTTCTGTGTGACTTATTTCAGTTAGAATCATCATACTTGAATCCACTCATTGTGCTGCTAAGGGCCTGATGACACAGATTTCATTGCTGAGTGATATTGCTTTGTAAGTAAATACCACAACTTTTTTATCCATTTTTCACTTTCTGCGATGTTGAACTTGTACTGTAAACGAGGTTCTTGTAAACAGAGCCGTTCCAAACTTTGGGGTGGCTGTGTCTTTTTGATTTTAAATTCCCTAAGCTATAGGACCATAAGTGGAAGTGCCCTAGGTTCTGTTGCTTTGTTTTTTAGATGTTTCAGGAAACACCATACACTTCTCCCGAGTGGTTGTTGGCAATTTACATCCCACCCTACAGCATAACAAGGCTCCCAGTTCTCCATGGCCTGTCCTGCCTTTCTGGATTTTACACTTTTTTCAGATGGCCCTTTTGACCGGGGGGAAGTGAGACTTCATTGTAGTGCAGATTTCCTTTGCAAGCTTGCTTGGTTGGCCAAAAAGGGCGTATGCGTTTTTTCCTGAATATATTCAGGAAAAAACGCATACGCCCTTTTTGGCCAAGTGCATCATTGTGGACATTCTGCCTCTTTTCCTATGCTTTCAATGCAATTCCAGTCTACCTCCTGAAATCGGTTTCCTGCAATTCTGCCCCGCTTTCAATTCCTCTTGGCAGCCTTACTTCAGTCTATTTTTGGACGATAGCTGTCATTTATAACTCTGCAGGTTTGTGAATTACAGTGCCCCTGAGCTCCTTTCTTCAACTCGCTTTCTTGTGAGCTGGCCGCAACACCGCAGGATGGCTTCAGGCCCTAATCTGGTTCCGGCACGGCATGCTGAGCCTTTGGTTAATTCCTCTTCCTGGTGGGAAATGAGAGTTAAATTTGCCCGTCCAGACACCTCCAGCTACTCTCTCATTGGTTCTCGCTATTCCTGTTCATCTTCCGCAGAAATTGCAAACTGGGGCAAACAGGAGGTTAAAGGGACTGACTCTCCAAGTGGGGAGAGTGTTAGTAAAGCGTCTGGAATGTTGCACCCGAGTACCAGGGTACGAAAACTGAGACATATTTGAACACGTCTCCCGATCACATGGTTGATCATACTCTAGGTTCCACATGCATGTTTTAGCTGAAGGAAGAATACCTTAAACCTGGAGAGTTGAGACCCGTGTAATGGGTACCATGCAATATGACTTCAAAGGGTCTTCATTTGCTCACCGAACCTCTCCAATCCTATCACTGCTGCGTTTATGCCCCTGTACACACGCTTGATTCTCTTTTGGAGACATAGCAATCCATAGGTTTTACGATACTTACTAGTCAGGTACATTCTTAGGTGTTTAATATGCGGTGTAGAGTCCATTTCGTTGAGCAAGGAGTAGCTCTTGTGTATTCCATATTTGACTTAAGGAACTTTCTCTGTGCTCATTTCAATCTGTGGTTTTATGCAGCACCCCAACTCACCTTTACCCTTAAGCAAGCATAAGTTGGTTTTCTAAATTTGAGACCCTGTTCTGTTTTGGAATGCAGTTCCTGTGTAGCCAAGTTTACATTCCGTGTATTACTGATATCTTATGATGTTTCTTTTTCTGTGTGACTTATTTCAGTTAGAATCATCATACGTGAATCAACTAATTGTGCTGCTAAGGGCCTGATGACACAGATTTCATTGCTGAGTGATATTGCTTTGTAAGTAAATACCACAACTTCTTTATCCATTTTTCACTTTCTGCGATGTTGAACTTGTACTGTAAACGAGGTTCTTGTAAACAGAGCCATTCCAAACTTTGGGGTGGCTGTGTCTTTTTGATTTTAAATTCCCTAAGCTATAAGACCATAAGTGGAAGTGCCCTAGGCTCTGTTGCTTTGTTTTTTAGATGTTTCAGGAAACACCATACACTTCTCCGGAGTGGTTGTTGCCAATTTACATCCCGCCCATCAGCATAACAAGGCTCCCAGTTCTCCATGGCCTGTCCTGCCTTTCTGGATTTTACACTTTTTTCAGATGGCCCTTTTGACCGGGGGGAAGTGAGACTTCATTGTAGTGCAGATTTCCTTTGCAAGCTTGCTTGGTTGGCCAAAAAGGGCGTATGCGTTTTTTCCTGAATATATTCAGGAAAAAACGCATACGCCCTTTTTGGCCAAGTGCATCATTGTGGACGTTCTGCCTCTTTTCCTATGCATTCAATGCAATTCCAGTCTACCTCCTGAAATCGGTTTCCTGCAATTCTGCCCCGCTTTCAAGTCCTCTTGGCAGCCTTACTTCAGTCTATTTTTGGACGATAGCTGTCATTTATAACTCTGCAGGTTTGTGAATTACAGTGCCCCTGAGCTCCTTTCTTCAACTCGCTTTCTTGTGACCTGGCCGCAACACCGCAGGATGGCTTCAGGCCCTAATCTGGTTCCGGCACGGCACGCTGAGCCTTTGGTTAATTCCTCTTCCTGGTGGGAAATGAGAGTTAAATTTGCCCGTCCAGACACCTCCAGCTAGTCTCTCATTGGTTCTCGCTATTCCTGTTCATCTTCCGCAGAAATTGCAAACTGGGCCAAACAGGAGGTTAAAGGGACTGACTCTCCAAGTCGGGAGAGTGTTAGTAAAGCGTCTGGAATGTTGCACGCGAGTACCAGGGGAGGAAAACTGAGACATATTTGAACACGTCTCCCGTTCACATGGTTGATCATACTCTGGGTTCCACATGCATGTTTTAGCTGAAGGAAGAATACCTAAAACCTGGGTAGTTGAAACCCGTGGAATGGGTACCATGCAATATGACTTCAAAGGGTCTTCATTTGCTCACCGAACCTCTCCAATCCTATCACTGCTGCGTTTATGCCCCTGTACACATGCTTGATTCTCTTTTGGAGACATAGCAATCCATAGGTTTTAAGATACTTACTAGTCAGGTACATTCTTAGGCGTTTAATATGCGGTGTTGAGTCCATTTCGTTGAGCAAGGAGTAGCTCTTGTCTATTCCATATTTGGCTTAAGGAACTTTATCTGTGCTCATTTCAATCTCTGGTTTTATGCAGCACCCCAACTCACCTTTCCCCTTAAGCAAGCATAAGTTGGTTTTCTAAATTTGAGACCCTGTTCTGTTCTGTAATTCAGTTCCTGTGTAGCCAAGTTTACATTCCGTGTATTACTGATATCTTATGATGTTTCTTTTTCTGTGCGACTTATTTCAGTTAGAATCATCATACCTGAATCCACTCATTGTGCTGCTAAGGGCCTGATGACACAGATTTCATTGCTGAGTGATACTGCATTGTAAGTAAATACCACAAGTTCTTTATCCATTTTTCACTTTCTGCGATGTTGAACTTGTACTGTAAACGAGGTTCTTGTAAACAGAGGCGTCCCAAACTTTGGGGTGGCTGTGTCTTTTTGATTTTAATTTCCCTAAGCTATAGGACCATAAGTGGAAGTGCCCTAGGTTCTGTTGCTTTGTTTTTTAGATGTTTCAGGAAACACCATACACTTCTCCCGAGTGGTTGTTGGCAATTTACATCCCGCCCATCAGCACAACAAGGCTCCCAGTTCTCCATGGCCTGTCCTGCCTTTCTGGATTTTACACTTTTTTCAGATGGCCCTTTTGACCGGGGGGAAGTGAGACTTCATTGTAGTGCAGATTTCCTTTGCAAGCTTGCTTGGTTGGCCAAAAAGGGCGTATGCGTTTTTTCCTGAATATATTCAGGAAAAAACGCATACGCCCTTTTTGGCCAAGTGCATCATTGTGGACGTTCTGCCTCTTTTCCTATGCTTTCAATGCAATTCCAGTCTACCTCCTGAAATCGGTTTCCTGCAATGCTGCCCCACTTTCAAGTCCTCTTGGCAGCCTTACTTCAGTCTATTTTTGGACGATAGCTGTCATTTATAACTCTGCAGGTTTGTGAATTACAGTGCCCCTGAGCTCCTTTCTTCAACTCCCTTTCTTGTGACCTGGCCGCAACACCGCAGGATGGCTTCAGGCCCTAATCTGGTTCTGGCATGGCACTCTGAGCCTTTGGTTAATTCCTCTTCCTGGTAGGAAATGAGAGTTAAATTTGCCCGTCCAGACACCTCCAGCTAGTCTCCATTGGTTCTCGCTATTCCTGTTCATCTTCCGCAGAAATTGCAAACTGGGCCAAACAGCAGGTTAAAGGGACTGACTCTCCAAGTGGGGAGAGTGTTAGTAAAGCGTCTGGAATGTTGCACCCGAGTACCAGGGGAGGAAAACTGAGACATATTTGAACACGTCTCCCGATCACATGGTTGATCATACTCTAGGTTCCACATGCATGTTTTAGCTGAAGGAAGAATACCTTAAACCTGGGTAGTTGAAACCCGTGGAATGGGTACCATGCAATATGACTTCAAAGGGTCTTCATTTGCTCACCGAACCTCTCCAATCCTATCACTGCTGCGTTTATGCCCCTGTACACACGCTTGATTCTCTTTTGGAGACATAGCAATCCATAGGTTTTACGATACTTACTAGTCAGGTACATTCTTAGGTGTTTAATATGCGGTGTAGAGTCCATTTCGTTGAGCAAGGAGTAGCTCTTGTGTATTCCATATTTGACTTAAGGAACTTTATCTGTGCTCATTTCAATCTGTGGTTTTATGCAGCACCCCAACTCACCTTTACCCTTAAGCAAGCATAAGTTGGTTTTCTAAATTTGAGACCCTGTTCTGTTTTGGAATGCAGTTCCTGTGTAGCCAAGTTTACATTCCGTGTATTACTGATATCTTATGATGTTTCTTTTTCTGTGTGACTTATTTCAGTTAGAATCATCATACCTGAATCCACTCATTGTGCTGCTAAGGTCCTAATGACACAGATTTCATTGCTGAGTGATACTGCATTGTAAGTAAATACCACAAGTTCTTTATCCATTTTTCACTTTCTGCGATGTTGAACTTGTACTGTAAACGAGGTTCTTGTAAACAGAGGCGTCCCAAACATTGGGGTGGCTGTGTCTTTTTGATTTTAATTTCCCTAAGCTATAGGCCCATAAGTGGAAGTGCCCTAGGTTCTGTTGCTTTGTTTTTTAGATGTTTCAGGAAACACCATACACTTCTCCCGAGTGGTTGTTGGCAATTTACATCCCGCCCATCAGCACAACAAGGCTCCCAGTTCTCCATGGTCTGTCCTGCCTTTCTGGATTTTACACTTTTTTCAGATGGCCCTTTTGACCGGGGGGAAGTGAGACTTCATTGTAGTGCAGATTTCCTTTGCAAGCTTGCTTGGTTGGCCAAAAAGGGCGTATGCGTTTTTTCCTGAATATATTCAGGAAAAAACGCATACGCCCTTTTTGGCCAAGTGCATCATTGTGGACGTTCTGCCTCTTTTCCTATGCTTTCAATGCAATCCCAGTCTACCTCCTGAAATCGGTTTCTTGCAATTCTGCCCCGCTTTCAAGTCCTCTTGGCAGCCTTACTTCAGTCTCTTTTTGTACGATGGCTGTCATTTATAACTCTGCAGGTTTGTGAATTACAGTGCCCCTGAGCTCCTTTCTTCAACTCGCTTTCTTTTGAGCTGGCCGCAACACCGCAGGATGGCTTCAGGCCCTAATCTGGTTCTGGCATGGCACGCTGAGCCTTTGGTTAATTCCTCTTCCTGGTAGGAAATGAGAGTTAAATTTGCCCGTCCAGACACCTCCAGCTAGTCTCCATTGGTTCTCGCTATTCCTGTTCATCTTCCGCAGATATTGCAAACTGGGCCAAACAGGAGGTTAAAGGGACTGACTCTCCAAGTGGGGAGAGTGTTAGTAAAGCGTCTGGAATGTTGCACCCGAGTACCAGGGTACGAAAACTGAGACATATTTGAACACGTCTCCCGATCACATGGTTGATCATACTCTAGGTTCCACATGCATGTTTTAGCTGAAGGAAGAATACCTTAAACCTGGGTAGTTGAAACCCGTGGAATGGGTACCATGCAATATGACTTCAAAGGGTCTTCATTTGCTCACCGAACCTCTCCAATCCTATCACTGCTGCGTTTATGCCCCTGTACACATGCTTGATTCTCTTTTGGAGACATAGCAATCCATAGGTTTTAAGATACTTACAAGTCAGGTACATTCTTAGGCGTTTAATATGCGGTGTTGAGTCCATTTCGTTGAGCAAGGAGTAGCTCTTGTCTATTCCATATTTGGCTTAAGGAACTTTATCTGTGCTCATTTCAATCTCTGGTTTTATGCAGCACCCCAACTCACCTTTACCCTTAAGCAAGCATAAGTTGTTTTTCTAAATTTGAGACCCTGTTCTGTTCTCTAATTCAGTTCCTGTGTAGCCAAGTTTACATTCCGTGTATTACTGATATCTTATGATGTTTCTTTTTCTGTGTGACTTATTTCAGTTAGAATCATCATACGTGAATCCACTCATTGTGCTGCTAAGGGCCTGATGACACAGATTTCATTGCTGAGTGATATTGCTTTGTAAGTAAATACCACAACTTCTTTATCCATTTTTCACTTTCTGCGATGTTGAACTTGTACTGTAAACGAGGTTCTTGTAAACAGAGCCGTTCCAAACTTTGGGGTGAATGTGTCTTTTTGATTTTAAATTCCCTAAGCTATAGGACCATAAGTGGAAGTGCCCTAGGCTCTGTTGCTTTGTTTTTTAGATGTTTCAGGAAACACCATACACTTCTCCCAAGTGGTTCTTCGCAATTTACATCCCGCCCATCAGCATAACAAGGCTCCCAGTTCTCCATGGCCTGTCCTGCCTTTCTGGATTTTACACTTTTTTCAGATGGCCCTTTTGACCGGGGGGAAGTGAGACTTCATTGTAGTGCAGATTTCCTTTGCAAGCTTGCTTGGTTGACCAAAAAGGGCGTATGCGTTTTTTCCTGAATATATTCAGGAAAAAACGCATACGCCCTTTTTGGCCAAGTGCATCATTGTGGACGTTCTGCCTCTTTTCCTATGCTTTCAATGCAATTCCAGTCTACCTCCTGAAATCGGTTTCCTGCAATTCTGCCCCGCTTTCAAGTCCTCTTGGCAGCCTTACTTCAGTCTATTTTTGGACGATAGCTGTCATTTATAACTCTGCAGGTTTGTGAATTACAGTGCCCCTGAGCTCCTTTCTTCAACTCGCTTTCTTGTGAGCTGGCCGCAACACCGCAGGATGGCTTCAGGCCCTAATCTGGTTCCGGCACGGCACGCTGAACCTTTGGTTAATTCCTCTTCCTGGTGGGAAATGAGAGTTAAATTTGCCCGTCCAGACACCTCCAGCTAGTCTCTCATTGGTTCTCGCTATTCCTGTTCATCTTCCACAGAAATTGCAAACTGGGCCAAACAGGAGGTTAAAGGCACTGACTCTCCAAGTCGGGAGAGTGTTAGTAAAGCGTCTGGAATGTTGCACCCGAGTACCAGGGTACGAAAACTGAGACATATTTGAACACGTCTCCCGATCACATGGTTGATCATACTCTGGGTTCCACATGCATGTTTTAGCTGAAGGAAGAATACCTAAAACCTGGGTAGTTGAAACCCGTGGAATGGGTACCATGCAATATGACTTCAAAGGGTCTTCATTTGCTCACTGAACCTCTCCAATCCTATCACTGCTGCGTTTATGCCCCTGTACAAATGCTTGATGCTCTTTCGGAGACATAGCAATCCATAGGTTTTAAGATACTTACAAGTCAGGTACATTCTTAGGCGTTTAATATGCGGTGTTGAGTCCATTTCGTTGAGCAAGGAGTAGCTCTTGTCTATTCCATATTTGGCTTAAGGAACTTTATCTGTGCTCATTTCAATCTCTGGTTTTATACAGCACCCCAACTCACCTTTACCCTTAAGCAAGCATAAGTTGGTTTTCTAAATTTGAGACCCTGTTCTGTTCTGTAATTCAGTTCCTGTGTAGCCAAGATTACATTCCGTGTATTACTGATATCTTATGATGTTTCTTTTTCTGTGTGACTTATTTCAGTTAGAATCATCATACCTGAATCCACTCATTGTGCTGCTAAGGGCCTGATGACACAGATTTCATTCCTGAGTGATACTGCATTGTAAGTAAATACCACAAGTTCTTTATCCATTTTTCACTTTCTGCGATGTTGAACTTGTACTGTAAACGAGGTTGTTGTAAACAGAGGCGTCCCAAACATTGGGGTGGCTGTGTCTTTTTTATTTTAATTTCCCTAAGCTATAGGACCATAAGTGGAAGTGCCCTAGGTTCTGTTGCTTTGTTTTTCAGATATTTCAGGAAACACCATACACTTCTCCCGAGTGGTTGTTGGCAATTTACATCCCGCCCATCAGCATAACAAGGCTCCCAGTTCTCCATGTCCTGTCCTGCCTTTCTGGATTTTACACTTTTTTCAGATGGCCCTTTTGACCGGGGGGAAGTGAGACTTCATTGTAGTGCAGATTTCCTTTGCAAGCTTGCTTGGTTGGCCAAAAAGGGCGTATGCGTTTTTTCCTGAATATATTCAGGAAAAAACGCATACGCCCTTTTTGGCCAAGTGCATCATTGTGGACGTTCTGCCTCTTTTCCTATGCTTTCAATGCAATTCCAGTCTACCTCCTGAAATCGGTTTCCTGCAATTCTGCCCCGCTTTCAAGTCCTCTTGGCAGCCTTACTTCAGTCTATTTTTGGACGATAGCTGTCATTTATAACTCCGCAGGTTTGTGAATTACAGTGCCCCTGAGCTCCTTTCTTCAACTCGCTTTCTTGTGAGCTGGCCGCAACACCGCAGGATGGCTTCAGGCCCTAATCTGGTTCTGGCATGGCACGCTGAGCCTTTGGTTAATTCCTCTTCATGGTAGGAAATGAGAGTTAAATTTGCCCGTCCAGACACCTCCAGCTAGTCTCCATTGGTTCTCGCTATTCCTGTTCATCTTCCGCAGAAATTGCAAACTGTGCCAAACAGGAGGTTAAAGGCGCTGACTCTCTAAGTGGGGAGAGTGTTAGTAAAGCGTCTGGAATGTTGCACCCGAGTACCAGGGGAGGAAAACTGAGACATATTTGAACACGTCTCCCGATCACATGGTTGATCATACTCTGGGTTCCACATGCATGTTTTAGCTGAAGAAAGAATACCTTAAACCTGGAGAGTTGAGACCCGTGGAATGGGTACCATGCAATATGTCTTCAAAGGGTCTTCATTTGCTCACCGAACCTCTCCAATCCTATCACTGCTGCGTTTATGCCCCTGTACACATGCTTGATTCTCTTTTGGAGACATAGCAATCCATAGGTTTTACGATACTTACTAGTCAGATACATTCTAAGGCGTTTAATATGCGGTGTTGAGTCCATTTCGTTGAGCAAGGAGTAGCTCCTGTCTATTCCATATTTGACTTAAGGAACTTTATCTGTGCTCATTTCAATCTCTGGTTTTATGCAGCACCCCAACTCACCTTTACCCTTAAGCAAGCATAAGTTGGTTTTCTAAATTTGAGACCCTGTTCTGCTTTGGAATGCAGTTCCTGTGTAGCCAAGTTTACATTCCGTGTATTAGTGATATCTTATGATGTTTCTTTTTCTGTGTGACTTATTTCAGTTAGAATCATCGTACCTGAATCCACTCATTATGCTGCTACGGGCCTGATGACATAGATTTCATTGCTGAGTGATACTGCGTTGTAAGTAAATACCACAAGTTCTTTATCCATTTTTCACTTTCTGCGATGTTGAACTTGTACTGTAAACGAGGTTCTTGTAAACAGAGCCGTTCCAAACTTTGGGGTGGCTGTGTCTTTTTGATTTTAATTTCCCTAAGCTATAGGACCATAAGTGGAAGTGCCCTAGGTTCTGTTGCTTTGTTTTTTAGATGTTTCAGGAAACACCATACACTTCTCCCGAGTGGTTGTTGGCAATTTACATCCCACCCATCAGCATAACAAGGCTCCCAGTTCTCCATGGCCTGTCCTGCCTTTCTGGATTTTACACTTTTTTCAGATGGCCCTTTTGACCGGGGGGAAGTGAGACTTCATTGTAGTGCAGATTTCCTTTGCAAGCTTGCTTGGTTGGCCAAAAAGGGCGTATGCGTTTTTTCCTGAATATATTCAGGAAAAAACGCATACGCCCTTTTTGGCCAAGTGCATCATTGTGGACGTTCTGCCTCTTTTCCTATGCTTTCAATGCAATTCCAGTCTACCTCCTGAAATCGGTTTCCTGCAATTCTGCCCCGCTTTCAAGTCCTCTTGGCAGCCTTACTTCAGTCTATTTTTGGACGATAGCTGTCATTTATAACTCTGCAGGTTTGTGAATTACAGTGCCCCTGAGCTCCTTTCTTCAACTCGCTTTCTTGTGAGCTGGCCGCAACACCGCAGGATGGCTTCAGGCCCTAATCTGGTTCTGGCATGGCACGCTGAGCCTTTGGTTAATTCCTCTTCATGGTAGGAAATGAGAGTTAAATTTGCCCGTCCAGACACCTCCAGCTAGTCTCCATTGGTTCTCGCTATTCCTGTTCATCTTCCGCAGAAATTGCAAACTGTGCCAAACAGGAGGTTAAAGGCGCTGACTCTCTAAGTGGGGAGAGTGTTAGTAAAGCGTCTGGAATGTTGCACCCGAGTACCAGGGGAGGAAAACTGAGACATATTTGAACACGTCTCCCGATCACATGGTTGATCATACTCTGGGTTCCACATGCATGTTTTAGCTGAAGAAAGAATACCTTAAACCTGGAGAGTTGAGACCCGTGGAATGGGTACCATGCAATATGTCTTCAAAGGGTCTTCATTTGCTCACCGAACCTCTCCAATCCTATCACTGCTGCGTTTATGCCCCTGTACACATGCTTGATTCTCTTTTGGAGACATAGCAATCCATAGGTTTTACGATACTTACTAGTCAGATACATTCTTAGGCGTTTAATATGCGGTGTTGAGTCCATTTCGTTGAGCAAGGAGTAGCTCCTGTCTATTCCATATTTGACTTAAGGAACTTTATCTGTGCTCATTTCAATCTCTGGTTTTATGCAGCACCCCAACTCACCTTTACCCTTAAGCAAGCATAAGTTGGTTTTCTAAATTTGAGACCCTGTTCTGCTTTGGAATGCAGTTCCTGTGTAGCCAAGTTTACATTCCGTGTATTAGTGATATCTTATGATGTTTCTTTTTCTGTGTGACTTATTTCAGTTAGAATCATCGTACCTGAATCCACTCATTATGCTGCTACGGGCCTGATGACATAGATTTCATTGCTGAGTGATACTGCGTTGTAAGTAAATACCACAAGTTCTTTATCCATTTTTCACTTTCTGCGATGTTGAACTTGTACTGTAAACGAGGTTCTTGTAAACAGAGCCGTTCCAAACTTTGGGGTGGCTGTGTCTTTTTGATTTTAATTTCCCTAAGCTATAGGACCATAAGTGGAAGTGCCCTAGGTTCTGTTGCTTTGTTTTTTAGATGTTTCAGGAAACACCATACACTTCTCCCGAGTGGTTGTTGGCAATTTACATCCCACCCATCAGCATAACAAGGCTCCCAGTTCTCCATGGCCTGTCCTGCCTTTCTGGATTTTACACTTTTTTCAGATGGCCCTTTTGACCGGGGGGAAGTGAGACTTCATTGTAGTGCAGATTTCCTTTGCAAGCTTGCTTGGTTGGCCAAAAAGGGCGTATGCGTTTTTTCCTGAATATATTCAGGAAAAAACGCATACGCCCTTTTTGGCCAAGTGCATCATTGTGGACGTTCTGCCTCTTTTCCTATGCTTTCAATGCAATTCCAGTCTACCTCCTGAAATCGGTTTCCTGCAATTCTGCCCCGCTTTCAAGTCCTCTTGGCAGCCTTACTTCAGTCTATTTTTGGACGATAGCTGTCATTTATAACTCTGCAGGTTTGTGAATTACAGTGCCCCTGAGGTCCTTTCTTCAACTCGCTTTCTTGTGAGCTGGTCGCAACACCGCAAGATGGCTTCAGGCCCTAATCTGGTTCCGGCACGGCACACTGAGCCTTTGGTTATTTCCTCTTGCTGGTGGGAAATGAGAGTTAAATTTGCCCGTCCAGACACCTACAGCTAGCCTCTCATTGGTTCTCGCTATTCCTGTTCATCTTCCGCAGAAATTGCAAACTGAGCCAAACAGGAGGTTAAAGGCGCTGACTCTCCAAGTAGGGAGAGTGTTAGTAAAGCGTCTGGAATGTTGTACCCGAGTACCAGGGGAGGAAAACTGAGACATATTTGAACACGTCTCCCGTTCACATGGTTGATCATACTCTGGGTTCCACATGCATGTTTTAGCTGAAGGAAGAATACCTTAAACCTGGGTAGTTGAAACCCATGGAATGGGTACAATGCAATATGACTTCAAAGCGTCTTCATTTGCTCACCGAACCTCTCCAATCCTATCACTGCTGCGTTTATGCCCCTGTACACATGCTTGATTCTCTTTTGGAGACATAGCAATCCATAGGTTTTAAGATACTTACTAGTCAGGTACATTCTTAGGCGTTTAATATGGGGTGTTGAGTCCATTTCGTTGAGCAAGGAGTAGCTCTTGTCTATTCCATATTTGACTTAAGGAACTTTATCTGTGCTCATTTCAATCTCTGGTTTTATGCAGCACCCCAACTCACCTTTACCCTTAAGCAAGCATAAGTTGGTTTTCTAAATTTGAGACCCTGTTCTGTTTTGGAATGCAGTTCCTGTGTAGCCAAGTTTACATTCCGTGTTTTAGTGATATCTTATGATGTTTCTTTTTCTGTGTGACTTATTTCAGTTAGAATCATCGTACCTGAATCCACTCATTATGCTGCTACGGGCCTGATGACATAGATTTCATTGCTGAGTGATACTGCGTTGTAAGTAAATACCACAAGTTCTTTATCCATTTTTCACTTTCTGCGATGTTGAACTTGTACTGTAAACGAGGTTCTTGTAAACAGAGGCGTCCCAAACTTTGGGGTGGCTGTGTCTTTTTGATTTTAATTTCCCTAAGCTATAGGACCATAAGTGGCAGTGCCCTAGGCTCTGTTGCTTTGTTTTTTAGATGTTTCAGGAAACACCATACACTTCTCCCGAGTGGTTGTTGGCAATTTACATCCCGCCCTTCAGCATAACAAGGCTCCCAGTTCTCCATGGCCTGTCCTGCCTTTCTGGATTTTACACTTTTTTCAGATGGCCCTTTTGACCGGGGGGAAGTGAGACTTCATTGTAGTGCAGATTTCCTTTGCAAGCTTGCTTGGTTGGCCAAAAAGGGCGTATGCGTTTTTTCCTGAATATATTCAGGAAAAAACGCATACGCCCTTTTTGGCCAAGTGCATCATTGTGGACATTCTGCCTCTTTTCCTATGCTTTCAATGCAATTCCAGTCTACCTCCTGAAATCGGTTTCCTGCAATTCTGCCCCGCTTTCAAGTCCTCTTGGCAGCCTTACTTCAGTCTATTTTTGGACGATAGCTGTCATTTATAACTCTGCAGGTTTGTGAATTACAGTGCCCCTGAGCTCCTTTCTTCAACTCGCTTTCTTGTGACCTGGCCGCAACACCGCAGGATGGCTTCAGGCCCTAATCTGGTTCCGGCACGGCATGCTGAGCCTTTGGTTATTTCCTCATCCTGGTGGGAAATGAGAGTTAAATTTGCCCGTCCAGACACCTCCAGCTAGTCTCTCATTGGTTCTCGCTATTCCTGTTCATCTTCCGCAGAAATTGCAAACTGGGCCAAACAGGAGGTTAAAGGGACTGACTCTCCAGGTCGGGAGAGTGTTAGTAAAGCGTCTGGAATGTTGCACCCGAGTACCAGGGGAGGAAAACTGAGACATATTTGAACACGTCTCCCGTTCACATGGTTGATCATACTCTGGGTTCCACCTGCATGTTTTAGCTGAAGGAAGAATACTTTAAACCTGCAGAGTTGAGACCCGTGGAATGGGTCCCATGCAATATGACTTCAAAGGGTCTTCATTTGCTCACCGAACCTCTCCAATCCTATCACTGCTGCGTTTATGCCCCTGTACACATGCTTGATTCTCTTTCGGGGACATAGCAATCTATAGGTTTTAAGATACTTACTAGTCAGGTACATTCTTAGGCGTTTAATATGCAGTGTTGAGTCCATTTCGTTGAGCAAGGAGTAGCTCTTGTCTATTCCATATTTGGCTTAAGGAACTTTATCTGTGCTCATTTCAATCTCTGGTTTTATGCAGCACCCCAACTCACCTTTCCCCTTAAGCAAGCATAAGTTGGTTTTCTAAATTTGAGACCCTGTTCTGTTCTGTAATTCAGTTCCTGTGTAGCCAAGTTTCCATTCCGTGTATTACTGATATCTTATGATGTTTCTTTTTCTGTGTGACTTATTTCAGTTAGAATCATCATACCTGAATCCACTCATTGTGCTGCTAAGGGCCTGATGACATAGATTTCATTGCTGAGTGATATTGCTTTGTAAGTGAATACCACAACTTCTTTATCCATTTTTCACTTTCTGCGATGTTGAACTTGTACTGTAAACGAGGTTCTTGTAAACAGAGCCGTTCCAAACTTTGGGGTGGCTGTGTCTTTTTGATTTTAATTTCCCTAAGCTATAGGACCATAAGTGGCAGTGCCTTAGGCTCTGTTGCTTCGTTTTTTAGATGTTTCAGGAAACACCATACACTTCTCCCGAGTGTCTGTTGGCAATTTACATCCCGCCCATCAGCATAACAAGGCTCCCAGTTCTCAATGGCCTGTTGCCTTTCTGGATTTTACACTTTTTTCAGATGGCCCTTTTGACCGGGGGGAAGTGAGACTTCATTGTAGTGCAGATTTCCTTTGCAAGCTTGCTTGGTTGGCCAAAAAGGGCGTATGCGTTTTTTCCTAAATATATTCAGGAAAAAACGCATACGCCCTTTTTGGCCAAGTGCATCATTGTGGACGTTCTGCCTCTTTTCCTATGCTTTCAATGCAATTCCAGTCTACCTCCTGAAATCGGTTTCCTGCAATTCTGCCCCGCTTTCAAGTCCTCTTGGCAGCCTTACTTCAGTCTATTTTTGGACGATAGCTGTCATTTATAACTCTGCAGGTTTGTGAATTACAGTGCCCTTGAGCTCCTTTCTTCAACTCCCTTTCTTGTGAGCTGGCCGCAACACTGCAGGATGGCTTCAGGCCCTAATCTGGTTCCGGCCCGGCATTCTGAGCCTTTGGTTAATTCCTCTTCCTGGTGGGAAATGAGAGTTAAATTTGCCCGTCCAGACACCTCCAGCTAGCCTCTCATTGGTTCTCGCTATTCCTGTTCATCTTCCGCAGAAATTGCAAACTGGGCCAAACAGGAGGTTAAAGGGACTGACTCTCCAAGTGGGGAGAGTGTTAGTAAAGCGTCTGGAATGTTGCACCCGAGTACCAGGGGAGGAAAACTGAGACATATTTGAACACATCTCCCGATCACATGGTTGATCATACTCTAGGTTCCACATGCATGTTTTAGCTTAAGGAAGAATACCTTAAACCTGGGTAGTTGAAACCCGTGGAATGGGTACCATGCAATATGACTTCAAAGGGTCTTCATTTGCTCACCAAACCTCTCCAATCCTATCACTGCTGCGTTTATGCCCCTGTACACATGCTTGATTCTCTTTCGGAGACATAGCAATCCATAGGTTTTAAGATACTTACTAGTCAGGTACATTATTAGGCGTTTAATATAGGGTGTTGAGTCCATTTCGTTGAGCAAGGAGTAGCTCTTGTCTATTCCATATTTGGCTTAAGGAACTTTATCTGTGCTCATTTCAATCTCTGGTTTTATGCAGCACCCCAACTCACCTTTACCCTTAAGCAAGAATAAGTTGGTTTTCTAAATTTGAGACCCTGTTCTGGTCTGTAATTCAGTTCCTGTGTAGCCAAGTTTACATTCCGTGTATTACTGATATATTATGATGTTTCTTTTTCTGTGTGACTTATTTCAGTTAGAATCATCATACCTGAATCCACTCATTGTGCTGCTAAGGGCCTGATGACACAGATTTCATTGCTGAGTGATATTGCTTTGTAAGTAAATACCACAACTTCTTTATCCATTTTTCACTTTCTGTGATGTTGAACTTGTACTGTAAACGAGGTTCTTGTAAACAGAGCCGTTCCAAACTTTGGGGTGGCTGTGTCTTTTTGATTTTAATTTCCCTAAGCTATAGGACCATAAGTGGAAGTGCCCTAGGTTCTGTTGCTTTGTTTTTTAGATGTTTCAGGAAACACCATACACTTTTCCCGAGTGGTTGTTGGCAATTTACATCCCGCCCATCAGCATAACAAGGCTCCCAGTTCTCCATGGCCTGTCCTGCCTTTCTGGATTTTACACTTTTTTCAGATGGCCCTTTTGACCGGGGGGAAGTGAGACTTCATTGTAGTGCAGATTTCCTTTGCAAGCTTGCTTGGTTGGCCAAAAAGGGCGTATGCGTTTTTTCCTGAATATATTCAGGAAAAAACGCATACGCCCTTTTTGGCCAAGTGCATCATTGTGGACGTTCTGCCTCTTTTCCTATGTTTTCAATGCAATTCCAGTCTACCTCCTGAAATCGGTTTCCTGCAATTCTGCCCCGCTTTCAAGTCCTCTTGGCAGCCTTACTTCAGTATATTTTTGGACGATAGCTGTCATTTATAACTCTGCAGGTTTGTGAATTACAGTGCCCCTGAGCTCCTTTCTTCAACTCGCTTTCTTGTGAGCTGGCCGCAACACCGCAGGATGGCTTCAGGCCCTAATCTGGTTCCGGCACGGCACACTGAGCCTTTGGTTATTTCCTCTTCCTGGTGGGAAATGAGAGTTAAATTTGCCCGTCCAGAAACCTCCAGCTAGCCACTCATTGGTTCTCACTATTCCTGTTCATCTTCCGCAGAAATTGCAAACTGAGCCAAACAGGAGGTTAAAGGCGCTGACTCTCCAAGTGGGGAGAGTGTTAGTAAAGCGTCTGGAATGTTGCACCCGAGTACCAGGGGAGGAAAACTGAGACATATTTGAACACGTCTCCCGTTCACATGGTTGATCATACTTGGGTTCCACATGCATGTTTTAGCTGAAGGAAGAATACCTTAAACCTGGAGAGTTGAGACCCGTGGAATGGGTACCATGCAATATGACTTCAAAGGGTCTTCATTTGCTCACCGAACCTCTCCAATCCTATCACTGCTGCGTTTATGCCCCTGTACACACGCTTGATTCTCTTTTGGAGACATAGCAATCCATAGGTTTTAAGATACTTACTAGTCAGGTACATTCTTAGGCGTTTAATATGCGGTGTTGAGTCCATTTCGTTGAGCAAGGAGTAGCTCTTGTCTATTCCATATTTGACTTAAGGAACTTTATCTCTGCTCATTTCAATCTCTGGTTTTATGCAGCACCCCAACTCACCTTTACCCTTCAGCAAGCATAAGTTGGTTTTCTAAATTTGAGACCCTGTTCTGTTTTGGAATGCAGTTCCTGTGTAGCCAAGTTTACATTCCGTGTATTAGTGATATCTTATGATGTTTCTTTTTCTGTGTGACTTATTTCAGTTAGAATCATCATACCTGAATCCACTCATTATGCTGCTACGGGCCTGATGACATAGATTTCATTGCTGATTGATACTGCGTTGTAAGTAAATACCACAAGTTCTTTATCCATTTTTCAATTTCTGCGGTGTTGAACTTGTACTGTAAACGAGGTTCTTGTAAACAGAGGCGTCCCAAACTTTGGCGTGGCTGTGTCTTTTTGATTTTAATTTCCCTAAGCTATAGGACCATAAGTGGAAGTGCCCTAGGCTCTGTTGCTTTGTTTTTTAGATGTTTCAGGAAACACCATACACTTCTCCGGAGTGGTTGTTGCCAATTTACATCCCGCCCATCAGCATAAAAAGGCTCCCAGTTCTCCATGGCCTGTCCTGCCTTTCTGGATTTTACACTTTTTTCAGATGGCCCTTTTGACCGGGGGGAAGTGAGACTTCATTGTAGTGCAGATTTCCTTTGCAAGCTTGCTTGGTTGACCAAAAAGGGCGTATGCGTTTTTTCCTGAATATATTCAGGAAAAAACGCATACGCCCTTTTTGGCCAAGTGCATCATTGTGGACGTTCTGCCTCTTTTCCTATGCTTTCAATGCAATTCCAGTCTACCTCCTGAAATCGGTTTCCTGCAATTCTGCCCCGCTTTCAAGTCCTCTTGGCAGCCTTACTTCAGTCTATTTTCGGACGATAGCTGTCATTTATAACTCTGCAGGTTTGTGAATTACAGTGCCCCTGAGCTCCTTTCTTCAACTCGCTTTCTTGTGACCTGGCCGCAACACCGCAGGATGGCTTCAGGCCCTAATCTGGTTCCGGCACGGCACGCTAAGCCTTTGGTTATTTTCTCATCCTGGTGGGAAATGAGAGTTAAATTTGCCTGTCCAGACACCTCCAGCTAGTCTCTCATTGGTTCTCGCTATTCCTGTTCATCTTCCGCAGAAATTGCAAACTGGGCCAAACAGGAGGTTAAAGGCGCTGACTCTCCAAGTGGGGAGAGTGTTAGTAAAGCGTCTGGAATGTTGCACCCGAGTACCAGGGGAGAAAAACTGAGACATATTTGAACACGTCTCCCGTTCACACGGTTGATCATACTCTGGGTTCCACCTGCATGTTTTAGCTGAAGGAAGAATACTTTAAACCTGCAGAGTTGAGACCCGTGGAATGGGTCCCATGCAATATGACTTCAAAGGGTCTTCATTTGCTCACCGAACCTCTCCAATCCTATCACTGCTGCGTTTATGCCCCTGTACACACGCTTGATTCTCTTTTGGAGACATAGCAATCCATAGGTTTTAAGATACTTACTAGTCAGGTACATTCTTAGGCGTTTAATATGGGGTGTTGAGTCCATTTCGTTGAGCAAGGAGTAGCTCTTGTCTATTCCATATTTGGCTTAAGGAACTTTATCTGTGCTCATTTCAATCTCTGGTTTTATGCAGCACCCCAACTCACCTTTCCCCTTAAGCAAGCATAAGTTGGTTTTCTAAATTTGAGACCCTGTTCTGTTTTGGAATTCAGTTCCTGTGTAGCCAAGTTTACATTCTGTGTATTAGTGGTATCTTATGATGTTTCTTTTTCTGTGTGACTTATTTCAGTTAGAATCATTGTACTGAATCCACTCATTATGCTGCTACGGGCCTGATGACATAGATTTCATTGCTGAGTGATACTGCATTGTACGTAAGTACCACAAGTTCTTTATCCATTTTTCACTTTCTGTGATATTGAACTTGTACGGTAAACGAGGTTCTTGTAAACAGAGGCGTCCCAAACTTTGGGGTGGCTGTGTCTTTTTGATTTTAATTTCCCTAAGCTATAGGACCATAAGTGGCAGTGCCCTAGGCTCTGTTGCTTTGTTTTTTAGATGTTTCAGGAAACACCATACACTTCTCCCGAGTGTCTGTTGGCAATTTACATCCCGCCCATCAGCATAACAAGGCTCCCAGTTCTCCATGGCCTGTCCTGCCTTTCTGGATTTTACACTTTTTTCAGATGGCCCTTTTGACCGGGGGGAAGTGAGACTTCATTGTAGTGCAGATTTCCTTTGCAAGCTTGCTTGGTTGGCCAAAAAGGGCGTATGCGTTTTTTCCTGAATATATTCAGGAAAAAACGCATACGCCCTTTTTGGCCAAGTGCATCATTGTGGACGTTCTGCCTCTTTTCCTATGCTTTCAATGCAATTCCAGTCTACCTCCTGAAATCGGTTTCCTGCAATTCTGCCCCGCTTTCAAGTCCTCTTGGCAGCCTTACCTCAGTATATTTTTGGACGATAGCTGTCATTTATAACTCTGCAGGTTTGTGAATTACAGTGCCCCTGAGCTCCTTTCTTCAACTCGCTTTCTTGTGCGCTGGCCGCAACACCGCAGGATGGCTTCAGGCCCTAATCTGCTACTGGCACGGCACGCTGAGCCTTTGGTTATTTCCTCTTCCTGGTGGGAAATGAGAGTTAAATTTGCCCGTCCAGACACCTCCAGCTAGTCTCTCATTGGTTCTCGCTATTCCTGTTCATCTTCCGCAGAAATGGCACACTGGGCCAAACAGGAGGTTAAAGGCGCTGACTCTCCAAGTGGGGAGAGTGTTAGTAAAGCGTCTGGAATGTTGCACCCGAGTACCAGGGGAGAAAAACTGAGACATATTTGAACACGTCTCCCGTTCACACGGTTGATCATACTCTGGGTTCCACCTGCATGTTTTAGCTGAAGGAAGAATACTTTAAACCTGCAGAGTTGAGACCCGTGGAATGGGTACCATGCAATATGACTTCAAAAGGTCTTCATTTGCTCACCGAACCTCTCCAATCCTATCACTGCTGCGTTTATGCCCCTGTACACACGCTTGATTCTCTTTTGGAGACATAGCAATCCATAGGTTTTAAGATACTTACTAGTCAGGTACATTCTTAGGCGTTTAATATGGGGTGTTGAGTCCATTTCGTTGAGCAAGGAGTAGCTCTTGTCTATTCCATATTTGGCTTAAGGAACTTTATCTGTGCTCATTTCAATCTCTGGTTTTATGGAGCACCCCAACTCACCTTTCCCCTTAAGCAAGCATAAGTTGCTTTTCTAAATTTGAGACCCTGTTCTGTTTTGGAATTCAGTTCCTGTGTAGCCAAGTTTACATTCTGTGTATTAGTGGTATCTTATGATGTTTCTTTTTCTGTGTGACTTATTTCAGTTAGAATCATTGTACCTGAATCCACTCATTATGCTGCTACGGGCCTGATGACATAGATTTCATTGCTGAGTGATACTGCATTGTACGTAAGTACCACAAGTTCTTTAGCCATTTTTCACTTTCTGTGATATTGAACTTGTACGGTAAACGAGGTTCTTGTAAACAGAGGCGTCCCAAACTTTGGGGTGGCTGTGTCTTTTTTATTTTAATTTCCCTAAGCTATAGGACCATAAGTGGCAGTGCCCTAGGCTCTGTTGCATTGTTTTTTAGATGTTTCAGGAAACACCATACACTTCTCCCGAGTGTCTGTTGGCAATTTACATCCCGCCCATCAGCATAACAAGGCTCCCAGTTCTCCATGGCCTGTCCTGCCTTTCTGGATTTTACACTTTCTTCAGATGGCCCTTTTGACCGGGGGGAAGTGAGACTTCATTGTAGTGCAGATTTCCTTTGCAAGCTTGCTTGGTTGGCCAAAAAGGGCGTATGCGTTTTTTCCTGAATATATTCAGGAAAAAACGCATACGCCCTTTTTGGCCAAGTGCATCATTGTGGACGTTCTGCCTCTTTTCCTATGCTTTCAATGCAATTCCAGTCTACCTCCTGAAATTGGTTTCCTGCAATTCTGCCCCGCTTTCAAGTCCTCTTGGCAGCCTTACCTCAGTATATTTTTGGACGATAGCTGTCATTTATAACTCTGCAGGTTTGTGAATTACAGTGCCCCTGAGCTCCTTTCTTCAACTCGCTTTCTTGTGAGCTGGCCGCAACACCGCAGGATGGCTTCAGGCCCTAATCTGCTACCGGCACGGCACGGTGAGCCTTTGGTTATTTCCTCTTCCTGGTGGGAAATGAGAGTTAAATTTGCCCGTCCAGACACCTCCAGCTAGTCTCTCATTGGTTCTCCCTATTCCTGTTCATCTTCCGCAGAAATTGCAAACTGGGCCAAACAGGAGGTTAAAGGGACTGACTCTCCAAGTCGGGTGAGTGTTAGTAAAGCGTCTGGAATGTTGCACCCGAGTACCAGGGTACGAAAACTGAGACATATTTGAACACGTCTCCTGATCACATGGTTGATCATACTTGGGTTCCACATGCATGATTTAGCTGAAGGAAGAATACCTTAAACCTGGGTAGTTGAAACCCGTGGAATGGGTACCATGCAATATGACTTCAAAGGGTCTTCATTTGCTCACCGAACCTCTCCAATCCTATCACTGCTGCGTTTATGCCCCTGTACACATGCTTGATTCTCTTTCGGAGACATAGCAATCCATAGGTTTTAAGATACTTACTAGTCAGGTACATTCTTAGGCGTTTAACATGGGGTGTTGAGACCATTTCGTTGAGCAAGGAGTAGCTCTTGTTTATTCCATATTTGGCTTAAGGAACTTTATCTGTGCTCATTTCAATCTCTGGTTTTATGCAGCACCCCAACTCACCTTTACCCTTAAGCAAGAATAAGTTGGTTTTCTAAATTTGAGACCCTGTTCTGTTCTGTAATTTAGTTCCTGTGTAGCCAAGTTTACATTCCGTGTATTACTGATATCTTATGATGTTTCTTTTTCTGTGTGACTTATTTCAGTTAGAATCATCATACCTGAATCCACTCATTGTGCTGCTAAGGGCCTGATGACACAGATTTCATTGCTGAGTGATATTGCTTTGTAAGTAAATACCACAACTTCTTTATCCATTTTTCACTTTCTGCGATGTTGAACTTGTACTGTAAACGAGGTTCTTGTAAACAGAGCCGTTCCAAACTTTGGGGTGGCTGTGTCTTTTTGATTTTAATTTCCCTAAGCTATAGGACCAAGAGTGGAAGTGCCCTAGGCTCTGTTGCTTTGTTTTTTAGATGTTTCAGGAAACACCATACACTTCTCCCAAGTGTCTGTTGGCAATTTACATCCCGCCCATCCGCATAACAAGGCTCCCAGTTCTCCATGGCCTGTCCTGCCTTTCTGGATTTTACACTTTTTTCAGATGGCCCTTTTCACCGGGGAGAAGTGAGACTTCATTGTAGTGCAGATTTCCTTTGCAAGCTTGCTTGGTTGGCCAAAAAGGGCGTATGCGTTTTCTCCTGAATATATTCAGGAATATATTCAGGAAAAAACGCATACGCCCGTTTTGGCCAAGTGCATCATTGTGGACGTTCTGCCTCTTTTCCTATGCTTTCAATGCAATTCCAGTCTACCTCCTGAAATCGGTTTCCTGCATTCTGCCCCGCTTTCAAGTCCTCTTGGCAGCCTTTCTTCAGTCTATTTTTGGACGATAGCTGTCATTTATAACTCTGCAGGTTTGTGAATTACAGTGCCCCTGAGCTCCTTTCTTCAACTCGCTTTCTTGTGACCTGGCCGCAACACCGCAGAATGGCTTCAGGCCCTAATCTGGTTCCGGCACGGCACGCTGAGCCTTTGGTTATTTCCTCTTCCTGGTGGGAAATGAGAGTTAAATTTGCCCGTCCAGACACCTCCAGCTAGCCTCTCATTGGTTCTCGCTATTCCTGTTCATCTTCCGCAGAAATTGCAAACTGGGCCAAACAGGAGGTTAAAGGCGCTGACTCTCCAAGTGGGGAGAGTGTTAGTAAAGCGTCTGGAATGTTGCACCCGAGTACCAGGGGAGGAAAACTGAGACATATTTGAACACGTCTCCCGTTCACATGGTTGATCATACTTGGGTTCCACATGCATGTTTTAGCTGAAGGAAGAATACCTTAAACCTGGGTACTTGAAACCCGTGGAATGGGTACCATGCAATATGACTTCAAAGGGTCTTCATTTGCTCACCGAACCTCTCCAATCCTATCACTGCTGCGTTTATGCCCCTGTACACATGCTTGATTCTCTTTCGGAGACATAGCAATCCATAGGTTTTAAGATACTTACTAGTCAGGTACATTCTTAGGCGTTTAATATGCGGTGTTGAGTCCATTTCGTTGAGCAAGGAGTAGCTCTTGTCTATTCCATATTTGACTTAAGGAACTTTATCTGTGCTCATTTCAATCTCTGGTTTTATGCAGCACCCCAACTCACCTTTACCCTTAAGCAAGCATAAGTTGGTTTTCTAAATTTGAGACCCTGTTCTGTTTTGGAATGCAGTTCCTGTGTAGCCAAGTTTACATTCCGTGTATTAGTGATATCTTATGATGTTTCTTTTTCTGTGTGACTTATTTCAGTTAGAATCATCGTACCTGAATACACTCATTATGCTGCTACGGGCCTGATGACATAGATTTCATTGCTGAGTGATACTGCGTTGTAAGTAAATACCACAAGTTCTTTATCCATTTTTCACTTTCTGCGGTGTTGAACTTGTACTGTAAACGAGGTTCTTGTAAACAGAGGCGTCCCAAACTTTGGGGTGGCTGTGTCTTTTTGATTTTAATTTCCCTAAGCTATAGGACCATAAGTGGCAGTGCCCTAGGCTCTGTTGCTTTGTTTTTTAGATGTTTCAGGAAACACCATACACTTCTCCGGAGTGGTTGTTGCCAATTTACATCCCGCCCATCAGCATAACAAGGCTCCCAGTTCTCCATGGCCTGTCCTGCCTTTCTGGATTTTACACTTTTTTCAGATGGCCCTTTTGACCGGGGGGAAGTGAGACTTCATTGTAGTGCAGATTTCCTTTGCAAGCTTGCTTGGTTGGCCAAAAAGGGCGTATGCGTTTTTTCCTGAATATATTCAGGAAAAAACGCATACGCCCTTTTTGGCCAAGTGCATCATTGTGGACGTTCTGCCTCTTTTCCTATGCTTTCAATGCAATTCCACTCTACCTCCTGAAATCGGTTTCCTGCAATTCTGCCCCGCTTTCAAGTCCTCTTGGCAGCCTTACCTCAGTATATTTTTGGACGATAGCTGTCATTTATAACTCTGCAGGTTTGTGAATTACAGTGCCCCTGAGCTCCTTTCTTCAACTCGCTTTCTTGTGAGCTGGCCGCAACACCGCAGGATGGCTTCAGGCCCTAATCTGCTACCGGCACGGCACGCTGAGCCTTTGGTTATTTCCTCTTCCTGGTGGGAAATGAGAGTTAAATTTGCCCGTCCAGACACCTCCAGCTAGTCTCTCATTGGTTCTCCCTATTCCTGTTCATCTTCCGCAGAAATTGCAAACTGGGCCAAACAGGAGGTTAAAGGGACTGACTCTCCAAGTCGGGAGAGTGTTAGTAAAGCGTCTGGAATGTTGCACCCGAGTACCAGGGTACGAAAACTGAGACATATTTGAACACGTCTCCCGTTCACATGGTTGATCATACTTGGGTTCCACATGCATGTTTTAGCTGAAGGAAGAATACCTTAAACCTGGGTAGTTGAAACCCGTGGAATGGGTACCATGCAATATGACTTCAAAGGGTCTTCATTTGCTCACCGAACCTCTCCAATCCTATCACTGCTGCGTTTATGCCCCTGTACACATGCTTGATTCTCTTTCGGAGACATAGCAATCCATAGGTTTTAAGATACTTACTAGTCAGGTACATTCTTAGGCGTTTAACATGGGGTGTTGAGACCATTTCGTTGAGCAAGGAGTAGCTCTTGTTTATTCCATATTTGGCTTAAGGAACTTTATCTGTGCTCATTTCAATCTCTGGTTTTATGCAGCACCCCAACTCACCTTTACCCTTAAGCAAGAATAAGTTGGTTTTCTAAATTTGAGACCCTGTTCTGTTCTGTAATTTAGTTCCTGTGTAGCCAAGTTTCCATTCCGTGTATTACTGATATCTTATGATGTTTCTTTTTCTGTGTGACTTATTTCAGTTAGAATCATCATACCTGAATCCACTCACTGTGCTGCTAAGGGCCTGATGACACAGATTTCATTGCTGAGTGATATTGCTTTGTAAGTAAATACCACAACTTCTTTATCCATTTTTCACTTTCTGTGATATTGAACTTGTACGGTAAACGAGGTTCTTGTAAACGGAGGCGTCCCAAACTTTGGGGTGGCTGTGTCTTTTTTATTTTAATTTCCCTAAGCTATACGACCATAAGTGGAAATGCCCTAGGTTCTGTTGCTTTGTTTTTTAGATGTTTCAGGAAACACCATACACTTCTCCCGAGTGGTTGTTGGCAATTTACATCCCGCCCTTCAGCATAACAAGGCTCCCAGTTCTCCATGGCCTGCCCTGCCTTTCTGGATTTTACACTTTTTTCAGATGGCCCTTTTGACCGGGGGGAAGTGAGACTTCATTGTAGTGCAGATTTCCTTTGCAAGCTTGCTTGGTTGGCCAAAAAGGGCGTATGCGTTTTTTCCTGAATATATTCAGGAAAAAACGCATACGCCCTTTTTGGCCAAGTGCATCATTGTGGACGTTCTGCCTCTTTTCCTACGCTTTCAATGTAATTCTAGTCTACCTCCTGAAATCGGTTTCCTGCAATTCTGCCCCGCTTTCAAGTCCTCTTGGCAGCCTTACTTCAGTCTATTTTTGGACGATAGCTGTCATTTATAACTCTGCAGGTCTGTGAATTACAGTGCCCCTGAGCTCCTTTCTTCAACTCGCTTTCTTTTGAGCTGGCCGCAACACCGCAGGATGGCTTCAGGCCCTAATCAGGTTCCGGCACGGCACACTGAGCCTTTGGTTAATTCCTCTTCCTGGTGGGAAATGAGAGTTAAATTTGCCCGTCCAGACACCTCCAGCTAGTCTCTCATTGGTTCTCGCTATTCCTGTTCATCTTCCGCAGAAATTGCAACCTGGGCCAAACAGGAGGTTAAAGGGACTGACTCTCCAAGTGGGGAGAGTGTTAGTAAAGCGTCTGGAATGTTGCACCCGAGTACCAGGGGAGGAAAACTGAGACATATTTGAACACGTCTCCCGTTCAGACGGTTGATCATACTTGGGTTCCACATGCATGTTTTAGCTGAAGGAAGAATACCTTAAACCTGGAGAGTTGAGACCCGTCTAATCGGTACCATGCAATATGACTTCAAAGGGTCTTCATTTGCTCACCGAACCTCTCCAATCCTATCACTGCTGCGTTTATGCCCCTGTAGACATGCTTGATTCTCTTTTGGAGACATAGCAATCCATAGGTTTTACGATACTTACTAGTCAGGTACATTCTTAGGCGTTTAATATGCGGTGTTGAGTCCATTTCGTTGAGCAAGGAGTAGCTCTTGTCTATTCCATATTTGACTTAAGGAACGTTATCTGTGCTCATTTCAATCTCTGGTTTTATGCAGCACCCCAAGGCACCTTTACCCTTAACCAAGAATAAGTTGGTTTTCTAAATTTGAGACCCTGTTCTGTTCTGTAATTCAGTTCCTGTGTAGCCAAGTTTACATTCCGTGTATTACTGATATCTTATGATGTTTCTTTTTCTGTGTGACTTATTTCAGTTAGAATCATCATACCTGAATCCACTCATTGTGATGCTAAGGGCCTGATGACATAGATTTCATTGCTGAGTGATATTGCTTTGTAAGTAAATACCACAACTTCTTTATCCATTTTTCACTTTCTGCGATGTTGAACTTGTACTGTAAACGAGGTTCTTGTAAACAGAGCCGTTCCAAACTTTGGGGTGCCTGTGTCTTTTTGATTTTAATTTCCCTAAGCTATAGGACCATAAGTGGAAGTGCCCTAGGCTCTGTTGCTTTGTTTTTTAGATGTTTCAGGAAACACCATACACTTCTCCCAAGTGTCTGTTGGCAATTTACATCCCGCCCATCCGCATAACAAGGCTCCCAGTTCTCCATGGCCTGTCCTGCCTTTCTGGATTTTACACTTTTTTCAGATGGCCCTTTTGACCGGGGGGAAGTGAGACTTCATTGTAGTGCAGATTTCCTTTGCTAGTTTGCTTGGTTGGCCAAAAAGGGCGCATGCGTTTTTTCCTGAATATATTCAGGAAAAAACGCATACGCCCTTTTTGGCCAAGTGCATCATTGTGGACGTTCTGCCTCTTTTCCTATGCTTTCAATGCAATTCCAGTCTACCTCCTGAAATCGGTTTCCTGCAATTCTGCCCCGCTTTCAAGTCCTCTTGGCAGCCTTACTTCAGTCTATTTTTGGACGATAGCTGTCATTTATAACTCTGCAGGTTTGTGAATTACAGTGCCCCTGAGCTCCTTTCTTCAACTCGCTTTCTTGTGAGCTGGCCGCAACACCGCAGGATGGCTTCAGGCCCTAATCTGGTTCCGGCACGGCACGCTGAGCCTTTGGTTAATTCCTCTTCCTGGTGGGAAATGAGAGTTAAATTTGCCCGTTCAGACACCTCCAGCTAGCCTCTCATTGGTTCTCGCTATTCCTGTTCATCTTCCGCAGAAATTGCAAACTGGGCCAAACAGGAGTTTAAAGGGACTGACTCTCCAAGTCGGGAGAGTGTTAGTAAAGCGTGTGGAATGTTGCACCCGAGTACCAGGGTACGAAAACTGAGACATATTTGAACACGTCTCCCGATCACATGGTTGATCATACTCTAGGTTCCACATGCATGTTTTAGCTGAAGGAAGAATACCTTAAACCTGGGTACTTGAAACCCGTGGAATGGGTACCATGCAATATGACTTCAAAGGGTCTTCATTTGCTCACCGAACCTCTCAAATCCTATCACTGCTGGGTTTATGCCCCTGTACACATGCTTGATTTTCTTTCGGAGACATAGCAATCCATAGGTTTTAAGATACTTACTAGTCAGGTACATTCTTAGGCGTTTAATATGGGGTGTTGAGTCCATTTCGTTGAGCAAGGAGTAGCTCTTGTCTATTCCATATTTGGCTTAAGGAACTTTATCTGTGCTCATTTCAATCTTTGGTTTTATGCAGCACCCCAAGGCACCTTTACCCTTAAGCAAGAATAAGTTGGTTTTCTAAATTTGAGACCCTGTTCTGTTCTGTAATTCAGTTCCTGTGTAGCCAAGTTTACATTCCGTGTAGTACTGATATCTTATGATGTTTCTTTTTCTGTGTGACTTATTTCAGTTAGAATCATCATACCTGAATCCACTCATTGTGCTGCTAAGGGCCTGATGACATAGATTTCATTGCTGAGTGATATTGCTTTGTAAGTGAATACCACAACTTCTTTATCCATTTTTCACTTTCTGCGATGTTGAACTTGTACTCTAAACGAGGTTCTTGTAAACAGAGCCGTTCCAAACTTTGGGGTGGCTGTGTCTTTTTGATTTTAATTTCCCTAAGCTATAGGACCATAAGTGGAAGTGCCCTAGGTTCTGTTGCTTTGTTTTTTAGATGTTTCAGGAAACACCATACACTTCTCCCGAGTGGTTGTTGGCAATTTACATCCCGCCCATCAGCATAACAAGCCTCCCAGTTCTCCATGGCCTGTCCTGCCTTTCTGGATTTTACACTTTTTTCAGATGGCCCTTTTGACCGGGGGGAAGTGAGACTTCATTGTAGTGCAGATTTCCTTTGCAAGCTTGCTTGGTTGACCAAAAAGGGCGTATGCGTTTTTTCCTGAATATATTCAGGAAAAAACGCATACGCCCGTTTTGGCCAAGTGCATCATTGTGGACGTTCTGCCTCTTTTCCTATGCTTTCAATGCAATTCCAGTCTACCTCCTGAAATCGGTTTCCTGCAATTCTGCCCCGCTTTCAAGTCCTCTTGGCAGCCTTACTTCAGTCTATTTTTGGACGATAGCTGTCATTTATAACTCTGCAGGTTTGTGAATTACAGTGCCCCTGAGCTCCTTTCTTCAACTCGCTTTCTTGTGACCTGGCCGCAACACCGCAGGATGGCTTCAGGCCCTAATCAGGTTCCGGCACGGCACGCTGAGCCTTTGGTTATTTTCTCATCCTGGTGGGAAATGAGAGTTAAATTTGCCTGTCCAGACACCTCCAGCTAGTCTCTCATTGGTTCTCGCTATTCCTGTTCATCTTCCGCAGAAATTGCACACTGGGCCAAACAGGAGGTTAAAGGCGCTGACTCTCCAAGTGGGGAGAGTGTTAGTAAAGCGTCTGGAATGTTGCACCCGAGTACCAGGGGAGAAAAACTGAGACATATTTGAACACGTCTCCCGTTCACTCGGTAGATCATACTCTGGGTTCCACCTGCATGTTTTAGCTGAAGGAAGAATACTTTAAACCTGCAGAGTTGAGACCCGTGGAATGGGTACCATGCAATATGACTTCAAAGGGTCTTCATTTGCTCACCGAACCTCTCCAATCCTATCACTGCTGCGTTTATGCCCCTGTACACACGCTTGATTCTCTTTTGGAGACATAGCAATCCATAGGTTTTAAGATACTTACTAGTCAGGTACATTCTTAGGCGTTTAATATGGGGTGTTGAGTCCATTTCGTTGAGCAAGGAGTAGCTCTTGTCTATTCCATATTTGGCTTAAGGAACTTTATCTGTGCTCATTTCAATCTCTGGTTTTATGCAGCACCCCAACTCACCTTTCCCCTTAAGCAAGCATAAGTTGCTTTTCTAAATTTGAGACCCTGTTCTGTTTTGGAATTCAGTTCCTGTGTAGCCAAGTTTACATTCTGTGTATTAGTGGTATCTTATGATGTTTCTTTTTCTGTGTGACTTATTTCAGTTAGAATCATTGTACCTGAATCCACTCATTATGCTGCTACGGGCCTGATGACATAGATTTCATTGCTGAGTGATACTGCATTGTACGTAAGTACCACAAGTTCTTTATCCATTTTTCACTTTCTGTGATATTCAACTTGTACGGTAAACGAGGTTCTTGTAAACAGAGGCCTCCCAAACTTTGGGGTGGCTCTGTCTTTTTCATTTTAATTTCCCTAAGCTATAGGACCATAAGTGGCAGTGCCCTAGGCTCTGTTGCTTTGTTTTTTAGATGTTTCAGGAAACACCATACACTTCTCCCGAGTGTCTGTTGGCAATTTACATCCCGCCCATCAGCATAACAAGGCTCCCAGTTCTCCATGGCCTGTCCTGCCTTTCTGGATTTTACACTTTTTTCAGATGGCCCTTTTGACCGGGGGGAAGTGAGACTTCATTGTAGTGCAGATTTCCTTTGCAAGCTTGCTTGGTTGGCCAAAAAGGGCGTATGCGTTTTTTCCTGAATATATTCAGGAAAAAACGCATACGCCCTATTTGCCAAGTGCATCATTGTGGACGTTCTACCTCTTTTCCTATGCTTTCAATGCAATTCCAGTCTACCTCCTGAAATCGGTTTCCTGCAATTCTGCCCCGCTTTCAAGTCCTCTTGGCAGCCTTACTTCAGTCTATTTTTGGACGATAGCTGTCATTTATAACTCTGCAGGTTTGTGAATTACAGTGCCCCTGAGCTCCTTTCTTCAACTCGCTTTCTTGTGACCTGGCCGCAACACCGCAGGATGGCTTCAGGACCTAATCTGGTTCCGGCACGGCACGCTGAGCCTTTGGTTATTTCCTCTTCCTGGTGGGAAATGAGAGTTAAATTTGCCCGTCCAGACACCTCCAGCTAGTCTCTCATTGGTTCTCCCTATTCCTGTTCATCTTCCGCAGAAATTGCAAACTGGGCCAAACAGGAGGTTAAAGGGACTGACTCTCCAAGTCGGGAGAGTGTTAGTAAAGCGTCTGGAATGTTGCACCCGAGTACCAGGGTACGAAAACTGAGACATATTTGAACACGTCTCCCGTTCACATGGTTGATCATACTTGGGTTCCACATGCATGTTTTAGCTGAAGGAAGAATACCTTAAACCTGGGTAGTTGAAACCCGTGGAATGGGTACCATGCAATATGACTTCAAAGGGTCTTCATTTGCTCACCGAACCTCTCCAATCCTATCACTGCTGCGTTTATGCCCCTGTACACATGCTTGATTCTCTTTCGGAGACATAGCAATCCATAGGTTTTAAGATACTTACTAGTCAGGTACATTCTTAGGCGTTTAACATGGGGTGTTGAGACCATTTCGTTGAGCAAGGAGTAGCTCTTGTTTATTCCATATTTGGCTTAAGGAACTTTATCTGTGCTCATTTCAATCTCTGGTTTTATGCAGCACCCCAACTCACCTTTACCCTTAAGCAAGAATAAGTTGGTTTTCTAAATTTGAGACCCTGTTCTGTTCTGTAATTTAGTTCCTGTGTAGCCAAGTTTCCATTCCGTGTATTACTGATATCTTATGATGTTTCTTTTTCTGTGTGACTTATTTCAGTTAGAATCATCATACCTGAATCCACTCACTGTGCTGCTAAGGGCCTGATGACACAGATTTCATTGCTGAGTGATATTGCTTTGTAAGTAAATACCACAACTTCTTTATCCATTTTTCACTTTCTGTGATATTGAACTTGTACGGTAAACGAGGTTCTTGTAAACGGAGGCGTCCCAAACTTTGGGGTGGCTGTGTCTTTTTTATTTTAATTTCCCTAAGCTATACGACCATAAGTGGAAATGCCCTAGGTTCTGTTGCTTTGTTTTTTAGATGTTTCAGGAAACACCATACACTTCTCCCGAGTGGTTGTTGGCAATTTACATCCCGCCCTTCAGCATAACAAGGCTCCCAGTTCTCCATGGCCTGCCCTGCCTTTCTGGATTTTACACTTTTTTCAGATGGCCCTTTTGACCGGGGGGAAGTGAGACTTCATTGTAGTGCAGATTTCCTTTGCAAGCTTGCTTGGTTGGCCAAAAAGGGCGTATGCGTTTTTTCCTGAATATATTCAGGAAAAAACGCATACGCCCTTTTTGGCCAAGTGCATCATTGTGGACGTTCTGCCTCTTTTCCTACGCTTTCAATGTAATTCTAGTCTACCTCCTGAAATCGGTTTCCTGCAATTCTGCCCCGCTTTCAAGTCCTCTTGGCAGCCTTACTTCAGTATATTTTTGGACGATAGCTGTCATTTATAACTCTGCAGGTCTGTGAATTACAGTGCCCCTGAGCTCCTTTCTTCAACTCGCTTTCTTTTGAGCTGGCCGCAACACCGCAGGATGGCTTCAGGCCCTAATCTGGTTCCGGCACGGCACACTGAGCCTTTGGTTAATTCCTCTTCCTGGTGGGAAATGAGAGTTAAATTTGCCCGTCCAGACACCTCCAGCTAGTCTCTCATTGGTTCTCGCTATTCCTGTTCATCTTCCGCAGAAATTGCAACCTGGGCCAAACAGGAGGTTAAAGGGACTGACTCTCCAAGTGGGGAGAGTGTTAGTAAAGCGTCTGGAATGTTGCACCCGAGTACCAGGGGAGGAAAACTGAGACATATTTGAACACGTCTCCCGTTCAGACGGTTGATCATACTTGGGTTCCACATGCATGTTTTAGCTGAAGGAAGAATACCTTAAACCTGGAGAGTTGAGACCCGTCTAATCGGTACCATGCAATATGACTTCAAAGGGTCTTCATTTGCTCACCGAACCTCTCCAATCCTATCACTGCTGCGTTTATGCCCCTGTAGACATGCTTGATTCTCTTTTGGAGACATAGCAATCCATAGGTTTTACGATACTTACTAGTCAGGTACATTCTTAGGCGTTTAATATGCGGTGTTGAGTCCATTTCGTTGAGCAAGGAGTAGCTCTTGTCTATTCCATATTTGACTTAAGGAACGTTATCTGTGCTCATTTCAATCTCTGGTTTTATGCAGCACCCCAAGGCACCTTTACCCTTAACCAAGAATAAGTTGGTTTTCTAAATTTGAGACCCTGTTCTGTTCTGTAATTCAGTTCCTGTGTAGCCAAGTTTACATTCCGTGTATTACTGATATCTTATGATGTTTCTTTTTCTGTGTGACTTATTTCAGTTAGAATCATCATACCTGAATCCACTCATTGTGATGCTAAGGGCCTGATGACATAGATTTCATTGCTGAGTGATATTGCTTTGTAAGTAAATACCACAACTTCTTTATCCATTTTTCACTTTCTGCGATGTTGAACTTGTACTGTAAACGAGGTTCTTGTAAACAGAGCCGTTCCAAACTTTGGGGTGCCTGTGTCTTTTTGATTTTAATTTCCCTAAGCTATAGGACCATAAGTGGAAGTGCCCTAGGCTCTGTTGCTTTGTTTTTTAGATGTTTCAGGAAACACCATACACTTCTCCCAAGTGTCTGTTGGCAATTTACATCCCGCCCATCCGCATAACAAGGCTCCCAGTTCTCCATGGCCTGTCCTGCCTTTCTGGATTTTACACTTTTTTCAGATGGCCCTTTTGACCGGGGGGAAGTGAGACTTCATTGTAGTGCAGATTTCCTTTGCTAGTTTGCTTGGTTGGCCAAAAAGGGCGCATGCGTTTTTTCCTGAATATATTCAGGAAAAAACGCATACGCCCTTTTTGGCCAAGTGCATCATTGTGGACGTTCTGCCTCTTTTCCTATGCTTTCAATGCAATTCCAGTCTACCTCCTGAAATCGGTTTCCTGCAATTCTGCCCCGCTTTCAAGTCCTCTTGGCAGCCTTACTTCAGTCTATTTTTGGACGATAGCTGTCATTTATAACTCTGCAGGTTTGTGAATTACAGTGCCCCTGAGCTCCTTTCTTCAACTCGCTTTCTTGTGAGCTGGCCGCAACACCGCAGGATGGCTTCAGGCCCTAATCTGGTTCCGGCACGGCACGCTGAGCCTTTGGTTAATTCCTCTTCCTGGTGGGAAATGAGAGTTAAATTTGCCCGTTCAGACACCTCCAGCTAGCCTCTCATTGGTTCTCGCTATTCCTGTTCATCTTCCGCAGAAATTGCAAACTGGGCCAAACAGGAGTTTAAAGGGACTGACTCTCCAAGTCGGGAGAGTGTTAGTAAAGCGTGTGGAATGTTGCACCCGAGTACCAGGGTACGAAAACTGAGACATATTTGAACACGTCTCCCGATCACATGGTTGATCATACTCTAGGTTCCACATGCATGTTTTAGCTGAAGGAAGAATACCTTAAACCTGGGTACTTGAAACCCGTGGAATGGGTACCATGCAATATGACTTCAAAGGGTCTTCATTTGCTCACCGAACCTCTCAAATCCTATCACTGCTGGGTTTATGCCCCTGTACACATGCTTGATTTTCTTTCGGAGACATAGCAATCCATAGGTTTTAAGATACTTACTAGTCAGGTACATTCTTAGGCGTTTAATATGGGGTTTTGAGTCCATTTCGTTGAGCAAGGAGTAGCTCTTGTCTATTCCATATTTGGCTTAAGGAACTTTATCTGTGCTCATTTCAATCTCTGGTTTTATGCAGCACCCCAACTCACCTTTCCCCTTAAGCAAGCATAAGTTGGTTTTCTAAATTTGAGACCCTGTTCTGTTCTGTAATTCAGTTCCTGTGTAGCCAAGTTTCCATTCCGTGTATTACTGATATCTTATGATGTTTCTTTTTCTGTGTGACTTATTTCAGTTAGAATCATCATACCTGAATCCACTCATTGTGCTGCTAAGGGCCTGATGACATAGATTTCATTGCTGAGTGATATTGCTTTGTAAGTGAATACCACAACTTCTTTATCCATTTTTCACTTTCTGCGATGTTGAACTTGTACTGTAAACGAGGTTCTTGTAAACCGAGCCGTTCCAAACTTTGGGGTGGCTGTGTCTTTTTGATTTTAATTTCCCTAATCTATAGGACCATAAGTGGAAGTGCCCTAGGCTCTGTTGCTTTGTTTTTTAGATGTTTCAGGAAACACCATACACTTCTCCCAAGTGTCTGTTGGCAATTTACATCCCGCCCATCAGCATAACAAGGCTCCCAGTTCTCAATGGCCTGTTGCCTTTCTGCATTTTACACTTTTTTCAGATGGCCCTTTTGACCGGGGGGAAGTGAGACTTCATTGTAGTGCAGATTTCCTTTGCAAGCTTGCTTGGTTGGCCAAAAAGGGCGTATGCGTTTTTTCCTGAATATATTCAGGAAAAAACGCATACGCCCTTTTTGGCCAAGTGCATCATTGTGGACGTTCTGCCTCTTTTCCTATGCTTTCAATGCAATTCCAGTCTACCTCCTGAAATCGGTTTCCTGCAATTCTGCCCCGCTTTCAAGTCCTCTTGGCAGCCTTACTTCAGTATATTTTTGGACGATAGCTGTCATTTATAACTCTGCAGGTTTGTGAATTACAGTGCCCCTGAGCTCCTTTCTTCAACTAGCTTTCTTGTGACCTGGCCGCAACACCGCAGGATGGCTTCAGGCCCTAATCTGGTTCCGGGCCAGCATGCTGAGCCTTTGGTTAATTCCTCTTCCTGGTGGGAAATGAGAGTTAAATTTGCCCGTCCAGACACCTCCAGCTAGCCTCTCATTGGTTCTCGCTATTCCTGTTCATCTTCCGCAGAAATTGCAAACTGGGCCAAACAGGAGGTTAAAGGGACTGACTCTCCAAGTCGGGAGAGTGTTAGTAAAGCGTCTGGAATGTTGCACCCGAGTACCAGGGGAGGAAAACTGAGACATATTTGAACACGTCTCCCGTTCACATGGTTGATCATACTCTGGGTTCCACATGCATGTTTTAGCTGAAGGAAGAATACCTTAAAACTGGAGAGTTGACACCCGTGTAATGGGTACCATGCAATATAACTTCAAAGGGTCTTCATATGCTCACCGAACCTCTCCAATCCTATCACTGCTGCGTTTATCCCCCTGTAGACATGCTTGATTCTCTTTTGGAGACATAGCAATCCATAGGTTTTACGATACTTAATAGTCAGGTACATTCTTAGGCGTTTAATATGCGGTGTTGAGTCCATTTCATTGAGCAAGGAGTAGCTCTTGTCTATTCCATATTTGACTTAAGGAACTTTATCTGTGCTCATTTCAATCTTTGGTTTTATGCAGCACCCCAAGGCACCTTTACCCTTAAGCAAGAATAAGTTGGTTTTCTAAATTTGAGACCCTGTTCTGTTCTGTAATTCAGTTCCTGTGTAGCCAAGTTTACATTCCGTGTAGTACTGATATCTTATGATGTTTCTTTTTCTGTGTGACTTATTTCAGTTAGAATCATCATACCTGAATCCACTCATTGTGCTGCTAAGGGCCTGATGACATAGATTTCATTGCTGAGTGATATTGCTTTGTAAGTGAATACCACAACTTCTTTATCCATTTTTCACTTTCTGCGATGTTGAACTTGTACTCTAAACGAGGTTCTTGTAAACAGAGCCGTTCCAAACTTTGGGGTGGCTGTGTCTTTTTGATTTTAATTTCCCTAAGCTATAGGACCATAAGTGGAAGTGCCCTAGGTTCTGTTGCTTTGTTTTTTAGATGTTTCAGGAAACACCATACACTTCTCCCGAGTGGTTGTTGGCAATTTACATCCCGCCCATCAGCATAACAAGCCTCCCAGTTCTCCATGGCCTGTCCTGCCTTTCTGGATTTTACACTTTTTTCAGATGGCCCTTTTGACCGGGGGGAAGTGAGACTTCATTGTAGTGCAGATTTCCTTTGCAAGCTTGCTTGGTTGGCCAAAAAGAGCGTATGCGTTTTTTCCTGAATATATTCAGGAAAAAACGCATACGCCCTTTTTGGCCAAGTGCATCATTGTGGACGTTCTGCCTCTTTTCCTATGCTTTCAATGCAATTCCAGTCTACCTCCTGAAAGCGGTTTCCTGCAATTCTGCCCCGCTTTCAAGTCCTCTTGGCAGCCTTACTTCAGTCTATTTTTGGACGATAGCTGTCATTTATAACTCTGCAGGTCTGTGAATTACAGTGCCCCTGAGCTCCTTTCTTCAACTCGCTTTCTTGTGAGCTGGCCGCAACACCGCAGGATGGCTTCAGGCCCTAATCTGGTTCCGGCACGGCACGCTGAGCCTTTGGTTAATTCCTCTTCCTGGTGGGAAATGAGTGTTAAATTTGCCCGTCCAGACACCTCCAGCTAGTCTCTCATTGGTTCTCGCTATTCCTGTTCATCTTCCGCAGAAATTGCAAACTGGGCCAAACAGGAGGTTAAAGGGACTGACTCTCCAAGTCGGGAGAGTGTTAGTAAAGCGTCTGGAATGTTGCACCCGAGTACCAGGTTACGAAAACTGAGACATATTTGAACACGTCTCCCGATCACATGGTTGATCATACTCTAGGTTCCACATGCATGTTTTAGGTGAAGGAAGAATACCTTAAACTTGGGTAGTTGAAACCCGTGGAATGGGTACCATGCAATATGACTTCAAAGGGTCTTCATTTGCTCACCGAACCTCTCCAATCCTATCACTGCTGCGTTTATGCCCCTGTACACATGCTTGATTCTCTTTCGGAGACATAGCAATCCATAGGTTTTAAGATACTTACAAGTCAGGTACATTCTTAGGCGTTTAATATGCGGTGTTGAGTCCATTTCGTTGAGCAAGGAGTAGCTCTTGTCTATTCCATATTTGGCCTAAGGAACTTTATCTGTCCTCATTTCAATCTCTGGTTTTATGCAGCACCCCAACTCACCTTTCCCCTTAAGCAAGCATAAGTTGGTTTTCTAAATTTGAGAACCTGTTCTGTTCTGTAATTCAGTTCCTGTGTAGCCAAGTTTACATTCCGTGTATTACTGATATCTTATGATGTTTCTTTTTCTGTGTGACTTATTTCAGTTAGAATCATCATACCTGAATCCACTCATTGTGCTGCTAAGGGCCTGATGACACAGATTTCATTGCTGAGTGATATTGCTTTGTAAGTAAATACCACAACTTCTTTATCCATTTTTCACTTTCTGTGATGTTGAACTTGTACTGTAAACGAGGTTCTTGTAAACAGAGCCGTTCCAAACTTTGGGGTGGCTCTGTCTTTTTGATTTTAAATTCCCTAAGCTATAGGACCATAAGTGGAAATGCCCTAGGCTCTGTTGCTTTGTTTTTTCGATGTTTCAGGAAACACCATACACTTCTCCCGAGTGTCTGTTGGCAATTTACATCCAAACCATCAACATAACAAGGCTACCAGTTCTCCATGTCCTGTCCTGCCTTTCTGGATTTTACACTTTTTTCAGATGGCCCTTTTGATCGGGGAGAAGTGAGACTTCATTGTAGTGCAGATTTCCTTTGCAAGCTTGCTTGGTTGGCCAAAAAGGGCGTATGCGTTTTTTCCTGAATATATTCAGGAAAAAACGCATACGCCCTTTTTGGCCAAGTGCATCATTGTGGACCATATGCCTCTTTTCCTATGCTTTCAATGCAATTCCAGTCTACCTCCTGAAATCGGTTTCCTGCAATTCTGCCCCGCTTTCAAGTCCTCTTTTCAGCCTTATTTCAGTCTATTTTTGGACGATAGCTGTCATTTATAACTCTGCAGGTTTGTGAATTACAGTGCCCCGGAGGTCCTTTCTTCAACTCATTTTTTTGTGAGCTGGCTGCAACACCGCTGGATGACTTCAGGCCCTAATCTGGTTCCGGCACGGCATGGTGAGCCTTTGGTTATTTCCTCTTCCTGGTGGGAAATGAGAGTTAAGTTTGCCCGTCCAGACACCTCCAGCTAGTCTCTCATTGGTTCTCGCTATTCTTGTTCATCTTCTGTAGAAATTGCAAACTGGGCCAAACAGGAGGTTAAAGGGACTGACTCTCCAAGTCGGGAGAGTGTTAGTAAAGCGTCTGGAATGTTGCACCCGAGTACCAGGGGAGGAAAACTGAGACATATTTGAACACGTCTCCCGTTCACACGGTTGATCATACTCTGGGTTCCACATGCATGTTTTAGCTGAAGGAAGAATACCTTAAACCTGGAGAGTTGAGACCCGTGTAATGGGTACCATGCAATATGACTTCAAAGGGTCTTCATTTGCTCACGAACCTCTCCAATCCTATCACTGCTGCGTTTATGCCCCTGTACACATGCTTGATTCTCTTTCGGAGACATAGCAATCCATAGGTTTTAAGATACTTACTAGACAGGTACATTCTTAGGCGTTTAATATGCGGTGTTGAGTCCATTTCGTTGAGCAAGGAGTAGCTCTTGTCTATTCCATATTTGGCTTAAGGAACTTTATCTGTGCTCATTTCAATCTCTGGTTTTATGCAGCACCCCAACTCACCTTTACCCTTAAGCAAGCATAAGTTGGTTTTCTAAATTTGAGACCCTGTTCTGTTCTGTAATTCAGTTCCTGTGTAGCCAAGTTTACATTCCGTGTATTACTGATATCTTATGATGTTTCTTTTTCTGTGTGACTTATTTCAGTTAGAATCATCATACCTGAATCCACTCACTGTGCTGCTAAGGGCCTGATGACACAGATTTCATTGCTGAGTGATATTGCTTTGTAAGTAAATACCACAACTTCTTTATCCATTTTTCACTTTCTGCGATGTTGAACTTGTACTGTAAACGAGGTTCTTGTAAACAGAGCCGTTCCAAACTTTGGGGTGGCTGTGTCTTTTTGATTTTAATTTCCCTAAGCTATAGGACCATAAGTGGAAGTGCCCTAGGCTCTGTTGCTTTGTTTTTTAGATGTTTCAGGAAACACCATACACTGCTCCAGAGTGGTTGTTGCCAATTTACATCCCGCCCATCAGCATAACAAGGCTCCCAGTTCTCCATGGCCTGTCCTGCCTTTGTGGATTTTACACTTTTTTCAGATGGCCCTTTTAACCGGGGAGAAGTAAGACTTCATTGTAGTGCAGATTTCCTTTGCAAGTTTGCTTGGTTGGCCAAAAAGGGCGTATGCGTTTTTTCCTGAATATATTCAGGAAAAAACGCATACGCACTTTTTAGCCAAGTGCATCATTGTGGACGTTCTGCCTCTTTTCCTATGCTTTCAATGCAATTCCAGTCTACCTCCTGAAATTGGTTTCCTGCAATTCTGCCCCGCTTTCAAGTCCTCTTGGCAGCCTTACTTCAGTCTATTTTTGGACGATAGCTGTCATTTATAACTCTGCAGGTTTGTGAATTACAGTGCCCCTGAGCTCCTTTCTTCAACTCGCTTTCTTGTGACCTGGCCGCAACACCGCAGGATGCCTTCAGGCCCTAATCTGGGTCTGGCTCGGCACGCTGAGCCTTTGGTTAATTCCTCTTCCTGGTGGGAAATGAGAGTTAAATTTGCCCGTCCAGACACCTCCAGCTAGCCTCTCATTGGTTCTCGCTATTCCTGTTCATCTTCCGCAGAAATTGCAAACTGGGCCAAACAGGAGGTTAAAGGGACTGACTCTCCAAGTCGGGAGAGTGTTAGTAAAGCGTCTGGAATGTTGCACCCGAGTACCAGGGGAGGAAAACTGAGACATATTTGAACACGTCTCCCGTTCACATGGTTGATCATACTCTGGGTTCCACATGCATGTTTTAGCTGAAGGAAGAATACCTTAAACCTGGAGAGTTGAGACCCGTGTAATGGGTACCGTGCAATATAACTTCAAAGGGTCTTCATTTGCTCACCGAACCTCTCCAATCCTATCACTGCTGCGTTTATGCCCCTGTACACACGCTTGATTCTCTTTTGGAGACATAGCAATCCATAGGTTTTAAGATACTTACTAGTCAGGTACATTCTTAGGCGTTTAATATGGGGTTTTGAGTCCATTTCGTTGAGCAAGGAGTAGCTCTTGTCTATTCCATATTTGGCTTAAGGAACTTTATCTGTGCTCATTTCAATCTCTGGTTTTATGCAGCACCCCAACTCACCTTTCCCCTTAAGCAAGCATAAGTTGGTTTTCTAAATTTGAGACCCTGTGCTGTTTTGGAATGCAGTTACTGTGTAGCCAAGTTTACATTCCGTGTATTACTGATATCTTATGATGTTTCTTTTTCTGTGTGACTTATTTCAGTTAGAATCATCGTACCTGAATCCACTCATTATGCTGCGACGGGCCTGATGACATAGAGTTCATTGCTGAGTGATACTGCATTGTACGTAAGTACCACAAGTTCTTTATCCATTTTTCACTTTCTGTGATATTGAACTTGTACGGTAAACGAGGTTCTTGTAAACGGAGGCGTCCCAAACTTTGGGGTGGCTGTGTCTTTTTGATTTTAATTTCCCTAAGCTATAGGACCATAAGTGGAAGTGCCCTAGGTTCTGTTGCTTTGTTTTTTAGATGTTTCAGGAAACACCATACACTTCTCCCGAGTGGTTGTTGGCAATTTACATCCCGCCCTTCAGCATAACAAGGCTCCCAGTTGTCCATGGCCTGTCCTGCCTTTCTGGATTTTACAGTTTTTTCAGATGGCCCTTTTGACCGGGGGGAAGTGAGACTTCATTGTAGTGCAGATTTCCTTTGCAAGCTTGCTTGGTTGGCCAAAAAGGGCGTATGCGTTTTTTCCTGAATATATTCAGGAAAAAACGCATACGCCCTTTTTGGCCAAGTGCATCATTGTGGACGTTCTGCCTCTTTTCCTATGCTTTCAATGCAATTTCAGTCTACCTCCTGAAATCGGTTGCCTGCAATTCTGCCCCGCTTTCAAGTCCTCTTGGTAGCCTTCCTTCAGTCTATTTTTGGACGATAGCTGTCATTTATAACTCTGCAGGTTTGTGAATTACAGTGCCCCTGAGCTCCTTTCTTCAACTCGCTTTCTTGTGACCTGGCCGCAACACCGCAGGATGGCTTCAGGCTCAAATCTCGTTCCGGCACGGCACGCTGAGACTTTGGTTAATTCCTCTTCCTGGTGGGAAATGAGAGTTAAATTTGCCCGTCCAGACACCTCCAGCTAGTCTCTCATTGGTTCTCGCTATTCCTGTTCATCTTCCGCAGAAATTGCAAACTGGGCCAAACAGGAGGTTAAAGACACTGACTCTCCAAGTCGGGAGAGTGTTAGTAAAGCGTCTGGAATGTTGCACCCGAGTACCAGGGTACGAAAACTGAGACATATTTGAACACATCTCCCGATCACATGGTTGATCATACTCTGGGTTCCACATGCATGTTTTAGCTGAAGGAAGAATACCTAAAACCTGGGTAGTTGAAACCCGTGGAATGGGTACCATGCAATATGACTTCAAAGGGTCTTCATTTGCTCACCGAACCTCTCCAATCCTATCACTGCTGCGTTTATGCCCCTGTACACATGCTTGATTCTCTTTCGGAGACATAGCAATCCATAGGTTTTAAGATACTTACTAGTCAGGTACATTCTTTGCGTTTAATATGCGGTGTTGAGTCCATTTCGTTGAGCAAGGAGTAGCTCTTGTCTATTCCATATTTGGCTTAAGGAACTTTATCTGTGCTCATTTCAATCTCTGGTTTTATGCAGCACCCCAACTCACCTTTCCCCTTAAGCAAGCATAAGTTGGTTTTCTAAATTTGAGACCCTGTTCTGTTCTGTAATTCAGTTCCTGTGTAGCCAAGTTTACATTCCGTGTATTACTGATATCTTATGATGTTTCTTTTTCTGTGTGACTTATTTCAGTTAGAATCATCATACCTGAATCCACTCATTGTGCTGCTAAGGGCCTGATGACACAGATTTCATTGCTGAGTGATATTTCTTTGTAAGTAAATACCACAACTTCTTTATCCATTTTTCACTTTCTGCGATGTTGAACTTGTACTGTAAACGAGGTTCTTGTAAACAGAGCCGTTCCAAACTTTGGGGTGGCTGTGTTTTTTTCTTTTTTTTTTTCTTGTGGTACGCGGGCCTCTCACTGTTGTGGCCTCTCCCATTGCGGAGCACAGGCTCCGGACGCACAGGCTCAGCGGCCATGGCTCACAAGCCCAGCCGCTCCAGGGCATGTGGGATCTTCCCGGACCGGGGCACGAACCCGTGTCCCCTGCATCGGCAGGCGGACTCTCAACCACTGCGCCACCAGGGAAGCCCGGCTGTGTCTTTTTGATTTTAATTTCCCTAAGCTATAGGACCAAGAGTGGAAGTGCCCTAGGTTCTGTTGCTTTGTTTTTTAGATGTTTCAGGAAACACCATACACTTCTCCCGAGTGGTTGTTGGCAATTTACATCCCGCCCATCAGCATAACAAGGCTCCCAGTTCTCCTTGGCCTGTCCTGCCTTTCTGGATTTTACACTTTTTTCAGATGGCCCTTTTGACCGGGGAGAAGTGAGACTTCATTGTAGTGCAGATTTCCTTTGCAAGCTTGCTTAGTTGCCCAAAAAGGGCGTATGCGTTTTTTCCTGAATATATTCAGGAAAAAACGCATACGCCCTTTTTGGCCAAGTGCATCATTGTGGACGTTCTGCCTCATTTCCTATGCTTTCAATGCAATTCCAGTCTACCTCCTGAAATCGGTTTCCTGCAATTCTGCCCCGCTTTCAACTCCTCTTGGCAGCCTTCCTTCAGTCTATTTTTGGACGATAGCTGTCATTTATAACTCTGCAGGTTTGTGAATTACAGTGCCCCTGAGCTCCTTTCTTCAACTCGCTTTCTTGTGACCTGGCCGCAACACCGCAGGATGGCTTCAGGCCCTAATCTGGTTCCGGCACGGCACGCTGAGCCTTTGGTTATTTCCTCTTCCTGGTGGGAAATGAGAGTTAAATTTGCCCGTCCAGACACCTCCAGCTAGTCTCTCATTGGTTCTCGCTATTCCTGTTCATCTTCCGCAGAAATTGCAAACTGGGACAAACAGGAGGTTAAAGGCGCTGACTCTCCAAGTGGGAGAGTGTTAGTAAAGCGTCTGGAATGTTGCACCCGAGTACCAGGGGAGGAAAACTGAGACATATTTGAACACGTCTCCCGTTCACATGGTTGATCATACTTGGGTTCCACATGCATGTTTTAGCTGAAGGAAGAATACCTTAAACCTGGGTAGTTGAAACCCGTGTAATGGGTACCATGCAATATGACTTCAAAGGGTCTTCATTTGCTCACCGAACCTCTCCAATCCTATCACTGCTGCGTTTATGCCCCTGTACACATGCTTGATTTTCTTTCGGAGACATAGCAATCCATAGGTTTTAAGATACTTACTAGTCAGGTACATTCTTAGGCGTTTAATATGGGGTGTTGAGACCATTTCGTTGAGCAAGGAGTAGCTCTTGTCTATTCCATATTTGGCTTAAGGAACTTTATCTGTGCTCATTTCAATCTCTGGTTTTATGCAGCACCCCAACTCACCTTTACCCTTAAGCAAGAATAAGTTGGTTTTCTAAATCTGAGACCCTGTTCTGTTCTGTAATTCAGTTCCTGTGTAGCCAAGTTTACATTCCGTGTATTACTGATATCTTATGATGTTTCTTTTTCTGTGTGACTTATTTCAGTTAGAATCATCATAGCTGAATCCACTCATTGTGCTGCTAAGGGCCTGATGACACAGATTTCATTGCTGAGTGATATTGCTTTGTAAGTGAATACCACAACTTCTTTATCCATTTTTCACTTTCTGCGATGTTGAACTTGTACTGTAAACGAGGTTCTTGTAAACAGAGCCGTTCCAAACTTTGGGGTGGCTGTTTCTTTTTGATTTTAATTTCCCTAAGCTATAGGACCAAGAGTGGAAGTGCCCTAGGTTCTGTTGCTTTGTTTTTTAGATGTTTCAGGAAACACCATACACTTCTCCCCAGTGGTTGTTGGCAATTTACATCCCGCCCATCAGCATAACAAGGCTCCCAGTTCTCCATGGCCTGTCCTGCCTTTCTGGATTTTACACTTTTTTCAGATGGCCCTTTTGACCGGGGGGAAGTGAGACTTCATTGTAGTGCAGATTTCCTTTGCAAGCTTGCTTTGTTGGCCAAAAAGGGCGTATGCGTTTTTTCCTGAATATATTCACGAATATATTCAGGAAAAAACGCATACGCCCGTTTTGGCCAAGTGCATCATTGTGGACGTTCTGCCTCTTTTCCTATGCTTTCAATGCAATTCCAGTCTACCTCCTGAAATCGGTTTCCTGCAATTCTGCCCCGCTTTCAAGTCCTCTTGGCAGCCTTCCTTCAGTCTATGTTTGGACGATAGCTGTCATTTATAACTCTGCAGGTTTGTGAATTACAGTGCCCCTGAGCTCCTTTCTTCAACTCGCTTTCTTGTGAGCTGGCCGCAACACCGCAGGATGGCTTCAGGCCCTAATCTGGTTCCGGTACGGAACGCTGAGCCTTTGGTTATTTCCTCTTCCTGGTGGGAAATGAGAGTTAAATTTGCCCGTCCAGACACCTCCAGCTAGCCTCTCATTGGTTCTCGCTATTCCTGTTCATCTTCCGCAGAAATTGCAAACTGGGCCAAACAGGAGGTTAAAGGCGCTGACTCTCCAAGTGGGGAGAGTGTTAGTAAAGCGTCTGGAATGTTGCACCCGAGTACCAGGGGAGGAAAACTGAGACATATTTGAACACGTCTCCCGATCACATGGTTGATCTTACTCTAGGTTCCACATGCATGTTTTAGATGAAGGAAGAATACCTAAAACCTGGGTAGTTGAAACCCGTGGAACGGGTACCATGCAATACGGCTTCAAAGGGTCTTCATTTGCTCACCGAACCTCTCCAATCCTATCACTGCTGCGTTTATGCCCCTGTACACATGCTTGATTCTCTTTCGGAGACATAGCAATCTGTAGGTTTTAAGATACTTACTAGTCAGGTACATTCTTAGGCGTTTAATATGGGGTGTTGAGTCCATTTCGTTGAGCAAGGAGTAGCTCTTGTCTATTCCATATTTGGCTTAAGGAACTTTATCTGTGCTCATTTCAATCTCTGGTTTTATGCAGCACCCCAACTCACCTTTCCCCTTAAGCAAGCATAAGTTGGTTTTCTAAATTTGAGACCCTGTTCTGTTCTGTAATTCAGTTCCTGTGTAGCCAGGTTTCCATTCCGTGTATTACTGATATCTTATGATGTTTCTTTTTCTGTGTGACTTATTTCCGTTAGAATCATCATACCTGAATCCACTCATTGTGCTGCTAAGGGCCTGATGACATAGATTTCATTGCTGAGTGATATTGCTTTGTAAGTGAATACCACAACTTCTTTATCCATTTTTTACTTTCTGCGATGTTGAACTTGTACTGTAAACGAGGTTCTTGTAAACAGAGCCATTGCAAACTTTGGGGTGCCTGTGTCTTTTTGATTTTAATTTCCCTAAGCTATAGGACCATAAGTGGAAGTGCCCTAGGCTCTGTTGCTTTGTTTTTTAGATGTTTCAGGAAACACCATACACTTCTCCCAAGTGTCTGTTGGCAATTTACATCCCGCCCATCAGCATAACAAGGCTCCCAGTTCTCAATGGCCTGTTGCCTTTCTGGATTTTACACTTTTTTCAGATGGCCCTTTTGACCGGGGGAAGTGAGACTTCATTGTAGTGCAGATTTCCTTTGCAAGCTTGCTTGGTTGGCCAAAAAGGGCGTATGCGTTTTTTCCTGAATATATTCAGGAAAAAACGCATACGCCCTTTTTGGCCAAGTGCATCATTGTGGACGTTCTGCCTCTTTTCCTATGCTTTCAATGCAATTCCAGTCTACCTCCTGAAATCGGTTTCCTGCAATTCTGCCCCGCTTTCAAGTCCTCTTGGCAGCCTTACTTCAGTCTATTTTTGGACGATAGCTGTCATTTATAACTCTGCAGGTTTGTGAATTACAGTGCCCCTGAGCTCCTTTCTTCAACTCGCTTTCTTGTGAGCTGGCCACAACACCGCAGGATGGCTTCAGGCCCTAATCTGGTTCCGGCCCAGCATGCTGAGCCTTTGGTTAATTCCTCTTCCTGGTGGGAAATGAGAGTTAAATTTGCCCGTCCAGACACCTCCAGCTAGACTCTCATTGGTTCTCGCTATTCCTGTTCATCTTCCGCAGAAATTGCAAACTGGGCCAAACGGGAGGTTAAAGGCGCTGACTCTCCAAGTGGGGAGAGTGTTAGTAAAGCGTCTGGAATGTTGCACCCGAGTACCAGGGGAGGAAAACTGAGACATATTTGAACACGTCTCCCGATCACATGGTTGATCTTACTCTAGGTTCCACATGCATGTTTTAGATGAAGGAAGAATACCTAAAACCTGGGTAGTTGAAACCCGTGGAACGGGTACCATGCAATACGGCTTCAAAGGGTCTTCATTTGCTCACCGAACCTCTCCAATCCTATCACTGCTGCGTTTATGCCCCTGTACACATGCTTGATTCTCTTTCGGAGACATAGCAATCTGTAGGTTTTAAGATACTTACTAGTCAGGTACATTCTTAGGCGTTTAATATGGGGTGTTGAGTCCATTTCGTTGAGCAAGGAGTAGCTCTTGTCTATTCCATATTTGGCTTAAGGAACTTTATCTGTGCTCATTTCAATCTCTGGTTTTATGCAGCACCCCAACTCACCTTTCCCCTTAAGCAAGCATAAGTTGGTTTTCTAAATTTGAGACCCTGTTCTGTTCTGTAATTCAGTTCCTGTGTAGCCAGGTTTCCATTCCGTGTATTACTGATATCTTATGATGTTTCTTTTTCTGTGTGACTTATTTCCGTTAGAATCATCATACCTGAATCCACTCATTGTGCTGCTAAGGGCCTGATGACATAGATTTCATTGCTGAGTGATATTGCTTTGTAAGTGAATACCACAACTTCTTTATCCATTTTTTACTTTCTGCGATGTTGAACTTGTACTGTAAACGAGGTTCTTGTAAACAGAGCCATTGCAAACTTTGGGGTGCCTGTGTCTTTTTGATTTTAATTTCCCTAAGCTATAGGACCATAAGTGGAAGTGCCCTAGGCTCTGTTGCTTTGTTTTTTAGATGTTTCAGGAAACACCATACACTTCTCCCAAGTGTCTGTTGGCAATTTACATCCCGCCCATCAGCATAACAAGGCTCCCAGTTCTCAATGGCCTGTTGCCTTTCTGGATTTTACACTTTTTTCAGATGGCCCTTTTGACCGGGGGAAGTGAGACTTCATTGTAGTGCAGATTTCCTTTGCAAGCTTGCTTGGTTGGCCAAAAAGGGCGTATGCGTTTTTTCCTGAATATATTCAGGAAAAAACGCATACGCCCTTTTTGGCCAAGTGCATCATTGTGGACGTTCTGCCTCTTTTCCTATGCTTTCAATGCAATTCCAGTCTACCTCCTGAAATCGGTTTCCTGCAATTCTGCCCCGCTTTCAAGTCCTCTTGGCAGCCTTACTTCAGTCTATTTTTGGACGATAGCTGTCATTTATAACTCTGCAGGTTTGTGAATTACAGTGCCCCTGAGCTCCTTTCTTCAACTCGCTTTCTTGTGAGCTGGCCACAACACCGCAGGATGGCTTCAGGCCCTAATCTGGTTCCGGCCCAGCATGCTGAGCCTTTGGTTAATTCCTCTTCCTGGTGGGAAATGAGAGTTAAATTTGCCCGTCCAGACACCTCCAGCTAGACTCTCATTGGTTCTCGCTATTCCTGTTCATCTTCCGCAGAAATTGCAAACTGGGCCAAACGGGAGGTTAAAGGGACTGACTCTCCAAGTCGGGAGACTGTTAGTAAAGCGTCTGGAATGTTGCACCCGAGTACCAGGGGAGGAAAACTGAGACATATTTGAACACGTCTCCCGTTCACATGGTTGATCATACTCTGGGTTCCACATGCATGTTTTAGCTGAAGGAAGAATACCTTAAACCTGGAGAGTTGAGACCCGTGTAATGTGTACCATGCAATATAACTTCAAAGGGTCTTCGTTTGCTCACCGAACCTCTCCAATCCTATCACTGCTGCGTTTATGCCCCTGTACACACGCTTGATTCTCTTTTGGAGACATAGCAATCCATAGGTTTTAAGATACTCACTAGTCAGGTACATTCTTAGGCGTTTAATATGGGGTTTTGAGTCCATTTCGTTGAGCAAGGAGTAGCTCTTGTCTATTCCATATTTGGCTTAAGGAAGTTTATCTGTGCTCATTTCAATCTCTGGTTTTATGCAGCACCCCAACTCACCTTTCCCCTTAAGCAAGCATAAGTTGGTTTTCTAAATTTGAGACCCTGTTCTGTTTTGGAATGCAGTTCCTGTGTAGCCAAGTTTACATTCCGTGTATTACTGATATCTTATGATGTTTCTTTTTCTGTGTGACTTATTTCAGTTAGAATCATCGTACCTGAATCCACTCATTATGCTGCGACGGGCCTGATGACATAGATTTCATTGCTGAGTGATACTGCATTGTACGTAAGTACCACAAGTTCTTTATCCATTTTTCACTTTCTGTGATATTGAACTTGTACGGTAAACGAGGTTCTTGTAAACGGAGGCGTCCCAAACTTTGGGGTGGCTGTGTCTTTTTTATTTTAATTTCCCTAAGCTATAGGCCCATAAGTGGAAATGCCCTAGGTTCTGTTGCTTTGTTTTTTAGATGTTTCAGGAAACACCATACACTTCTCCCGAGTGGTTGTTGGCAATTTACATCCCGCCCTTCAGCATAACAAGGCTCCCAGTTCTCCATGGCCTGTCCTGCCTTTCTGGATTTTACACTTTTTTCAGATGGCCCTTTTGACCGGGGGGAAGTGAGACTTCATTGTAGTGCAGATTTCCTTTGCAAGCTTGCTTGGTTGGCCAAAAAGGGCGTATGCGTTTTTTCCTGAATATATTCAGGAAAAAACGCATACGCCCTTTTTGGCCAAGTGCATCATTGTGGACGTTCTGCCTCTTTTCCTACGCTTTCAATGTAATTCTAGTCTACCTCCTGAAATCGGTTTCCTGCAATTCTGCCCCGCTTTCAAGTCCTCTTGGCAGCCTTTCTTCAGTCTATTTTTGGACGATAGCTGTCATTTATAACTCTGCAGGTTTGTGAATTACAGTGCCCCTGAGCTCCTTTCTTCAACTCGCTTTCTTTTGAGCTGGCCGCAACACCGCAGGATGGCTTCAGGCCCTAATCTGGTTCCGGCACGGCACACTGAGCCTTTGGTTAATTCCTCTTCCTGGTGGGAAATGAGAGTTAAATTTGCCCGTCCAGACACCTCCAGCTAGTCTCTCATTGGTTCTCGCTATTCCTGTTCATCTTCCGCAGAAATTGCAAACTGGGCCAAACAGGAGGTTAAAGGCGCTGACTCTCCAAGTGGGGAGAGTGTTAGTAAAGCGTCTGGAATGTTGCACCCGAGTACCAGGGGAGGAAAACTGAGACATATTTGAACACGTCTCCCGTTGACACGGTTGATCATACTTGGGTTCCACATGCATGTTTTAGCTGAAGGAAGAATACCTTAAACCTGGAGAGTTGAGACCCGTGTAATGGGTACCATGCAATATGACTTCAAAGGGTCTTCATTTGCTCACTGAACCTCTCCAATCCTATCACTGCTGCGTTTATGCCCCTGTAGACATGCTTGATTCTCTTTTGGAGACATAGCAATCCATAGGTTTTATGATACTTACTAGTCAGGTACATTCTTAGGCGTTTAATATGCGGTGTTGAGTCCATTTCGTTGAGCAAGGAGTAGCTCTTGTCTATTCCATATTTGGCTTAAGGAACTTTATCTGTGCTCATTTCAATCTCTGGTTTTATGCAGCACCCCAACTCACCTTTCCCCTTAAGCAAGCATAAGTTGGTTTTCTAAATTTGAGACCCTGTTCTGTTCTGTAATTCAGTTCCTGTGTAGCCAGGTTTCCATTCCGTGTATTACTGATATCTTATGATGTTTCTTTTTCTGTGTGACTTATTTCCGTTAGAATCATCATACCTGAATCCACTCATTGTGCTGCTAAGGGCCTGATGACATAGATTTCATTGCTGAGTGATATTGCTTTGTAAGTGAATACCACAACTTCTTTATCCATTTTTTACTTTCTGCGATGTTGAACTTGTACTGTAAACGAGGTTCTTGTAAACAGAGCCGTTCCAAACTTTGGGGTGCCTGTGTCTTTTTGATTTTAATTTCCCTAAGCTATAGGACCATAAGTGGAAGTGCCCTAGGCTCTGTTGCTTTGTTTTTTAGATGTTTCAGGAAACACCATACACTTCTCCCAAGTGTCTGTTGGCAATTTACATCCCGCCCATCAGCATAACAAGGCTCCCAGTTCTCAATGGCCTGTTGCCTTTCTGGATTTTACACTTTTTTCAGATGGCCCTTTTGACCGGGGGAAGTGAGACTTCATTGTAGTGTAGATTTCCTTTGCAAGCTTGCTTGGTTGGCCAAAAAGGGCGTATGCGTTTTTTCCTGAATATATTCAGGAAAAAACGCATACGCCCTTTTTGGCCAAGTGCATCATTGTGGACGTTCTGCCTCTTTTCCTATGCTTTCAATGCAATTCCAGTCTACCTCCTGAAATCGGTTTCCTGCAATTCTGCCCCGCTTTCAAGTCCTCTTGGCAGCCTTACTTCAGTCTATTTTTGGACGATAGCTGTCATTTATAACTCTGCAGGTTTGTGAATTACAGTGCCCCTGAGCTCCTTTCTTCAACTCGCTTTCTTGTGACCTGGCCACAACACCGCAGGATGGCTTCAGGCCCTAATCTGGTTCCGGCCCAGCATGCTGAGCCTTTGGTTAATTCCTCTTCCTGGTGGGAAATGAGAGTTAAATTTGCCCGTCCAGACACCTCCAGCTAGACTCTCATTGGTTCTCGCTATTCCTGTTCATCTTCCGCAGAAATTGCAAACTGGGCCAAACGGGAGGTTAAAGGGACTGACTCTCCAAGTCGGGAGACTGTTAGTAAAGCGTCTGGAATGTTGCACCCGAGTACCAGGGGAGGAAAACTGAGACATATTTGAACACGTCTCCCGTTCACATGGTTGATCATACTCTGGGTTCCACATGCATGTTTTAGCTGAAGGAAGAATACCTTAAACCTGGAGAGTTGAGACCCGTGTAATGGGTACCATGCAATATAACTTCAAAGGGTCTTCGTTTGCTCACCGAACCTCTCCAATCCTATCACTGCTGCGTTTATGCCCCTGTACACACGCTTGATTCTCTTTTGGAGACATAGCAATCCATAGGTTTTAAGATACTCACTAGTCAGGTACATTCTTAGGCGTTTAATATGGGGTTTTGAGTCCATTTCGTTGAGCAAGGAGTAGCTCTTGTCTATTCCATATTTGGCTTAAGGAAGTTTATCTGTGCTCATTTCAATCTCTGGTTTTATGCAGCACCCCAACTCACCTTTCCCCTTAAGCAAGCATAAGTTGGTTTTCTAAATTTGAGACCCTGTTCTGTTTTGGAATGCAGTTCCTGTGTAGCCAAGTTTACATTCCGTGTTTACTGATATCTTATGATGTTTCTTTTTCTGTGTGACTTATTTCAGTTAGAATCATCGTACCTGAATCCACTCATTATGCTGCGACGGGCCTGATGACATAGATTTCATTGCTGAGTGATACTGCATTGTACGTAAGTACCACAAGTTCTTTATCCGTTTTTCACTTTCTGTGATATTGAACTTGTACGGTAAACGAGGTTCTTGTAAACGGAGGCGTCCCAAACTTTTGGGTGGCTGTGTCTTTTTTATTTTAATTTCCCTAAGCTATAGGCCCATAAGTGGAAATGCCCTAGGTTCTGTTGCTTTGTTTTTTAGATGTTTCAGGAAACACCATACACTTGTCCCGAGTGGTTGTTGGCAATTTACATCCCGCCCTTCAGCATAACAAGGCTCCCAGTTCTCCATGGCCTGTCCTGCCTTTCTGGATTTTACACTTTTTTCAGATGGCCCTTTTGACCGGGGGGAAGTGAGACTTCATTGTAGTGCAGATTTCCTTTGCAAGCTTGCTTGATTGGCCAAAAAGGGCGTATGCGTTTTTTCCTGAATATATTCAGGAAAAAACGCATACGCCCTTTTTGGCCAAGTGCATCATTGTGGACGTTCTGCCTCTTTTCCTACGCTTTCAATGTAATTCTAGTCTACCTCCTGAAATCGGTTTCCTGCAATTCTGCCCCGCTTTCAAGTCCTCTTGGCAGCCTTTCTTCAGTCTATTTTTGGACGATAGCTGTCATTTATAACTCTGCAGGTTTGTGAATTACAGTGCCCCTGAGCTCCTTTCTTCAACTCGCTTTCTTTTGAGCTGGCCGCAACACCGCAGGATGGCTTCAGGCCCTAATCTGGTTCCGGCACGGCACACTGAGCCTTTGGTTAATTCCTCTTCCTGGTGGGAAATGAGAGTTAAATTTGCCCGTCCAGACACCTCCAGCTAGTCTCTCATTGGTTCTCGCTATTCCTGTTCATCTTCTGCAGAAATTGCAAACTGGGCCAAACAGGAGGTTAAAGGCGCTGACTCTCCAAGTGGGGAGAGTGTTAGTAAAGCGTCTGGAATGTTGCACCCGAGTACCAGGGGAGGAAAACTGAGACATATTTGAACACGTCTCCCGTTCACACGGTTGATCATACTTGGGTTCCACATGCATGTTTTAGCTGAAGGAAGAATACCTTAAACCTGGAGAGTTGAGACCCGTGTAATGGGTACCATGCAATATGACTTCAAAGGGTCTTCATTTGCTCACCGAACCTCTCCAATCCTATCACTGCTGCATTTATGCCCCTGTAGACATGCTTGATTCTCTTTTGGAGACATAGCAATCCATAGGTTTTATGATACTTACTAGTCAGGTACATTCTTAGGCGTTTAATATGCGGTGTTGAGTCCATTTCGTTGAGCAAGGAGTAGCTCTTGTCTATTCCATATTTGACTTAAGGAACTTTATCTGTGCTCATTTCAATCTTTGGTTTTATGCAGCACCCCAAGGCACCTTTACCCTTAAGCAAGAATAAGTTGGTTTTCTAAATTTGAGACCCTGTTCTGTTCTGTAATTCAGTTCCTGTGTAGCCAAGTTTACATTCCGTGTATTACTGATATCTTATGATGTTTCTTTTTCTGTGTGACATATTTCAGTTAGAATCATCATACCTGAATCCACTCATTGTGATGCTAAGGGCCTGATGACATAGATTTCATTGCTGAGTGATATTGCTTTGTAAGTAAATACCACAACTTCTTTCTCCATTTTTCACTTTCTGCGATGTTGAACTTGTACTGTAAACGAGGTTCTTGTAAACAGAGCCGTTCCAAACTTTGGAGTGACTGTGTCTTTTTGATTTTAATTTCCCTAAGCTATAGGACCATAAGTGGAAGTGCCCTAGGCTATGTTGCTTTGTTTTTTAGATGTTTCAGGAAACACCATACACTTCTCCCAAGTGTCTGTTGGCAATTTACATCCCGCCCATCAGCATAACAAGGCTCCCAGTTCTCCATGGCCTGTCCTGCCTTTCTGGATTTTACACTTTTTTCAGATGGCCCTTTTGACCGGGGGGAAGTGAGACTTCATTGTAGTGCAGATTTCCTTTGCAAGCTTGCTTGGTTGGCCAAAAAGGGCGTATGCGTTTTTTCCTGAATATATTCAGGAAAAAACGCATACGCCCTTTTTGGCCAAGTGCATCATTGTGGACGTTCTGCCTCTTTTCCTACGCTTTCAATGTAATTCTAGTCTACCTCCTGAAATCGGTTTCCTGCAATTCTGCCCCGCTTTCAAGTCCTCTTGGCAGCCTTCCTTCAGTCTATTTTTGGACGATAGCTGTCATTTATAACTCTGCAGGTTTGTGAATTACAGTGCCCCTGAGCTGCTTTCTTCAACTCGCTTTCTTTTGAGCTGGCCGCAACACCGCAGGATGGCTTCAGGCCCTAATCTGGTTCCGGCACGGCACACTGAGCCTTTGGTTAATTCCTCTTCCTGGTGGGAAATGAGAGTTAAATTTGCCCGTCCAGACACCTCCAGCTAGTCTCTCATTGGTTCTCGCTATTCCTGTTCATCTTCCGCAGAAATTGCAAACTGGGCCAAACAGGAGGTTAAAGGCGCTGACTCTCCATGTGGGGAGAGTGTTAGTAAAGCGTCTGGAATGTTGCACCCGAGTACCAGGGGAGGAAAACTGAGACATATTTGAACACGCCTCCCGTTGACACGGTTGATCATACTTGGGTTCCACATGCATGTTTTAGCTGAAGGAAGAATACCTTAAACCTGGAGAGTTGAGACCCGTGTAATGGGTACCATGCAATATGACTTCAAAGGGTCTTCATTTGCTCACCGAACCTCTCCAATCCTATCACTGCTGCGTTTATGCCCCTGTAGACATGCTTGATTCTCTTTTGGAGACATAGCAATCCATAGGTTTTATGATACTTACTAGTCAGGTACATTCTTAGGCGTTTAATATGCGGTGTTGAGTCCATTTCGTTGAGCAAGGAGTAGCTCTTGTCTATTCCATATTTGGCTTAAGGAACTTTATCTGTGCTCATTTCAATCTCTGGTTTTATGCAGCACCCCAACTCACCTTTCCCCTTAAGCAAGCATAAGTTGGTTTTCTAAATTTGAGACCCTGTTCTGTTCTGTAATTCAGTTCCTGTGTAGCCAGGTTTCCATTCCGTGTATTACTGATATCTTATGATGTTTCTTTTTCTGTGTGACTTATTGCCGTTAGAATCATCATACCTGAATCCACTCATTGTGCTGCTAAGGGCCTGATGACATAGATTTCATTGCTGAGTGATATTGCTTTGTAAGTGAATACCACAACTTCTTTATCCATTTTTTACTTTCTGCGATGTTGAACTTGTACTGTAAACGAGGTTCTTGTAAACAGAGCCGTTCCAAACTTTGGGGTGCCTGTGTCTTTTTGATTTTAATTTCCCTAAGCTATAGGACCATAAGTGGAAGTGCCCTAGGCTCTGTTGCTTTGTTTTTTAGATGTTTCAGGAAACACCATACACTTCTCCCAAGTGTCTGTTGGCAATTTACATCCCGCCCATCAGCATAACAAGGCTCCCAGTTCTCAATGGCCTGTTGCCTTTCTGGATTTTACACTTTTTTCAGATGGCCCTTTTGACCGGGGGAAGTGAGACTTCATTGTAGTGCAGATTTCCTTTGCAAGCTTGCTTGGTTGGCCAAAAAGGGCGTATGCGTTTTTTCCTGAATATATTCAGGAAAAAACGCATACGCCCTTTTTGGCCAAGTGCATCATTGTGGACGTTCTGCCTCTTTTCCTATGCTTTCAATGCAATTCCAGTCTACCTCCTGAAATCGGTTTCCTGCAATTCTGCCCCGCTTTCAAGTCCTCTTGGCAGCCTTACTTCAGTCTATTTTTGGACGATAGCTGTCATTTATAACTCTGCAGGTTTGTGAATTACAGTGCCCCTGAGCTCCTTTCTTCAACTCACTTTCTTGTGAGCTGGCCACAACACCGCAGGATGGCTTCAGGCCCTAATCTGGTTCCGGCCCAGCATGCTGAGCCTTTGGTTAATTCCTCTTCCTGGTGGGAAATGAGAGTTAAATTTGCCCGTCCAGACACCTCCAGCTAGACTCTCATTGGTTCTCGCTATTCCTGTTCATCTTCCGCAGAAATTGCAAACTGGGCCAAACGGGAGGTTAAAGGGACTGACTCTCCAAGTCGGGAGACTGTTAGTAAAGCGTCTGGAATGTTGCACCCGAGTACCAGGGGAGGAAAACTGAGACATATTTGAACACGTCTCCCGTTCACATGGTTGATCATACTCTGGGTTCCACATGCATGTTTTAGCTGAAGGAAGAATACCTTAAACCTGGAGAGTTGAGACCCGTGTAATGGGTACCATGCAATATAACTTCAAAGGGTCTTCGTTTGCTCACCGAACCTCTCCAATCCTATCACTGCTGCGTTTATGCCCCTGTACACACGCTTGATTCTCTTTTGGAGACATAGCAATCCATAGGTTTTAAGATACTCACTAGTCAGGTACATTCTTAGGCGTTTAATATGGGGTTTTGAGTCCATTTCGTTGAGCAAGGAGTAGCTCTTGTCTATTCCATATTTGGCTTAAGGAAGTTTATCTGTGCTCATTTCAATCTCTGGTTTTATGCAGCACCCCAACTCACCTTTCCCCTTAAGCAAGCATAAGTTGGTTTTCTAAATTTGAGACCCTGTTCTGTTTTGGAATGCAGTTCCTGTGTAGCCAAGTTTACATTCCGTGTTTACTGATATCTTATGATGTTTCTTTTTCTGTGTGACTTATTTCAGTTAGAATCATCGTACCTGAATCCACTCATTATGCTGCGACGGGCCTGATGACATAGATTTCATTGCTGAGTGATACTGCATTGTACGGAAGTACCACAAGTTCTTTATCCATTTTTCACTTTCTGTGATATTGAACTTGTACGGTAAACGAGGTTCTTGTAAACGGAGGCGTCCCAAACTTTGGGGTGGCTGTGTCTTTTTTATTTTAATTTCGCTAAGCTATAGGCCCATAAGTGGAAATGCCCTAGGTTCTGTTGCTTTGTTTTTTAGATGTTTCAGGAAACACCATACACTTGTCCCGAGTGGTTGTTGGCAATTTACATCCCGCCCTTCAGCATAACAAGGCTCCCAGTTCTCCATGGCCTGTCCTGCCTTTCTGGATTTTACACTTTTTTCAGATGGCCCTTTTGACCGGGGGGAAGTGAGACTTCATTGTAGTGCAGATTTCCTTTGCAAGCTTGCTTGATTGGCCAAAAAGGGCGTATGCGTTTTTTCCTGAATATATTCAGGAAAAAACGCATACGCCCTTTTTGGCCAAGTGCATCATTGTGGACGTTCTGCCTCTTTTCCTACGCTTTCAATGTAATTCTAGTCTACCTCCTGAAATCGGTTTCCTGCAATTCTGCCCCGCTTTCAAGTCCTCTTGGCAGCCTTTCTTCAGTCTATTTTTGGACGATAGCTGTCATTTATAACTCTGCAGGTTTGTGAATTACAGTGCCCCTGAGCTCCTTTCTTCAACTCGCTTTCTTTTGAGCTGGCCGCAACACCGCAGGATGGCTTCAGGCCCTAATCTGGTTCCGGCACGGCACACTGAGCCTTTGGTTAATTCCTCTTCCTGGTGGGAAATGAGAGTTAAATTTGCCCGTCCAGACACCTCCAGCTAGTCTCTCATTGGTTCTCGCTATTCCTGTTCATCTTCTGCAGAAATTGCAAACTGGGCCAAACAGGAGGTTAAAGGCGCTGACTCTCCAAGTGGGGAGAGTGTTAGTAAAGCGTCTGGAATGTTGCACCCGAGTACCAGGGGAGGAAAACTGAGACATATTTGAACACGTCTCCCGTTCACACGGTTGATCATACTTGGGTTCCACATGCATGTTTTAGCTGAAGGAAGAATACCTTAAACCTGGAGAGTTGAGACCCGTGTAATGGGTACCATGCAATATGACTTCAAAGGGTCTTCATTTGCTCACCGAACCTCTCCAATCCTATCACTGCTGCGTTTATGCCCCTGTAGACATGCTTGATTCTCTTTTGGAGACATAGCAATCCATAGGTTTTATGATACTTACTAGTCAGGTACATTCTTAGGCGTTTAATATGCGGTGTTGAGTCCATTTCGTTGAGCAAGGAGTAGCTCTTGTCTATTCCATATTTGACTTAAGGAACTTTATCTGTGCTCATTTCAATCTTTGGTTTTATGCAGCACCCCAAGGCACCTTTACCCTTAAGCAAGAATAAGTTGGTTTTCTAAATTTGAGACCCTGTTCTGTTCTGTAATTCAGTTCCTGTGTAGCCAAGTTTACATTCCGTGTATTACTGATATCTTATGATGTTTCTTTTTCTGTGTGACATATTTCAGTTAGAATCATCATACCTGAATCCACTCATTGTGATGCTAAGGGCCTGATGACATAGATTTCATTGCTGAGTGATATTGCTTTGTAAGTAAATACCACAACTTCTTTCTCCATTTTTCACTTTCTGCGATGTTGAACTTGTACTGTAAACGAGGTTCTTGTAAACAGAGCCGTTCCAAACTTTGGAGTGACTGTGTCTTTTTGATTTTAATTTCCCTAAGCTATAGGACCATAAGTGGAAGTGCCCTAGGCTATGTTGCTTTGTTTTTTAGATGTTTCAGGAAACACCATACACTTCTCCCAAGTGTCTGTTGGCAATTTACATCCCGCCCATCAGCATAACAAGGCTCCCAGTTCTCCATGGCCTGTCCTGCCTTTCTGGATTTTACACTTTTTTCAGATGGCCCTTTTGACCGGGGGGAAGTGAGACTTCATTGTAGTGCAGATTTCCTTTGCAAGCTTGCTTGGTTGGCCAAAAAGGGCGTATGCGTTTTTTCCTGAATATATTCAGGAAAAAACGCATACGCCCTTTTTGGCCAAGTGCATCATTGTGGACGTTCTGCCTCTTTTCCTACGCTTTCAATGTAATTCTAGTCTACCTCCTGAAATCGGTTTCCTGCAATTCTGCCCCGCTTTCAAGTCCTCTTGGCAGCCTTCCTTCAGTCTATTTTTGGACGATAGCTGTCATTTATAACTCTGCAGGTTTGTGAATTACAGTGCCCCTGAGCTGCTTTCTTCAACTCGCTTTCTTTTGAGCTGGCCGCAACACCGCAGGATGTCTTCAGGCCCTAATCTGGTTCCGGCACGGCACACTGAGCCTCTGGTTAATTCCTCTTCCTGGTGGGAAATGAGAGTTAAATTTGCCCGTCCAGACACCTCCAGCTAGTCTCTCATTGGTTCTCGCTATTCCTGTTCATCTTCCGCAGAAATTGCAAACTGGGCCAAACAGGAGGTTAAAGGCGCTGACTCTCCAAGTGGGGAGAGTGTTAGTAAAGCATCTGGAATGTTGCACCCGAGTACCAGGGGAGGAAAACTGAGACATATTTGAACACGTCTCCCGTTCACACGGTTGATCATACTTGGGTTCCACATGCATGTTTTAGCTGAAGGAAGAATACCTTAAACCTGGAGAGTTGAGACCCGTGTAATGGGTACCATGCAATATGACTTCAAAGGGTCTTCATTTGCTCACCGAACCTCTCCAATCCTATCACTGCTGCGTTTATGCCCCTGTAGACATGCTTGATTCTCTTTTGGAGACATAGCAATCCATAGGTTTTACGATACTTACTAGTCAGGTACATTCTTAGGCGTTTAATATGCGGTGTTGAGTCCATTTCGTTGAGCAAGGAGTAGCTCTTGTCTATTCCATATTTGACTTAAGGAACTTTATCTGTGCTCATTTCAATCTCTGGTTTTATGCAGCACCCCAAGGCACCTTTACCCTTAAGCAAGAATAAGTTGGTTTTCTAAATTTGAGACCCTGTTCTGTTCTGTAATTCAGTTCCTGTGTAGCCAAGTTTACATTCCGTGTATTACTGATATCTTATGATGTTTCTTTTTCTGTGTGACTTATTTCAGTTAGAATCATCATACCTGAATCCACTCATTGTGATGCTACGGGCCTGATGACATAGATTTCATTGCTGAGTGATATTGCTTTGTAAGTAAATACCACAACTTCTTTATCCATTTTTCACTTTCTGCGATGTTGAACTTGTACTGTAAACGAGGTTCTTGTAAACAGAGCCGTTCCAAACATTGGGGTGACTGTGTCTTTTTGATTTTAATTTCCCTAAGCTATAGGACCATAAGTGGAAGTGCCCTAGGCTCTGTTGCTTTGTTTTTTAGATGTTTCAGGAAACACCATACACTTCTCCCAAGTGTCTGTTGGCAATTTACATCCCGCCCATCAGCATAACAAGGCTCCCAGTTCTCCATGGCCTGTCCTGCCTTTCTGGATTTTACACTTTTTTCAGATGGCCCTTTTGACGGGGGAGAAGTGAGACTTCATTGTAGTGCAGATTTCCTTTGCAAGCTTGCTTGGTTGGCCAAAAAGGTCATATGCGTTTTTTCCTGAATTTATTCAAGAAAAAACGCATACGCCCTTTTTGGCCAAGTGCATCATTGTGGACGTTCTGCCTCTTTTCCTATGCTTTCAATGCAATTCCAGTCTACCTCCTGAAATCGGTTTCCTGCAATTCGGCCCCGCTTTCAAGTCCTCTTGGCAGCCTTCCTTCAGTCTATTTTTGGACGATAGCTGTCATTTATAACTCTGCAGGTTTGTGAATTACAGTGCCCCTGAGCTCCTTTCTTCAACTCACTTTCTTGTGACCTGGCCGCAACACCGCAGGATGTCTTCAGGCCCTAATCTGGTTCTGGCACGGCATGCTGAGCCTTTGGTTAATTCCTCTTCCTGGTGGGAAATGAGAGTTAAATTTGCCCGTCCAGACACCTCCAGCTAGCCTCTCATTGGTTCTCGCTATTCCTGTTCATCTTCCGCAGAAATTGCAAACTGGGCCAAACAGGAGGTTAAAGGGACTGACTCTCCAGGTCGGGAGAGTGTTAGTAAAGCGTCTGGAATGTTGCACCCGAGTACCAGGGTACGAAAACTGAGACATATTTGAACACGTCTCCCGATCACATGGTTGATCATACTCTAGGTTCCACATGCATGTTTTAGCTGAAGGAAGAATACCTTAAACCTGGGTAGTTGAAACCCGTGGAATGGGTACCATGCAATATGACTTCAAAGGGTCTTCATTTGCTCACCGAACCTCTCCAATCCTATCACTGCTGCGTTTATGCCCCTGTAGACATGCTTGATTCTCTTTTGGAGACATAGCAATCCATAGGTTTTACGATACTTACTAGTCAGGTACATTCTTAGGCGTTTAATATGCGGTGTTGAGTCCATTTCGTTGAGCAAGGAGTAGCTCTTGTCTATTCCATATTTGACTTAAGGAACTTTATCTGTGCTCATTTCAATCTCTGGTTTTATGCAGCACCCCAAGGCACCTTTACCCTTAAGCAAGAATAAGTTGGTTTTCTAAATTTGAGACCCTGTTCTGTTCTGTAATTCAGTTCCTGTGTAGCCAAGTTTACATTCCGTGTACTACTGATATCTTATGATGTTTCTTTTTCTGTGTGACTTATTTCAGTTAGAATCATCATACCTGAATCCACTCATTGTGCTGCTAAGGGCCTGATGACATAGATTTCATTGCTGAGTGATATTGCTTTGTAAGTGAATACCACAACTTCTTTATCCATTTTTTACTTTCTGCGATGTTGAACTTGTACTGTAAACGAGGTTCTTGTAAACAGAGCCGTTCCAACCTTTGGGGTGGCTGTGTCTTTTTGATTTTAATTTCCCTAAGCTATAGGACCATAAGTGGAAGTGCCCTAGGCTCTGTTGCTTTGTTTTTTAGATGTTTCAGGAAACACCATACACTTCTCCCAAGTGTCTGTTGGCAATTTACATCCCGCCCATCAGCATAACAAGGCTCCCAGTTCTCCATGGCCTGTCCTGTCTTTCTGGATTTTACACTTTTTTCAGATGGCCCTTTTGACCGGGGGGAAGTGAGACTTCATTGTAGTGCAGATTTCCTTTGCAAGCTTGCTTGGTTGGCCAAAAAGGGCGTATGCGTTTTTTCCTGAATATATTCAGGAAAAAACGCATACGCCCTTTTTGGCCAAGTGCATCATTGTGGACGTTCTGCCTCTTTTCCTATGCTTTCAATGCAATTCCAGTCTACCTCCTGAAATCGGTTTCCTGCAATTCTGCCCCGCTTTCAAGTCCTCTTGGCAGCCTTACTTCAGTCTATTTTTGGACGATAGCTGTCATTTATAACTCTGCAGGTTTGTGAATTACAGTGCCCCTGAGCTCCTTTCTTCAACTCGCTTTCTTGTGAGCTGGCCACAACACCGCAGGATGGCTTCAGGCCCTAATCTGGTTCCGGCCCAGCATGCTGAGCCTTTGGTTAATTCCTCTTCCTGGTGGGAAATGAGAGTTAAATTTGCCTGTCCAGACACCTCCAGCTAGCCTCTCATTGGTTCTCGCTATTCCTGTTCATCTTCCGCAGAAATTGCAAACTGGGCCAAACGGGAGGTTAAAGGGACTGACTCTCCAAGTCGGGAGAGTGTTAGTAAAGCGTCTGCAATGTTGCACCCGAGTACCAGGGGAGGAAAACTGAGACATATTTGAACACGTCTCCCGTTCACATGGTTGATCATACTCTGGGTTCCACATGCATGTTTTAGCTGAAGGAAGAATACCTTAAACCTGGAGAGTTGAGACCCGTGTAATGGGTACCATGCAATATAACTTCAAAGGGTCTTCGTTTGCTCACCGAACCTCTCCAATGCTATCACTGCTGCGTTTATGCCCCTGTACACACGCTTGATTCTCTTTTGGAGACATAGCAATCCATAGGTTTTAAGATACTCACTAGTCAGGTACATTCTTAGGCGTTTAATATGGGGTTTTGAGTCCATTTCGTTGAGCAAGGAGTAGCTCTTGTCTATTCCATATTTGGCTTAAGGAAGTTTATCTGTGCTCATTTCAATCTCTGGTTTTATGCAGCACCCCAACTCACCTTTCCCCTTAAGCAAGCATAAGTTGGTTTTCTAAATTTGAGACCCTGTTCTGTTTTGGAATGCAGTTCCTGTGTAGCCAAGTTTACATTCCGTGTATTACTGATATCTTATGATGTTTCTTTTTCTGTGTGACTTATTTCAGTTAGAATCATCGTACCTGAATCCACTCATTATGCTGCGACGGGCCTGATGACATAGATTTCATTGCTGAGTGATACTGCATTGTACGTAAGTACCACAAGTTCTTTATCCATTTTTCACTTTCTGTGATATTGAACTTGTACGGTAAATGAGGTTCTTGTAAACGGAGGCGTCCCAAACTTTGGGGTGGCTGTGTCTTTTTTATTTTAATTTCCCTAAGCTATAGGACCATAAGTGGAAATGCCCTAGGTTCTGTTGCTTTGTTTTTTAGATGTTTCAGGAAACACCATACACTTGTCCCGAGTGGTTGTTGGCAATTTACATCCCGCCCTTCAGCATAACAAGGCTCCCAGTTCTCCATGGCCTGTCCTGCCTTTCTGGATTTTACACTTTTTTCAGATGGCCCTTTTGACCGGGGGGAAGTGAGACTTCATTGTAGTGCAGATTTCCTTTGCAAGCTTGCTTTTTTGGCCAAAAAGGGCGTATGCGTTTTTTCCTGAATATATTCAGGAAAAAACGCATACGCCCTTTTTGGCCAAGTGCATCATTGTGGACGTTCTCCCTCTTTTCCTATGCTTTCAATGCAATTCCAGTCTACCTCCTGAAATCGGTTTCCTGCAATTCTGCCCCGCTTTCAAGTCCTCTTGGCAGCCTTACTTCAGTCTATTTTTGGACGATAGCTGTCATTTATAACTCTGCAGGTTTGTGAATTACAGTGTCCCTGAGCTCCTTTCTTCAACTCGCTTTCTTGTGACCTGGCCGCAACACCGCAGGATGGCTTCAGGCCCTAATCTGGTTTCGGCCCAGCATGCTGAGCCTTTGGTTAATTCCTCTTCCTGGTGGGAAATGAGAGTTAAATTTGCCCGTCCAGACACCTCCAGCTAGCCTCTCATTGGTTCTCGCTATTCCTGTTCATCTTCCGCAGAAATTGCAAACTGGGCCAAACAGGAGGTTAAAGGGACTGACTCTCCAAGTGGGGAGAGTGTTAGTAAAGCGTCTGGAATGTTGCCCCCGAGTACCAGGGGAGGAAAACTGAGACATATTTGAACACGTCTCCCGTTCACACGGTTGATCATACTTGGGTTCCACATGCATGTTTTAGCTGAAGGAAGAATACCTTAAACCTGGAGAGTTGAGACCCGTGTAATGGGTACCATGCAATATGACTTCAAACGGTCTTCATTTGCTCACCGAACCTCTCCAATCCTATCACTGCTGCGTTTATGCCCCTGTACACACGCTTGATTCTCTTTTGGAGACATAGCAATCCATAGGTTTTACGATACTTACTAGTCAGGTACATTCTTAGGCGTTTAATATGCGGTGTTGAGTCCATTTCGTTGAGCAAGGAGTAGCTCTTGTCTATTCCATATTTGACTTAAGGAACTTTATCTGTGCTCATTTCAATCTCTGGTTTTATGCAGCACCCCAAGGCACCTTTACCCGTAAGCAAGAATAAGTTGGTTTTCTAAATTTGAGACCCTCTTCTGTTCTGTAATTCAGTTCCTGTGTAGCCAAGTTTACATTCCGTGTATTACTGATATCTTATGATGTTTCTTTTTCTGTGTGACTTATTTCAGTTAGAATCATCATAACTGAATCCACTCATTGTGATGCTAAGGGCCTGATGACATAGATTTCATTGCTGAGTGATATTGCTTTGTAAGTAAATACCACAACTTCTTTATCCATTTTTCACTTTCTGCGATGTTGAACTTGTACTGTAAACGAGGTTCTTGTAAACAGAGCCGTTCCAAACTTTGGGGTGACTGTGTCTTTTTGATTTTAATTTCCCTAAGCTATAGGACCATAAGTGGAAGTGCCCTAGGCTCTGTTGCTTTGTTTTTTAGATGTTTCAGGAAACACCATACACTTCTCCCAAGTGTCTGTTGGCAATTTACATCCCGCCCATCAGCATAACAAGGCTCCCAGTTCTCCATGGCCTGTCCTGCCTTTCTGGATTTTACACTTTTTTCAGATGGCCCTTTTGACCGGGGAGAAGTGATACTTCATTGTAGTGCAGATTTCCTTTGCAAGCTTGCTTGGTTGGCCAAAAAGGGCATATGCGTTTTGTCCTGAATTTATTCAAGAAAAAACGCATACGCCCTTTTTGGCCAAGTGCATCATTGTGGACGTTCTGCCTCTTTTCCTATGCTTTCAATGCAATTCCAGTCTACCTCCTGAAATCGGTTTCCTGCAATTCGGCCCCGCTTTCAAGTCCTCTTGGCAGCCTTACTTCAGTCTATTTTTGGACGATAGCTGTCATTTATAACTCTGCAGGTTTGTGAATTACAGTGCCCCTGAGCTCCTTTCTTCAACTCGCTTTCTTGTGACCTGGCCGCAACACCGCAGGATGGCTTCAGGCCCTAATCTGGTTCTGGCACGGCACGCTGAGCCTTTGGTTAATTCCTCTTCCTGGTGGGAAATGAGAGTTAAATTTGCCCGTTCAGACACCTCCAGCTAGTCTCTCATTGGTTCTCGCTATTCCTGTTCATCTTCCGCAGAAATTGCAAACTGGGCCAAACAGGAGGTTAAAGGGACTGACTCTCCAGGTCGGGAGAGTGTTAGTAAAGTGTCTGGAATGTTGCACCGGAGTACCAGGGTACGAAAACTGAGACATATTTGAACACGTCTCCCGATCACATGGTTGATCATACTCTAGGTTCCACATGCATGTTTTAGCTGAAGGAAGAATACCTTAAACCTGGGTAGTTGAAACCCGTGGAATGGGTACCATGCAATATGACTTCAAAGGGTCTTCATTTGCTCACGAACCTCTCCATTCCTATCACTGCTGCGTTTATGCCCCTGTACACATGCTTGATTCACTTTCGGAGACATAGCAATCCATAGGTTTTAAGATACTTACTTGTCAGGTACATTCTTAGGCGTTTAATATGCGGTGTTGAGTCCATTTCGTTGAGCAAGGAGTAGCTCTTGTCTATTCCATATTTGGCTTAAGGAACTTTATCTGTGCTCATTTCAATCTCTGGTTTTATGCAGCACCCCAACTCACCTTTACCCTTAAGCAAGCATAAGTTGGATTTCTAAATTTGAGAACCTGTTCTGTTCTGTAATTCAGTTCCTGTGTAGCCAAGTTTCCATTCCGTGTATTACTGATATCTTATGATGTTTCTTTTTCTGTGTGACTTATTTCAGTTAGAATCATCATACCTGAATCCACTCATTGTGCTGCTAAGGGCCTGATGACATAGATTTCATTGTTGAGTGATATTGCTTTGTAAGTGAATACCACAACTTCTTTATCCATTTTTCACTTTCTGCGATGTTGAACTTGTACTGTAAATGAGGTTCTTGTAAACAGAGCCGTTCCAGACATTAGGGTGGCTGTGTCTTTTTGATTTTAATTTCCCTAAGCTATAGGACCATAAGTGGAAGTGCCCTAGGCTCTGTTGCTTTGTTTTTTAGATGTTTCAGGAAACACCATACACTTCTCCCAAGTGTCTGTTGGCAATTTACATCCCGCCCATCAGCATAACAAGGCTCCCAGTTCTCAATGGCCTGTTGCCTTTCTGGATTTTACACTTTTTTCAGATGGCCCTTTTGACAGGGGGGAAGTGAGACTTCATTGTAGTGCAGATTTCCTTTGCAAGCTTGCTTGGTTGGCCAAAAAGGGCGTATGTGTTTTTTCCTGAATATATTCAGGAAAAAACGCATACGCCCTTTTTGGCCAAGTGCATCATTGTGGACGTTCTGCCTCTTTTCCTATGCTTTCAATGCAATTCCAGTCTACCTCCTGAAATCGGTTTCCTGCAATTCTGCCCCGCTTTCAAGTCCTCTTGGCAGCCTTACTTCAGTCTATTTTTGGACGATAGCTGTCATTTATAACTCTGCAGGTTTGTGAATTACAGTGCCCCTGAGCTCCTTTCTTCAACTCGCTTTCTTGTGACCTGGCCGCAACACCGCAGGATGGCTTCAGGCCCTAATCTGGTGCCGGCACGGCATGCTGAGCCTTTGGTTATTTCCTCTTCCTGGTGGGAAATGAGAGTTAAATTTGCCCGTCCAGACACCTCCAGCTAGCCTCTCATTGGTTCTCACTATTCCTGTTCATCTTCCGCAGAAATTGCAAACTGGGCCAAACAGGAGGTTAAAGGGACTGACTCTCCAAGTCGGGAGAGTGTTAGTAAAGCATCTGCAATGTTGCACCCGAGTACCAGGGGAGGAAAACTGAGACATATTTGAACACGTCTCCCGTTCACATGGTTGATCATACTCTGGGTTCCACATGCATGTTTTAGCTGAAGGAAGAATACCTTAAACCTGGAGAGTTGAGACCCGTGTAATGGGTACCATGCAATATGACTTCAAAGGGTCTTCATTTGCTCACCGAACCTCTCCAATCCTATCACTGCTGCGTTTATGCCCCTGTACACACGCTTGATTCTCTTTTGGAGACATAGCAATCCATAGGTTTTAAGATACTTACTAGCCAGGTACATTCTTAGGCGTTTAATATGGGGTTTTGAGTCCATTTCGTTGAGCAACGAGTAGCTCTTGTCTATTCCATATTTGGCTTAAGGTACTTTATCTGTGCTCATTTCAATCTCTGGTTTTATGCAGCACCCCAACTCACCTTTCCCCTTAAGCAAGCATAAGTTGGTTTTCTAAATTTGAGACCCTGCTTTGTTTTGGAATGCAGTTCCTGTGTAGCCAAGTTTACATTCCATGTATTAGTGATATCTTATGACGTTTCTTTTACTGTGTGACTTATTTCAGTTAGAATCATCATACCTGAATCCACTCATTGTGCTGCTAAGGGCCTGATGACACAGATTTCATTGCTGAGTGATATTGCTTTGTAAGTAAATACCACAACTTCTTTATCCATTTTTCACTTTCTGCAATGTTGAACTTGTACTGTAAACGAGGTTCTTGTAAACAGAGCCGTTCCAAACTTTGGGGTGCCTGTGTCTTTTTGATTTTAATTTCCCTAAGCTATAGGACCATAAGTGGAAGTGCCCTAGGCTCTGTTGCATTGTTTTTTAGATGTTTCAGGAAACACCATACACTTCTCCCGAGTGTCTGTTGGCAATTTACATCCCGCCCATCAGCATAACAAGGCTCCCAGTTCTCCATGGCCTGTCCTGCCTTTCTGGATTTTACACTTTTTTCAGATGGCCCTTTTGACCGGGGAGAAGTGAGACTTCATTGTAGAGCAGATTTCCTTTGCAAGCTTGCTTGGTTGGCCAAAAAGGGCGTATGCGTTTTTTCCTGAATATATTCAGGAAAAAACGCATACGCCCTTTTTGGCCAAGTGCATCATTGTGGACGTTCTGCCTCTTTTCCTATGCTTTCAATGCAATTCCAGTCTACCTCCTGAAATCGGTTTCCTGCAATTCTGCCCCGCTTTCAAGTCCTCTTGGCAGCCTTCCTTCAGTCTATTTTTGGACGATAGCTGTCATTTATAACTCTGCAGGTTTGTGAATTACAGTGCCCCTGAGCTCCTTTCTTCAACTCGCTTTCTTTTGAGCTGGCCGCCACACCGCAGAATGGCTTCAGGCCCTAATCTGGTTCCGGCACGGCACGCTGAGCCTTTGGTTAATTCCTCTTCCTGGTGGGAAATGAGAGTTAAATTTGCCCGTCCAGACACCTCCAGCTAGTCTCTCATTGGTTCTCGCTATTCCTGTTCATCTTCCGCAGAAATTGCAAACTGGGCCAAACAGGAGGTTAAAGGGACTGACTCTCCAGGTCGGGAGAGTGTTAGTAAAGCGTCTGGAATGTTGCACCCGAGTACCAGGGTACGAAAACTGAGACATATTTGAACACGTCTCCCGATCACATGGTTGATCATACTCTAGGTTCCACATGCATGTTTTAGCTGAAGGAAGAATACCTTAAACCTGGGTAGTTGAAACCCGTGGAATGGGTACCATGCAATATGACTTCAAAGGGTCTTCATTTGCTCACCGAACCTCTCCAATCCTATCACTGCTGCGTTTATGCCCCTGTAGACATGCTTGATTCTCTTTTGGAGACATAGCAATCCATAGGTTTTACGATACTTACTAGTCAGGTACATTCTTAGGCGTTTAATATGCGGTGTTGAGTCCATTTCGTTGAGCAAGGAGTAGCTCTTGTCTATTCCATATTTGACTTAAGGAACTTTATCTGTGCTCATTTCAATCTCTGGTTTTATGCAGCACCCCAAGGCACCTTTACCCTTAAGCAAGAATAAGTTGGTTTTCTAAATTTGAGACCCTGTTCTGTTCTGTAATTCAGTTCCTGTGTAGCCAAGTTTACATTCCGTGTACTACTGATATCTTATGATGTTTCTTTTTCTGTGTGACTTATTTCAGTTAGAATCATCATACCTGAATCCACTCATTGTGCTGCTAAGGGCCTGATGACATAGATTTCATTGCTGAGTGATATTGCTTTGTAAGTGAATACCACAACTTCTTTATCCATTTTTTACTTTCTGCGATGTTGAACTTGTACTGTAAACGAGGTTCTTGTAAACAGAGCCGTTCCAACCTTTGGGGTGGCTGTGTCTTTTTGATTTTAATTTCCCTAAGCTATAGGACCATAAGTGGAAGTGCCCTAGGCTCTGTTGCTTTGTTTTTTAGATGTTTCAGGAAACACCATACACTTCTCCCAAGTGTCTGTTGGCAATTTACATCCCGCCCATCAGCATAACAAGGCTCCCAGTTCTCCATGGCCTGTCCTGTCTTTCTGGATTTTACACTTTTTTCAGATGGCCCTTTTGACCGGGGGGAAGTGAGACTTCATTGTAGTGCAGATTTCCTTTGCAAGCTTGCTTGGTTGGCCAAAAAGGGCGTATGCGTTTTTTCCTGAATATATTCAGGAAAAAACGCATACGCCCTTTTTGGCCAAGTGCATCATTGTGGACGTTCTGCCTCTTTTCCTATGCTTTCAATGCAATTCCAGTCTACCTCCTGAAATCGGTTTCCTGCAATTCTGCCCCGCTTTCAAGTCCTCTTGGCAGCCTTACTTCAGTCTATTTTTGGACGATAGCTGTCATTTATAACTCTGCAGGTTTGTGAATTACAGTGCCCCTGAGCTCCTTTCTTCAACTCGCTTTCTTGTGAGCTGGCCACAACACCGCAGGATGGCTTCAGGCCCTAATCTGGTTCCGGCCCAGCATGCTGAGCCTTTGGTTAATTCCTCTTCCTGGTGGGAAATGAGAGTTAAATTTGCCTGTCCAGACACCTCCAGCTAGCCTCTCATTGGTTCTCGCTATTCCTGTTCATCTTCCGCAGAAATTGCAAACTGGGCCAAACGGGAGGTTAAAGGGACTGACTCTCCAAGTCGGGAGAGTGTTAGTAAAGCGTCTGCAATGTTGCACCCGAGTACCAGGGGAGGAAAACTGAGACATATTTGAACACGTCTCCCGTTCACATGGTTGATCATACTCTGGGTTCCACATGCATGTTTTAGCTGAAGGAAGAATACCTTAAACCTGGAGAGTTGAGACCCGTGTAATGGGTACCATGCAATATAACTTCAAAGGGTCTTCGTTTGCTCACCGAACCTCTCCAATGCTATCACTGCTGCGTTTATGCCCCTGTACACACGCTTGATTCTCTTTTGGAGACATAGCAATCCATAGGTTTTAAGATACTCACTAGTCAGGTACATTCTTAGGCGTTTAATATGGGGTTTTGAGTCCATTTCGTTGAGCAAGGAGTAGCTCTTGTCTATTCCATATTTGGCTTAAGGAAGTTTATCTGTGCTCATTTCAATCTCTGGTTTTATGCAGCACCCCAACTCACCTTTCCCCTTAAGCAAGCATAAGTTGGTTTTCTAAATTTGAGACCCTGTTCTGTTTTGGAATGCAGTTCCTGTGTAGCCAAGTTTACATTCCGTGTATTACTGATATCTTATGATGTTTCTTTTTCTGTGTGACTTATTTCAGTTAGAATCATCGTACCTGAATCCACTCATTATGCTGCGACGGGCCTGATGACATAGATTTCATTGCTGAGTGATACTGCATTGTACGTAAGTACCACAAGTTCTTTATCCATTTTTCACTTTCTGTGATATTGAACTTGTACGGTAAATGAGGTTCTTGTAAACGGAGGCGTCCCAAACTTTGGGGTGGCTGTGTCTTTTTTATTTTAATTTCCCTAAGCTATAGGACCATAAGTGGAAATGCCCTAGGTTCTGTTGCTTTGTTTTTTAGATGTTTCAGGAAACACCATACACTTGTCCCGAGTGGTTGTTGGCAATTTACATCCCGCCCTTCAGCATAACAAGGCTCCCAGTTCTCCATGGCCTGTCCTGCCTTTCTGGATTTTACACTTTTTTCAGATGGCCCTTTTGACCGGGGGGAAGTGAGACTTCATTGTAGTGCAGATTTCCTTTGCAAGCTTGCTTTTTTGGCCAAAAAGGGCGTATGCGTTTTTTCCTGAATATATTCAGGAAAAAACGCATACGCCCTTTTTGGCCAAGTGCATCATTGTGGACGTTCTCCCTCTTTTCCTATGCTTTCAATGCAATTCCAGTCTACCTCCTGAAATCGGTTTCCTGCAATTCTGCCCCGCTTTCAAGTCCTCTTGGCAGCCTTACTTCAGTCTATTTTTGGACGATAGCTGTCATTTATAACTCTGCAGGTTTGTGAATTACAGTGTCCCTGAGCTCCTTTCTTCAACTCGCTTTCTTGTGACCTGGCCGCAACACCGCAGGATGGCTTCAGGCCCTAATCTGGTTCCGGCCCAGCATGCTGAGCCTTTGGTTAATTCCTCTTCCTGGTGGGAAATGAGAGTTAAATTTGCCCGTCCAGACACCTCCAGCTAGCCTCTCATTGGTTCTCGCTATTCCTGTTCATCTTCCGCAGAAATTGCAAACTGGGCCAAACAGGAGGTTAAAGGGACTGACTCTCCAAGTGGGGAGAGTGTTAGTAAAGCGTCTGGAATGTTGCCCCCGAGTACCAGGGGAGGAAAACTGAGACATATTTGAACACGTCTCCCGTTCACACGGTTGATCATACTTGGGTTCCACATGCATGTTTTAGCTGAAGGAAGAATACCTTAAACCTGGAGAGTTGAGACCCGTGTAATGGGTACCATGCAATATGACTTCAAACGGTCTTCATTTGCTCACCGAACCTCTCCAATCCTATCACTGCTGCGTTTATGCCCCTGTACACACGCTTGATTCTCTTTTGGAGACATAGCAATCCATAGGTTTTACGATACTTACTAGTCAGGTACATTCTTAGGCGTTTAATATGCGGTGTTGAGTCCATTTCGTTGAGCAAGGAGTAGCTCTTGTCTATTCCATATTTGACTTAAGGAACTTTATCTGTGCTCATTTCAATCTCTGGTTTTATGCAGCACCCCAAGGCACCTTTACCCGTAAGCAAGAATAAGTTGGTTTTCTAAATTTGAGACCCTCTTCTGTTCTGTAATTCAGTTCCTGTGTAGCCAAGTTTACATTCCGTGTATTACTGATATCTTATGATGTTTCTTTTTCTGTGTGACTTATTTCAGTTAGAATCATCATAACTGAATCCACTCATTGTGATGCTAAGGGCCTGATGACATAGATTTCATTGCTGAGTGATATTGCTTTGTAAGTAAATACCACAACTTCTTTATCCATTTTTCACTTTCTGCGATGTTGAACTTGTACTGTAAACGAGGTTCTTGTAAACAGAGCCGTTCCAAACTTTGGGGTGACTGTGTCTTTTTGATTTTAATTTCCCTAAGCTATAGGACCATAAGTGGAAGTGCCCTAGGCTCTGTTGCTTTGTTTTTTAGATGTTTCAGGAAACACCATACACTTCTCCCAAGTGTCTGTTGGCAATTTACATCCCGCCCATCAGCATAACAAGGCTCCCAGTTCTCCATGGCCTGTCCTGCCTTTCTGGATTTTACACTTTTTTCAGATGGCCCTTTTGACCGGGGAGAAGTGATACTTCATTGTAGTGCAGATTTCCTTTGCAAGCTTGCTTGGTTGGCCAAAAAGGGCATATGCGTTTTGTCCTGAATTTATTCAAGAAAAAACGCATACGCCCTTTTTGGCCAAGTGCATCATTGTGGACGTTCTGCCTCTTTTCCTATGCTTTCAATGCAATTCCAGTCTACCTCCTGAAATCGGTTTCCTGCAATTCGGCCCCGCTTTCAAGTCCTCTTGGCAGCCTTACTTCAGTCTATTTTTGGACGATAGCTGTCATTTATAACTCTGCAGGTTTGTGAATTACAGTGCCCCTGAGCTCCTTTCTTCAACTCGCTTTCTTGTGACCTGGCCGCAACACCGCAGGATGGCTTCAGGCCCTAATCTGGTTCTGGCACGGCACGCTGAGCCTTTGGTTAATTCCTCTTCCTGGTGGGAAATGAGAGTTAAATTTGCCCGTTCAGACACCTCCAGCTAGTCTCTCATTGGTTCTCGCTATTCCTGTTCATCTTCCGCAGAAATTGCAAACTGGGCCAAACAGGAGGTTAAAGGGACTGACTCTCCAGGTCGGGAGAGTGTTAGTAAAGTGTCTGGAATGTTGCACCGGAGTACCAGGGTACGAAAACTGAGACATATTTGAACACGTCTCCCGATCACATGGTTGATCATACTCTAGGTTCCACATGCATGTTTTAGCTGAAGGAAGAATACCTTAAACCTGGGTAGTTGAAACCCGTGGAATGGGTACCATGCAATATGACTTCAAAGGGTCTTCATTTGCTCACGAACCTCTCCATTCCTATCACTGCTGCGTTTATGCCCCTGTACACATGCTTGATTCACTTTCGGAGACATAGCAATCCATAGGTTTTAAGATACTTACTTGTCAGGTACATTCTTAGGCGTTTAATATGCGGTGTTGAGTCCATTTCGTTGAGCAAGGAGTAGCTCTTGTCTATTCCATATTTGGCTTAAGGAACTTTATCTGTGCTCATTTCAATCTCTGGTTTTATGCAGCACCCCAACTCACCTTTACCCTTAAGCAAGCATAAGTTGGATTTCTAAATTTGAGAACCTGTTCTGTTCTGTAATTCAGTTCCTGTGTAGCCAAGTTTCCATTCCGTGTATTACTGATATCTTATGATGTTTCTTTTTCTGTGTGACTTATTTCAGTTAGTATCATCATACCTGAATCCACTCATTGTGCTGCTAAGGGCCTGATGACATAGATTTCATTGTTGAGTGATATTGCTTTGTAAGTGAATACCACAACTTCTTTATCCATTTTTCACTTTCTGCGATGTTGAACTTGTACTGTAAATGAGGTTCTTGTAAACAGAGCCGTTCCAGACATTAGGGTGGCTGTGTCTTTTTGATTTTAATTTCCCTAAGCTATAGGACCATAAGTGGAAGTGCCCTAGGCTCTGTTGCTTTGTTTTTTAGATGTTTCAGGAAACACCATACACTTCTCCCAAGTGTCTGTTGGCAATTTACATCCCGCCCATCAGCATAACAAGGCTCCCAGTTCTCAATGGCCTGTTGCCTTTCTGGATTTTACACTTTTTTCAGATGGCCCTTTTGACAGGGGGGAAGTGAGACTTCATTGTAGTGCAGATTTCCTTTGCAAGCTTGCTTGGTTGGCCAAAAAGGGCGTATGTGTTTTTTCCTGAATATATTCAGGAAAAAACGCATACGCCCTTTTTGGCCAAGTGCATCATTGTGGACGTTCTGCCTCTTTTCCTATGCTTTCAATGCAATTCCAGTCTACCTCCTGAAATCGGTTTCCTGCAATTCTGCCCCGCTTTCAAGTCCTCTTGGCAGCCTTACTTCAGTCTATTTTTGGACGATAGCTGTCATTTATAACTCTGCAGGTTTGTGAATTACAGTGCCCCTGAGCTCCTTTCTTCAACTCGCTTTCTTGTGACCTGGCCGCAACACCGCAGGATGGCTTCAGGCCCTAATCTGGTTCCGGCACGGCACGCTGAGCCTTTGGTTAATTCCTCTTCCTGATGGGAAATGAGAGTTAAATTTGCCCGTCCAGACACCTCCAGTTAGCCTCTCATTGGTTCTCGCTATTCCTGTTCATCTTCCGCAGAAATTGCAAACTGGGCCAAACGGGAGGTTAAAGGGACTGACTCTCCAAGTCGGGAGAGTGTTAGTAAAGCGTCTGCAATGTTGCACCCGAGTACCAGGGGAGGAAAACTGAGACATATTTGAACACGTCTCCCGTTCACATGGTTGATCATACTCTGGGTTCCACATGCATGTTTTAGCTGAAGGAAGAATACCTTAAACCTGGAGAGTTGAGACCCATGTAATGGGTACCATGCAATATGACTTCAAAGGGTCTTCATTTGCTCACCGAACCTCTCCAATCCTATCACTGCTGCGTTTATGCCCCTGTACACACGCTTGATTCTCTTTTGGAGACATAGCAATCCATAGGTTTTAAGATACTTACTAGCCAGGTACATTCTTAGGCGTTTAATATGGGGTTTTGAGTCCATTTCGTTGAGCAAGGAGTAGCTCTTGTCTATTCCATATTTGGCTTAAGGTACTTTATCTGTGCTCATTTCAATCTCTGGTTTTATGCAGCACCCCAACTCACCTTTCCCCTTAAGCAAGCATAAGTTGGTTTTCTAAATTTGAGACCCTGTTCTGTTCTGTAATTCAGTTCCTGTGGAGCCAAGTTTACATTCCGTGTTTTACTGATATCTTATGATGTTTCTTTTTCTGTGTGACTTATTTCAGTTAGAATCATCATACCTGAATCCACTCATTGTGCTGCTAAGGGCCTGATGACACAGATTTCATTGCTGAGTGATATTGCTTTGTAAGTAAATACCACAACTTCTTTATCCATTTTTCACTTTCTGCGATGTTGAACTTGTACTGTAAACGAGGTTCTTGTAAACAGAGCCGTTCCAAATTTTGGAGTGGCTGTGTCTTTTTGATTTTAATTTCCCTAAGCTATAGGACCAAGAGTGGAAGTGCCCTAGGTTCTGTTGCTTTGTTTCTTAGATGTTTCAGGAAACACCACACACTTCTCCCAAGTGTCTGTTGGCAATTTACATCCCGCCCATCAGCATAACAAGGCTCCCAGTTCTCCATGGCCTGTCCTGCCTTTCTGGATTTTACACTTTTTTCAGATGGCCCTTTTGACCGGGGGGAAGTGAGACTTCATTGTAGTGCAGATTTCCTTTGCAAGCTTGCTTGGTTGGCCAAAAAGGGCGTATGCGTTTTTTCCTGAATATATTCAGGAAAAAACGCATACGCCCTTTTTGGCCAAGTGCATCATTGTGGACGTTCTGCCTCTTTTCCTATGCTTTCAATGCAATTCCAGTCTACCTCCTGAAATCGGTTTCCTGCAATTCTGCCCCGCTTTCAAGTCCTCTTGGCAGCCTTCCTTCAGTGTATTTTTGGACGATAGCTGTCATTTATAACTCTGCAGGTTTGTGAATTACAGTGCCCCTGAGCTCCTTTCTTCAACTCGCTTTCTTGTGAGCTGGCCGCAACACCGCAGAATGGCTTCAGGCCCTAATCTGGTTCCGGCACGGCTCGCTGAGCCTTTGGTTATTTCCTCTTCCTGGTGGGAAATGAGAGTTAAATTTGCCCGTCCAGACACCTCCAGCTAGTCTCTCATTGGTTCTCGCTATTCCTGTTCATCTTCCGCAGAAATTGCAAACTGGGCCAAACAGGAGGTTAAAGGCGCTGACTCTCCAAGTGGCAGAGTGTTAGTAAAGCGTCTGGAATGTTGCACCCGAGTACCAGGGGAGGAAAACTGAGACATATTTGAACACGTCTCCCGTTCACATGGTTGATCATACTTGGGTTCCACATGCATGTTTTAGCTGAAGGAAGAATACCTTAAACCTGGGTAGTTGAAACCCGTGTAAAGGGTACCATGCAATATGACTTCAAAGGGTCTTCATTTGCTCACCGAACCTCTCCAATCCTATCACTGCTGCCTTTATGCCCCTGTACACATGCTTGATTCTCTTTCGGAGACATAGCAATCCATAGGTTTTAAGATACTTACTAATCAGGTACATTCTTAGGCGTTTAATATGCGGTGTTGAGTCCATTTCGTTGAGCAAGGAGTAGCTCTTGTCTATTCAATATTTGACTTAAGGAACTTTATCTGTGCTCATTTCAATCTCTGGTTTTATGCAGCACCCCAACTCACCTTTACCCTTAAGCAAGCATAAGTTGGTTTTCTAAATTTGAGACCCTGTTCTGTTCTGTAATTCAGTTCCTGTGTAGCCAAGTTTACATTCCGTGTATTACTGATATTTTATGATGTTTCTTTTTCTGTGTGACTTATTTCAGTTAGAATCATCATACCTGAATCCACTCATTGTGCTGCTAAGGGCCTGATGACACAGATTTCATTGCTGAGTGATATTGCTTTGTAAGTAAATACCACAACTTCTTTATCCATTTTTCACTTTCTGCGATGTTGAACTTGTACTGTAAACGAGGTTCTTGTAAACAGAGCCGTTCCAAACATTGGGGTGGCTGTGTCTTTTTGATTTTAATTTCCCTAAGCTATAGGACCAAGAGTGGATGTGCCCTAGGTTCTGTTGCTTTGTTTTTTAGATGTTTCAGGAAACACCATACACTTCTCCCGAGTGGTTGTTGGCAAATTACATCCCACCCATCAGCATAACAAGGCTCCCAGTTCTCCATGGCCTGTCCTGCCTTTCTGGATTTTACACTTATTTCAGATGGCCGTTTTGACCGGGGAGAAGTGAGACTTCATTGTAGTGCAGATTTCCTTTGCCAGCTTGCTTGGTTGGCCAAAAAGGACGTATGCGTTTTTTCCTGAATATATTCAGGAATATATTCAGGAAAAAACGCATACGCCCGTTTTGGCCAAGTGCATCATTGTGGACGTTCTGCCTCTTTTCCTATGCTTTCAATGCAATTCCAGTCTACCTCCTGAAATCGGTTTCCTGCAATTCTGCCCCGCTTTCAAGTCCTCTTGGCAGCCTTCCTTCAGTCTATTTTTGGACGATAGCTGTCATTTATAACTCTGCAGGTTTGTGAATTACAGTGCCCCTGAGCTCCTTTCTTCAACTCGCTTTCTTGTGAGCTGGCCGCAACACCGCAGAATGGCTTCAGGCCCTAATCTGGTTCCGGCACAGCACGCTGAGCCTTTGATTATTTCCTCTTCCTGGTGGGAAATGAGAGTTAAATTTGCCCGTCCAGACACCTCCAGCTAGTCTCTCATTGGTTCTCGCTATTCCTGTTCATCTTCCGCAGAAATTGCAAACTGGGCCAAAGAGGAGGTTAAAGGCGCTGACTCTCCAAGTGGGGAGAGTGTTAGTAAAGCGTCTGGAATGTTGCACCCGAGTACCAGGGGAGGAAAACTGAGACATATTTGAACACGTCTCCCGATCACATGGTTGATCTTACTCTAGGTTCCACATGCATGTTTTAGATGAAGGAAGAATACCTAAAACCTGGGTAGTTGAAACCCGTGGAACGGGTACCATGCAATATGACTTCAAAGGGTCTTCATTTGCTCACCGAACCTCTCCAATCCTATCACTGCTGCGTTTATGCCCCTGTACACATGCTTGATTCTCTTTCGGAGACATAGCAATCTATAGGTTTTAAGATCCTTACTAGTCAGGTACATTCTTAGGCGTTTAATATGCGGTGTAGAGTCCATTTCGTTGAGCAAGGAGTAGCTCTTGTCTATTCCATATTTGGCTTAAGGAACTTTATCTGTGCTCATTTCAATCTCTGGTTTTATGCAGCACCCCAACTCACCTTTCCCCATAAGCAAGCATAAGTTGGTTTTCTAAATTTGAGACCCTGTTCTGTTCTCTAATTCAGTTCCTGTGTAGCCAAGTTTCCATTCCGTGTATTAGTGATATCTTATGATGTTTCTTTTTCTGTGTGACTTATTTCAGTTAGAATCATCATACCTGAATCCACTCATTGTGCTGCTAAGGGCCTGATGACATAGATTTCATTGCTGAGTGATATTGCTTTGTAAGTAAATACCACAGCTTCTTTATCCATTTTTCATTTTCTGCGATATTGAACTTGTACTGTAAACGAGGTTCTTGTAAACAGAGGCGTCCCAAACTTTGGGGTGGCTGTGTCTTTTTGATTTTAATTTCCCTAAGCTATAGGACCATAAGTGGAAGTGCCCTAGGCTCTGTTGCTTTGTTTTTTCGATGTTTCAGGAAACACCATACACTTCTCCCGAGTGTCTGTTGGCAATTTACATCCCGCCCATCAACATAACAAGGCTCCCAGTTCTCCATGTCCTGTCCTGCCTTTCTGGATTTTACACTTTTTTCAGATGGCCCTTTTGATCGGGGGGAAGTGAGACTTCATTGTAGTGCAGATTTCCTTTGCAAGCTTGCTTGGTTGGCCAAAAAGGGCGTATGCGTTTTTTCCTGAATATATTCAGGAAAAAACGCATACGCCCTTTTTGGCCAAGTGCATCATTGTGGACGTTCTGCCTCTTTTCCTATGCTTTCAATGCAATTCCAGTCTACCTCCTGAAATCGGTTTCCTGCAATTCTGCCCCGCTTTCAAGTCCTCTTGGCAGCCTTACTTCAGTCTATTTTTGGACGATAGCTGTCATTTATAACTCTGCAGGTTTGTGAATTACAGTGCCCCTGAGCTCCTTTCTTCAACTCGTTTTCTTGTGAGCTGGCTGCAACACCGCTGGATGGCTTCAGGCCCTAAACTGGTTCCGTCACGGCATGCTGAGCCTTTGGTTATTTCCTCTTCCTGGTGGGAAATGAGAGTTAAATTTGCCCGTCCAGACACCTCCAGCTAGTCTCTCATTGGTTCTCCCTATTCCTGTTCATCTTCCGCAGAAATTGCAAACTGGGCCAAACAGGAGGTTAAAGGCGCTGACTCTCCAAGTGGGGAGAGTGTTAGTAAAGCGTCTGGAATGTTGCACCCGAGTACCAAGGGAGGAAAACTGAGACATATTTGAACACGTCTCCCATTCACACGGTTGATCATACTCTGGGTTCCACATGCATGTTTTAGCTGAAGGAAGAATACCTTAAACCTGGAGAGTTGAGACCCGTGTAATGGGTACCATGCAATATGACTTCAAAGGGTCTTCATATGCTCACGAACCTCTCCAATCCTATCACTGCTGCGTTTCTGCCCCTGTACACATGCTTGATTCTCTTTCAGAGACATAGCAATCCATAGGTTTTAAGATACTTACTAGACAGGTACATTCTTAGGCGTTTAATATGCGGTGTTGAGTCCATTTCGTTGAGCAAGGAGTAGCTCTTGTCTATTCCATATTTGGCTTAAGGAAATTTATCTGTGCTCATTTCAATCTCTGGTTTTATGCAGCACCCCAACTCACCTTTACCCTTAAGCAAGAATAAGTTGGTTTTCTAAATTTGAGACCCTGTTCTGTTCTGTAATTCATTTCCTGTGTAGCCAAGTTTACATTCCATGTATTACTGATATCTTATGATGTTTCTTTTTCTGTGTGACTTATTTCAGTTAGAATCATCATACCTGAATCCACTCATTGTGCTGCTAAGGGCCTGATGACACAGATTTCATTGCTGAGTGATATTGCTTTGTAAGTAAATACCACAACTTCTTTACCCATTTTTCACTTTCTGCGATGTTGTACTTGTACTGTAAACGAGGTTCTTGTAAACAGAGCCGTTCCAAACTTTGGGGTGGCTGTGTCTTTTTGATTTTAATTTCCCTAAGCTATAGGACCAAGAGTGGAAGTACCCTAGGTTCTGTTGCTTTGTTTTTTAGATGTTTCAGGAAACACCATACACATCTCCGGAGTGGTTGTTGCCAATTTACATCCCGCCCATCAGCATAACAAGGCTCCCAGTTCTCCATGGCCTGTCCTGCCTTTCTGGATTTTACACTTTTTTCAGATGGCCCTTTTGACCGGGGGGAAGTGAGACTTCATTGTAGTGCAGATTTCCTTTGCAAGCTTGCTTGGTTGGCCAAAAAGGGCGTATGCGTTTTTTCCTGAATATATTCAGGAAAAAACGCATACGCCCTTTTTGGCCAAGTGCATCATTGTGGACGTTCTGCCTCTTTTCCTATGCTTTCAATGCAATTCCAGTCTACCTCCTGAAATCGGTTTCCTGAAATTCTGCCCCGCTTTCAAGTCCTCTTGGCAGCCTTACTTCAGTCTATTTTTGGACGATAGCTGTCATTTATAACTCTGCAGGTTTGTGAATTACAGTTCCCCTGAGCTCCTTTCTTCAACTCGCTTTCTTGTGAGCTGGCCGCAACACCGCAGGATGGCTTCAGGCCCTAATCTGGTTCCGGCACGGCACGCTGAGCCTTTGGTTAATTCCTCTTCCTGGTGGGAAATGAGAGTTAAATTTGCCCGTCCAGACACCTCCAGCTAGTCTCTCATTGGTTCTCGCTATTCCTGTTCATCTTCCGCAGAAATTGCAAACTGAGCCAAACAGGAGGTTAAAGGGACTGACTCTCCAAGTCGGGAGAGTGTTAGTAAAGCGTCTGGAATGTTGCACCCGAGTACCAGGGTACGAAAACTGAGACATATTTGAACACGTCTCCCGATCACATGGTTGATCATACTCTGAGTTCCACATGCATGTTTTAGCTGAAGGAAGAATACCTTAAACCTGGGTAGTTGAAACCCGTGGAATGGGTACCATGCAATATGACTTCAAAGGGTCTTCATTTGCTCACCGAACCTCTCCAATCCTATCACTGCTGCGTTTATGCCCCTGTACACATGCTTGATTCTCTTTCGGAGACATAGCAATCCATAGGTTTTACGATACTTACTAGTCAGGTACATTCTTAGGCGTTTAATATGCGGTGTTGAGTCCATTTCGTTGAGCAAGGAGTAGCTCTTGTCTATTCCATATTTGGCTTAAGGAACTTTATCTGTGCTCATTTCAATCTCTGGTTTTATGCAGCACCCCAACTCACCTTTCCCCTTAAGCAAGCATAAGTTGGTTTTCTAAATTTGAGACCCTGTTCTGTTCTGTAATTCAGTTCCTGTGTAGCCAAGTTTACATTCCGTGTATTACTGATATCTTATGATGTTTCTTTTTCTGTGTGACTTATTTCAGTTAGAATCATCATACCTGAATCCACTCATTGTGCTGCTAAGGGCCTTGTGACACAGATTTCATTGCTGAGTGATATTGCTTTGTAAGTAAATACCACAACTTCTTTATCCATTTTTCACTTTCTGCGATGTTGAACTTGTACTGTAAACGAGGTTCTTGTAAACAGAGCCGTTCCAAACTTTGGGGTGGCTGTGTCTTTTTCATTTTAATTTCCCTAAGCTATAGGACCATAAGTGGAAGTGCCGTAGGCTCTGTTGCTTTGTTTTTTAGATGTTTCAGGAAACACCATACACTTCTCCCAAGTGTCTGTTGGCAATTTACATCCCGCCCATCAGCATAACAAGGCTCCCAGTTCTCAATGGCCTGTCCTGCCTTTCTGGATTTTACACTTTTTTCAGATGGCCCTTTTGACCGGGGGGAAGTGAGACTTCATTGTAGTGCAGATTTCCTTTGCAAGCTTGCTTGGTTGGCCAAAAAGGGCGTATGCGTTTTTTCCTGAATATATTCAGGAAAAAACGCATACGCCCTTTTTGGCCAAGTGCATCATTGTGGACGTTCTGCCTCTTTTCCTATGCTTTCAATGCAATTCCAGTCTACCTCCTGAAATCGGTTTCCTGCAATTCTGCCCCGCTTTCAAGTCCTCTTGGCAGCCTTCCTTCAGTCTATTTTTGGACGATAGCTGTCATTTATAACTCTGCAGGTTTGTGAATTACAGTGCCCCAGAGCTCCTTTCTTCAACTCGCTTTCTTGTGACCTGGCCGCAACACCGCAGGATGGCTTCAGGCCCTAATCTGGTTCCGGCCCGGCACGCTGAGCCTTTGGTTAATTCCTCTTCCTGGTGGGAAATGAGAGTTAAATTTGCCCATCCAGACACCTCCAGCTAGCCTCTCATTGGTTCTCGCTATTCCTGTTCATCTTCCGAAGAAATTGCAAACTGGGCCAAACAGGAGGTTAAAGGGACTGACTCTCCAAGTCGGGAGAGTGTTAGTAAAGCGTCTGGAATGTTGCACCCGAGTACCAGGGGAGGAAAACTGAGACATATTTGAACACGTCTCCCGTTCACATGGTTGATCATACTCTGGGTTCCACATGCATGTTTTAGCTGAAGGAAGAATACCTTAAACCTGGAGAGTTGAGACCCGTGTAATGGGTACCATGCAATATGACTTCAAAGGGTCTTCATTTGCTCACCGAACCTCTCCAATCCTATCACTGCTGCGTTTATGCCCCTGTACACACGCTTGATTCTCTTTTGGAGACATAGCAATCCATAGGTTTTAAGATACTTACTAGTCAGGTACATTCTTAGGCGTTTAATATGGGGTGTTGAGTCCATTGCGTTGAGCAAGGAGTAGCTCTTGTCTATTCCATATTTGGCTTAAGGAACTTTATCTGTGCTCATTTCAATCTCTGGTTTTATGCAGCACCCCAACTCACCTTTCCCCTTAAGCAAGCATAAGTTGGTTTTCTAAATTTGAGACCCTGTTCTGTTTTGGAATGCAGTTCCTGTGTAGCCTAGTTTACATTCCGTGTATTAGTGATATCTTATGATGTTTCTTTTTCTGTGTGACTTATTTCAGTTAGAATCATCGTACCTGAATCCACTCATTATGCTGCTACGGGCCTGATGACATAGATTTCATTGCTGAGTGATACTGCATTGTACATCAGTACCACAAGTTCTTTAATCATTTTTCACTTTCTGTGATATTGAACTTGTACGGTAAACGAGGTTCTTGTAAACGGAGGCGTCCCAAACTTTGGGGTGGCTGTGTCTTTTTGATTTTAATTTCCCTAAGCTATAGGACCATAAGTGGAAGTGCCCTAGGCTCTGTTGCTTTGTTTTTTAGATGTTTCAGGAAACACCATACACTTCTCCTGAGTGTCTGTTGGCAATTTACATCCCGCCCATCAGCATAACAAGGCTCCCAGTTCTCCATGGCCTGTCCTGCCTTTCTGGATTTTACACTTTTTTCAGATGGCCCTTTTGACCGGGTGGAAGTGAGACTTCATTGTAGTGCAGATTTCCTTTGCAAGCTTGCTTGGTTGGCCAAAAAGGGCGTATGCGTTTTTTCCTGAATATATTCAGGAAAAAACGCATACGCCCTTTTTGGCCAAGTGCATCATTGTGGACGTTCTGCCTCTTTTCCTATGCTTTCAATGCAATTCCTGTCTACCTCCTGAAATCGGTTTCCTGCAATTCTGCCCCGCTTTCAAGTCCTCTTGGCAGCCTTACTTCAGTCTATTTTTGGACGATAGCTGTCATTTATAACTCTGCAGGTTTGTGAATTACAGTGTCCCTGAGCTCCTTTCTTCAACTCGCTTTCTTGTGACCTGGCCGCAACACCGCAGGATGGCTTCAGGCCCTAATCTGGTTCCGGCCCAGCATGCTGAGCCTTTGGTTAATTCCTCTTCCTGGTGGGAAATGAGAGTTAAATTTGCCCGTCCAGACACCTCCAGCTAGCCTCTCATTGGTTCTCGCTATTCCTGTTCATCTTCCGCAGAAATTGCAAACTGGGCCAAACAGGAGGTTAAAGGGACTGACTCTCCAAGTGGGGAGAGTGTTAGTAAAGCGTCTGGAATGTTGCACCCGAGTACCAGGGGAGGAAAACTTAGACATATTTGAACACGTCTCCCGTTCACATGGTTGATCATACTCTGGGTTCCACATGCATGTTTTAGCTGAAGGAAGAATACCTTAAACCTGGAGAGTTGAGACCCGTGGAATGGGTACCATGCAATTTGACTTCAAAGGGTCTTCATTTGCTCACCGAACCTCTCCAATCCTATCACTGCTGCGTTTATGCCCCTGTACACACGCTTGATTCTCTTTTGGAGACATAGCAATCCATAGGTTTTAAGATACTTACTAGTCAGGTACATTCTTAGGCGTTTAATATGGGGTTTTGAGTCCATTTCGTTGAGCAAGGAGTAGCTCTTGTCTATTCCATATTTGGCTTAAGCAACATTATCTGTGCTCATTTCAATCTCTGGTTTTATGCAGCACCCCAACTCACCTTTCCCCTTAAGCAAGCATAAGTTGGTTTTCTAAATTTGAGACCCTGTTCTGTTTTGGAATGCAGTTCCTGTGTAGCCAAGTTTACATTCCGTGTATTAGTGATATCTTATGATGTTTCTTTTTTTGTGTGACTTATTTCAGTTAGAATCATCATACCTGAATCCACTCATTGTGCTGCTAAGGGCCTGATGACACAGATTTCATTGCTGAGTGATATTGCTTTGTAAGTAAATACCACAACTTCTTTATCCATTTTTCACTTTCTGCGATGTTGAACTTGTACTGTAAACGAGGTTCTTGTAAACAGAGCCGTTCCAAACTTTGGGGTGGCTGTGTCTTTTTCATTTTAATTTCCCTAAGCTATAGGACCATAAGTGGAAGTGCCCTAGGTTCGGTTGCTTTGTTTTTTAGTTGTTTCAGGAAACACCATACACTTCTCCCAAGTGCTTCTTCGCAATTTACATCCCGCCCATCAGCATAACAAGGCTCCCAGTTCTCCATGGCCTGTCCTGCCTTTCTGGATTTTACACTTTTTTCAGATGGCCCTTTTGACCGGGGGGAAGTGAGACTTCATTGTAGTGCAGATTTCCTTTGCAAGCTTGCTTGGTTGGCCAAAAAGGGCGTATGCGTTTTTTCCTGAATATATTCAGGAAAAAACGCATACGCCCTTTTTGGCCAAGTGCATCATTGTGGACGTTCTGCCTCTTTTCCTATGCTTTCAATGCAATTCCAGTCTACCTCCTGAAATCGGTTTCCTGCAATTCTGCCCCGCTTTCAAGTCCTCTTGGCAGCCTTACTTCAGTCTATTTTTGGACGATAGCTGTCATTTATAACTCTGCAGGTTTGTGAATTACAGTGCCCCTGAGCTCCTTTCTTCAACTCGGTTTCTTGTGAGCTGGCTGCAACACCGCTGGATGGCTTCAGGCCCTAATCTGGTTCCGGCACGGCATGCTGAGCCTTCGGTTATTTCCTCTTCCTGGTGGGAAATGAGAGTTAAATTTGCCCGTCCAGACACCTCCAGCTAGTCTCTCATTGGTTCTCGCTATTCCTGTTCATCTTCCGCAGAAATTGCAAACGGTGCCAAACAGGAGGTTAAAGGGACTGACTCTCCAAGTGGGGAGAGTGTTAGTAAAGCATCTGGAATGTTGCACCCGAGTACCAAGGGAGGAAAACTGAGACATATATGAACACGTCTCCCATTCACACGGTTGATCATACTCTGGGTTCCACATGCATGTTTAGCTGAAGGAAGAATACCTTAAACCTGGAGAGTTGAGACCCGTGTAATGGGTACCATGCAATATGACTTCAAAGGGTCTTCATATGCTCACGAACCTCTCCAATCCTATCACTGCTGCGTTTCTGCCCCTTTACACATGCTTGATTCTCTTTCAGAGACATAGCAATCCATAGGTTTTAAGATACTTACTAGACAGGTACATTCTTAGGCGTTTAATATGCGGTGTTGAGTCCATTTCGTTGAGCAAGGAGTAGCTCTTGTCTATTCCATATTTGGCTTAAGGAAATTTATCTGTGCTCATTTCAATCTCTGGTTTTATGCAGCACCCCAACTCACCTTTCCCCTTAAGCAAGCATAAGTTGGTTTTCTAAATTTGAGACCCTGTTCTGTTCTGTAATTCATTTCCTGTGTAGCCAAGTTTACATTCCGTGTATTACTGATATCTTATGATGTTTCTTTTTCTGTGTGACTTATTTCAGTTAGAATCATCATACCTGAATCCACTCATTGTGCTGCTAAGGGCCTGATGACACAGATTTCATTGCTGAGTGATATTGCTTTGTAAGTAAATACCACAACTTCTTTACCCATTTTTCACTTTCTGCGATGTTGAACTTGTACTGTAAACGAGGTTCTTGTAAACAGAGCCGTTCCAAACTTTGGGGTGGCTGTGTCTTTTTGATTTTAATTTCCCTAAGCTATAGGACCAAGAGTGGAAGTACCCTAGGTTCTGTTGCTTTGTTTTTTAGATGTTTCAGGAAACACCATACACATCTCCGGAGTGGTTGTTGCCAATTTACATCCCGCCCATCAGCATAACAAGGCTCCCAGTTCTCCATGGCCTGTCCTGCCTTTCTGGATTTTACACTTTTTTCAGATGGCCCTTTTGACCGGGGGGAAGTGAGACTTCATTGTAGTGCAGATTTCCTTTGCAAGCTTGCTTGGTTGGCCAAAAAGGGCGTATGCGTTTTTTCCTGAATATATTCAGGAAAAAACGCATACGCCCTTTTTGGCCAAGTGCATCATTGTGGACGTTCTGCCTCTTTTCCTATGCTTTCAATGCAATTCCAGTCTACCTCCTGAAATCGGTTTCCTGCAATTCTGCCCCGCTTTCAAGTCCTCTTGGCAGCCTTACTTCAGTCTATTTTTGGACGATAGCTGTCATTTATAACTCTGCAGGTTTGTGAATTACAGTTCCCCTGAGCTCCTTTCTTCAACTCGCTTTCTTGTGAGCTGGCCGCAACACCGCAGGATGGCTTCAGGCCCTAATCTGGTTCCGGCACGGCACGCTGAGTCTTTGGTTAATTCCTCTTCCTGGTGGGAAATGAGAGTTAAATTTGCCCGTCCAGACACCTCCAGCTAGTCTCTCATTGGTTCTCGCTATTCCTGTTCATCTTCCGCAGAAATTGCAAACTGGGCCAAACAGGAGGTTAAAGGGACTGACTCTCCAAGTCGGGAGAGTGTTAGTAAAGCGTCTGGAATGTTGCACCCGAGTACCAGGGTACGAAAACTGAGACATATTTGAACACGTCTCCCGATCACATGGTTGATCATACTCTGAGTTCCACATGCATGTTTTAGCTGAAGGAAGAATACCTTAAACCTGGGTAGTTGAAACCCGTGGAATTGGTACCATGCAATATGACTTCAAAGGGTCTTCATTTGCTCACCGAACCTCTCCAATCCTATCACTGCTGCGTTTATGCCCCTGTACACATGCTTGATTCTCTTTCGGAGACATAGCAATCCATAGGTTTTACGATACTTACTAGTCAGGTACATTCTTAGGCGTTTAATATGCGGTGTTGAGTCCATTTCGTTGAGCAAGGAGTAGCTCTTGTCTATTCCATATTTGGCTTAAGGAACTTTATCTGTGCTCATTTCAATCTCTGGTTTTATGCAGCACCCCAACTCACCTTTCCCCTTAAGCAAGCATAAGTTGGTTTTCTAAATTTGAGACCCTGTTCTGTTCTGTAATTCAGTTCCTGTGTAGCCAAGTTTCCATTCCGTGTATTACTGATATCTTATGATGTTTCTTTTTCTGTGTGACTTATTTCAGTTAGAATCATCATACCTGAATCCACTCATTGTGCTGCTAAGGGCCTGATGACATAGATTTCATTGCTGAGTGATATAGCTTTGTAAGTAAATACCACAGCTTCTTTATCCATTTTTCACTTTCTGAGATGTTGAACTTGTACTGTAAACGAGGTTCTTGTAAACAGAGCCGTTCCAAACTTTGGGGTGGCTGTGTCTTTTTGATTTTAATTTCCCTAAGCTATAGGACCATAAGTGGAAGTGCCCTAGGCTCTGTTGCTTTGTTTTTTCGATGTTTCAGGAAACACCATACACTTCTCCCGAGTGTCTGTTGGCAATTTACATCCCGCCCATCAGCATAAGAAGGCTCCCAGTTCTCCAGGGCCTGTCCTGCCTTTCTGAATTTTATACTTTTTTCAGATGGCACTTTTGACCGGGGGAAGTGAGACTTCATTGTAGTGCAGATTTCCTTTGCAAGCTTGCTTGGTTGGCCAAAAAGGGCGTATGCGTTTTTTCCTGAATATATTCAGGAAAAAACGCATACGCCTTTTTTGGCCAAGTGCATCATTGTGGACGTTCTGCCTCTTTTCCTATGCTTTCAATGCAATTCCAGTCTACCTCCTGAAATCGGTTTCCTGCAATTCTGCCCCGCTTTCAAGTCCTCTTGGCAGCCTTCCTTCAGTCTATTTTTGGACGATAGCTGTCATTTATAACTCTGCAGGTTTGTGAATTACAGTGCCCCTGAGCTCCTTTCTTCAACTCGGTTTCTTTTGAGCTGGCCGCAACACCGCAGCATGGCTTCAGCCCCTAATCTGGTTCCGGCACGGCACACTGAGCCTTTGGTTAATTCCTCTTCCTGGTGGGAAATGAGAGTTAAATTTGCCCGTCCAGACACCTCCAGCTAGTCTCTCATTGGTTCTCGCTATTCCTTTTCATCTTCCGCAGAAATTGCACACTGGGCCAAACAGGAGATTTAAGGGACTGACTCTCCAAGTCGGGAGAGTGTTAGTAAAGCGTCTGGACTGTTGCACCCGAGTACCAGGATACGAAAACTGAGAAATATTTGAACACGTCTCCCGATCACATGGTTGATCATACTCTAGGTTCCACATGCAAGTTTTAGCTGAAGGAAGAATAACTTAAACCTGGAGAGTTAAGACCCGTGGAATGGGTACCATGTAATATGACTTCAAAGGGTCTTCATTTGCTCACCGAACCTCTCCAATCCTATCACAGCTGCGTTTATGCCCCTGTACACATGCTTCATTCTCTTTCGGAGACATAGCAATCCATAGGTTTTAAGATACTTACTAGTCAGGTACATTCTTAGGCGTTTAATATGCGGTGTTGAGTCCATTTCGTTGAGCAAGGAGTAGCTCTTGTCTATTCCATATTTGACTTAAGGAACTTTATCTGTGCTCATTTCAATGTGTGGTTTTATGCAGCACCCCAACTCACCTTTACCCTTAAGCAAGCATAAGTTGGTTTTCTAAATTTGAGACCCTGTTCTGTTCTGTAATTCAGTTCCTGTGTAGCCAAGTTTACATTCCGTGTATTACTGATATCTTATGATGTTTCTTTTTCTGTGTGACTTATTTCAGTTAGAATCATCATACCTGAATCCACTCATTGTGCTGCTAAGGGCCTGATGACATAGATTTCATTGCTGAGTGATACTGCATTGTACGTAAGTACCACAAGTTCTTTATCCATTTTTCACTTTCTGTGATATTGAACTTGTACGGTAAACGAGGTTCTTGTAACCGGAGGCGTCCCAAACTTTGGGGTGGCTGTGTCTTTTTGATTTTAATTTCCCTAAGCTATAGGACCATAAGTGGAAGTGCCCTAGGCTCTGTTGCTTTGTTTTTTAGATGTTTCAGGAAACACCATACACTTCTCCCGAGTGTCTGTTGGCAATTTACATCCCGCCCATCAGCATAACAAGGCTCCCAGTTCTCCATGGCCTGTCCTGCCTTTCTGGATTTTACACTTTTTTCAGATGGCCCTTTTGACCGGGGGGAAGTGAGACTTCATTGTAGTGCAGATTTCCTTTGCAAGCTTGCTTGGTTGGCCAAAAAGGGCGTATGCGTTTTTTCCTGAATATATTCAGGAAAAAACGCATACGCCCTTTTTGGCCAAGTGCATCATTGTGGACGTTCTGCCTCTTTTCCTATGCTTTCAATGCAATTCCAGTCTACCTCCTGAAATCGGTTTCCTGCAATTCTGCCCCGCTTTCAAGTCCTCTTGGCAGCCTTACTTCAGTCTATTTTTGGACGATAGCTGTCATTTATAACTCTGCAGGTTTGTGAATTACAGTGCCCCTGAGCTCCTTTCTTCAACTCGCATTCTTGTGACCTGGCCGCAACACCGCAGGATGGCTTCAGGCCCTAATCTGGTTCCGGCACGGCACGCTGAGCCTTTGGTTAATTCCTCTTCCTGGTGGGAAATGAGAGTTAAATTTGCCCGTCCAGACACCTCCAGCTATTCTCTCATTGGTTCTCGCTATTCCTGTTCATCTTCTGCAGAAATTGCAAACTGGGCCAAACAGGAGGTTAAAGGCGCTGACTCTCCAAGTTGGGAGAGTGTTAGTAAAGCGTCTGGAATGTTGCACCCGAGTACTAGGGTACGAAAACTGAGACATATTTGAACACGTCTCCCGATCACATGGTTGATCATACTCTGGGTTCCACATGCATGATTTAGCTGAAGGAAGAATACCTAAAACCTGGGTAGTTGAAACCCGTGGAATGGGTACCATGCAATATGACTTCAAAGGGTCTTCATTTGCTCACTGAACCTCTCCAATCCTATCACTGCTGCGTTTATGCCCCTGTACACATGCTTGATTCTCTTTCGGAGACATAGGAATCCATAGGTTTTAAGATACTTACTAGTCAGGTACATTCTTAGGCGTTTAATATGCGGTGTTGAGTCCATTTCATTGAGCAAGGAGTAGCTCTTGTCTATTCCATATTTGGCTTAAGGAACTTTATCTGTGCTCATTTCAATCTCTGGTTTTATGCAGCACCCCAACTCACCTTTCCCCTTAAGCAAGCATAAGTTGGTTTTCTAAATTTGAGACCCTGTTCTGTTCTGTAATTCAGTTCCTGTGTAGCCAAGTTTACATTCCGTGTATTACTGATATCTTATGATGTTTCTTTTTCTGTGTGACTTATTTCAGTTAGAATCATCATACCTGAATCCACTCATTGTGCTGCTAAGGGCCTTGTGACACAGATTTCATTGCTGAGTGATATTGCTTTGTAAGTAAATACCACAACTTCTTTATCCATTTTTCACTTTCTGCGATGTTGAACTTGTACTGTAAACGAGGTTCTTGTAAACAGAGCCGTTCCAAACTTTGGGGTGGCTGTGTCTTTTTCATTTTAATTTCCCTAAGCTATAGGACCATAAGTGGAAGTGCCGTAGGCTCTGTTCCTTTGTTTTTTAGATGTTTCAGGAAACACCATACACTTCTCCCAAGTGTCTGTTGGCAATTTACATCCCGCCCATCAGCATAACAAGGCTCCCAGTTCTCCATGGCCTGCCCTGCCTTTCTGGATTTTACACTTTTTTCAGATGGCCCTTTTAACCGCGGAGAAGTGAGACTTCATTGTAGTGCAGATTTCCTTTGCAAGTTTGCTTGGTTGGCCAAAAAGGGCGTATGCGTTTTTTCCTGAATATATTCAGGAAAAAACGCATACGCCCTTTTTGGCCAAGTGCATCATTGTGGACGTTCTGCCTCTTTTCCTATGCTTTCAATGCAATTCCAGTCTACCTCCTGAAATCGGTTTCCTGCAATTCTGCCCCGCTTTCAAGTCCTCTTGGCAGCCTTACTTCAGTCTATTTTTGGACGATAGCTGTCATTTATAACTCTGCAGTTTTGTGAATTACAGTGCCCCTGAGCTCCTTTCTTCAACTCGATTTCTTGTGACCTGGCCGCAACACTGCAGGATGTCTTCAGGCCCTAATCTGGTTCTGGCACGGCATTCTGAGCCTTTGGTTAATTCCTCTTCCTGGTGGGAAATGAGAGTTAAATTTGCCCATCCAGACACCTCCAGCTAGTCTCTCATTGATTCTCGCTATTCCTGTTCATCTTCCGCAGAAATTGAAAACTGGGCCAAACAGGAGGTTAAAGGGACTGACTCTCCAAGTGGGGAGTGTGTTAGTAAGCGTCTGGAATGTTGCACCCGAGTACCAGGGTACGAAAACAGAGACATATTTGAACACGTCTCCCGATCACATGGTTGATCATACTCTAGGTTCCACATGCATGTTTTAGCTGAAGGAAGAATACCTTAAACCTGGGTAGTTGAAACCCGTGGAATGGGTACCATGCAATATGACTTCAAAGGGTCTTCATTTGCTCACGAACCTCTCCAGTCCTATCACTGCTGCGTTTATGCCCCTGGACACATGCTTGATTCTCTTTCGGAGACATAGCAATCCATAGGTTTTAAGATACTTACTAGACAGGTACATTCTTAGGCGTTTAATATGCGGTGTTGAGTCCATTTCGTTGAGCAAGGAGTAGCTCTTGTCTATTCCATATTTGGCTTAAGGAACTTTATCTGTGCTCATTTCAATCTCTGGTTTTATGCAGCACCCCAACTCACCTTTCCCCTTAAGCATGCATAAGTTGGTTTTCTAAATTTGAGACCCTGTTCTGTTCTGTAATTCAGTTCCTGTGTAGCCAAGTTTACATTCCGTGTATTAGTGATATCTTATGATGTTTCTTTTTTTGTGTGACTTATTTCAGTTAGAATCATCATACCTGAATCCACTCATTGTGCTGCTAAGGGCCTGATGACATAGATTTCATTGCTGAGTGTTATTGCTTTGTAAGTAAATACCACAGCTTCTTTATCCATTTTTCATTTTCTGCGATGTTGAACTTGTACTGTAAACGAGGTTCTTGTAAACAGAGTTGTCCCAAACGTTGGGGTGGCTGTGTCTTTTTGATTTTAATTTCCCTAAGCTATAGGACCATAAGTGGAAGTGCCCTAGGCTCTGTTGATTTGTTTTTTCGATGTTTCAGGAAACACCATACACTTCTCCCGAGTGTCTGTTGGCAATTTACATCCCGCCCATCAGCATAACAAGGCTCCCAGTTCTCCATGGCCTGTCCTGCCTTTCTGGATTTTACACTTTTTTCAGATGGCCCTTTTGACCGGGGAGAAGTGAGACTTCATTGTAGTGCAGATTTCCTTTGCAAGCTTGCTTGGTTGGCCAAAAAGGGCGTATGCGTTTTTTCCTGAATATATTCAGGAAAAAACGCATACGCCCTTTTTGGCCAAGTGCATCATTGTGGACGTTCTGCCTCTTTTCCTATGCTTTCAATGCAATTCCAGTCTAACTTCTGAAATCGGTTTCCTGCAATGCTGCCCCGCTTTCAAGTCCTCTTGGCAGCCTTACTTCAGTCTATTTTTGGACGATAGCTGTCATTTATAACTCTGCAGGTTTGTGAATTACAGTGCCCCTGAGCTCCTTTCTTCAACTCGCTTTCTTGTGACCTGGCCGCAACACCGCAGGATGGCTTCAGGCCCTAATCTGGTTCCGGCACGGCATGCTGAGCCTTTGGTTATTTCCTCTTTCTGGTGGGAAATGAGAGTTAAATTTGCCCGTCCAGACACCTCCAGCTAGTCTCTCATTGGTTCTCGCTATTCCTGTTCATCTTCTGCAGAAATTGCAAACGGGGCCAAACAGGAGGTTAAAGGTGCTGACTCTCCAAGTGGGGAGAGTGTTAGTAAAGCGTCTGGAATGTTGCACCCGAGTACCAGGGGAGGAAAACTGAGACATATTTGAACATGTCTCCCGTTCACACGGTTGATCATACTCTGGGTTCCACATGCATGTTTTAGCTGAAGGAAGAATACCTTAAACCTGGAGAGTTGAGACCCGTGTAATGGGTACCATGCAATATGACTTCAAAGGGTCTTCATTTGCTCCCCAAACCTCTCCAATCCTATCACTGCTGCGTTTATGCCCCTGTACACACGCTTGATTCTCTTTTGGAGACATAGCAATCCATAGGTTTTAAGATACTTACTAGTCAGGTACATTCTTAGGCGTTTAATATGGGGTGTTGAGTCCATTTCGTTGAGCAAGGAGTAGCTCTTGTCTATTCCATATTTGGCTTAAGGAACTTTATCTGTGCTCATTTCAATCTCTGGTTTTATGCAGCACCCCAACTCACCTTCCCCCTTAAGCAAGCATAAGTTGGTTTTCTAAACTTGAGACACTGTTCTGTTTTGTAATTCAGTTCATGTGTAGCCAAGTTTACATTCCATGTATTACTGATACCTTATGATGTTTCTTTTCTGTGTGACTTATTTCAGTTCGAATCATCATACCTGAATCCACTCATTATGCTGCTACGGGCCTGATGACATAGATTTCATTGCTGAGTGATATTGCATTGTACGTAAGTACCACAAGTTCTTTATCCATTTTTCACTTTCTGCGATATTGAACTTGTACTGTAAACGAGGTTCTTGTAAACAGAGCCGTCCCAAACTTTGGGGTGGCTGTGTCTTTTTGATTTTAATTTCCCTAAACTATAGGACCATAAGTGGAAGTGCCCTAGGCTCTGTTGCTTTGTTTTTTAGATGTTTCAGGAAACACCATACATTTCTCCAGAGTGTCTGTTGGCAATTTACATCCCGCCCATCAGCATAAGAAGGCTCCCAGTTCTCCATGGCCTGTCGTGCCTTTATGGATTTTACACTTTTTTCAGATGGCCCTTTTGACCAGGTGGAAGTGAGACTTCATTGTAGTGCAGATTTCCTTTGCAAGCTTGCTTGGTTGGCCAAAAAGTGCGTATGCGTTTTTTCCTGAATATATTCAGGAAAAAACACATACGCCCTTTTTGGCCAAGTGCATCATTGTCGAGTTTCTGACTCTCTTCATATGCTTTCAATGCAATTCCAGTCTACCTCCTGAAATCGGTTTCCTGCAATTCTTCCTTGCTTTCAATGCCTCTTCATAGCCTTACCTCAATATATTTTTAAAAAATAGTTGGCCTTTATAACTCTGCAGGTTTTTGAATTGCAGTGGCCCTTAGCTCCATTTTTTAGCTCTTATTTTTGTGGTCTTGCCCCATAACCACAGGATTCCTTGAAGCCCTATTTTTCTTCTGGGGCACCTGCTGTGCCTTTGGTTAATTCTTCTTACTGATGTGATATTAGAGTGACATGTGCCCATTGATACCGCTACAGCTAGTTTCTCACTGGTTCCCCCTATTCCCATTCATCCTCTGCACTAACTGCAGACTGTGCGATACCAGAACTTAAAGGCATTGACTCCATGTGGGGATGTTGTTAGTAAAGCGGCTGGAATGTCGATCCGGAGCCCCAGGAGAGGAAAAATGAGGTGCGTTTTAGAAACCTTTCCCGATCATATGGTATACCAGTCGCTGGGTTTCCCAAGCATGGTTTAGCTGTAGGAAGATTCCCTTCAACCTGGAGTGTTGGGACCCTTGGAATGAGTAGCATGAAGTATTGCATTAAACTTTCGGCAGTTGCTCACCAAAGCTCACCAATCCTCTCAGCCCCAAGTGTCCAGCCTTATGTCTTATCCAGCTGTGGGTTTATATGTGGTCAATCCAGGTTGCATCACAGCCCCTGAGCGAATTTTGTAAGAATTTTTCTCTCTTTCATTGTTTCAGCGTTTTGTTTTTAAAATTTATTTCTATAATGGGGTTTAGCTCCTTTTCACTGCTGTGTTTGTGCCGCTCTGCACACACTTGATTCCCTTATGGAGATATATCAATACATGGGTTTTAAGATTCTTATTCCTCAGATATATTTCTCTGCGGTGTATAGGGTATGTTGAGGCCTGTTCATTGAGCAAGGTGTAGATCTTGTCTAATACCTATTTGGTTTATTGAACGGTATCTGTGCTAATTTCAAACTCTGGTTTTATGCATCACCCCACCTCTCCTTTCCCCTTAAGCTGACATAAGTGTGTTTTCTAAATGTGAGACACTGTTCTGTTCTGTAATTCATTTCTTGTGCAGCCATATTTACCCTCCCTCTATAAGTGATATCTTATGATATGTTTCTTTTTCTGTTTGACTTATTTCAAGTAGTATTATCGGACCTAAATCCACTCTTTATCCTTCTACTAGCCTTATTACATTGATTTCATGGTGAAGAGATATTCCATTGTACATAAGTACCACATCTTCTTTATCCATTGTTCTCTTTCCTGGGATATTTAAGGTGTACTGAAGTTGAGGTTCTTGTAAACAGAGTAGCCCTAAACTGTGGTGTGCTTGTGTCTTGTTGATTTTTAGACTTCCCTAGATATACTCCCATGATTGGAAGTGTCCTATGCTCTGTAGCTCTGTTTTTTAGATGATTTAGGAACCACCATACACTTCTCCAGAGTGGCTCTCGGCAGTTCACACACTGCCCATCAGCGTATAAAGGCTCCCTGTTCTCCATGGCCTGTCCTGCATTTCTGGTTTTTACAATTTTTTAGGATGGCCCTTTTGACCGGTGGGAAGTGAGACTTCTTTGTTGTGCACATTTGCATTGCTTGCTTGCTTCGTTGCCCATAAAGTGCGTATGCGTTTTTTCCTGGATATAATCAGGAAAAAACGCATACGCCCTTTTGGGCCAACTGCATCATTGTCGAAATTCTGCCACTTTTCATGTGCGTTAAAGACGAGTCCAATCTATCTCTTGAAATCTGTTTCTTGCAATTCTGTCTTGCATTCAGATCCTCTTCTTTGCCTTACCTCAACATATTTTTGGACGTTAGTTTTCATTTATAACTCTGCAGGTTTGTGAATTGCAGTGACCCTGAGCTCCATTTTTTAAGTTGCTCTTTTGTGAGCTGGCCTCAAACCCGCAGGATTGCTTCAGGCCCTATTTTGGCTCCGGCGAGGCAGGCTGAGCCTTTCTTTAATTCTTATTCTTAATGGGAAATTAGAGTGATATGTGCCCGTCCAAACCCCTACAACTCTTCTCTCATTGGTTCCCCCTCTTCCCGTTCATCCTCCTCACAATTTGCAAAATGTGTGAAACAGAAGTTTAAATGTGCTGATTCTCCAAGTGGGGAGATTCTAAGTAGCGTGGCTGGAATGGTGAACAGGAGCACCAGGAGAGGATAAATGAGGTGCATTTTAGACACATCTCCCGATCACATGGTGTACAGTCCTCTGGGTTTTCCATGCATGTTTTAGCTGTAGGAAGATCCCTTGAACCTGCAGATTTGGGACCCATTGAATGGGTACCAGGTAGTATTACTTTAAAGGGTGTGCATTTCCTCACCCAACCTCACATTTCTCTTAGCGCAAACAGTTTCCAGCCTTATGTCTCATCCTGCTGTGGGTCTAGATGTGTTCAATCCATGTTGCATCACCGTCCCTGAGGAAAAGTTGTAAGAGGTTTTCTCTGTCTCTCTGTCGTTTATTTTTTTCAATTTATTACTATATTGGTTACAGTTGATTTTCAAAGCTCTGTTTCTTGCTGCTGTACATCCACTTGATTCACATACAGAGAGACATCAATAAATTCTTTTTCAGATTCTTACCAGTCGTATATATTCTTTTCCGGTGACTTGAGTGTGCTGAGTGCAGTTCTTTTAGCTACCGTGTAGGCCTTGTTGATTATCAGTTTGGTATTTGGAATGGTATCTTTGCTAATTTCAACCTCCTGGATGATGCCTCACCCCTCCCCACCTTTCCCGTTTAGCAGCCTTATGCGTGTTTTCTACATATTTGACTATGTTTTTGTTTTGTAATTTATTTCATGTGTAGCCATTTTGGATTCCACCTTTAAGTGATATCTTATGATATGTGTCTTTTTCTTTTTGAATTCTGTCACTTAGAATGATCATACGTAACTCCTCCGGAGTTGTTACAACTGGCCATATTTCATTGATTTCCAGGCTGAATAATATTCCACTCTACCTAAGTACCACATCTCTATCCATTTTTTCCCTCCAGAGACATTTAAGTTATATCCTAGTCGAGGATCTTTTAAACAGAGAGGGGGTAAACATTGGGGTGCCTGTGTCCTCTCGATTTTTGTTTTGCCCAAGATATACGCCCATGAGTGCAAGTGCCCTATGCTCTGTAGCTCATTTTTTAGATGCTTTAGTAAACACAATACACTTCTCCAGAATGGCCGTTGGCAATATACATTTCCACTATAAGTCTCACAGGGCTCCCTCTTCTCGTTGCCCTGTCCTGCATTTCTGTTGTTTACGCTTTATGAGGATGGCTCTTCTGACTGATGCGAAGTGATATCTTTTGTAGTATTGACTTCCAGTGCCCACCTGTTTGGTTGGCTAAAAAAGTGTATGCCCTTTTCTTGAATATATACAGAAAAGAACGCATACACCCTTTTTGGCCAACTGCAATGTTGGCAATGTTCAGCTCCTTTTCTTGTGCTTAATGGCGAGTCCTTTCTACCTCCTCAAATCCCTTTCCTGCCATTCTCCCTTGCTTACAAGTCCTTTTCTCTGACTTTCCTCAAGACATTTTTCAGTGATGGATATTTTCAACTCTGCAGTTTTGTGAATTTTACTGCCCCTGAGTTCCATTGTTCAACTCGTGTTTATGGGAACTGGCCACAAAGCAGCGGGATTTCCTCAAGCCCTATACTGTTTCCATGGGCAACCCTAGCCTTTGGTCAATTCGTCTTCCTGATTGGAAATTAGAGTGACATGTGCCTGTCTGAACACCTAGGACTTGTCTCTCATTGTTCCTCATCCTTCCGCTTCATCCTCTGGACAAATTCCAAACTGTACGCAACAGGATGTTGACAGTGCTGACATCTCCAAGTGGGGAGACTGTTAGTAAAGACGCTGGAGGGGTGAACCTGAGCACCAGGAGATGAGGAGATAAGATGCCTTTTCCAAACTCTTCCCGATCAGACGGTATACCATCCTCTGGGTGTGACAGACATGTTCTAGCAGTAGGAAGAGTCCCATTCATGTAAGGAGAACACCAGGGCTTTTTCAAAATCAGTGTCTCCCTGAAACCCAAACTGGGGAAGTTTTTAAGCTACGGCTACACATATGTTCATTAAGGGCCTTGGGAAGTAGGCAGAGTCCAAACTTTAGATGATTGAAGTCTTCAGGGTCAGAAGCACTCACCACCAGCTTCCCTTAGGCTACACTTTAACTGTCATTGATAGATGATGTCAATAAAAATATCTATTCTTTTTCAGATTATTTCCCCTTATAGGTTATTGCAAAATGTTGAGTGTAGTTCCCTGTGCTATACAGTAGTTCCTTGTTGATGATCTATTTTATACATAGCAGTGTGTATGTGTTAATTCCAAACTGTTAATTTATCCCTCCTCCCACCTTTCCCCTTTGGTAATAATAAATTATAAGATTTTATACTTCTCAGAAATGGGGGAGCTGAAAGAGAGGTATCATTTTCAATGGAAAAGCATTTAAAACAAGATTGAAGGTTTAACCAAGATTATTAGCTGTACATCCTTGGAAAGAAATCACTTCGTTTCTCTAATATTGACCTGACAAATAAGACAAACCTTTTCACTGAACTTGCTTATAAAAAGTGATGGAAATATCAAATGGAAGTGTTAAAAACATCTTATTTTACCCGAGCCTTATACACTGTTCTATGTTAACTACAGTTTGGCTCACACATCTGTTCATTGAGGTCACAATAGTCTCAATTTCTGTTACTGATCCTCCAGAGTGGACCCCAACAAGTGTCCCCCTGCCCAGTGTCATTGGGGCCAACAGATCGAGACTGAGTTTGGTTCACAAGCAAAGGAAACTTTATATTTTGATCAGAGAATGGAGAGGTGAGAGCATGCACTACCCCGTGGGCTGTGGGCTGTGGGCTGGGCTGCTGTGTAGAGATCCTGTCAGAGTCAGTGGGAGGGAGGGAGGCGGCGGAGCTCTCGAGGGCCGGGTTGGCTGTAGCTCAGGCTCTATATCGTGGAGTCTGCACTGGGCCCCAGGAGCTGAGGTGTCGACCCAGCCATTCTGCACTAGGAAATCTGGTCTGAAGTGCCGGGTGTGGAACCTCTGCATGCGGGACCCTAGGAGCACGTGAAATTAGACAAAGCACAAAGGATAAAAAAGGTTAGACTTGACTTTATTGCCCAGATTCTATTTTTATCTCCCAGGGATTTTTAATGGGCTTTGCTGGGGACAAACCCCTCCTCTGCCTTTTGTCCCGTTCCTCATTCTTGGAGTGCTGAGGGTGCAGACCCTTCTTCTGTAACTGCTGAGTGCTGAGTTGGGAGCCCTCATACCCTGGGGCGAGGGTCAGAGCTTCTCCCCAGCAGCCTCCCGGTGACGTTGATTGTCCCCAGGACCCCTGCCTCCCTGCTCGTCCACCTGAGCACCAGCATTGGAAGTGTTATAGATTCTAATGACCTTTAAGGGTCCAGGAAAGAGATGTGCAGAGACACTGTGGGGGCCGGTTTCACCCCGCCCCACATTTGTTCGGCCACCTTAGGCTGACCGTCTCTGCCAGCCTAGATGCTCTGACCAGTAGTCTGCGCTTTCTTCAATTAGGCCCCTGAATTAACGTACAAACAGCACCAGGTGTCAGAGCCCTGCCCGCTCAACTCCCAGACAGTCCAGGGTCAGTGGTGACCAAGGACCATGATGGCTACTGAGTCAACAGCCTTTTGAAGTAAACAGGAGTCCAGCCGGTCTTATTGGCCACCATCATCACGGTGTCTGTAGGCTTTTCTATGGTGACAGTGTGGTATACTGTTCCCCCGCCAAGATTATTAGCTCCCCTCTGGGTGCAGTAAGTCCTGCAAGCAGTAGTCTACTCTTTTGGGACACACTCTTGTTGTTTTATGAGAGAAACTCCAGGTCAAGTGATGTTCACACGAGTCGTCATGGTGCCCTGTTGCCCCCGGTTATCTCTCTGGATGTTGGAGTTGGAGGGCCTCCTCACTCGAGGTCGGTGTGCCCACGGAGCGAACCCTGCAACTTCAGGGCATGGTTGGTGGTTAGGATCACCACGTGGGGTCCTTTTCCCTTAGGAGGGAGGTGGCCTTTTGGGCTGCTGATTTCCAGGTTTTTAGATACCGCCAGTATCTTGGCCAGATGTGGCAGTGGGCCAAGCCCCTTAGTGACCGTAGTTTATCCTACCTGGATGGCATTCTTGCATTGTTCCATTTCAAGCGGTCCCAGTTTTTGCACTAATTCTCCAATGGCGATTCACCTTTCACCGGGAATGTAAAGGTCAAAGGGTTTAGCTAAATTAGGGAGTTCCAGGGCAAGGGTCTGAATTGACTGCTCTTTCCATTCTTGAAAGGCCACTTCTGGATTCTATTCAAAAGGATCATCATCTTTTCCTTTCAGTGTTTCATATAGAGGCCCAGCTAGTAGACTGTAGTTAGGGATCCAGAAGCAGCAAACCCTGGCCTCCCCAGGAACCCCTAAGCTGTCTTCTAGTTTTAGAAAGGGGTAAGGCTGAAAATGGTTTCTTCCCTTTCCTGGGATGGGCTTCTCTGACCTTCTGTGAGAATGAAGCCCAGGCAGGTCACCGCAGTCTGTGATATTTGAGCTTTTTCTTGGACAACTTCTATCCTTTATTGGCTTGGTAGTTCAGAGGCCTCCTTAGTAGGGCTGGTGATCAGAATGTCGTCTGCATATTGAAGGAGGGTTTCCTTTTCCAGAGGTAGAACTTTTAGGTCTTTAGCTAAGCTTTCCCCAAAGATGGTGTGGGAATTTTTGCACCCTTGGGGCCAGACGGCCCGGAAGTATTGTTTTAGTTGTATGTGGAGTCCTGCCACTCACAAGCCAAAATTTCTTGTGACTCTGGGACTAATGGAATACAAAAGAAGGCATCATTGAAGACTAATACAGAATACCATGTCCTGGTGGTTGGTAGAATGACCAGCAGGGTGTAGGAATTAGGAGCAACTGGAGATATATCCTCGGTGGCTTCACTGACTGTCCTGACATCCTTTACCAGGTCCCCAGCAGCCCATGGGGCTCTCGTGGTCAGACCAATCCCAGAATATGGAGCTCACCTGGGCAGGTACCCCACCCCCACCCCAGCCCACGGGGCTCTCGTGGTCAGGCCCCTCCCAGGATACAGAGCTACCCTTGCAGGTACCGTGGCAGGGCTGGGCACACAGGAACCGTGCACATAGCCCTCATTGCAGAGCACCCCCAGCTCACCTGTCGCTCAGAGCTGACACAGAGCACCTCAGAGCAGGACTTGAACTAACAAACAGCAGCTGCGACAGGTCTGTGACCCTGGGCATCACTCCGTGAGGCCTCCCTCCACCTGGTCTTCCAGAGACTTCCACTGCACCCGGGGCACCAGGCCTCTGTCTCCAACCACCACCCACCCCTCCTCTCCCTGACTCCTGGGTTCCTCTCATTAGGAGAGGGTTTTCTTGAAGTTGTCTCCCACTCATGGGCCAGATAAAATGATTAGAAAACAAGCCAAAGCTGCAGCCCCTTGTCTATCCTGACTCTCAGGAGCCCACACCTGTTCCTTGGACCTGGCCGGTTCAGCAAGTTCCATTTTCTGCAACTGTGAGCCCCTGAGGGGTGATGATTGGCTGACCTGGGCAGCCTTACCGTGCCGGCCAGCCCTCCCCAGGTGTGCCTGGGTTGAGATCAATATAAATACCACTCCAGGCAGCAAGAGCCCCTGCAGCCGTGCCTGACGCCATTTTCTCTGCCCTGTCAGCAGTCTCGGGGCTGGGCTGGTGGGAGGGAGTGAGAGGCCACGGCTTTGTGGGTGGCCCAGTGTGAGTGGGGCTCTGCTGGACTTTCTGCAGCAGTTGCCAGGCTGCCACCTGCTAAAGAAGAGGATGTGTCACCCATACCTGCTGCTGGAATTTCTCCCTGGGCAGAGGTGAGGAAGGAAAAAAGCAGTGGGGGCAGGGACAGGACGGGTATCTCAGGCAGGGAAATGGAAATCTTCCAGAAGAGCACCCAGGGCCAGGACCATCCTGGCTGGCCTGCAGGCACCAAGTCGGCCGGCATGCTGTCACTCGTGTGGCTCTATGGCCCTTCCTCTAGGCTTTCAAGTCCTTGTATATATTCAGGTGTTTTACCTGGGACGGGTGGGAATAGTTCAGCAGCAACTGGCCTGGGGCTCAGCTCACGTTTACTCACAGATGCCTCGGCACGGTGCCCCAGCTTTGCAATGAGGACGCTTGTTGCGTGGGGGCTGCTGGCTGAATGGGAGACGATTCCCCACCACTGACCAACTTCAGAATTGTTTACAACTGGAGCAAGTGCCCTGATACGGTTTTCCTCTGTGTAACTGGTGGGTTCTGTGTTTTTTTTCTCTTTTTCGTTTTTGGTTCAAGGTAGATTTTATTCCTCTTTTTTGTATTTACAGATATAAGCATGGAAATAATTTATTCATATAAATACATGTATGTGCAGGGAATAATTGTTTTTTCTGTTTTATTTTTTAAATTTTACTTCTTTTTAATTTTGAATTTTATTTTATATTTTTATACAGCAGGTTCTTATTGGTTATCTATTTTATACATATAAATGTATACATGCCAATCCCAGTCTCTCAACTCCTCCCACCACCACCCCCCCAACAGCTTTCCCCCCTTGTTGTCCATACGTTTGTTGTCTACATCTGTTGCTCTATTTATGCCTTGCAAAACGGTTAATCTGTACAGTTTTTCTAGGTTCCACATATATGCATGAATATACAAGATTTGTTTTTCTCTTTCTGACTTACTTCACTCTGTATGACAGTCTCTAGATCCATCGACGTCTCTACAAATGACCCAATTTCATTCCTTTTCATGGCTTAGTAATATTCCATTTTATATATGTACCACAGCTTTATGCATTCGTCTGTCTGTGGGCATTTAGGTTGCTTCCATTACCTCGATATTGTAAATAGTGATGCAATGAACATTGCGGTGAATGACTCTTTTTGATTTATGGTTTTGTCTGGGTATATGTCCAGTACTGGGATTGCTGTATCATATGGTAATTCTATTGTTAGTTTCTTAAGAAATTCCATATTGTTCTCCATAATGACTGTATCAATTTATATTCCCAACAATAGTGGAAGAGGGTTCCTTTTCTCCACACCCTTTCCAGCATTTTTTGTTTGTAGATTTTCAATGATGCCTATTCTACCAGGTGTGAGGTGATACCTCATTGTTGAATCCATTTCGTTGAGCAAGGGGTAGCTCTTGTCTATTACATATTTGGCTTATGGAACGGTATCTGTGCTAATTTCAAACTCTGCTTTTATGCAGCACCCCAACTCACCTTCCCCCTTAAGCAGGCATAAGTTGGTTTTCTAAACTTGAGACCCTGTTACGTTTTGTAATTCAGTTCATGTGTAGCCAAGTTCACATTCCGTGTATTAGTGATACCTTATGATGTTTCTTTTTCTGTGTGACTTATTTCACTTAGAATCATCGTGCCTCAATGCACTCATTATGCTGGTACGGGCCTGGTGACATAGATTTCATTGCTGAGTGGTATTCTGTTGTACAGAAGTACCGCAACTTCTTTATCCATTATTTGCTCTCTGGGATATTTAACTTGTGCCGTAGAAGAGATTCCTGTAAAAAGAGCCGTCCCAAATTTTGGGGTTGCTGTGTCTTTTTGATATTAATTTCCCTAAGCTATAGGACCATAAGTGGAAGTGCCCTAGGCTCTGTTGCTTTGTTTTTTAGATGTTTCAGGAAACACCATACACTTCTCCCGAGTGTCTGTTGGCAATTTACATCCCGCCCATCAGCATAACAAGGCTCCCAGTTCTCCATGGCCTGTCCTGCCTTTCTGGATTTTACACTTTATTCTGATGGCCCTTTTGACCAGGGGGAAGTGAGACTTCATTGTAGTGCAGATTTCCTTTGCAAGCTTGCTTGGTTGGCCAAAAAGGGCGTATGCGTTTTTTCCTGAATATATTCAGGAAAAAACGCATATGACCTTTTGGCAAAGTGCATCATTGTGGACGTTCTGCCTCTTTTCCTACGCTTTCAATGCAATTCCAGTCTACCTCCTGAAATCGGTATCCTGCAATTCTGCCCCGCTTTCAAGTCCTCTTGGCAGCCTTACTTCAGTGTATTTTTGGACGATAGCTGTCATTTATAACTCTGCAGGTTTGTGAATTACAGTGCCCCTGAGCTCCTTTCTTCAACTCGCTTTCTTTTGAGCTGGCCGCAACACCGCAGGATGGCTTCAGGCCCTAATCTGGTTCCGGCACGGCACGCTGAGCCTTTGGTTATTTCCTCTTCCTGGTGGGAAATGAGAGTTAAATTTGCCCGTCCAGACACCTCCAGCTAGTCTCTCATTGGTTCTCCCTATTCCTGTTCATCTTCCGCAGAAATTGCAAACTGGGCCAAACAGGAGGTTAAAGGCGCTGACTCTCCAAGTTGGGAGACTGTTAGTAAAGGGTCTGGAATGTTGCACCCGAGTACCAGGGGAGGAAACCTGAGACATATTTGAACATGTCTCCCGTTCACACGGTTGATCATACTCGGGGTTCCACATGCATGTTTTAGCTGAAGGAAGAATACCTTAAACCTGGAGAGTTGAGACCCGTGGAATGGGTACCATGCAATATGACTTCAAAGGGTCTTCATTTGCTCACCGAACCTCTCCAATCCTATCACTGCTGCGTTCATGCCCCTGTACACATGCTTGATTCTCTTTCGGAGACATAGCAATCCATAGGTTTTAAGATACTTACTACTCAGGTACATTCTTAGGCGTTTAATATGCGGTGTTGAGTCCATTTCGTTGAGCAAGGAGTAGCTCTTGTCTATTCCATATTTGGCTTAAGGAACTTTATCTGTGCTCATTTCAATCTCTGGTTTTATGCAGCACCCCAACTCACCTTTCCCCTTAAGCAAGCATAAGTTGGTTTTCTAAATTTGAGACCCTGTTCTGTTCTGTAATTCAGTTCCTGTGTAGCCAAGTTTACATTCCGTGTATTACTGATATCTTATGATGTTTCTTTTTCTGTGTGACTTATTTCAGTTAGAATCATCATAACTGAATCCACTCATTGTTCTGCTAAGGGCCTGATGACATAGATTTCATTGCTGAGTGATATTGCTTTGTAAGTAAATACCACAACTTCTTTATCCATTTTTCACTTTCTGCGATGTTGAACTTGTACTGTAAACGAGGTTCTTGTAAACAGAGGCATCCCAAACTTTGGGGTGGCTGTGTCTTTTTGATTTTAATTTCCCTAAGCTATAGGACCATAAGTGGAAGTGCCCTAGGCTCTGTTGCTTTGTTTTTTAGATGTTTCAGGAAACACCATACTCTTCTCCCGAGTGTTTGTTGGCAATTTACATCCCGCCCTTCAGCATAACAAGGCTCCCAGTTCTCCATGGCCTGTCCTGCCTTTCTGGATTTTACACTTTTTTCAGATGGCCCTTTTGACCGGGGGGAAGTGAGACTTCATTGTAGTGCAGATTTCCTTTGCAAGCTTGCTTGGTTGGCCAAAAAGGGCGTATGCGTTTTTTCCTGAATATATTCAGGAAAAAACGCATACGCCCTTTTTGGCCAAGTGCATCATTGTGGACGTTCTGCCTCTTTTCCTATGCTTTCAATGCAATTCCAGTCTACCTCCTGAAATCGGTTTCCTGCAATTCTGCCCCGCTTTCAAGTCCTCTTGGCAGCCTTACTTCAGTCTATTTTTGGACGATAGCTGTCATTTATAACTCTGCAGGTTTGTGAATTACAGTGCCCCTGAGCTGCTTTCTTCAACTCGCTTTCTTTTGAGCTGGCCGCAACACCGCAGGATGGCTTCAGGCCCTAATCTGGTTCCGGCACGGCACACTGAGCCTTTGGTTATTTCCTCTTCCTGGTGGGAAATGAGAGTTAAATTTGCCCGTCCAGACACCTCCAGCTAGCCTCTCATTGGTTCTCACTATTCCTGTTCATCTTCCGCAGAAATTGCAAACTGGGCCAAACAGGAGGTTAAAGGCGCTGACTTTCCAAGTGGGGAGAGTATTAGTAAAGCATCTGGAATGTTGCACCCGAGTACCAGGGGAAGAAAACTGAGACATATTTGAACACGTCTCCCGTTCACATGGTTGATCATACTTGGGTTCCACATGCATGTTTTAGCTGAAGGAAGAATACCTAAAACGTGGGTAGTTGAAACCCGTGGAATGGGTACCATGCAATATGACTTCAAAGGGTCTTCATTTGCTCACCGAACCTCTCCAATCCTATAACTGCTGCGTTCATGCCCCTGTACACATGCTTGATTCTCTTTCGGAGACATAGCAATCCATAGGTTTTAAGATACTTACTAGTCAGGTACATTCTTAGGCGTTTAATATGCGGTGTTGAGTCCATTTCGTTGAGCAAGGAGTAGCTCTTGTCTATTCCATATTTGGCTTAAGGAACTTTATCTGTGCTCATTTCAATCTCTGGTTTTATGCAGCACCCCAACTCACCTTTACCCTTAAGCAAGCATAAGTTGGTTTTCTAAATTTGAGACCCTGTTCTGTTCTGTAATTCAGTTCCTGTGTAGCCAAGTTTACATTCCGTGTATTACTGATATCTTATGATGTTTCTTTTTCTGTGTGACTTATTTCAGTTAGAATCATCATACCTGAATCCACTCATTGTGCTGCTAAGGGCCTGATGACACAGATTTCATTGCTGAGTGATATTGCTTTGTAAGTAAATACCACAACTTCTTTATCCATTTTTCACTTTCTGCGATGTTGAACTTGTACTGTAAACGAGGTTCTTGTAAACAGAGCCATTCCAAACTTTGGGGTGGCTGTGTCTTTTTGATTTTAAATTCCCTAAGCTATAGGACCATAAGTGGAAGTGCCCTAGGCTCTGTTGCTTTGTTTTTTAGATGTTTCAGGAAACACCATACACTTCTCCCGAGTGGTTGTTGGCAATTTACATCCCGCCCATCAGCATAACAAGGCTCCCAGTTCTCCATGGCCTGTCCTGCCTTTCTGGATTTTACACTTTTTTCAGATGGCCCTTTTGACCGGGGGGAAGTGAGACTTCATTGTAGTGCAGATTTCCTTTGCAAGCTTGCTTGGTTGGCCAAAAAGGGCGTATGCGTTTTTTCCTGAATATATTCAGGAAAAAACGCATACGCACTTTTTGGCCAAGTGCATCATTGTGGACGTTCTGCCTCTTTTCCTATGCTTTCAATGCAATTCCAGTCTACCTCCTGAAATCGGTTTCCTGCAATTCTGCCCCGCTTTCAAGTCCTCTTGGCAGCCTTACTTCAGTCTATTTTTGGACAATAGCTGTCATTTATAACTCTGCAGGTTTGTGAATTACAGTGCCCCTGAACTGCTTTCTTCAACTCGCTTTCTTGTGACCTGGCCGCAACACCGCAGGATGGCTTCAGGCCCTAATCTGGTTCCAGCACGGCACGCTGAGCCTTTGGTTATTTCCTCTTCCTGGTGGGAAATGAGAGTTAAATTTGCCCGTCCAGACACCTCCAGCTAGTCTCTCATTGGTTCTCGCTATTCCTGTTCATCTTCCGCAGAAATTGCAAACTGGGCCAAACAGGAGGTTAAAGGCGCTGACTCTCCAAGTGGGGAGAGTGTTAGTAAAGCGTCTGGAATGTTGCACCCGAGTACCAGGGTACGAAAACTGAGACATATTTGAAAACGTCTCCCGATCACATGGTTGATCATACTCTAGGATCCACATGCATGTTTTAGCTGAAGGAAGAATACCTTAAACCTGGATAGTTGAAACCCGTGGAATGGGTACCATGCAATATGACTTCAAAGGGTCTTCATTTGCTCACCGAACCTCTCCAATCCTATCACTGCTGCGTTTATGCCCCTGTACACATGCTTGATTCTCTTTTGGAGACATAGCAATCCATAGGTTTTAAGATACTTACTAATCAGGTATATTCTTAGGCGTTTAATATGCGGTGTTGAGTCCATTTCGTTGAGCAAGGAGTAGCTCTTGTCTATTCCATATTTGGCTTAAGGAACTTTATCTGTGCTCATTTCAATCTCTGGTTTTATGCAGCACCCCAACTCACCTTTACCCTTAAGCAAGCATAAGTTGGTTTTCTAAATTTGAGACCCTGTTCTGTTCTGTAATTCAGTTCCTGTGTAGCCAAGTTTACATTCCGTGTATTACTGATATCTTATGATGTTTCTTTTTCTGTGTGACTTCTTTCAGTTAGAATCATCATACCTGAATCCACTCATTGTGCTGCTAAGGGCCTGATGACACAGATTTCATTGCTGAGTGATATTGCTTTTTAAGTAAATACCACAACTTCTTTATCCATTTTTCACTTTCTGCGATGTTGAACTTGTACTGTAAACGAGGTTCTTGTAAACAGAGCCGTTCCAAACTTTGGGGTGGCTGTGTCTTTTTGATTTTAATTTCCCTAAGCTATAGGACTAAGAGTGGAAGTGCCCTAGGTTCTGTTGCTTTGTTTTTTATATGTTTCAGGAAACACCATACACTTCTCCCGAGTGGTTGTTGGCAATTTACATCCCGCCCATCAGCATAACAAGGCTCCCAGTTCTCCATGGCCTGTCCTGCCTTTCTGGATTTTACACTTTTTTCAGATGGCCCTTTTGACCGTGGGGAAGTGAGACTTCATTGTAGTGCAGATTTCCTTTGCAAGCTTGCTTGGTTGGCCAAAAAGGGCGTATACGTTTTTTCCTGAATATATTCAGGAAAAAACGCATACGCCCTTTTTGGCCAAGTGCATCATTGTGGACGTTCTGCCTCTTTTCCTATGCTTTCAATGCAATTCCAGTCTACCTCCTGAAATCGGTTTCCTGCAATTCTGCCCCGCTTTCAAGTCCTCTTGGCAGCCTTACTTCAGCCTATTTTTGGACGATAGCTGTCATTTATAACTCTGCAGGTTTGTGAATTACAGTGCCCCTGAGCTCCTTTCTTCAACTCGCTTTCTTGTGAGCTGGCCGCAACACCGCAGGATGGCTTCAGGCCCTAATCTGGTTCTGGCACGGCACGCTGAGCCTTTGGTTAATTCCTCTTCCTGGTGGGAAATGAGAGTTAAATTTGCCCATCCAGATACCTCCAGCTAGTCTCTCATTGGTTCTCGCTATTCCTCTTCATCTTCCACAGAAATTGCAAACTGGGCCAAACAGGAGGTTAAAGGGACTGACTCTCCAAGTGGGGAGAGTGTTAGTAAAGCGTCTGGAATGTTGCACCCGAGTACCAGGGTACGAAAACTGAGACATACTTGAACACGTCTCCCGATCACATGGTTGATCATACTCTAGGTTCCACATGCATGTTTTAGCTGAAGGAAGAATACCTTAAACCTGGGTAGTTGAAACCCGTGTAATGGGTACCATGCAATATGACTTCAAAGGGTCTTCATTTGCTCACCGAACCTCTCCAATCCTATCACTGCTGCGTTTATGCCCCTGTACACATGCTTGATTCTCTTTCGGAGACATAGCAATCCATAGGTTTTAAGATACTTACTAGTCAGGTACATTATTAGGCGTTTAATATGCGGTGTTGAGTCCATTTCGTTGAGCAAGGAGTAGCTCTTGTCTATTCCATATTTGGCTTAAGGAACTTTATCTGTGCTCATTTCAATCTCTGGTTTTATGCAGCACCCCAACTCACCTTTCCCCTTAAGCAAGCATAAGTTGGTTTTCTAAATTTGAGACCCTGTTCTGTTCTGTAATTCAGTTCCTGTGTAGCCAAGTTTACATTCCGTGTATTACTGATATCTTATGATGTTTCTTTTTCTGTGTGACTTATTTCAGTTAGAATCATCATACCTGAATCCACTCATTGTGCTGCTAAGGGCCTGATGACACAGATTTCATTGCTGAGTGATATTGCTTTGTAAGTAAATACCACAACTTCTTTATCCATTTTTCACTTTCTGCGATGTTGAACTTGTACTGTAAACGAGGTTCTTGTAAACAGAGCCATTCCAAACTTTGGGGTGGCTGTGTCTTTTTGATTTTAATTTCCCTAAGCTATAGGACCATAAGTGGAAGTGCCCTAGGTTCTGTTGCTTTGTTTTTTAGATGTTTCAGGAAACACCATACACTTCTCCCGAGTGGTTGTTGGCAATTTACATCCCACCCATCAGCATAACAAGGCTCCCAGTTCTCCATGGCCTGTCCTGCCTTTCTGGATTTTACACTTTTTTCAGATGGCCCTTTTGACCGGGGGGAAGTGAGACTTCATTGTAGTGCAGATTTCCTTTGCAAGCTTGCTTGGTTGGCCAAAAAGGGCGTATGCGTTTTTTCCTGAATATATTCAGGAAAAAACGCATACGCCCTTTTTGGCCAAGTGCATCATTGCGGACGTTCTGCCTCTTTTCCTATGCTTTCAATGCAATTCCAGTCTACCTCCTGAAATCGGTTTCCTGCAATTCTGCCCCGCTTTCAAGTTCTCTTGGCAGCCTTACTTTAGTCTATTTTTGGACGATAGCTGTCATTTATAACTCTGCAGGTTTGTGAATTACAGTTCCCCTGAGCTCCTTTCTTCAACTCGCTTTCTTGTGAGCTGGCCGCAACACCGCAGGATGGCTTCAGGCCCTAATCTGGTTCTGGCACGGCATGCTGAGCCTTTGGTTAATTCCTCTTCCTGGTGGGAAATGAGAGTTAAATTTGCCCGTCCAGACACCTCCAGCTAGCCTCTCATTGGTTCTCGCTATTCCTGTTCATCTTCCGCAGAAATTGCAAACTGGGCCAAACAGGAGGTTAAAGGCGCTGACTTTCCAAGTGGGGAGAGTGTTAGTAAAGCGTCTGGAATGTTGCACCCGAGTACCAGGGGAGGAAAACTGAGACATATTTGAACACGTCTCCCGTTCACATGGTTGATCATACTTGGGTTCCACATGCATGTTTTAGCTGAAGGAAGAATACCTAAAACCTGGGTAGTTTAAACCCGTGGAATGGGTACCATGCAATATGACTTCAAAGGGTCTTCATTTGCTCACCGAACCTCTACAATCCTATCACTGCTGCGTTTATGCCCCTGTACACATGCTTTATTCTCTTTCGGAGACATAGCAATCTATAGGTTTTAAGATACTTACTAGTCAGGTACATTCTTAGGCCTTTAATATGCGGTGTTGAGTCCATTTCGTTGAGCAAGGAGTAGCTCTTGTCTATTCCATATTTGGCTTAAGGAACTTTATCTGTGCTCATTTCAATCTCTGGTTTTATGCAGCACCCCAACTCACCTTTCCCCTTAAGCAAGCATAAGTTGGTTTTCTAAATTTGAGACACTGTTCTGTTTTGGAATTCAGTTCCTGTGTAGCCAAGTTTACATTCCGTGTATTAGTGATATCTTATGATGTTTCTTTTTCTGTGTGACTTATTTCAGTTAGAATCATCGTACCTGAATCCACTCATTGTGCTGCTAAGGGCCTGATGACACAGATTTCATTGCTGAGTGATATTGCTTTGTAAGTAAATACCACAACTTCTTTATCCATTTTTCACTTTCTGCGATGTTGAACTTGTACTGTAAACGAGGTTCTTGTAAACAGAGCCGTTCCAAACTTTGGGGTGGCTGTGTCTTTTTGATTTTAATTTCCCTAAGCTATAGGACCATAATTGGAAGTGCCCTAGGTTCTGTTGCTTTGTTTTTTACATGTTTCAGGAAACACCATACACTTCTCCTGAGTGGTTGTTGGCAATTTACATCCTGCCCATCAGCATAACAAGGCTCCCAGTTCTCCATGGCCTGTCCTGCCTTTCTGGATTTTACACTTTTTTCAGATGGCCCTTTTGACCGGGGGGAAGTGAGACTTCATTGTAGTGCAGATTTCCTTTGCAAGCTTGCTTGGTTGGCCAAAAAGGGCGTATGCGTTTTTTCCTGAATATATTCAGGAAAAAACGCATACGCCCTTTTTGGCCAAGTGCATCATTGTGGACGTTCTGCCTCTTTTCCTATGCTTTCAATGCAATTGCAGTGTACCTCCTGAAATCGGTTTCCTGCAATTCTGCCCCGCTTTCAAGTCCTCTTGGCAGCCTTACTTCAGTCTATTTTTGGACGATAGCTGTCATTTATAACTCTGCAGTTTTGTGAATTACAGTGCCCCTGAGCTCCTTTCTTCAACTCGCTTTCTTGTGACCTGGCCGCAACACCGCAGGATGGCTTCAGGCCCTAATCTGGTTCCGGGCCGGCATGCTGAGCCTTTGGTTAATTCCTCTTCCTGGTGGGAAATGAGAGTTAAATTTGCCCGTCCAGACACCTACAGCTAGCCTCTCATTGGTTCTCGCTATTCCTGTTCATCTTCCGCAGAAATTGCAAACTGGGCCAAACAGGAGGTTAAAGGGACTGACTCTCCAAGTCGGGAGAGTGTTAGTAAAGCGTCTGGAATGTTGCACCCGAGTACCAGGGGAGGAAAACTGAGACATATTTGAACACATCTCCCGTTCACATGGTTGATCATATTCTGGGTTCCACATGCATGTTTTAGCTGAAGGAAGAATACCTTAAACCTGGAGAGTTGAGACCCGTGTAATAGGTACCATGCAATATGACTTCAAAGGGTCTTCATTTGCTCACCGAACCTCTCCAATCCTATCACTGCTGCGTTTATGCCCCTGTACACACGCTTGATTCTCTTTTGGAGACATAGAAATCCATAGGTTTTAAGATACTTACTAGTCAGGTACATTCTTAGGCGTTTAATATGGGGTTTTGAGTCCATTTCGTTGAGCAAGGAGTAGCTCTTGTCTATTCCATATTTGGCTTAAGGAACTTTATCTGTGCTCATTTCAATCTCTGGTTTTATGCAGCACCCCAACTCACCTTTCACCTTAAGCAAGCATAAGTTGGTTTTCTAAATTTGATAACCTGTTCTGTTTTGGAATGCAGTTCCTGTGTAGCCAAGTTTACATTCTGTGTATTAGTGATATCTTATGATGTTTCTTTTTCTGTGTGACTTATTTCAGTTAGAATCATCATACCTGAATCCACTCATTGTGCTGCTAAGGGCCTGATGATACAGATTTCATTGCTGAGTGATATTGCTTTGTAAGTAAATACCACAACTTCTTTATCCATTTTTCACTTTCTGCGATGTTGAACTTGTACTGGAAACGAGGTTCTTGTAAACAGAGCCGTTCCAAACTTTGGGGTGGCTGTGTCTTTTTCATTTTAATTTCCCTAAGCTATAGGACCATAAGTGGAAGTGCCCTAGGCTCTGTTGCTTTGTTTTTTAGATGTTTCAGGAAACACCATACACTTCTGCCAAGTGGTTGTTGGCAATTTACATCCCGCCCATCAGCATAACAAGGCTCCCAGTTCTCCATGGCCTGTCCTGCCTTTCTGGATTTTACACTTTTTTCAGATGGCCCTTTTGACCGGGGGGAAGTGAGACTTCATTGTAGTGCAGATTTCCTTTGCAAGCTTGCTTGGTTGGCCAAAAAGGGCGTATGCGTTTTTTCCTGAATATATTCAGGAGAAAACGCATACGCCCTTTTTGGCCAAGTGCATCATTGTGGACGTTCTGCCTCTTTTCCTGTGCTTTCAATGCAATTCCAGTCTACCTCCTGAAATCGGTTTCCTGCAATTCTGCCCCGCTTTCAAGTCCTCTTGGCAGCCTTACTTCAGTCTATTTTTGGACGATAGCTGTCATTTATAACTCTGCAGGTTTGTGAATTACAGTGCCCCTGAGCTCCTTTCTTCAACTCGCTTTCTTGTGACCTGGCCGCAACACCGCAGGATGGCTTCAGGCCCTAATCTGGTTCCGGCACGGCACGCTGAGCCTTTGGTTATTTCCTCTTCCTGGTGGGAAATGAGAGTTAAATTTGCCCGTCCAGACACCTCCAGCTATTCTCTCATTGGTTCTCGCTATTCCTGTTCATCTTCCGCAGAAATTGCAAACTGGGCCAAACAGGAGGTTAAAGGCGCTGACTCTCCAAGTGGGGAGAGTGTTAGTAAAGCGTCTGGAATGTTGCACCCGAGTACCAGGGGAGGAAAACTGAGACATATTTGAACACGTCTCCCGTTCACATGGTTGATCATACTTGGGTTCCACATGCATGTTTTAGCTGAAGGAAGAATACCTTAAACCTGGAGAGTTCAGACCCGTGTAATGGGTACCATGCAATATGACTTCAAAGGGTCTTCATTTGCTCACCGAACCTCTCCAATCCTATCACTGCTGCGTTTCTGCCCCTGTACACATGCTTGATTCTCTTTCGGAGACATAGCAATCCATAGGTTTTAAGATACTTACTAGTCAGGTACATTCTTAGGTGTTTAATATGCGGTGTTGAGTCCATTTCGTTGAGCAAGGAGTAGCTCTTGTCTATTCCATATTTGGCTTAAGGAACTTTATCTGTGCTCATTTCAATCTCTGGTTTTATGCAGCACCCCAACTCGCCTTTACCCTTAAGCAAGCATAAGTTGGTTTTCTAAATTTGAGACCCTGTTCTCTTCTGTAATTCAGTTCCTGTGTAGCCAAGTTTACATTCCGTGTATTACTGATATCTTATGATGTTTCTTTTTCTGTGTGACTTACTTCAGTTAGAATCATCATACCTGAATCCACTCATTGTGCTGCTAAGGGCCTGATGACACAGATTTCATTGCTGAGTGATATTGCTTTGTAAGTAAATACCACAACATCTTTATCCATTTTTCACTTTCTGCGATGTTGAACTTGTACTGTAAACGAGGTTCTTGTAAACAGAGGCGTCCCAAACTTTGGGGTGGCTGTGTCTTTTTGATTTTAATTTCCCTAAGCTATAGGACCATAAGTGGAAGTGCCCTAGGCTCTGTTGCTTTGTTTTTTAGATGTTTCAGGAAACACCATACACTTCTCCCGAGTGGTTGTTGGCAATTTACATCCCGCCCATCAGCATAACAAGGCTCCCAGTTCTCCATGGCCTGTCCTGCCTTTCTGGATTTTACACTTTTTTCAGATGGCCCTTTTGACCGGGGGGGGGGGGGGACGTGAGACTTCATTGTAGTGCAGATTTCCTTTGCAAGCTTGCTTGGTTGGCCAAAAAGGGCGTATGCGTTTTTTCCTGAATATATTCAGGAAAAAACGCATACGCCCTTTTTGGCCAAGTGCATCATTGTGGACGTTCTGCCTCTTTTCCTATGCTTTCAATGCAATTCCAGTCTACCTCCTGAAATCGGTTTCCTGCAATTCTGCCCCGCTTTCAAGTCCTCTTGGCAGCCTTCCTTCAGTCTATTTTTGGACGATAGCTGTCATTTATAACTCTGCAGGTTTGTGAATTACAGTGCCCCTGAGCTCCTTTCTTCAACTCGCTTTCTTGTGAGCTGGCCGCAACACCGCAGGATGGCTTCAGGCCCTAATCTGGTTCCGGCACGGCATGCTGAGCCTTTGGTTAATTCCTCTTCCTGGTGGGAAATGAGAGTTAAATTTGCCCGTCCAGACACCTCCAGCTAGTCTCTCATTGGTTCTCGCTATTCCTGTTCATCTTCCGCAGAAATTGCAAACTGGGCCAAACAGGAGGTTAAAGGGACTGACTCTCCAAGTGGGGAGAGTGTTAGTAAAGCGTCTGGAATGTTGCACCCGAGTACCAGGGTACGAAAACTGAGACATATTTGAACACGTCTCCCGATCACATGGTTGATCATACTCTGGGTTCCACATGCATGTTTTAGCTGAAGGAAGAATACCTAAAACCTGGGTAGTTGAAACCCGTGGAATGGGTACCTTGCAATATGACTTCAAAGGGTCTTCATTTGCTCACCGAACCTCTCCAATCCTATCACTGCTGTGTTTATGCCCCTGTACACATGCTTGATTCTCTTTCGGAGACATAGCCATCCATAGGTTTTAAGATACTTACTAGTCAGGTACATTCTTAGGCGTTTAATATGTGGTGTTGAGTCCATTTCGTTGAGCAAGGAGTAGCTCTTGTCTATTCCATATTTGGCTTAAGGAACTTTATCTGTGCTCATTTCAATCTCTGGTTTTATGCAGCACCCAACTCACCTTTCCCCTTAAGCAAGCATAAGTTGGTTTTCTAAATTTGAGACCCTGTCCTGTTCTGTAATTCAGTTCCTGTGTAGCCAAGTTTACATTCCGTGTATTACTGATATCGTATGATGTTTCTTTTTCTGTGTGACTTATTTCAGTTAGAATCATCATACCTGAATCCACTCATTGTGCTGCTAAGGGCCTGATGACACAGATTTCATTGCTGAGTGATATTGCTTTGTAAGTAAATACCACAACTTCTTTATCCATTTTTCACTTTCTGTGATGTTGAACTTGTACTGTAAACAAGGTTCTTGTAAACAGAGCCATTCCAAACTTTGGGGTGGCTGTGTCTTTTTGATTTTAATTTCCCTAAGCTATAGGACCATAATTGGAAGTGCCCTAGGTTCTGTTGCTTTGTTTTTTACATGTTTCAGGAAACACCATACACTTCTCCTGAGTGGTTGTTGGCAATTTACATCCCGCCCATCAGCATAACAAGGCTCCCAGTTCTCCATGGCCTGTCCTGCCTTTCTGGATTTTACACTTTTTTCAGATGGCCCTTTTGACCGGGGGGAAGTGAGACTTCATTGTAGTGCAGATTTCCTTTGCAAGCTTGCTTGGTTGGCCAAAAAGGGCGTATGCGTTTTTTCCTGAATATATTCAGGAAAAAACGCATACGCCCTTTTTGGCCAAGTGCATCATTGTGGACGTTCGGCCTCTTTTCCTATGCTTTCAATGCAATTCCAGTCTACCTCCTGAAATCGGTTTCCTGAAATTCTGCCCCGCTTTCAAGTCCTCTTGGCAGCCTTACTTCAGTCTATTTTTGGACGATAGCTGTCATTTATAACTCTGCAGGTTTGTGAATTACAGTGCCCCTGAGCTCCTTTCTTCAACTCGCTTTCTTGTGAGCTGGCCGCAACACCGCAGGATGGCTTCAGGCTCTAATCTGGTTCCGGCATGGCACGCTGAGCCTTTGGTTAATTCCTCTTCCTGGTGGGAAATGAGAGTTAAATTTGCCCGTCCAGACACCTCCAGCTACTCTCTCATTGGTTCTCGCTATTCCTGTTCATCTACCGCAGAAATTGCAAACTGGGGCAAACAGGAGGTTAAAGGCACTGACTCTCCAAGTAGGGAGAGTGTTAGTAAAGCGTCTGGAATGTTGCACCCGAGTACCAGGGTACGAAAACTGAGACATATTTGAACACGTCTCCCGGTCACATGGTTGATCATACTCTAGGTTCCACATGCATGTTTTAGCTGAAGGAAGAATACCTTAAACCTGGGTAGTTGAAACCCGTGGAATGGGTACCATGCAATATGACTTCAAAGGGTCTTCATTTGCTCACTGAACCTCTCCAATCCTATCACTGCTGCGTTTATGCCCCTGTACACATGCTTGATTCTCTTTTGGAGACATAGCAATCCATAGGTTTTACGATACTTACTAGTCAGGTACATTCTTAGGCGTTTAATATGCGGTGTTGAGTCCATTTCGTTGAGCAAGGAGTAGCTCTTGTCTATTCCATATTTGACTTAAGGAACTTTATCTGTGCTCATTTCAATCTGTGGTTTTATGCAGCACCCCAACTCACCTTTACCCTTAAGCAAGCATAAGTTGGTTTTCTAAATTTGAGACCCTGTTCTGTTTTGGAATGAGGTTCCTGTGTAGCCAAGTTTACATTCCGTGTATTAGTGATATCTTATGATGTTTCTTTTTCTGTGTGACTTATTTCAGTTAGAATCATCGTACCTGAATCCACTCATTATGCTGCTACGGGCCTGATGACATAGATTTCATTGCTGAGTGATACTGCGTTGTAAGTAAATACCACAACTTCTTTATCCATTTTTCACTTTCTGCGATGTTGAACTTGTACTGTAAACGAGGTTCTTGTAAACAGAGCCGTTCCAAACTTTGGGGTGGCTGTGTCTTTTTGATTTTAATTTCCCTAAGCTATAGGACCATAAGTGGAAGTGCCCTAGGTTCTGTTGCTTTGTTTTTTAGATGTTTCAGGAAACACCATACACTTCTCCCGAGTGGTTGTTGGCAATTTACATCCCGCCCATCAGCATAACAAGGCTCCCAGTTCTCCATGGCCTGTCCTGCCTTTCTGGATTTTACACTTTTTTCAGATGGCCCTTTTGACCGGGGGGAAGTGAGACTTCATTGTAGTGCAGATTTCCTTTGCAAGCTTGCTTGGTTGGCCAAAAAGGGCGTATGCGTTTTTTCCTGAATATATTCAGGAAAAAACGCATACGCCCTTTTTGGCCAAGTGCATCATTGTGGACGTTCGGCCTCTTTTCCTATGCTTTCAATGCAATTCCAGTCTACCTCCTGAAATCGGTTTCCTGCAATTCTGCCCCGCTTTCAAGTCCTCTTGGCAGCCTTACTTCAGTCTATTTTTGGACGATAGCTGTCATTTATAACTCTGCAGGTTTGTGAATTACAGTGCCCCTGAGCTCCTTTCTTCAACTCGCTTTCTTGTGAGCTGGCCGCAACACCGCAGGATGGCTTCAGGCCCTAATCTGGTTCTGGCATGGCACGCTGAGCCTTTGGTTAATTCCTTTTCCTGGTAGGAAATGAGAGTTAAATTTGCCCGTCCAGACACCTCCAGCTAGTCTCCATTGGTTCTCGCTATTCCTGTTCATCTTCCGCAGAAATTGCAAACTGGGCCAAACAGGAGGTTAAAGGGACTGACTCTCCAAGTGGGGAGAGTGTTAGTAAAGCGTCTGGAATGTTGCACCCGAGTACCAGGGTACGAAAACTGAGACATATTTGAACACGTCTCCCGTTCACATGGTTGATCATACTCTAGGTTCCACATGCATGTTTTAGCTGAAGGAAGAATACCTTAAACCTGGGTAGTTGAAACCCGTGGAATGGGTACCATGCAATATGACTTCAAAGGGTCTTCATTTGCTCACCGAACCTCTCCAATCCTATCACTGCTGCGTTTATGCCCCTGTACACATGCTTGATTCTCTTTCGGAGACATAGCAATCCATAGGTTTTAAGATACTTACAAGTCAGGTACATTCTTAGGCGTTTAATATGCGGTGTTGAGTCCATTTCGTTGAGCAAGGAGTAGCTCTTGTCTATTCCATATTTGGCTTAAGGAACTTTATCTGTGCTCATTTCAATCTCTGGTTTTATGCAGCACCCCAACTCACCTTTACCCTTAAGCAAGCATAAGTTGGTTTTCTAAATTTGAGACCCTGTTCTGTTCTGTAATTCAGTTCCTGTGTAGCCAAGTTTCCACTCCGTGTATTACTGATATCTTATGATGTTTCTTTTTCTGTGTGACTTATTTCAGTTAGAATCATCATACCTGAATCCACTCATTGTGCTGCTAAGGGCCTGATGACACAGATTTCTTTGCTGAGTGATATTGCTTTGTAAGTAAATACCACAACTTCTTTATCCATTTTGCACTTTCTGCGATGTTGAACTTGTACTGTAAACGAGGTTCTTGTAAACAGAGCCGTTCCAAACTTTGGGGTGGCTGTGTCTTTTTGATTTTAAATTCCCTAAGCTATAGGACCATAAGTGGAAGTGCCCTAGGCTCTGTTGCTTTGTTTTTTAGATGTTTCAGGAAACACCATACACTTCTCCCCAGTGGTTGTTGGCAATTTACATCCCGCCCATCAGCATAACAAGGCTCCCAGTTCTCCATGGCCTGTCCTGCCTTTCTGGATTTTACACTTTTTTCAGATGGCCCTTTTGACCGGGGGGAAGTGAGACTTCATTGTAGTGCAGATTTCCTTTGCAAGTTTGCTTGGTTGGCCAAAAAGGGCGTATGCGTTTTTTCCTGAATATATTCAGGAAAAAACGCATACGCCCTTTTTGGCCAAGTGCATCATTGTGGACGTTCTGCCTCTTTTCCTATGCTTTCAATGCAATTCCAGTCTACCTCCTGAAATCGGTTTCCTGCAATTCTGCCCCGCTTTCAAGTTCTCTTGGCAGCCTTACTTCAGTCTATTTTTGGACGATAGCTGTCATTTATAACTCTGCAGGTTTGTGAATTACAGTGCCCCTGAGCTCCTTTCTTCAACTCGCTTTCTTGTGAGCTGGCCGCAACACCGCAGGATGGCTTCAGGCCCTAATCTGGTTCTGGCACGGCATGCTGAGCCTTTGGTTAATTCCTCTTCCTGGTGGGAAATGAGAGTTAAATTTGCCCGTCCAGACACCTCCAGCTAGCCTCTCATTGGTTCTCGCTATTCCTGTTCATCTTCCGCAGAAATTGCAAACTGGGCCAAACAGGAGGTTAAAGGCGCTGACTTTCCAAGTGGGGAGAGTGTTAGTAAAGCGTCTGGAATGTTGCACCCGAGTACCAGGGGAGGAAAACTGAGACATATTTGAACACGTCTCCCGTTCACATGGTTGATCATACTTGGGTTCCACATGCATGTTTTAGCTGAAGGAAGAATACCTAAAACCTGGGTAGTTGAAACCCGTGGAATGGGTACCATGCAATATGACTTCAAAGGGTCTTCATTTGCTCACCGAACCTCTACAATCCTATCACTGCTGCGTTTATGCCCCTGTACACATGCTTTATTCTCTTTCGGAGACATAGCAATATATAGGTTTTAAGATACTTACTAGTCAGGTACATTCTTAGGCGTTTAATATGCGGTGTTGAGTCCATTTCGTTGAGCAAGGAGTAGCTCTTGTCTATTCCATATTTGGCTTAAGGAACTTTATCTGTGCTCATTTCAATCTCTGGTTTTATGCAGCACCCCAACTCACCTTTCCCCTTAAGCAAGCATAAGTTGGTTTTCTAAATTTGAGACACTGTTCTGTTTTGGAATTCAGTTCCTGTGTAGCCAAGTTTACATTCCGTGTATTAGTGATATCTTATGATGTTTCTTTTTCTGTGTGACTTATTTCAGTTAGAATCATCGTACCTGAATCCACTCATTGTGCTGCTAAGGGCCTGATGACACAGATTTCATTGCTGAGTGATATTGCTTTGTAAGTAAATACCACAAGTTCTTTATCCATTTTTCACTTTCTGCGATGTTGAACTTGTACTGTAAACGAGGTTCTTGTAAACAGAGCCGTTCCAAACTTTGGGGTGGCTGTGTCTTTTTGATTTTAATTTCCCTAAGCTATAGGACCATAAGTGGAAGTGCCCTAGGTTCTGTTGCTTTGTTTTTTACATGTTTCAGGAAACACCATACACTTCTCCTGAGTGGTTGTTGGCAATTTACATCCTGCCCATCAGCATAACAAGGCTCCCAGTTCTCCATGGCCTGTCCTGCCTTTCTGGATTTTACACTTTTTTCAGATGGCCCTTTTGACCGGGGGGAAGTGAGACTTCATTGTAGTGCAGATTTCCTTTGCAAGCTTGCTTGGTTGGCCAAAAAGGGCGTATGCGTTTTTTCCTGAATATATTCAGGAAAAAACGCATACGCCCTTTTTGGCCAAGTGCATCATTGTGGACGTTCTGCCTCTTTTCCTATGCTTTCAATGCAATTGCAGTCTACCTCCTGAAATCGGTTTCCTGCAATTCTGCCCCGCTTTCAAGTCCTCTTGGCAGCCTTACTTCAGTCTATTTTTGGACGATAGCTGTCATTTATAACTCTGCAGTTTTGTGAATTACAGTGCCCCTGAGCTCCTTTCTTCAACTCGCTTTCTTGTGACCTGGCCGCAACACCGCAGGATGGCTTCAGGCCCTAATCTGGTTCCGGGCCGGCATGCTGAGCCTTTGGTTAATTCCTCTTCCTGGTGGGAAATGAGAGTTAAATTTGCCCGTCCAGACACCTACAGCTAGCCTCTCATTGGTTCTCGCTATTCCTGTTCATCTTCCGCAGAAATTGCAAACTGGGCCAAACAGGAGGTTAAAGGGACTGACTCTCCAAGTGGGGAGAGTGTTAGTAAAGCGTCTGGAATGTTGCACCCGAGTACCAGGGGAGGAAAACTGAGACATATTTGAACACATCTCCCGTTCACATGGTTGATCATATTCTGGGTTCCACATGCATGTTTTAGCTGAAGGAAGAATACCTTAAACCTGGAGAGTTGAGACCCGTGTAATAGGTACCATGCAATATGACTTCAAAGGGTCTTCATTTGCTCACCGAACCTCTCCTATCCTATCACTGCTGCGTTTATGCCCCTGTACACACGCTTGATTCTCTTTTGGAGACATAGAAATCCATAGGTTTTAAGATACTTACTAGTCAGGTACATTCTTAGGCGTTTAATATGGGGTTTTGAGTCCATTTCGTTGAGCAAGGAGTAGCTCTTGTCTATTCCATATTTGGCTTAAGGAACTTTATCTGTGCTCATTTCAATCTCTGGTTTTATGCAGCACCCCAACTCACCTTTCACCTTAAGCAAGCATAAGTTGGTTTTCTAAATTTGATAACCTGTTCTGTTTTGGAATGCAGTTCCTCTGTAGCCAAGTTTACATTCTGTGTATTAGTGATATCTTATGATGTTTCTTTTTCTGTGTGACTTATTTCAGTTAGAATCATCATACCTGAATCCACTCATTGTGCTGCTAAGGGCCTGATGATACAGATTTCATTGCTGAGTGATATTGCTTTGTAAGTAAATACCACAACTTCTTTATCCATTTTTCACTTTCTGCGATGTTGTACTTGTACTGGAAACGAGGTTCTTGTAAACAGAGCCGTTCCAAACTTTGGGGTGGCTGTGTCTTTTTCATTTTAATTTCCCTAAGCTATAGGACCATAAGTGGAAGTGCCCTAGGCTCTGTTGCTTTGTTTTTTAGATGTTTCAGGAAACACCATACACTTCTGCCAAGTGGTTGTTGGCAATTTACATCCCGCCCATCAGCATAACAAGGCTCCCAGTTCTCCATGGCCTGTCCTGCCTTTCTGGATTTTACACTTTTTTCAGATGGCCCTTTTGACCGGGGGGAAGTGAGACTTCATTGTAGTGCAGATTTCCTTTGCAAGCTTGCTTGGTTGGCCAAAAAGGGCGTATGCGTTTTTTCCTGAATATATTCAGGAGAAAACGCATACGCCCTTTTTGGCCAAGTGCATCATTGTGGACGTTCTGCCTCTTTTCCTGTGCTTTCAATGCAATTCCAGTCTACCTCCTGAAATCGGTTTCCTGCAATTCTGCCCCGCTTTCAAGTCCTCTTGGCAGCCTTACTTCAGTCTATTTTTGGACGATAGCTGTCATTTATAACTCTGCAGGTTTGTGAATTACAGTGCCCCTGAGCTCCTTTCTTCAACTCGCTTTCTTGTGACCTGGCCGCAACACCGCAGGATGGCTTCAGGCCCTAATCTGGTTCCGGCACGGCACGCTGAGCCTTTGGTTATTTCCTCTTCCTGGTGGGAAATGAGAGTTAAATTTGCCCGTCCAGACACCTCCAGCTATTCTCTCATTGGTTCTCGCTATTCCTGTTCATCTTCCGCAGAAATTGCAAACTGGGCCAAACAGGAGGTTAAAGGCGCTGACTCTCCAAGTGGGGAGAGTGTTAGTAAAGCGTCTGGAATGTTGTACCCGAGTACCAGGGGAGGAAAACTGAGACATATTTGAACACGTCTCCCGTTCACATGGTTGATCATACTTGGGTTCCACATGCATGTTTTAGCTGAAGGAAGAATACCTTAAACCTGGAGAGTTAAGACCCGTGTAATGGGTACCATGCAATATGACTTCAAAGGGTCTTCATTTGCTCACCGAACCTCTCCAATCCTATCACTGCTGCGTTTATGCCCCTGTACACATGCTTGATTCTCTTTCGGAGACATAGCAATCCATAGGTTTTAAGATACTTACTAGTCAGGTACATTCTTAGGCGTTTAATATGCGGTGTTGAGTCCATTTCGTTGAGCAAGGAGTAGCTCTTGTCTATTCCATATTTGGCTTAAGGAACTTTATCTGTGCTCATTTCAATCTCTGGTTTTATGCAGCACCCCAACTCACCTTTCCCCTTAAGCAAGCATAAGTTGGTTTTCTAAATTTGAGACACTGTTCTGTTTTGGAATTCAGTTCCTGTGTAGCCAAGTTTACATTCCGTGTATTAGTGATATCTTATGATGTTTCTTTTTCTGTGTGACTTATTTCAGTTAGAATCATCGTACCTGAATCCACTCATTGTGCTGCTAAGGGCCTGATGACACAGATTTCATTGCTGAGTGATATTGCTTTGTAAGTAAATACCACAAGTTCTTTATCCATTTTTCACTTTCTGCGATGTTGAACTTGTACTGTAAACGAGGTTCTTGTAAACAGAGCCGTTCCAAACTTTGGGGTGGCTGTGTCTTTTTGATTTTAATTTCCCTAAGCTATAGGACCATAAGTGGAAGTGACCTAGGTTCTGTTGCTTTGTTTTTTACATGTTTCAGGAAACACCATACACTTCTCCTGAGTGGTTGTTGGCAATTTACATCCTGCCCATCAGCATAACAAGGCTCCCAGTTCTCCATGGCCTGTCCTGCCTTTCTGGATTTTACACTTTTTTCAGATGGCCCTTTTGACCGGGGGGAAGTGAGACTTCATTGTAGTGCAGATTTCCTTTGCAAGCTTGCTTGGTTGGCCAAAAAGGGCGTATGCGTTTTTTCCTGAATATATTCAGGAAAAAACGCATACGCCCTTTTTGGCCAAGTGCATCATTGTGGACGTTCTGCCTCTTTTCCTATGCTTTCAATGCAATTGCAGTCTACCTCCTGAAATCGGTTTCCTGCAATTCTGCCCCGCTTTCAAGTCCTCTTGGCAGCCTTACTTCAGTCTATTTTTGGACGATAGCTGTCATTTATAACTCTGCAGTTTTGTGAATTACAGTGCCCCTGAGCTCCTTTCTTCAACTCGCTTTCTTGTGACCTGGCCGCAACACCGCAGGATGGCTTCAGGCCCTAATCTGGTTCCGGGCCGGCATGCTGAGCCTTTGGTTATTTCCTCTTCCTGGTGGGAAATGAGAGTTAAATTTGCCCGTCCAGACACCTACAGCTAGCCTCTCATTGGTTCTCGCTATTCCTGTTCATCTTCCGCAGAAATTGCAAACTGGGCCAAACAGGAGGTTAAAGGGACTGACTCTCCAAGTGGGGAGAGTGTTAGTAAAGCGTCTGGAATGTTGCACCCGAGTACCAGGGGAGGAAAACTGAGACATATTTGAACACATCTCCCGTTCACATGGTTGATCATATTCTGGGTTCCACATGCATGTTTTAGCTGAAGGAAGAATACCTTAAACCTGGAGAGTTGAGACCCGTGTAATAGGTACCATGCAATATGACTTCAAAGGGTCTTCATTTGCTCACCGAACCTCTCCAATCCTATCACTGCTGCGTTTATGCCCCTGTAAACACGCTTGATTCTCTTTTGGAGACATAGAAATCCATAGGTTTTAAGATACTTACTAGTCAGGTACATTCTTAGGCGTTTAATATGGGGTTTTGAGTCCATTTCGTTGAGCAAGGAGTAGCTCTTGTCTATTCCATATTTGGCTTAAGGAACTTTATCTGTGCTCATTTCAATCTCTGGTTTTATGCAGCACCCCAACTCACCTTTCACCTTAAGCAAGCATAAGTTGGTTTTCTAAATTTGATAACCTGTTCTGTTTTGGAATGCAGTTCCTGTGTAGCCAAGTTTACATTCTGTGTATTAGTGATATCTTATGATGTTTCTTTTTCTGTGTGACTTATTTCAGTTAGAATCATCATACCTGAATCCACTCATTGTGCTGCTAAGGGCCTGATGATACAGATTTCATTGCTGAGTGATATTGCTTTGTAAGTAAATACCACAACTTCTTTATCCATTTTTCACTTTCTGCGATGTTGTACTTGTACTGGAAACGAGGTTCTTGTAAACAGAGCCGTTCCAAACTTTGGGGTGGCTGTGTCTTTTTCATTTTAATTTCCCTAAGCTATAGGACCATAAGTGGAAGTGCCCTAGGCTCTGTTGCTTTGTTTTTTAGATGTTTCAGGAAACACCATACACTTCTGCCAAGTGGTTGTTGGCAATTTACATCCCGCCCATCAGCATAACAAGGCTCCCAGTTCTCCATGGCCTGTCCTGCCTTTCTGGATTTTACACTTTTTTCAGATGGCCCTTTTGACCGGGGGGAAGTGAGACTTCATTGTAGTGCAGATTTCCTTTGCAAGCTTGCTTGGTTGGCCAAAAAGGGCGTATGCGTTTTTTCCTGAATATATTCAGGAGAAAACGCATACGCCCTTTTTGGCCAAGTGCATCATTGTGGACGTTCTGCCTCTTTTCCTGTGCTTTCAATGCAATTCCAGTCTACCTCCTGAAATCGGTTTCCTGCAATTCTGCCCCGCTTTCAAGTCCTCTTGGCAGCCTTACTTCAGTCTATTTTTGGACGATAGCTGTCATTTATAACTCTGCAGGTTTGTGAATTACAGTGCCCCTGAGCTCCTTTCTTCAACTCGCTTTCTTGTGACCTGGCCGCAACACCGCAGGATGGCTTCAGGCCCTAATCTGGTTCCGGCACGGCACGCTGAGCCTTTGGTTATTTCCTCTTCCTGGTGGGATATGAGAGTTAAATTTGCCCGTCCAGACACCTCCAGCTATTCTCTCATTGGTTCTCGCTATTCCTGTTCATCTTCCGCAGAAATTGCAAACTGGGCCAAACAGGAGGTTAAAGGCGCTGACTCTCCAAGTGGGGAGAGTGTTAGTAAAGCGTCTGGAATGTTGCACCCAAGTACCAGGGGAGGAAAACTGAGACATATTTGAACACGTCTCCCGTTCACATGGTTGATCATACTTGGGTTCCACATGCATGTTTTAGCTGAAGGAAGAATACCTTAAACCTGGAGAGTTAAGACCCGTGTAATGGGTACCATGCAATATGACTTCAAAGGGTCTTCATTTGCTCACCGAACCTCTCCAATCCTATCACTGCTGCGTTTATGCACCTGTACACATGCTTGATTCTCTTTCGGAGACATAGCAATCCATAGGTTTTAAGATACTTACTAGTCAGGTACATTCTTAGGCGTTTAATATGCGGTGTTGAGTCCATTTCGTTGAGCAAGGAGTAGCTCTTGTCTATTCCATATTTGGCTTAAGGAACTTTATCTGTGCTCATTTCAATCTCTGGTTTTATGCAGCACCCCAACTCACCTTTACCCTTAAGCAAGCATAAGTTGGTTTTCTAAATTTGAGACCCTGTTCTGTTCTGTAATTCAGTTCCTGTGTAGCCAAGTTTACATTCCGTGTATTACTGATATCTTATGATGTTTCTTTTTCTGTGTGACTTACTTCAGTTAGAATCATCATACCTGAATCCACTCATTGTGCTGCTAAGGGCCTGATGACACCGATTTCATTGCTGAGTGATATTGCTTTGTAAGTAAATACCACAACATCTTTATCCATTTTTCACTTTCTGCGATGTTGAACTTGTACTGTAAACGAGGTTCTTGTAAACAGAGGCGTCCCAAACTTTGGGGTGGCTGTGTCTTTTTGATTTTAATTTCCCTAAGCTATAGGACCATAAGTGGAAGTGCCCTAGGCTCTGTTGCTTTGTTTTTTAGATGTTTCAGGAAACACCATACACTTCTCCCGAGTGGTTGTTGGCAATTTACATCCCGCCCATCAGCATAACAAGGCTCCCAGTTCTCCATGGCCTGTCCTGCCTTTCTGGATTTTACACTTTTTTCAGATGGCCCTTTTGACCGGGGGGGGGGGGGGGGGGGACGTGAGACTTCATTGTAGTGCAGATTTCCTTTGCAAGCTTGCTTGGTTGGCCAAAAAGGGCGTATGCGTTTTTTCCTGAATATATTCAGGAAAAAACGCATACGCCCTTTTTGGCCAAGTGCATCATTGTGGACGTTCTGCCTCTTTTCCTATGCTTTCAATGCAATTCCAGTCTACCTCCTGAAATCGGTTTCCTGCAATTCTGCCCCGCTTTCAAGTCCTCTTGGCAGCCTTCCTTCAGTCTATTTTTGGACGATAGCTGTCATTTATAACTCTGCAGGTTTGTGAATTACAGTGCCCCTGAGCTCCTTTCTTCAACTCGCTTTCTTGTGAGCTGGCCGCAACACCGCAGGATGGCTTCAGGCCCTAATCTGGTTCTGGCACGGCATGCTGAGCCTTTGGTTAATTCCTCTTCCTGTTGGGAAATGAGAGTTAAATTTGCCCGTCCAGACACCTCCAGCTAGTCTCTCATTGGTTCTCGCTATTCCTGTTCATCTTCCGCAGAAATTGCAAACTGGGCCAAACAGGAGGTTAAAGGGACTGACTCTCCAAGTGGGGAGAGTGTTAGTAAAGCGTCTGGAATGTTGCACCCGAGTACCAGGGTACGAAAACTGAGACATATTTGAACACGTCTCCCGATCACATGGTTGATCATACTCTGGGTTCCACATGCATGTTTTAGCTGAAGGAAGAATACCTAAAACCTGGGTAGTTGAAACCCGTGGAATGGGTACCTTGCAATATGACTTCAAAGGGTCTTCATTTGCTCACCGAACCTCTCCAATCCTATCACTGCTGTGTTTATGCCCCTGTACACATGCTTGATTCTCTTTCGGAGACATAGCCATCCATAGGTTTTAAGATACTTACTAGTCAGGTACATTCTTAGGCGTTTAATATGTGGTGTTGAGTCCATTTCGTTGAGCAAGGAGTAGCTCTTGTCTATTCCATATTTGGCTTAAGGAACTTTATCTGTGCTCATTTCAATCTCTGGTTTTATGCAGCACCCAACTCACCTTTCCCCTTAAGCAAGCATAAGTTGGTTTTCTAAATTTGAGACCCTGTCCTGTTCTGTAATTCAGTTCCTGTGTAGCCAAGTTTACATTCCGTGTATTACTGATATCGTATGATGTTTCTTTTTCTGTGTGACTTATTTCAGTTAGAATCATCATACCTGAATCCACTCATTGTGCTGCTAAGGGCCTGATGACACAGATTTCATTGCTGAGTGATATTGCTTTGTAAGTAAATACCACAACTTCTTTATCCATTTTTCACTTTCTGTGATGTTGAACTTGTACTGTAAACAAGGTTCTTGTAAACAGAGCCATTCCAAACTTTGGGGTGGCTGTGTCTTTTTGATTTTAATTTCCCTAAGCTATAGGACCATAAGTGGAAGTGCCCTAGGTTCTGTTGCTTTGTTTTTTAGATGTTTCAGGAAACACCATACACTTCTCCCGAGTGGTTGTTGGCAATTTACATCCCGCCCATCAGCATAACAAGGCTCCCAGTTCTCCATGGCCTGTCCTGCCTTTCTGGATTTTACACTTTTTTCAGATGGCCCTTTTGACGGGGGGGAAGTGAGACTTCATTGTAGTGCAGATTTCCTTTGCAAGCTTGCTTGGTTGGCCAAAAAGGGCGTATGCGTTTTTTCCTGAATATATTCAGGAAAAAACGCATACGCCCTTTTTGGCCAAGTGCATCATTGTGGACGTTCTGCCTCTTTTCCTATGCTTTCAATGCAATTCCAGTCTACCTCCTGAAATCGGTTTCCTGCAATTCTGCCCCGCTTTCAAGTCCTCTTGGCAGCCTTACTTCAGTCTATTTTTGGACGATAGCTGTCATTTATAACTCTGCAGGTTTGTGAATTACAGTGCCCCTGAGCTCCTTTCTTCAACTCGCTTTCTTTTGAGCTGGCCGCAACACCGCAGGATGGCTTCAGGCTCTAATCTGGTTCCCGCATGGCACGCTGAGCCTTTGGTTAATTCCTCTTCCTGGTGGGAAATGAGAGTTAAATTTGCCCGTCCAGACACCTCCAGCTACTCTCTCATTGGTTCTCGCTAATCCTGTTCATCTACCGCAGAAATTGCAAACTGGGGCAAACAGGAGGTTAAAGGCACTGACTCTCCAAGTAGGGAGAGTGTTAGTAAAGCGTCTGGAATGTTGCACCCGAGTACCAGGGTACGAAAACTGAGACATATTTGAACACGTCTCCCGATCACATGGTTGATCATACTCTAGGTTCCACATGCATGTTTTAGCTGAAGGAAGAATACCTTAAACCTGGGTAGTTGAAACCCGTGGAATGGGTACCATGCAATATGACTTCAAAGGGTCTTCATTTGGTCACTGAACCTCTCCAATCCTATCACTGCTGCGTTTATGCCCCTGTACACATGCTTGATTCTCTTTTGGAGACATAGCAATCCATAGGTTTTACGATACTTACTAGTCAGGTACATTCTTAGGCGTTTAATATGCGGTGTTGAGTCCATTTCGTTGAGCAAGGAGTAGCTCTTGTCTATTCCATATTTGACTTAAGGAACTTTATCTGTGCTCATTTCAATCTGTGGTTTTATGCAGCACCCCAACTCACCTTTACCCTTAAGCAAGCATAAGTTGGTTTTCTAAATTTGAGACCCTGTTCTGTTTTGGAATGAGGTTCCTGTGTAGCCAAGTTTACATTCCGTGTATTAGTGATATCTTATGCTGTTTCTTTTTCTGTGTGACTTATTTCAGTTAGAATCATCGTACCTGAATCCACTCATTATGCTGCTACGGGCCTGATGACATAGATTTCATCGCTGAGTGATACTGCGTTGTAAGTAAATACCACAACTTCTTTATCCATTTTTCACTTTCTGCGATGTTGAACTTGTACTGTAAACGAGGTTCTTGTAAACAGAGCCGTTCCAAACTTTGGGGTGGCTGTGTCTTTTTGATTTTAATTTCCCTAAGCTATAGGACCATAAGTGGAAGTGCCCTAGGTTCTGTTGCTTTGTTTTTTAGATGTTTCAGGAAACACCATACACTTCTCCCGAGTGGTTGTTGGCAATTTACATCCCGCCCATCAGCATAACAAGGCTCCCAGTTCTCCATGGCCTGTCCTGCCTTTCTGGATTTTACACTTTTTTCAGATGGCCCTTTTGACCGGGGGGAAGTGAGACTTCATTGTAGTGCAGATTTCCTTTGCAAGCTTGCTTGGTTGGCCAAAAAGGGCGTATGCGTTTTTTCCTGAATATATTCAGGAAAAAACGCATACGCCCTTTTTGGCCAAGTGCATCATTGTGGACGTTCGGCCTCTTTTCCTATGCTTTCAATGCAATTCCAGTCTACCTCCTGAAATCGGTTTCCTGCAATTCTGCCCCGCTTTCAAGTCCTCTTGGCAGCCTTACTTCAGTCTATTTTTGGACGATAGCTGTCATTTATAACTCTGCAGGTTTGTGAATTACAGTGCCCCTGAGCTCCTTTCTTCAACTCGCTTTCTTTTGAGCTGGCCGCAACACCGCAGGATGGCTTCAGGCCCTAATCTGGTTCTGGCATGGCACGCTGAGCCTTTGGTTAATTCCTCTTCCTGGTAGGAAATGAGAGTTAAATTTGCCCGTCCAGACACCTCCAGCTAGTCTCCATTGGTTCTCGCTATTCCTGTTCATCTTCCGCAGAAATTGCAAACTGGGCCAAACAGGAGGTTAAAGGGACTGACTCTCCAAGTGGGGAGAGTGTTAGTAAAGCGTCTGGAATGTTGCACCCGAGTACCAGGGTACGAAAACTGAGACATATTTGAACACGTCTCCCGTTCACATGGTTGATCATACTCTAGGTTCCACATGCATGTTTTAGCTGAAGGAAGAATACCTTAAACCTGGGTAGTTGAAACCCGTGGAATGGGTACCATGCAATATGACTTCAAAGGGTCTTCATTGGCTCACCGAACCTCTCCAATCCTATCACTGCTGCGTTTATGCCCCTGTACACATGCTTGATTCTCTTTCGGAGACATAGCAATCCATAGGTTTTAAGATACTTACAAGTCAGGTACATTCTTAGGCGTTTAATATGCGGTGTTGAGTCCATTTCGTTGAGCAAGGAGTAGCTCTTGTCTATTCCATATTTGGCTTAAGGAACTTTATCTGTGCTCATTTCAATCTCTGGTTTTATGCAGCACCCCAACTCATCTTTACCCTTAAGCAAGCATAAGTTGGTTTTCTAAATTTGAGACCCTGTTCTGTTCTGTAATTCAGTTCCTGTGTAGCCAAGTTTCCATTCCGTGTATTACTGATATCTTATGATGTTTCTTTTTCTGTGTGACTTATTTCAGTTAGAATCATCATACCTGAATCCACTCATTGTGCTGCTAAGGGCCTGATGACACAGATTTCATTGCTGAGTGATATTGCTTTGTAAGTAAATACCACAACTTCTTTATCCATTTTTCACTTTCTGCGATGTTGAACTTGTAATGTAAACGAGGTTCTTGTAAACAGAGCCGTTCCAAACTTTGGGGTGGCTGTGTCTTTTTGATTTTAAATTCCCTAAGCTATAGGACCATAAGTGGAAGTGCCCTAGGCTCTGTTGCTTTGTTTTTTCGATGTTTCAGGAAACACCATACACTTCTCCGGAGTGGTTGTTGGCAATTTACATCCCGCCCATCAGCATAACAAGGCTCCCAGTTCTCCATGGCCTGTCCTGCCTTTCTGGATTTTACACTTTTTTCAGATGGCCCTTTTGACCGGGGGGAAGTGAGACTTCATTGTAGTGCAGATTTCCTTTGCAAGTTTGCTTGGTTGGCCAAAAAGGGCGTATGCGTTTTTTCCTGAATATATTCAGGAAAAAACGCATACGCCCTTTTTGGCCAAGTGCATCATTGTGGACGTTCTGCCTCTTTTCCTATGCTTTCAATGCAATTCCAGTCTACCTCCTGAAATCGGTTTCCTGCAATTCTGCCCCGCTTTCAAGTTCTCTTGGCAGCCTTACTTCAGTCTATTTTTGGACGATAGCTGTCATTTATAACTCTGCAGGTTTGTGAATTACAGTGCCCCTGAGCTCCTTTCTTCAACTCGCTTTCTTGTGAGCTGGCCGCAACACCGCAGGATGGCTTCAGGCCCTAATCTGGTTCTGGCACGGCATGCTGAGCCTTTGGTTAATTCCTCTTCCTGGTGGGAAATGAGAGTTAAATTTGCCCGTCCAGACACCTCCAGCTAGCCTCTCATTGGTTCTCGCTATTCCTGTTCATCTTCCGCAGAAATTGCAAACTGGGCCAAACAGGAGGTTAAAGGCGCTGACTCTCCAAGTGGGGAGAGTGTTAGTAAAGCGTCTGGAATGTTGCACCCGAGTACCAGGGTACGAAAACTGAGACATATTTGAACACGTCTCCCGATCACATGGTTGATCATACTCTGGGTTCCACATGCATGTTTTAGCTGAAGGAAGAATACCTAAAACCTGGGTAGTTGAAACCCGTGGAATGGGTACCATGCAATATGACTTCAAAGGGTCTTCATTTGCTCACCGAACCTCTCCAATCCTATCACTGCTGCGTTTATGCCCCTGTACACATGCTTGATTCTCTTTCGGAGACATAGCAATCTATAGGTTTTAAGATACTTACTAGTCAGGTACATTCTTAGGCGTTTAATATGCGGTGTTGAGTCCATTTCGTTGAGCAAGGAGTAGCTCTTGTCTATTCCATATTTGGCTTAAGGAACTTTATCTGTGCTCATTTCAATCTCTGGTTTTATGCAGCACCCCAACTCACCTTTCCCCTTAAGCAAGCATAAGTTGGTTTTCTAAATTTGAGACACTGTTCTGTTTTGGAATTCAGTTCCTGTGTAGCCAAGTTTACATTCCGTGTATTAGTGATATCTTATGATGTTTCTTTTTCTGTGTGACTTATTTCAGTTAGAATCATCGTACCTGAATCCACTCATTGTGCTGCTAAGGGCCTGATGACACAGATTTCATTGCTGAGTGATATTGCTTTGTAAGTAAATACCACAAGTTCTTTATCCATTTTTCACTTTCTGCGATGTTGAACTTGTACTGTAAACGAGGTTCTTGTAAACAGAGCCGTTCCAAACTTTGGGGTGGCTGTGTCTTTTTGATTTTAATTTCCCTAAGCTATAGGACCATAAGTGGAAGTGCCCTAGGTTCTGTTGCTTTGTTTTTTACATGTTTCAGGAAACACCATACACTTCTCCTGAGTGGTTGTTGGCAATTTACATCCTGCCCATCAGCATAACAAGGCTCCCAGTTCTCCATGGCCTGTCCTGCCTTTCTGGATTTTACACTTTTTTCAGATGGCCCTTTTGACCGGGGGGAAGTGAGACTTCATTGTAGTGCAGATTTCCTTTGCAAGCTTGCTTGGTTGGCCAAAAAGGGCGTATGCGTTTTTTCCTGAATATATTCAGGAAAAAACGCATACGCCCTTTTTGGCCAAGTGCATCATTGTGGACGTTCTGCCTCTTTTCCTATGCTTTCAATGCAATTGCAGTCTACCTCCTGAAATCGGTTTCCTGCAATTCTGCCCCGCTTTCAAGTCCTCTTGGCAGCCTTACTTCAGTCTATTTTTGGACGATAGCTGTCATTTATAACTCTGCAGTTTTGTGAATTACAGTGCCCCTGAGCTCCTTTCTTCAACTCGCTTTCTTGTGACCTGGCCGCAACACCGCAGGATGGCTTCAGGCCCTAATCTGGTTCCGGGCCGGCATGCTGAGCCTTTGGTTAATTCCTCTTCCTGGTGGGAAATGAGAGTTAAATTTGCCCGTCCAGACACCTACAGCTAGCCTCTCATTGGTTCTCGCTATTCCTGTTCATCTTCCGCAGAAATTGCAAACTGGGCCAAACAGGAGGTTAAAGGGACAGACTCTCCAAGTGGGGAGAGTGTTAGTAAAGCGTCTGGAATGTTGCACCCGAGTACCAGGGGAGGAAAACTGAGACATATTTGAACACATCTCCCGTTCACATGGTTGATCATATTCTGGGTTCCACATGCATGTTTTAGCTGAAGGAAGAATACCTTAAACCTGGAGAGTTGAGACCCGTGTAATAGGTACCATGCAATATGACTTCAAAGGGTCTTCATTTGCTCACCGAACCTCTCCAATCCTATCACTGCTGCGTTTATGCCCCTGTACACACGCTTGATTCTCTTTTGGAGACATAGAAATCCATAGGTTTTAAGATACTTACTAGTCAGGTACATTCTTAGGCGTTTAATATGGGGTTTTGAGTCCATTTCGTTGAGCAAGGAGTAGCTCTTGTCTATTCCATATTTGGCTTAAGGAACTTTATCTGTGCTCATTTCAATCTCTGGTTTTATGCAGCACCCCAACTCACCTTTCCCCTTAAGCAAGCATAAGTTGGTTTTCTAAATTTGAGACACTGTTCTGTTTTGGAATTCAGTTCCTGTGTAGCCAAGTTTACATTCCGTGTATTAGTGATATCTTATGATGTTTCTTTTTCTGTGTGACTTATTTCAGTTAGAATCATCGTACCTGAATCCACTCATTGTGCTGCTAAGGGCCTGATGACACAGATTTCATTGCTGAGTGATATTGCTTTGTAAGTAAATACCACAAGTTCTTTATCCATTTTTCACTTTCTGCGATGTTGAACTTGTACTGTAAACGAGGTTCTTGTAAACAGAGCCGTTCCAAACTTTGGGGTGGCTGTGTCTTTTTGATTTTAATTTCCCTAAGCTATAGGACCATAAGTGGAAGTGCCCTAGGTTCTGTTGCTTTGTTTTTTACATGTTTCAGGAAACACCATACACTTCTCCTGAGTGGTTGTTGGCAATTTACATCCTGCCCATCAGCATAACAAGGCTCCCAGTTCTCCATGGCCTGTCCTGCCTTTCTGGATTTTACACTTTTTTCAGATGGCCCTTTTGACCGGGGGGAAGTGAGACTTCATTGTAGTGCAGATTTCCTTTGCAAGCTTGCTTGGTTGGCCAAAAAGGGCGTATGCGTTTTTTCCTGAATATATTCAGGAAAAAACGCATACGCCCTTTTTGGCCAAGTGCATCATTGTGGACGTTCTGCCTCTTTTCCTATGCTTTCAATGCAATTGCAGTCTACCTCCTGAAATCGGTTTCCTGCAATTCTGCCCCGCTTTCAAGTCCTCTTGGCAGCCTTACTTCAGTCTATTTTTGGACGATAGCTGTCATTTATAACTCTGCAGTTTTGTGAATTACAGTGCCCCTGAGCTCCTTTCTTCAACTCGCTTTCTTGTGACCTGGCCGCAACACCGCAGGATGGCTTCAGGCCCTAATCTGGTTCCGGGCCGGCATGCTGAGCCTTTGGTTAATTCCTCTTCCTGGTGGGAAATGAGAGTTAAATTTGCCCGTCCAGACACCTACAGCTAGCCTCTCATTGGTTCTCGCTATTCCTGTTCATCTTCCGCAGAAATTGCAAACTGGGCCAAACAGGAGGTTAAAGGGACTGACTCTCCAAGTGGGGAGAGTGTTAGTAAAGCGTCTGGAATGTTGCACCCGAGTACCAGGGGAGGAAAACTGAGACATATTTGAACACATCTCCCGTTCACATGGTTGATCATATTCTGGGTTCCACATGCATGTTTTAGCTGAAGGAAGAATACCTTAAACCTGGAGAGTTGAGACCCGTGTAATAGGTACCATGCAATATGACTTCAAAGGGTCTTCATTTGCTCACCGAACCTCTCCAATCCTATCACTGCTGCGTTTATGCCCCTGTACACACGCTTGATTCTCTTTTGGAGACATAGAAATCCATAGGTTTTAAGATACTTACTAGTCAGGTACATTCTTAGGCGTTTAATATGGGGTTTTGAGTCCATTTCGTTGAGCAAGGAGTAGCTCTTGTCTATTCCATATTTGGCTTAAGGAACTTTATCTGTGCTCATTTCAATCTCTGGTTTTATGCAGCACCCCAACTCACCTTTCCCCTTAAGCAAGCATAAGTTGGTTTTCTAAATTTGATAACCTGTTCTGTTTTGGAATGCAGTTCCTGTGTAGCCAAGTTTACATTCTGTGTATTAGTGATATCTTATGATGTTTCTTTTTCTGTGTGACTTATTTCAGTTAGAATCATCATACCTGAATCCACTCATTGTGCTGCTAAGGGCCTGATGATACAGATTTCATTGCTGAGTGATATTGCTTTGTAAGTAAATACCACAACTTCTTTATCCATTTTTCACTTTCTGCGATGTTGTACTTGTACTGGAAACGAGGTTCTTGTAAACAGAGCCGTTCCAAACTTTGGGGTGGCTGTGTCTTTTTCATTTTAATTTCCCTAAGCTATAGGACCATAAGTGGAAGTGCCCTAGGCTCTGTTGCTTTGTTTTTTAGATGTTTCAGGAAACACCATACACTTCTGCCAAGTGGTTGTTGGCAATTTACATCCCGCCCATCAGCATAACAAGGCTCCCAGTTCTCCATGGCCTGTCCTGCCTTTCTGGATTTTACACTTTTTTCAGATGGCCCTTTTGACCGGGGGGAAGTGAGACTTCATTGTAGTGCAGATTTCCTTTGCAAGCTTGCTTGGTTGGCCAAAAAGGGCGTATGCGTTTTTTCCTGAATATATTCAGGAGAAAACGCATACGCCCTTTTTGGCCAAGTGCATCATTGTGGACGTTCTGCCTCTTTTCCTGTGCTTTCAATGCAATTCCAGTCTACCTCCTGAAATCGGTTTCCTGCAATTCTGCCCCGCTTTCAAGTCCTCTTGGCAGCCTTACTTCAGTCTATTTTTGGACGATAGCTGTCATTTATAACTCTGCAGGTTTGTGAATTACAGTGCCCCTGAGCTCCTTTCTTCAACTCGCTTTCTTTTGAGCTGGCCGCAACACCACAGGATGGCTTCAGGCCCTAATCTGGTTCTGGCATGGCACGCTGAGCCTTTGGTTAATTCCTCTTCCTGGTAGGAAATGAGAGTTAAATTTGCCCGTCCAGACACCTCCAGCTAGTCTCCATTGGTTCTCGCTATTCCTGTTCATCTTCCGCAGAAATTGCAAACTGGGCCAAACAGGAGGTTAAAGGGACTGACTCTCCAAGTGGGGAGAGTGTTAGTAAAGCGTCTGGAATGTTGCACCCGAGTACCAGGGTACGAAAACTGAGACATATTTGAACACGTCTCCCGTTCACATGGTTGATCATACTCTAGGTTCCACATGCATGTTTTAGCTGAAGGAAGAATACCTTAAACCTGGGTAGTTGAAACCCGTGGAATGGGTACCATGCAATATGACTTCAAAGGGTCTTCATTGGCTCACCGAACCTCTCCAATCCTATCACTGCTGCGTTTATGCCCCTGTACACATGCTTGATTCTCTTTCGGAGACATAGCAATCCATAGGTTTTAAGATACTTACAAGTCAGGTACATTCTTAGGCGTTTAATATGCGGTGTTGAGTCCATTTCGTTGAGCAAGGAGTAGCTCTTGTCTATTCCATATTTGGCTTAAGGAACTTTATCTGTGCTCATTTCAATCTCTGGTTTTATGCAGCACCCCAACTCACCTTTACCCTTAAGCAAGCATAAGTTGGTTTTCTAAATTTGAGACCCTGTTCTGTTCTGTAATTCAGTTCCTGTGTAGCCAAGTTTCCATTCCGTGTATTACTGATATCTTATGATGTTTCTTTTTCTGTGTGACTTATTTCAGTTAGAATCATCATACCTGAATCCACTCATTGTGCTGCTAAGGGCCTGATGACACAGATTTCATTGCTGAGTGATATTGCTTTGTAAGTAAATACCACAACTTCTTTATCCATTTTTCACTTTCTGCGATGTTGAACTTGTACTGTAAACGAGGTTCTTGTAAACAGAGCCGTTCCAAACTTTGGGGTGGCTGTTTCTTTTTGATTTTAAATTCCCTAAGCTATAGGACCATAAGTGGAAGTGCCCTAGGCTCTGTTGCTTTGTTTTTTCGATGTTTCAGGAAACACCATACACTTCTCCGGAGTGGTTGTTGGCAATTTACATCCCGCCCATCAGCATAACAAGGCTCCCAGTTCTCCATGGCCTGTCCTGCCTTTCTGGATTTTACACTTTTTTCAGATGGCCCTTTTGACCGGGGGGAAGTGAGACTTCATTGTAGTGCAGATTTCCTTTGCAAGTTTGCTTGGTTGGCCAAAAAGGGCGTATGCGTTTTTTCCTGAATATATTCAGGAAAAAACGCATACGCCCTTTTTGGCCAAGTGCATCATTGTGGACGTTCTGCCTCTTTTCCTATGCTTTCAATGCAATTCCAGTCTACCTCCTGAAATCGGTTTCCTGCAATTCTGCCCCGCTTTCAAGTCCTCTTGGCAGCCTTACTTCAGTCTATTTTTGGACGATAGCTGTCATTTATAACTCTGCAGGTTTGTGAATTACAGTGCCCCTGAGCTCCTTTCTTCAACTCGCTTTCTTGTGACCTGGCCGCAACACCGCAGGATGGCTTCAGGCCCTAATCTGGTTCCGGCACGGCACACTGAGCCTTTGGTTATTTCCTCTTCCTGGTGGGAAATGAGAGTTAAATTTGCCCGTCCAGACACCTCCAGCTAGCCTCTCATTGGTTCTCGCTATTCCTGTTCATCTTCCGCAGAAATTGCAAACTGGGCCAAACAGGAGGTTAAAGGCACCGACTCTCCAAGTAGGGAGAGTGTTAGTAAAGCGTCTGGAATGTTGCACCCGAGTACCAGGGTACGAAAACTGAGACATATTTGAACACGTCTCCTGATCACATGGTTGATCATACTCTAGGTTCCACATGCATGTCTTAGCTGAAGGAAGAATACCTTAAACCTGGGTAGTTGAAACCCGTGGAATGGGTACCATGCAATATGACTTCAAAGGGTCTTCATTTGCTCACCGAACCTCTCCAATCCTATCACTGCTGCGTTTATGCCCCTGTACAAATGCTTGATTCTCTTTCGGAGACATAGCAATCCATAGGTTTTAAGATACTTACAAGTCAGGTACATTCTTAGGCGTTTAATATGCGGTGTTGAGTCCATTTCGTTGAGCAAGGAGTAGCTCTTGTCTATTCCATATTTGGCTTAAGGAACTTTATCTGTGCTCATTTCAATCTCTGGTTTTATGCAGCACCCCAACTCACCTTTCCCCTTAAGCAAGCATAAGTTGGTTTTCTAAATTTGAGACCCTGTTCTGTTCTGTAATTCAGTTCCTGTGTAGCCAGGTTTCCATTCCGTGTATTACTGATATCTTATGATGTTTCTTTTTCTGTGTGACTTATTTCAGTTAGAATCATCATACCTGAATCCACTCATTGTGCTGCTAAGGGCCTGATGACACAGATTTCATTGCTGAGTGATATTGCTTTGTAAGTAAATACCACAACTTCTTTATCCATTTTTCACTTTCTGCGATGTTGAACTTGTACTGTAAACGAGGTTCTTGTAAACAGAGCCGTTCCAAACTTTGGGGTGGCTGTGTCTTTTTGATTTTAAATTCCCTAAGCTATAGGACCATAAGTGGAAGTGCCCTAGGCTCTGTTGCTTTGTTTTTTAGATGTTTCAGGAAACACCATACACTTCTCCCGAGTGGTTGTTGGCAATTTACATCCCGCCCATCAGCATAACAAGGTTCCCAGTTCTCCATGGCCTGTCCTGCCTTTCTGGATTTTACACTTTTTTCAGATGGCCCTTTTGACCGGGGGGAAGTGAGACTTCATTGTAGTGCAGATTTCCTTTGCAAGCTTGCTTGGTTGGCCAAAAAGGGCGTATGCATTTTTTCCTGAATATATTCAGGAAAAAACGCATACGCACTTTTTGGCCAAGTGCATCATTGTGGACGTTCTGCCTCTTTTCCTATGCTTTCAATGCAATTCCAGTCTACCTCCTGAAATCGGTTTCCTGCAATTCTGCCCCGCTTTCAAGTCCTCTTGGCAGCCTTACTTCAGTCTATTTTTGGACGATAGCTGTCATTTATAACTCTGCAGGTTTGTGAATTACAGTGCCCCTGAGCTCCTTTCTTCAACTCGCTTTCTTGTGACCTGGCCGCAACACCGCAGGATGGCTTCAGGCCCTAATCTGGTTCCGGCACGGCACACTGAGCCTTTGGTTATTTCCTCTTCCTGGTGGGAAATGAGAGTTAAATTTGCCCGTCCAGACACCTCCAGCTAGCCTCTCATTGGTTCTCGCTATTCCTGTTCATCTTCCACAGAAATTGCAAACTGAGCCAAACAGGAGGTTAAAGGCGCTGACTCTCCAAGTGGGGAGAGTGTTAGTAAAGCGTCTGGAATGTTGCACCCGAGTACCAGGGGAGGAAAACTGAGACATATTTGAACACGTCTCCCGTTCACATGGTTGATCATACTTGGGTTCCACATGCATGTTTTAGCTGAAGGAAGAATACCTAAAACCTGGGTAGTTGAAACCCGTGGAATGGGTACCATGCAATATGACTTCAAAGGGTCTTCATTTGCTCACCGAACCTCTCCAATCCTATTACTGCTGCGTTTATGCCCCTGTACACATGCTTTATTCTCTTTCGGGGACATAGCAATCTATAGGTTTTAAGATACTTACTAGTCAGGTACATTCTTAGGCGTTTAATATGCGGTGTTGAGTCCATTTCGTTGAGCAAGGAGTAGCTCTTGTCTATTCCATATTTGGCTTAAGGAACTTTATCTGTGCTCATTTCAATCTCTGGTTTTATGCAACACCCCAACTCACCTTTCCCCTTAAGCAAGCATAAGTTGTTTTTCTAAATTTGAGACCCTGTTCTGTTCTGTAATTCAGTTCCTGTGTAGCCAAGTTTACATTCCGTGTATTACTGGTATCTTATGATGTTTCTTTTTCTGTGTGACTTATTTCAGTTAGAATCATCATACCTGAATCCACTCATTGTGCTGCTAAGGGCCTGATGACACAGATTTCATTGCTGAGTGATATTGCTTTGTAAGTAAATACCACAACTTCTTTATCCATTTTTCACTTTCTGCGATGTTGAACTTGTACTGTAAATGAGGTTCTTGTAAACAGAGCCGTTCGAAACTTTGGGGTGGCTGTGTCTTTTTGATTTTAATTTCCCTAAGCTATAGGACCATAAGTGGAAGTGCCCTAGGTTCTGTTGCTTTGTTTTTTAGATGTTTCAGGAAACACCATACACTTCTCCGGAGTGGTTGTTGGCAATTTACATCCCGCCCATCTGCATAACAAGGCTCCCAGTTCTCCATGGCCTGTCCTGCCTTTCTGGATTTTACACTTTTTTCAGATGGCCCTTTTGACCGGGGGGAAGTGAGACTTCATTGTAGTGCAGATTTCCTTTGCAAGCTTGCTTGGTTGGCCAAAAAGGGCGTATGCGTTTTTTCCTGAATATATTCAGGAAAAAATGCATACGCCCTTTTTGGCCAAGTGCATCATTGTGGACGTTCTGCCTCTTTTCCTATGCTTTCAATGCAATTCCAGTCTACCTCCTGAAATCGGTTTCCTGCAATTCTGCCCCGCTTTCAAGTCCTCTTGGCAGCCTTACTTCAGTCTATTTTTGGACGATAGCTGTCATTTATAACTCTGCAGGTTTGTGAATTACAGTGCCCCTGAGCTCCTTTCTTCAACTCGGTTTCTTTTGAGCTGGCCGCAACACCGCAGGATGGCTTCAGGCCCTAATCTGGTTCCGGTACGGCACGCTGAGCCTTTGGTTATTTCCTCTTCCTGTTGGGAAATGAGAGTTAAATTTGCCCGTCCAGACACCTGCAGCTAGCCTCTCATTGGTTCTCCCTATTCCTGTTCATCTTCCGCAGAAATTGCAAACTGTGCCAAACAGGAGGTTAAAGGCGCTGACTCTCCAAGTCGGGAGAGTGTTAGTAAAGCGTCTGGAATGTTGCACCCGAGTACCAGGGGAGGAAAACTGAGACATATTTTAACACGTCTCCCGATCACATGGTTGATCATACTCTGGGTTCCACATGCATGTTTTAGCTGAAGGAAGAATACCTAAAACCTGGGTAGTTGAAACCCGTGGAATGGGTACCATGCAATATGACTTCAAAGGGTCTTCATTTGCTCACCGAACCTCTCCAATCCTATCACTGCTGCGTTTATGCCCCTGTACACATGCTTGATTCTCTTTCGGAGACATAGCAATCCATAGGTTTTAAGATACTTACTAGTCAGGTACATTCTTAGGCGTTTAATATGCGGTGTTGAGTCCATTTCGTTGAGCAAGGAGTAGCTCTTGTCTATTCCATATTTGGCTTAAGGAACTTTATCTGTGCTCATTTCAATCTCTGGTTTTATGCAGCAACCCAACTCACCTTTCCCCTTAAGCAAGCATAAGTTGGTTTTCTAAATTTGAGAACCTGTTCTCTTTTGGAATTCAGTTCCTGTGTAGCCAAGTTTACATTCCGTGTATTACTGATATCTTATGATGTTTCTTTTTCTGTGTGACTTATTTCAGTTAGAATCATCGTACCTGAATCTACTCATTATGCTGCTACGGGCCTGATGACATAGATTTCATTGCTGAGTGATACTGCATTGTACATAAGTACCACAAGTTCTTTATCCATATTTCACTTTCTGCGATGTTGAACTCATACTGTAAACGAGGTTCTTGTAAACAGAGCCGTTCCAAACTTTGGGGTGGCTGTGTCTTTTTGATTTTAATTTCCCTAAGCTATAGGACCATAAGTGGAAGTGCCCTAGGCTCTGTTGCTTTGTTTTTTAGATGTTTCAGGAAACACCATACACTTCTCCCAAGTGTCTGTTGGCAATTTACATCCCGCCCATCAGCATAACAAGGCTCCCAGTTCTCCATGGCCTGTCCTGCCTTTCTGGATTTTACACTTTTTTCAGATGGCCCTTTTGACCGGGGGGAAGTGAGACTTCATTGTAGTGCAGATTTCCTTTGCAAGCTTGCTTGGTTGGCCAAAAAGGGCGTATGCATTTTTTCCTGAATATATTCAGGAAAAAACGCATACGCCCTTTTTGGCCAAGTGCATCATTGTGGACGTTCTGCCTCTTTTCCTATGCTTTCAATGCAATTCCAGTCTACCTCCTGAAATCGGTTTCCTGCAATTCTGCCCCGCTTTCAAGTCCTCTTGGCAGCCTTACTTCAGTCTATTTTTGGACGATAGCTGTCATTTATAACTCTGCAGGTTTGTGAATTACAGTGCCCCTGAGCTCCTTTCTTCAACTCGCTTTCTTGTGACCTGGCCGCAACACCGCAGGATGGCTTCAGGCCCTAATCTGGTTCCGGCCCGGCATGCTGAGCCTTTGGTTATTTCCTCTTCCTGGTGGGAAATGAGAGTTAAATTTGCCCGTTCAGATACCTCCAGCTAGTCTCTCATTGGTTCTCGCTATTCCTGTTCATCTTCCGCAGAAATTGCAAACTGGGCCAAACAGGAGGTTAAAGGGACTGACTCTCCAAGTCGGGAGAGTGTTAGTAAAGCGTCTGGAATGTTGCACCCGAGTACCAGGGGAGGAAAACTGAGACATATTTGAACACGTCTCCCGTTCACATGGTTGATCATACTCTGGGTTCCACATGCATGTTTTAGCTGAAGGAAGAATACCTTAAACCTGGAGACTTGAGACCCGTGGAATGGGTACCATGCAATATGACTTCAAAGGGTCTTCATTTGCTCACCGAACCTCTCCAATCCTATCACTGCTGCGTTTATCCCCCTGTACACACGCTTGATTCTCTTTTGAAGACATAGCAATCCATAGGTTTTAAGATACTTACTAGTCAGGTACATTCTTAGGCGTTTAATATGGGGTGTTGAGTCCATTTCGTTGAGCAAGGAGTAGCTCTTGTCTATTCCATATTTGGCTTAAGGAACTTTATCTGTGCTCATTTCAATCTCTGGTTTTATGCAGCACCCCAACTCACCTTTCCCCTTAAGCAAGCATAAGTTGGTTTTCTAAATTTGAGACCCTGTTCTGTTTTGGAATGCAGTTCCTGTGTAGCCAAGTTTACATTCCGTGTATTAGTGATATCTTATGATGTTTCTTTTTCTGTGTGACTTATTGCAGTTAGAATCATCGTACCTGAATCCACTCATTATGCTGCTACGGGCCTGATGACATAGATTTCATTGCTGAGTGATACTGCATTGTACGTAAGTACCACAAGTTCTTTATCCATTTTTCACTTTCTGTGATATTGAACTTGTACTGTAAACGAGGTTCTTGTAAATGGAGGCGTCCCAAACTTTGGGGTGGCTGTGTCTTTTTGATTTTAATTTCCCTAAGCTATAGGACCATAAGTGGAAGTGCCCTAGGCTCTGTTGCTTTGTTTTTTAGATGTTTCAGGAAACACCATACACTTCTCCCGAGTGGTTGTTGGCAATTTACATCCCGCCCATCAGCATAACAAGGCTCCCAGTTCTCCATGGCCTGTCCTGCCTTTCTGGATTTTACACTTTTTTCAGATGGCCCTTTTGACCGGGGGGAAGTGAGACTTCATTGTAGTGCAGATTTCCTTTGCAAGCTTGCTTGGTTGGCCAAAAAGGGCGTATGCGTTTTTTCCTGAATATATTCAGGAAAAAGCGCATACGCCCTTTTTGGCCAAGTGCATCATTGTGGACGTTCTGCCTCTTTTCCTATGCTTTCAATGCAATTCCAGTCTACCTCCTGAAATCGGTTTCCTGCAATTCTGCCCCGCTTTCAAGTCCTCTTGGCAGCCTTACTTCAGTCTATTTTTGGACGATAGCTGTCATTTATAACTCTGCAGGTTTGTGAATTACAGTGCCCCTGAGCTCCTTTCTTCAACTCGGTTTCTTGTGAGCTGGCCGCAACACCGCAGGATGGCTTCAGGCCCTAATCTGGTTCTGGCACGGCACGCTGAGCCTTTGGTTAATTCCTCTTCCTGGTGGGAAATGAGAGTTAAATTTGCCCGTTCAGACACCTCCAGCTAGTCTCTCATTGGTTCTCGCTATTCCTGTTCATCTTCCGCAGAAATTGCAAACTGGGCCAAACAGGAGGTTAAAGACACTGACTCTCCAAGTCGGGAGAGTGTTAGTAAAGCGTCTGGAATGTTGCACCCGAGTACCAGGGTACGAAAACTGAGACATATTTGAACACGTCTCCTGATCACATGGTTGATCATACTCTGGGTTCTACATGCATGTTTTAGCTGAAGGAAGAATACCTAAAACCTGGGTAGTTGAAACCCGTGGAATGGGTCCCATGCAATATGACTTCAAAGGGTCTTCATTTGCTCACCGAACCTCTCCAATCCTATCACTGCTGCGTTTATGCCCCTGTACACATGCTTGATTCTCTTTCGGAGATATAGCAATCCATAGGTTTTAAGATACTTACTAGTCAGGTACATTCTTAGGCGTTTAATATGCGGTGTTGAGTCCATTTCGTTGAGCAAGGAGTAGCTCTTGTCTATTCCATATTTGGCTTAAGGAACTTTATCTGTGCTCATTTCAATCTCTGGTTTTATGCAGCACCCCAACTCACCTTTCCCCTTAAGCAAGCATAAGTTGGTTTTCTAAATTTGAGACCCTGTCCTGTTCTGTAATTCAGTTCCTGTGTAGCCAAGTTTACATTCCGTGTATTACTGATATCTTATGATGTTTCTTTTTCTGTGTGACTTATTTCAGTTAGAATCATCATACCTGAATCCACTCATTGTGCTGCTAAGGGCCTGATGACACAGATTTCATTGCTGAGTGATATTGCTTTGTAAGTAAATACCACAACTTCTTTATCCATTTTTCACTTTCTGCGATGTTGAACTTGTACTGTAAACGAGGTTCTTGTAAACAGAGCCGTTCCAAACTTTGGGGTGGCTGTGTCTTTTTGATTTTAATTTCCCTAAGCTATAGGACCATAAGTGGAAGTGCCCTAGGTTCTCTTGCTTTGTTTTTTAGATGTTTCAGGAAACACCATACACTTCTCCCGAGTGGTTGTTGGCAATTTACATCCCGCCCATCAGCATAACAAGGCTCCCAGTTCTCCATGGCCTGTCCTGCCTTTCTGGATTTTACACTTTTTTCAGATGGCCCTTTTGACCGGGGGGAAGTGAGACTTCATTGTAGTGCAGATTTCCTTTGCAAGCTTGCTTGGTTGGCCAAAAAGGGCGTATGCGTTTTTTCCTGAATATATTCAGGAAATATATTCAGGAAATATATTCAGGAAATATATTTCAACTACCAAAGGGTCTTCAGGAATATATTCAGGAAAAAACGCATACGCACTTTTTGGCCAAGTGCATCATTGTGGACGTTCTGCCTCTTTTCCTATGCTTTCAATGCAATTCCAGTCTACCTCCTGAAATCGGTTTCCTGCAATTCTGCCCCTCTTTCAAGTCCTCTTGGCATCCTTACTTCAGTCTATTTTTGGACGATAGCTGTCATTTATAACTCTGCAGGTTTGTGAATTACAGTGCCCCTGAGCTCCTTTCTTCAACTCGCTTTCTTGTGAGCTGGCCGCAACACCGCAGGATGGCTTCAGGCCCTAATCTGGTTCCGGCACGGCACGCTGAGCCTTTGGTTAATTCCTCTTCGTGGTGGGAAATGAGAGTTGAATTTGCCCGTCCAGACACCTCCAGCTAGCCTCTCATTGGTTCTCGCTATTCCTGTTCATCTTCCGCAGAAATTGCAAACTGGGCCAAACAGGAGGTTAAAGACACTGACTCTCCAAGTCGGGAGAGTGTTAGTAAAGCGTCTGGAATGTTGCACCCGAGTACCAGGGTACGAAAACTGAGACATATTTGAACACGTCTCCCGATCACATGGTTGATCATACTCTGGATTCCACATGCATGTTTTAGCTGAAGGAAGAATACCTAAAACCTGGGTAGTTGAAACCCGTGGAATGGGTCCCATGCAATATGACTTCAAAGGGTCTTCATTTGCTCACCGAACCTCTCCAATCCTATCACTGCTGCGTTTATGCCCCTGTACACATGCTTGATTCTCTTTCGGAGACATAGCAATCCATAGGTTTTACGATACTTACTAGTCAGGTACATTCTTAGGCGTTTAATATGCGGTGTTGAGTCCATTTCGTTGAGCAAGGAGTAGCTCTTGTCTATTCCATATTTGACTTAAGGAACTTTATCTGTGCTCATTTCAATCTCTGGTTTTATGCAGCACCCCAACTCACCTTTCCCCTTAAGCAAGCATAAGTTGGTTTTCTAAATTTGAGACCCTGTTCTGTTTTGGAATGCAGTTCCTGTGTAGCCAAGTTTACATTCCGTGTATTAGTGATATCATATGATGTTTCTTTTTCTGTGTGACTTATTTCAGTTAGAATCATCATACCTGAATCCACTCATTGTGCTGCTAAGGGCCTGATGACACAGATTTCATTGCTGAGTGATACTGCATTGTAAGTAAATACCACAAGTTCTTTATCCATTTTTCACTTTGTGCGATGTTGAACTTGTACTGTAAACGAGGTTTTTGTAAACAGAGGCGTCCCAAAGTTTGGGGTGGCTGTGTCTTTTTGATTTTAATTTCCCTAAGCTATAGGACCATAAGTGGAAGTGCCCTAGGTTCTCTTGCTTTGTTTTTTAGATGTTTCAGGAAACACCATACACTTCTCCCGAGTGGTTGTTGGCAATTTACATCCCGCCCATCAGCATAACAAGGCTCCCAGTTCTCCATGGCCTGTCCTGCCTTTCTGGATTTTACACTTTTTTCAGATGGCCCTTTTGACCGGGGGGAAGTGAGACTTCATTGTAGTGCAGATTTCCTTTGCAAGCTTGCTTGGTTGGCCAAAAAGGGCGTATGAGTTTTTTCCTGAATATATTCAGGAAAAAACGCATACGCCCTTTTTGGCCAAGTGCATCATTGTGAACGTTCTGCCTCTTTTCCTATGCTTTCAATGCAATTCCAGTCTACCTCCTGAAATCCGTTTCCTGCAATTCTGCCCCGCTTTCAAGTCCTCTTGGCAGCCTTACTTCAGTCTATTTTTGGACGATAGCTGTCATTTATAACTCTGCAGGTTTGTGAATTACAGTGCCCCTGAGCTCCTTTCTTCAACTCCCTTTTTTTTGAGCTGGCCGTAACACCGCAGGATGGCTTCAGGCCCTAATCTGGTTCTGGCATGGCACGCTGAGCCTTTGGTTAATTCCTCTTCCTGGTAGGAAATGAGAGTTAAATTTGCCCGTCCAGACACCTCCAGCTAGTCTCCATTGGTTCTCGCTATTCCTGTTCATCTTCCGCAGAAATTGCAAACTGGGCCAAACAGGAGGTTAAAGGCACCGACTCTCCAAGTAGGGAGAGTGTTAGTAAAGCGTCTGGAATGTTGCACCCGAGTACCAGGGTACGAAAACTGAGACATATTTGAACACGTCTCCCGATCACATGGTTGATCATACTCTAGGTTCCACATGCATGTTTTAGCTGAAGGAAGAATACCTTAAACCTGGGTAGTTGAAACCCGTGGAATGGGTACCATGCAATATGACTTCAAAGGGTCTTCATTTGCTCACCGAACCTCTCCAATCCTATCACTGCTGCGTTTATGCCCCTGTACACATGCTTGATTCTCTTTTGGAGACATAGCAATCCATAGGTTTTAAGATACTTACAAGTCAGGTACATTCTTAGGCGTTTAATATGCGGTGTTGAGTCCATTTCGTTGAGCAAGGAGTAGCTCTTGTCTATTCCATATTTGGCTTAAGGAACTTTATCTGTGCTCATTTCAATCTCTGGTTTTATGCAGCACCCCAACTCACCTTTACCCTTAAGCAAGCATAAGTTGTTTTTCTAAATTTGAGACCCTGTTCTGTTCTGTAATTCAGTTCCTGTGTAGCCAGGTTTCCATTCCGTGTATTACTGATATCTTATGATGTTTCTTTTTCTGTGTGACTTATTTCAGTTAGAATCATCATACCTGAATCCACTCATTGTGCTGCTAAGGGCCTGATGACACAGATTTCATTGCTGAGTGATATTGCTTTGTAAGTAAATACCACAACTTCTTTATCCATTTTTCACTTTCTGCGATGTTGAACTTGTACTGTAAACGAGGTTCTTGTAAACAGAGCCGTTCCAAACTTTGGGGTGGCTGTGTCTTTTTGATTTTAAATTCCCTAAGCTATAGGACCATAAGTGGAAGTGCCCTAGGCTCTGTTGCTTTGTTTTTTAGATGTTTCAGGAAACACCATACACTTCTCCCGAGTGGTTGTTGGCAATTTACATCCCGCCCATCAGCATAACAAGGTTCCCAGTTCTCCATGGAGTGTCCTGCCTTTCTGGATTTTACACTTTTTTCAGATGGCCCTTTTGACCGGGGGGAAGTGAGACTTCATTGTAGTGCAGATTTCCTTTGCAAGCTTGCTTGGTTGGCCAAAAAGGGCGTATGCATTTTTTCCTGAATATATTCAGGAAAAAACGCATACGCACTTTTTGGCCAAGTGCATCATTGTGGACGTTCTGCCTCTTTTCCTATGCTTTCAATGCAATTCCAGTCTACCTCCTGAAATCGGTTTCCTGCAATTCTGCCCCGCTTTCAAGTCCTCTTGGCAGCCTTACTTCAGTCTATTTTTGGACGATAGCTGTCATTTATAACTCTGCAGGTTTGTGAATTACAGTGCCCCTGAGCTCCTTTCTTCAACTCGCTTTCTTGTGACCTGGCCGCAACACCGCAGGATGGCTTCAGGCCCTAATCTGGTTCCGGCACGGCACACTGAGCCTTTGGTTATTTCCTCTTCCTGGTGGGAAATGAGAGTTAAATTTGCCCGTCCAGACACCTCCAGCTAGCCTCTCATTGGTTCTCGCTATTCCTGTTCATCTTCCACAGAAATTGCAAACTGAGACAAACAGGAGGTTAAAGGCGCTGACTCTCCAAGTGGGGAGAGTGTTAGTAAAGCGTCTGGAATGTTGCACCCGAGTACCAGGGGAGGAAAACTGAGACATATTTGAACACGTCTCCCGTTCACATGGTTGATCATACTTGGGTTCCACATGCATGTTTTAGCTGAAGGAAGAATACCTAAAACCTGGGTAGTTGAAACCCGTGGAATGGGTACCATGCAATATGACTTCAAAGGGTCTTCATTTGCTCACCGAACCTCTCCAATCCTATTACTGCTGCGTTTATGCCCCTGTACACATGCTTTATTCTCTTTCGGGGACATAGCAATCTATAGGTTTTAAGATACTTACTAGTCAGGTACATTCTTAGGCGTTTAATATGCGGTGTTGAGTCCATTTCGTTGAGCAAGGAGTAGCTCTTGTCTATTCCATATTTGGCTTAAGGAACTTTATCTGTGCTCATTTCAATCTCTGGTTTTATGCAACACCCCAACTCACCTTTCCCCTTAAGCAAGCATAAGTTGTTTTTCTAAATTTGAGACCCTGTTCTGTTCTGTAATTCAGTTCCTGTGTAGCCAAGTTTACATTCCGTGTATTACTGGTATCTTATGATGTTTCTTTTTCTGTGTGACTTATTTCAGTTAGAATCATCATACCTGAATCCACTCATTGTGCTGCTAAGGGCCTGATGACACAGATTTCATTGCTGAGTGATATTGCTTTGTAAGTAAATACCACAACTTCTTTATCCATTTTTCACTTTCTGCGATGTTGAACTTGTACTGTAAATGAGGTTCTTGTAAACAGAGCCGTTCGAAACTTTGGGGTGGCTGTGTCTTTTTGATTTTAATTTCCCTAAGCTATAGGACCATAAGTGGAAGTGCCCTAGGTTCTGTTGCTTTGTTTTTTAGATGTTTCAGGAAACACCATACACTTCTCCGGAGTGGTTGTTGGCAATTTACATCCCGCCCATCTGCATAACAAGGCTCCCAGTTCTCCATGGCCTGTCCTGCCTTTCTGGATTTTACACTTTTTTCAGATGGCCCTTTTGACCGGGGGGAAGTGAGACTTCATTGTAGTGCAGATTTCCTTTGCAAGCTTGCTTGGTTGGCCAAAAAGGGCGTATGCGTTTTTTCCTGAATATATTCAGGAAAAAACGCATACGCCCTTTTTGGCCAAGTGCATCATTGTGGACGTTCTGCCTCTTTTCCTATGCTTTCAATGCAATTCCAGTCTACCTCCTGAAATCGGTTTCCTGCAATTCTGCCCCGCTTTCAAGTCCTCTTGGCAGCCTTACTTCAGTCTATTTTTGGACGATAGCTGTCATTTATAACTCTGCAGGTTTGTGAATTACAGTGCCCCTGAGCTCCTTTCTTCAACTCGGTTTCTTTTGAGCTGGCCGCAACACCGCAGGATGGCTTCAGGCCCTAATCTGGTTCTGGTACGGCACGCTGAGCCTTTGGTTATTTCCTCTTCCTGTTGGGAAATGAGAGTTAAATTTGCCCGTCCAGACACCTGCAGCTAGCCTCTCATTGGTTCTCCCTATTCCTGTTCATCTTCCGCAGAAATTGCAAACTGTGCCAAACAGGAGGTTAAAGGCGCTGACTCTCCAAGTCGGGAGAGTGTTAGTAAAGCGTCTGGAATGTTGCACCCGAGTACCAGGGGAGGAAAACTGAGACATATTTTAACACGTCTCCCGATCACATGGTTGATCATACTCTGGGTTCCACATGCATGTTTTAGCTGAAGGAAGAATACCTAAAACCTGGGTAGTTGAAACCCGTGGAATGGGTACCATGCAATATGACTTCAAAGGGTCTTCATTTGCTCACCGAACCTCTCCAATCCTATCACTGCTGCGTTTATGCCCCTGTACACATGCTTGATTCTCTTTCGGAGACATAGCAATCCATAGGTTTTAAGATACTTACTAGTCAGGTACATTCTTAGGCGTTTAATATGCGGTGTTGAGTCCATTTCGTTGAGCAAGGAGTAGCTCTTGTCTATTCCATATTTGGCTTAAGGAACTTTATCTGTGCTCATTTCAATCTCTGGTTTTATGCAGCAACCCAACTCACCTTTCCCCTTAAGCAAGCATAAGTTGGTTTTCTAAATTTGAGAACCTGTTCTCTTTTGGAATTCAGTTCCTGTGTAGCCAAGTTTACATTCCGTGTATTACTGATATCTTATGATGTTTCTTTTTCTGTGTGACTTATTTCAGTTAGAATCATCGTACCTGAATCTACTCATTATGCTGCTACGGGCCTGATGACATAGATTTCATTGCTGAGTGATACTGCATTGTACATAAGTACCACAAGTTCTTTATCCATATTTCACTTTCTGCGATGTTGAACTCATACTGTAAACGAGGTTCTTGTAAACAGAGCCGTTCCAAACTTTGGGGTGGCTGTGTCTTTTTGATTTTAATTTCCCTAAGCTATAGGACCATAAGTGGAAGTGCCCTAGGCTCTGTTGCTTTGTTTTTTAGATGTTTCAGGAAACACCATACACTTCTCCCAAGTGTCTGTTGGCAATTTACATCCCGCCCATCAGCATAACAAGGCTCCCAGTTCTCCATGGCCTGTCCTGCCTTTCTGGATTTTACACTTTTTTCAGATGGCCCTTTTGACCGGGGGGAAGTGAGACTTCATTGTAGTGCAGATTTCCTTTGCAAGCTTGCTTGGTTGGCCAAAAAGTGCGTATGCATTTTTTCCTGAATATATTCAGGAAAAAACGCATACGCCCTTTTTGGCCAAGTGCATCATTGTGGACGTTCTGCCTCTTTTCCTATGCTTTCAATGCAATTCCAGTCTACCTCCTGAAATCGGTTTCCTGCAATTCTGCCCCGCTTTCAAGTCCTCTTGGCAGCCTTACTTCAGTCTATTTTTGGACGATAGCTGTCATTTATAACTCTGCAGGTTTGTGAATTACAGTGCCCCTGAGCTCCTTTCTTCAACTCGCTTTCTTGTGACCTGGCCGCAACACCGCAGGATGGCTTCAGGCCCTAATCTGGTTCCGGCCCGGCATGCTGAGCCTTTGGTTATTTCCTCTTCCTGGTGGGAAATGAGAGTTAAATTTACCCGTTCAGATACCTCCAGCTAGTCTCTCATTGGTTCTCGCTATTCCTGTTCATCTTCCGCAGAAATTGCAAACTGGGCCAAACAGGAGGTTAAAGGGACTGACTCTCCAAGTCGGGAGAGTGTTAGTAAAGCGTCTGGAATGTTGCACCCGAGTACCAGGGGAGGAAAACTGAGACATATTTGAACACGTCTCCCGTTCACATGGTTGATCATACTCTGGGTTCCACATGCATGTTTTAGCTGAAGGAAGAATACCTTAAACCTGGAGACTTGAGACCCGTGGAATGGGTACCATGCAATATGACTTCAAAGGGTCTTCATTTGCTCACCGAACCTCTCCAATCCTATCACTGCTGCGTTTATCCCCCTGTACACACGCTTGATTCTCTTTTGAAGACATAGCAATCCATAGGTTTTAAGATACTTACTAGTCAGGTACATTCTTAGGCGTTTAATATGGGGTGTTGAGTCCATTTCGTTGAGCAAGGAGTAGCTCTTGTCTATTCCATATTTGGCTTAAGGAACTTTATCTGTGCTCATTTCAATCTCTGGTTTTATGCAGCACCCCAACTCACCTTTCCCCTTAAGCAAGCATAAGTTGGTTTTCTAAATTTGAGACCCTGTTCTGTTTTGGAATGCAGTTCCTGTGTAGCCAAGTTTACATTCCGTGTATTAGTGATATCTTATGATGTTTCTTTTTCTGTGTGACTTATTGCAGTTAGAATCATCGTACCTGAATCCACTCATTATGCTGCTACGGGCCTGATGACATAGATTTCATTGCTGAGTGATACTGCATTGTACGTAAGTACCACAAGTTCTTTATCCATTTTTCACTTTCTGTGATATTGAACTTGTACTGTAAACGAGGTTCTTGTAAATGGAGGCGTCCCAAACTTTGGGGTGGCTGTGTCTTTTTGATTTTAATTTCCCTAAGCTATAGGACCATAAGTGGAAGTGCCCTAGGCTCTGTTGCTTTGTTTTTTAGATGTTTCAGGAAACACCATACACTTCTCCCGAGTGGTTGTTGGCAATTTACATCCCGCCCATCAGCATAACAAGGCTCCCAGTTCTCCATGGCCTGTCCTGCCTTTCTGGATTTTACACTTTTTTCAGATGGCCCTTTTGACCGGGGGGAAGTGAGACTTCATTGTAGTGCAGATTTCCTTTGCAAGCTTGCTTGGTTGGCCAAAAAGGGCGTATGCGTTTTTTCCTGAATATATTCAGGAAAAAGCGCATACGCCCTTTTTGGCCAAGTGCATCATTGTGGACGTTCTGCCTCTTTTCCTATGCTTTCAATGCAATTCCAGTCTACCTCCTGAAATCGGTTTCCTGCAATTCTGCCCCGCTTTCAAGTCCTCTTGGCAGCCTTACTTCAGTCTATTTTTGGACGATAGCTGTCATTTATAACTCTGCAGGTTTGTGAATTACAGTGCCCCTGAGCTCCTTTCTTCAACTCGCTTTCTTGTGAGCTGGCCGCAACACCGCAGGATGGCTTCAGGCCCTAATCTGGTTCCGGCACGGCACGCTGAGCCTTTGGTTAATTCCTCTTCGTGGTGGGAAATGAGAGTTGAATTTGCCCGTCCAGACACCTCCAGCTAGCCTCTCATTGGTTCTCGCTATTCCTGTTCATCTTCCGCAGAAATTGCAAACTGGGCCAAACAGGAGGTTAAAGACACTGACTCTCCAAGTCGGGAGAGTGTTAGTAAAGCGTCTGGAATGTTGCACCCGAGTACCAGGGTACGAAAACTGAGACATATTTGAACACGTCTCCCGATCACATGGTTAATCATACTTTAGGTTCCACATGCATGTTTTAGCTGAAGGAAGAATACCTTAAACCTGGGTAGTTGAAACCCGTGGAATGGGTACCATGCAATATGACTTCAAAGGGTCTTCATTTGCTCACCGAACCTCTCCAATCCTATCACTGCTGCGTTTATGCCCCTGTACACATGCTTGATTCTCTTTCGGAGACATAGCAATCCATACGTTTTACGATACTTACTAGTCAGGTACATTCTTAGGCGTTTAATATGCGGTGTTGAGTCCATTTCGTTGAGCAAGGAGTAGCTCTTGTCTATTCCATATTTGACTTAAGGAACTTTATCTGTGCTCATTTCAATCTCTGGTTTTATGCAGCACCCCAACTCACCTTTCCCCTTAAGCAAGCATAAGTTGGTTTTCTAAATTTGAGACCCTGTTCTGTTTTGGAATGCAGTTCCTGTGTAGCCAAGTTTACATTCCGTGTATTACTGATATCTTATGATGTTTCTTTTTCTGTGTGACTTATTTCAGTTAGAATCATCGTACCTGAATCCACTCATTGTGCTGCTACGGGCCTGATGACATAGATTTCATTGCTGAGTGATACTGCGTTGTAAGTAAATACCACAAGTTCTTTATCCATTTTTCACTTTCTGCGATGTTGAACTTGTACTGTAAACGAGGTTCTTGTAAACAGAGGCGTCCCAAACTTTGGGGTGGCTGTGTCTTTTTGGTTTTAATTTCCCTAAGCTATAGGACCATAAGTGGAAGTGCCCTAGGTTCTGTTACTTTGTTTTTTAGTTGTTTCAGGAAACACCATACACTTCTCCCAAGTGGTTCTTGGCAATTTACATCCCGCCCATCAGCATAACAAGGCTCCCAGTTCTCCATGGCCTGTCCTGCCTTTCTGGATTTTACACTTTTTTCAGATGGCCCTTTTGACCGGGGGGAAGTGAGACTTCATTGTAGTGCAGATTTCCTTTGCAAGCTTGCTTGGTTGGCCAAAAAGGGCGTATGCGTTTTTTCCTGAATATATTCAGGAAAAAACGCATACGCCCTTTTTGGCCAAGTGCATCATTGTGGACGTTCTGCCTCTTTTCCTATGCTTTCAATGCAATTCCAGTCTACCTCCTGAAATCGGTTTCCTGCAATTCTGCCCCGCTTTCAAGTCCTCTTGGCAGCCTTACTTCAGTCTATTTTTGGACGATAGCTGTCATTTATAACTCTGCAGGTTTGTGAATTACAGTGCCCCTGAGCTCCTTTCTTCAACTCGCTTTCTTTTGAGCTGGCCGCAACACCGCAGGATGGCTTCAGGCCCTAATCTGGTTCCGGTACGGCACGCTGAGCCTTTGGTTATTTCCTCTTCCTGTTGGGAAATGAGAGTTAAATTTGCCCGTCCAGACACCTGCAGCTAGCCTCTCATTGGTTCTCCCTATTCCTGTTCATCTTCCGCAGAAATTGCAAACTGTGCCAAACAGGAGGTTAAAGGCGCTGACTCTCCAAGTCGGGAGAGTGTTAGTAAAGCGTCTGGAATGTTGCACCCGAGTACCAGGGGAGGAAAACTGAGACATATTTGAACACATCTCCCGTTCACATGGTTGATCATATTCTGGGTTCCACATGCATGTTTTAGCTGAAGGAAGAATACCTAAAACCTGGGTAGTTGAAACCCGTGGAATGGGTACCATGCAATATGACTTCAAAGGGTCTTCATTTGCTCACCGAACCTCTCCAATCATATCACTGCTGCGTTTATGCCCCTGTACACATGCTTGATTCTCTTTCGGAGACATAGCAATCCATAGGTTTTAAGATACTTACTAGTCAGGTACATTCTTAGGCGTTTAATATGCGGTGTTGAGTCCATTTCGTTGAGCAAGGAGTAGCTCTTGTCTATTCCATATTTGGCTTAAGGAACTTTATCTGTGCTCATTTCAATCTCTGGTTTTATGCAGCACCCCAACTCACCTTTACCCTTAAGCAAGCATAAGTTGGTTTTCTAAATTTGAGACCCTGTTCTGTTCTGTAATTCAGTTCCTGTGTAGCCAAGTTTACATTCCGTGTATTACTGATATCTTATGATGTTTCTTTTTCTGTGTGACTTATTTCAGTTAGAATCATCATACCTGAATCCACTCATTGTGCTGCTAAGGGCCTGATGACACAGATTTCATTGCTGAGTGATATTGCTTTGTAAGTAAATACCACAACTTCTTTATCCATTTTTCACTTTCTGCGATGTTGAACTTGTACTGTAAACGAGGTTCTTGTAAACAGAGCCGTTCCAAACTTTGGGGTGGCTGTGTCTTTTTGATTTTAATTTCCCTAAGCTATAGGACCATAAGTGGGAGTGCCCTAGGTTCTCTTGCTTTGTTTTTTAGATGTTTCAGGAAACACCATACACTTCTCCCGAGTGGTTGTTGGCAATTTACATCCCGCCCATCAGCATAACAAGGCTCCCAGTTCTCCATGGCCTGTCCTGCCTTTCTGGATTTTACACTTTTTACAGATGGCCCTTTTGACTGGGGGGAAGTGAGACTTCATTGTAGTGCAGATTTCCCTTGCAAGCTTGCTTGGTTGGCCAAAAAGGGCGTATGCGTTTTTTCCTGAATATATTCAGGAAATATATTCAGGAAATATATTCAGGAAATATATTTCAACTACCAAAGGGTCTTCAGGAATATATTCAGGAAAAAACGCATACGCCCTTTTTGGCCAAGTGCATCATTGTGGACGTTCTGCCTCTTTTCCTATGCTTTCAATGCAATTCCAGTCTACCTCCTGAAATCGGTTTCCTGCAATTCTGCCCCGCTTTCAAGTCCTCTTGGCAGCCTTACTTCAGTCTATTTTTGGACGATAGCTGTCATTTATAACTCTGCAGGTTTGTGAATTACAGTGCCCCTGAGCTCCTTTCTTCAACTCGCTTTCTTGTGACCTGGCCGCAACACCGCAGGATGGCTTCAGGCCCTAATCTGGTTCCGGCACGGCACGCTGAGCCTTTGGTTAATTCCTCTTCCTGGTGGGAAATGAGAGTTAAATTTGCCCGTCCAGACACCTCCAGCTAGTCTCTCATTGGTTCTCGCTATTCCTGTTCATCTTCCGCAGAAATTGCAAACTGGGCCAAACAGGAGGTTAAAGACACTGACTCTCCAAGTCGGGAGAGTGTTAGTAAAGCGTCTGGAATGTTGCACCCGAGTACCAGGGTACGAAAACTGAGACATATTTGAACACGTCTCCCGATCACATGGTTGATCATACTCTAGGTTCCACATGCATGTTTTAGCTGAAGGAAGAATACCTTAAACCTGGGTAGTTGAAACCCGTGGAATGGGTACCATGCAATATGACTTCAAAGGGTCTTCATTTGCTCACCGAACCTCTCCAATCCTATCACTGCTGCGTTTATGCCCCTGTACACATGCTTGATTCTCTTTCGGAGACATAGCAATCCATAGGTTTTACGATACTTACTAGTCAGGTACATTCTTAGGCGTTTAATATGCGGTGTTGAGTCCATTTCGTTGAGCAAGGAGTAGCTCTTGTCTATTCCATATTTGACTTAAGGAACTTTATCTGTGCTCATTTCAATCTCTGGTTTTATGCAGCACCCCAACTCACCTTTCCCCTTAAGCAAGCATAAGTTGGTTTTCTAAATTTGAGACCCTGTTCTGTTTTGGAATGCAGTTCCTGTGTAGCCAAGTTTACATTCCGTGTATTAGTGATATCTTATGATGTTTCTTTTTCTGTGTGACTTATTTCAGTTAGAATCATCGTACCTGAATCCACTCATTGTGCTGCTACGGGCCTGATGACATAGATTTCATTGCTGAGTGATACTGCGTTGTAAGTAAATACCACAACTTCTTTATCCATTTTTCACTTTCTGCAATGTTGAACTTGTACTGTAAACGAGGTTCTTGTAAACAGAGGCGTCCCAAACTTTGGGGTGGCTGTGTCTTTTTGGTTTTAATTTCCCTAAGCTATAGGACCATAAGTGGAAGTGCCCTAGGCTCTGTTGCTTTGTTTTTTAGATGTTTCAGGAAACACCATACACTTCTCCCGAGTGTCTGTTGGCAATTTACATCCCGCCCATCAGCATAACAAGGCTCCCAGTTCTCCATGGCCTGTCCTGCCTTTCTGGATTTTACACTTTTTTCAGATGGCCCTTTTGACCGGGGGGAAGTGAGACTTCATTGTAGTGCAGATTTCCTTTGCAAGCTTGCTTGGTTGGCCAAAAAGGGCGTATGCGTTTTTTCCTGAATATATTCAGGAAAAAACGCATACGCCCTTTTTGGCCAAGTGCATCATTGTGGACGTTCTGCCTCTTTTCCTATGCTTTCAATGCAATTCCAGTCTACCTCCTGAAATCGGTTTCCTGCAATTCTGCCCCGCTTTCAAGTCCTCTTGGCAGCCTTACTTCAGTCTATTTTTGGACGATAGCTGTCATTTATAACTCTGCAGGTTTGTGAATTACAGTGCCCCTGAGCTCCTTTCTTCAACTCGCTTTCTTGTGACCTGGCCGCAACACCGCATGATGGCTTCAGGCCCTAATCTGTTTCCGGCCCGGCATGCTGAGCCTTTGGTTATTTCCTCTTCCTGGTGGGAAATGAGAGTTAAATTTGCCCGTTCAGACACCTCCAGCTAGTCTCTCATTGGTTCTCGCTATTCCTGTTCATCTTCCGCAGAAATTGCAAACTGGGCCAAACAGGAGGTTAAAGGGACTGACTCTCCAAGTCGGGAGAGTGTTAGTAAAGCGTCTGGAATGTTGCACCCGAGTACCAGGGGAGGAAAACTGAGACATATTTGAACACGTCTCCCGTTCACATGGTTGATCATACTCTGGGTTCCACATGCATGTTTTAGCTGAAGGAAGAATACCTTAAACCTGGAGACTTGAGACCCGTGGAATGGGTACCATGCAATATGACTTCAAAGGGTCTTCATTTGCTCACCGAACCTCTCCAATCCTATCACTGCTGCGTTTATCCCCCTGTACACACGCTTGATTCTCTTTTGGAGACATAGCAATCCATAGGTTTTAAGATACTTACTAGTCAGGTACATTCTTAGGCGTTTAATATGGGGTGTTGAGTCCATTTCGTTGAGCAAGGAGTAGCTCTTGTCTATTCCATATTTGGCTTAAGGAACTTTATCTGTGCTCATTTCAATCTCTGGTTTTATGCAGCACCCCAACTCACCTTTCCCCTTAAGCAAGCATAAGTTGGTTTTCTAAATTTGAGACCCTGTTCTGTTTTGGAATGCAGTTCCTGTGTAGCCAAGTTTACATTCCGTGTATTAGTGATATCTTATGATGTTTCTTTTTCTGTGTGACTTATTGCAGTTAGAATCATCGTACCTGAATCCACTCATTATGCTGCTACGGGCCTGATGACATAGATTTCATTGCTGAGTGATACTGCATTGTACGTAAGTACCACAAGTTCTTTATCCATTTTTCACTTTCTGTGATATTGAACTTGTACTGTAAACGAGGTTCTTGTAAACGGAGGCGTCCCAAACTTTGGGGTGGCTGTGTCTTTTTGATTTTAATTTCCCTAAGCTATAGGACCATAAGTGGAAGTGCCCTAGGCTCTGTTGCTTTGTTTTTTAGATGTTTCAGGAAACACCATACACTTCTCCCGAGTGGTTGTTGGCAAATTACATCCCGCCCATCAGCATAACAAGGCTCCCAGTTCTCCATCGCCTGTCCTGCCTTTCTGGATTTTACACTTTTTTCAGATGGCCCTTTTGACCGGGGGGAAGTGAGACTTCATTGTAGTGCAGATTTCCTTTGCAAGCTTGCTTGGTTGGCCAAGAAGGACGTATGCGTTTTTTCCTGAATATATTCAGGAAAAAATGCATACGCCCTTTTTGGCCAAGTGCATCATTGTGGACGTTCTGCCTCTTTTCCTATGCTTTCAATGCAATTCCAGTCTACCTCCTGAAATCGGTTTCCTGCAATTCTGCCCCGCTTTCAAGTCCTCTTGGCAGCCTTACTTCAGTCTATTTTTGGACGATAGCTGTCATTTATAACTCTGCAGGTTTGTGAATTACAGTGCCCCTGAGCTCCTTTCTTCAACTCGCTTTCTTGTGAGCTGGCCGCAACACCGCAGGATGGCTTCAGGCCCTAATCTGGTTCCGGCACGGCACGCTGAGCCTTTGGTTAATTCCTCTTCCTGGTGGGAAATGAGAGTTAAATTTGCCCGTCCAGACACCTCCAGCTAGTCTCTCATTGGTTCTCGCTATTCCTGTTCATCTTCCGCAGAAATTGCAAACTGGGCCAAACAGGAGGTTAAAGACACTGACTCTCCAAGTCGGGAGAGTGTTAGTAAAGCGTCTGGAATGTTGCACCCGAGTACCAGGGTACGAAAACTGAGACATATTTGAACACGTCTCCCGATCACATGGTTGATCATACTCTGGGTTCCACATGCATGTTTTAGCTGAAGGAAGAATACCTAAAACCTGGGTAGTTGAAACCCGTGGAATGGGTCCCATGCAATATGACTTCAAAGGGTCTTCATTTGCTCACCGAACCTCTCCAATCCTATCACTGCTGCGTTTATGCCCCTGTACACATGCTTGATTCTCTTTCGGAGACATAGCAATCCATAGGTTTTAAGATACTTACTAGTCAGGTACATTCTTAGGCGTTTAATATGCGGTGTTGAGTCCATTTCGTTGAGCAAGGAGTAGCTCTTGTCTATTCCATATTTGACTTAAGGAACTTTATCTGTGCTCATTTCAATCTCTGGTTTTATGCAGCACCCCAACTCACCTTTCCCCTTAAGCAAGCATAAGTTGGTTTTCTAAATTTGAGACCCTGTCCTGTTCTGTAATTCAGTTCCTGTGTAGCCAAGTTTATATTCCATGTATTACTGATATCTTATGATGTTTCTTTTTCTGTGTGACTTATTTCAGTTAGAATCATCATACCTGAATCCACTCATTGTGCTGCTAAGGGCCTGATGACACAGATTTCATTGCTGAGTGATATTGCTTTGTAAGTAAATACCACAACTTCTTTATCCATTTTTCACTTTCTGCGATGTTGAACTTGTACTGTAAACGAGGTTCTTGTAAACAGAGCCGTTCCAAACTTTGGGGTGGCTGTGTCTTTTTGATTTTAATTTCCCTAAGCTATAGGACCATAAGTGGAAGTGCCCTAGGTTCTCTTGCTTTGTTTTTTAGATGTTTCAGGAAACACCATACACTTCTCCCGAGTGGTTGTTGGCAATTTACATCCCGCCCATCAGCATAACAAGGCTCCCAGTTCTCCATGGCCTGTCCTGCCTTTCTGGACTATACACTTTTTTCAGATGGCCCTTTTGACCGGGGGGAAGTGAGACTTCATTGTAGTGCAGATTTCCTTTGCAAGCTTGCTTGGTTGGCCAAAAAGGGCGTATGCGTTTTTTCCTGAATATATTCAGGAAATATATTCAGGAAATATATTCAGGAAATATATTTCAACTACCAAAGGGTCTTCAGGAATATATTCAGGAAAAAACGCATACGCCCTTTTTGGCCAAGTGCATCATTGTGGACGTTCTGCCTCTTTTCCTATGCTTTCAATGCAATTCCAGTCTACCTCCTGAAATCGGTTTCCTGCAATTCTGCCCCGCTTTCAAGTCCTCTTGGCAGCCTTACTTCAGTCTATTTTTGGACGATAGCTGTCATTTATAACTCTGCAGGTTTGTGAATTACAGTGCCCCTGAGCTCCTTTCTTCAACTCGCTTTCTTGTGAGCTGGCCGCAACACCGCAGGATGGCTTCAGGCCCTAATCTGGTTCCGGCACGGCACGCTGAGCCTTTGGTTAATTCCTCTTCCTGGTGGGAAATGAGAGTTAAATTTGCCCGTCCAGACACCTCCAGCTAGCCTCTCATTGGTTCTCGCTATTCCTGTTCATCTTCCGCAGAAATTGCAAACTGGGCCAAACAGGAGGTTAAAGACACTGACTCTCCAAGTCGGGAGAGTGTTAGTAAAGCGTCTGGAATGTTGCACCCGAGTACCAGGGTACGAAAACTGAGACATATTTGAACACGTCTCCCGATCACATGGTTGATCATACTCTAGGTTCCACATGCATGTTTTAGCTGAAGGAAGAATACCTTAAACCTGGGTAGTTGAAACCCGTGGAATGGGTACCATGCAATATGACTTCAAAGGGTCTTCATTTGCTCACCGAACCTCTCCAATCCTATCACTGCTGCGTTTATGCCCCTGTACACATGCTTGATTCTCTTTCGGAGACATAGCAATCCATAGGTTTTACGATACTTACTAGTCAGGTACATTCTTAGGCGTTTAATATGCGGTGTTGAGTCCATTTCGTTGAGCAAGGAGTAGCTCTTGTCTATTCCATATTTGACTTAAGGAACTTTATCTGTGCTCATTTCAATCTCTGGTTTTATGCAGCACCCCAACTCACCTTTCCCCTTAAGCAAGCATAAGTTGGTTTTCTAAATTTGAGACCCTGTTCTGTTTTGGACTGCAGTTCCTGTGTAGCCAAGTTTACATTCCGTGTATTAGTGATATCTTATGATGTTTCTTTTTCTGTGTGACTTATTTCAGTTAGAATCATCGTACCTGAATCCACTCATTGTGCTGCTACGGGCCTGATGACATAGATTTCATTGCTGAGTGATACTGCGTTGTAAGTAAATACCACAATTTCTTTATCCATTTTTCACTTTCTGCAATGTTGAACTTGTACTGTAAACGAGGTTCTTGTAAACAGAGGCGTCCCAAATTTTGGGGTGGCTGTGTCTTTTTGGTTTTAATTTCCCTAAGCTATAGGACCATAAGTGGAAGTGCCCTAGGTTCTGTTACTTTGTTTTTTAGTTGTTTCAGGAAACACCATACACTTCTCCCAAGTGGTTCTTGGCAATTTACATCCCGCCCATCAGCATAACAAGGCTCCCAGTTCGCCATGACCTGTCCTGCCTTTCTGGATTTTACACTTTTTTCAGATGGCCCTTTTGACCGGGGGGAAGTGAGACTTCATTGTAGTGCAGATTTCCTTTGCAAGCTTGCTTGGTTGGCCAAAAAGGGCGTATGCGTTTTTTCCTGAATATATTCAGGAAAAAACGCATACGCCCTTTTTGGCCAAGTGCATCATTGTGGACGTTCTGCCTCTTTTCCTATGCTTTCAATGCAATTCCAGTCTACCTCCTGAAATCGGTTTCCTGCAATTCTGCCCCGCTTTCAAGTCCTCTTGGCAGCCTTACTTCAGTCTATTTTTGGACGATAGCTGTCATTTATAACTCTGCAGGTTTGTGAATTACAGTGCCCCTGAGCTCCTTTCTTCAACTCGCTTTCTTGTGAGCTGGCCGCAACACCGCAGGATGGCTTCAGGCCCTAATCTGGTTCTGGCCCGGCATGCTGAGCCTTTGGTTAATTCCTCTTCCTGGTGGGAAATGAGAGTTAAATTTGCCCGTCCAAACACCTCCAGCTAGCCTCTCATTGGTTCTCGCTATTCCTGTTCATCTTCCGCAGAAATTGCAAACTGGGCCAAACAGGAGGTTAAAGGGACTGACTGTCTAAGTGGGGAGAGTGTTAGTAAAGCGTCTGGAATGTTGCACCCGAGTACCAGGGTACGAAAACTGAGACATATTTGAACACGTCTCCCGTTCACATGGTTGATCATACTTGGGTTCCACATACATGTTTTAGCTGAAGGAAGAATACCTTAAACCTGGGTAGTTGAAACCCGTGGAATGGGTACCATGCAATATGACTTCAAAGGGTCTTCATTTGCTCACCGAACCTCTCCAATCCTATCACTGCTGCGTTTATGCCCCTGTACACATGCTTGATTCTCTTTCGGAGACATAGCAATCCATAGGTTTTAAGATACTTACTAGTCAGGTACATTCTTAGGCGTTTAATATGGGGTGTTGAGTCCATTTCGTTGAGCAAGGAGTAGCTCTTGTCTATTCCATATTTGGCTTAAGGAACTTTATCTGTGCTCATTTCAATCTCTGGTTTTATGCATCACCCCAACTCACCTTTACCCTTAAGCAAGAATAAGTTGGTTTTCTAAATTTGAGACCCTGTTCTGTTCTGTAATTCAGTTCCTGTGTAGCCAAGTTTCCATTCCGTGTATTACTGATATCTTATGATGTTTCTTTTTCTGTGTGACTTATTTCAGTTAGAATCATCATACCTGAATCCACTCATTGTGCTGCTAAGGGCCTGATGACACAGATTTCATTGCTGAGTGATATTGCTTTGTAAGTAAATACCACAACTTCTTTATCCATTTTTCACTTTCTGCGATGTTGAACTTGTACTGTAAACGAGGTTTTTGTAAACAGAGCCATTCGAAACTTTGGGGTGGCTGTGTCTTTTTGATTTTAATTTCCCTAAGCTATAGGACCATAAGTGGAAGTGCCCTAGGTTCTGTTGCTTTGTTTTTTAGATGTTCCAGGAAACACCATACACTTCTCCCGAGTGGTTGTTGGCAATTTACATCCCGCCCATCAGCATAACAAGGCTCCCAGTTCTCCATGGCCTGTCCTGCCTTTCTGGATTTTACACTTTTTTCAGATGGCCCTTTTGACCGGGGGGAAGTGAGACTTCATTGTAGTGCAGATTTCCTTTGCAAGCTTGCTTGGTTGGCCAAAAAGGGCGTATGCGTTTTTTCCTGAATATATTCAGGAAAAAACGCATACGCCCTTTTTGGCCAAGTGCATCATTGTGGACGTTCTGCCTCTTTTCCTATGCTTTCAATGCAATTCCAGTCTACCTCCTGAAATCGGTTTCCTGCAATTCTGCCCCTCTTTCAAGTCCTCTTGGCAGCCTTACTTCAGTCTATTTTTGGACGATAGCTGTCATTTATAACTCTGCAGGTTTGTGAATTACAGTGCCCCTGAGCTCCTTTCTTCAACTCGGTTTCTTTTGAGCTGGCCGCAACACCGCAGGATGGCTTCAGGCCCTAATCTGGTTCCGGTACGGCACGCTGAGCCTTTGGTTATTTCCTCTTCCTGTTGGGAAATGAGAGTTAAATTTGCCCGTCCAGACACCTCCAGCTAGCCTCTCATTGGTTCTCGCTATTCCTGTTCATCTTCCGCAGAAATTGCAAACTGTGCCAAACAGGAGGTTAAAGGCGCTGACTCTCCAAGTGGGGAGAGTGTTAGTAAAGCGTCTGGAATGTTGCACCCGAGTACCAGGGGAGGAAAACTGAGACATATTTGAACACGTCTCCCGATCACATGGTTGATCATACTCTGGGTTCCACATGCATGTTTTAGCTGAAGGAAGAATACCTAAAACCTGGGTAGTTGACACCCGTGGAATGGGTACCATGCAATATGACTTCAAAGGGTCTTCATTTGCTCACCGAACCTCTCCAATCCTATCACTGCTGCGTTTATGCCCCTGTACACATGCTTGATTCTCTTTCGGAGACATAGCAATCCATAGGTTTTAAGATACTTACTAGTCAGGTACATTCTTAGGCGTTTAATATGCGGTGTTGAGTCCATTTCGTTGAGCAAGGAGTAGCTCTTGTCTATTCCATATTTGGCTTAAGGAACTTTATCTGTGCTCATTTCAATCTCTGGTTTTATGCAGCAACCCAACTCACCTTTACCCTTAAGCAAGCATAAGTTGGTTTTCTAAATTTGAGAACCTGTTCTGTTTTGGAATTCAGTTCCTGTGTAGCCAAGTTTACATTCCGTGTATTAGTGATATCATATGATGTTTCTTTTTCTGTGTGACTTATTTCAGTTAGAATCATCGTACCTGAATATACTCATTATGCTGCTACGGGCCTGATGACATAGATTTCATTGCTGAGTGATACTGCATTGTACGTAAGTACCACAAGTTCTTTATCCATTTTTCACTTTCTGCGATGTTGAACTTGTACTGTAAAAGAGGTTCTTGTAAACAGAGCCGTTCCAAACTTTGGGGTGGCTGTGTCTTTTTGATTTTAATTTCCCTAAGCTATAGGACCATAAGTGGAAGTGCCCTACGCTCTGTTGCTTTGTTTTTTAGATGTTTCAGGAAACACCATACACTTCTCCCGAGTGTCTGTTGGCAATTTACATCCCGCCCTTCAGCATAACAAGGCTCCCAGTTCTCCATGGCCTGTCCTGCCTTTCTGGATTTTACACTTTTTTCAGATGGCCCTTTTGACCGGGGGGAAGTGAGACTTCATTGTAGTGCAGATTTCCTTTGCAAGCTTGCTTGGTTGGCCAAAAAGGGCGTATGCGTTTTTTCCTGAATATATTCAGGAAAAAACGCATACGCCCTTTTTGGCCAAGTGCATCATTGTGGACGTTCTGCCTCTTTTCCTATGCTTTCAATGCAATTCCAGTCTACCTCCTGAAATCGGTTTCCTGCAATTCTGCCCCGCTTTCAAGTCCTCTTGGCAGCCTTACTTCAGTCTATTTTTGGACGATAGCTGTCATTTATAACTCTGCAGGTTTGTGAATTACAGTGCCCCTGAGCTCCTTTCTTCAACTCGCTTTCTTGTGACCTGGCCGCAACACCGCAGGATGGCTTCAGGCTCTAATCTGGTTCCGGCACGGAACGCTGAGCCTTTGGTTAATTCCTCTTCCTGGTGGGAAATGAGAGTTAAATTTGCCCGTCCAGACACCTCCAGCTAGTCTCTCATTGGTTCTCACTATTCCTGTTCATCTTCCGCAGAAATTGCAAACTGGGCCAAACAGGAGGTTAAAGGCACTGACTCTCCAAGTAGGGAGAGTGTTAGTAAAGCGTCTGGAATGTTGCACCCGAGTACCAGGGTACGAAAACTGAGACATATTTGAACACGTCTCCCGATCACATGGTTGATCATACTCTAGGTTCCACATGCATGTTTTAGCTGAAGGAAGAATACCTTAAACCTGGGTAGTTGAAACCCGTGGAATGGGTACCATGAAATATGACTTCAAAGGGTCTTCATTTGCTCACCGAACCTCTCCAATCCTATCACTGCTGCGTTTATGCCCCTGTACACATGCTTGATTCTCTTTTGGAGACATAGCAATCCATAGGTTTTAAGATACTTACAAGTCAGGTACATTCTTAGGCGTTTAATATGCGGTGTTGAGTCCATTTCGTTGAGCAAGGAGTAGCTCTTGTCTATTCCATATTTGGCTTAAGGAACTTTATCTGTGCTCATTTCAATCTCTGGTTTTATGCAGCACCCCAACTCACCTTTCCCCTTAAGCAAGCATAAGTTGGTTTTCTAAATTTGAGACCCTGTTCTGTTCTGTAATTCAGTTCCTGTGTAGCCAAGTTTACATTCCGTGTATTACTGATATCTTATGATGTTTCTTTTTCTGTGTGACTTATTTCAGTTAGAATCATCGTACCTGAATCCACTCATTGTGCTGCTAAGGGCCTGATGACACAGATTTCATTGCTGAGTGATATTGCTTTGTAAGTAAATACCACAACTTCTTTATCCATTTTTCACTTTCTGCGATGTTGAACTTGTACTGTAAACGAGGTTCTTGTAAACAGAGCCGTTCGAAAATTTGGGGTGGCTGTGTCTTTTTGATTTTAAATTCCCTAAGCTATAGGACCATAAGTGGAAGTGCCCTAGGCTCTGTTGCTTTGTTTTTTAGATGTTTCAGGAAACACCATACACTTCTCCCAAGTGTCTGTTGGCAATTTACATCCCGCCCATCAGCATAACAAGGCTCCCAGTTCTCCATGGCCTGTCCTACCTTTCTGGATTTTACACTATTTTCAGATGGCCCTTTTGACCGGGGGGAAGTGAGACTTCATTGTAGTGCAGATTTCCGTTGCAAGCTTGCTTGGTTGGCCAAAAAGGGCGTATGCGTTTTTTCCTGAATATATTCAGGAAAAAACGCATACGCCCTTTTTGGCCAAGTGCATCACTGTGGACTTTCTGCCTCTTTTCCTATGCTTTCAATGCAATTCCAGTCTACCTCCTGAAATCGGTTTCCTGCAATTCTGCCCCGCTTTCAAGTCCTCTTGGCAGCCTTACTTCAGTCTATTTTTGGACGATAGCTGTCATTTATAACTCTGCAGGTTTGTGAATTACAGTGCCCCTGAGCTCCTTTCTTCAACTCGCTTTCTTTTGAGCTGGCCGCAACACCGCAGGATGGCTTCAGGCCCTAATCTGGTTCCAGCACGGCACACTGAGCCTTTGGTTATTTCCTCTTCCTGGTGGGAAATGAGAATTAAATTTGCCCGTCCAGAAACCTCCAGCTAGCCTCTCATTGGTTTTCGCTATTCCTGTTCATCTTCCGCAGAAATTGCAAACTGAGCCAAACAGGAGGTTAAAGGCGCTGACTCTCCAAGTGGGGAGAGTGTTAGTAAAGCGTCTGGAATGTTGCACCCGAGTACCAGGGGAGGAAAACTGAGACATATTTGAACACGTCTCCCGTTCACATGGTTGATCATACTTGGGTTCCACATGCATGTTTTAGCTGAAGGAAGAATACCTTAAACCTGGAGAGTTGAGACCCGTGGAATGGGTACCATGCAATATGACTTCAAAGGGTCTTCATTTGCTCACCGAACCTCTCCAATCCTATCACTGCTGCGTTTATATCCCTGTACACACGCTTGATTCTCTTTTGGAGACATAGCAATCCATAGGTTTTACGATACTTACTAGTCAGGTACATTCTTAGGCGTTTAATATGCGGTGTTGAGTCCATTTCGTTGAGCAAGGAGTAGCTCTTGTCTATTCCATATTTGACTTAAGGAACTTTATCTGTGCTCATTTCAATCTCTGGTTTTATGCAGCACCCCAACTCACCTTTACCCTTAAGCAAGCATAAGTTGGTTTTCTAAATTTGAGACCCTGTTCTGTTTTGGAATGCAGTTCCTGTGTAGCCAAGTTTACATTCCGTGTATTAGTGATATCTTATGATGTTTCTTTTTCTGTTTGACTTATTTCAGTTAGAATCATCGTACCTGAATCCACTCATTATGCTGCTACGGGCCTGATGACATAGATTTCATTGCTGAGTGATACTGCGTTGTAAGTAAATACCACAAGTTCTTTATCCATTTTTCACTTTCTGCGGTGTTGAACTTGTACTGTAAATGAGGTTCTTGTAAACAGAGGCGTCCCAAACTTTGGGGTGGCTGTATCTTTTTGATTTTAATTTCCCTAGGCTATAGGACCATAAGTGGCAGTGCCCTAGGCTCTGTTGCTTTGTTTTTTAGATGTTTCAGGAAACACCATACACTTCTCCCTAGTGGTTGTTGGCAATTTACATCCCGCCCATCAGCATAACAAGGCTCCCAGTTCTCCATGGCCTGTCCTGCCTTTCTGGATTTTACACTTTTTTCAGATGGCCCTTTTGACTGGGGGGAATTGAGACTTCATTGTAGTGCAGATTTCCTTTGCAAGCTTGCTTGGTTGGCCAAAAAGGGCGTATGCGTTTTTTCCTGAATATATTCAGGAAAAAACGCATACGCCCTTTTTGGCCAAGTGCATCATTGTGGACGTTCTGCCTCTTTTCCTGTGCTTTCAATGCAATTCCAGTCTACCTCCTGAAATCGGTTTCCTGCAATTCTGCCCCGCTTTCAAGTCCTCTTGGCAGCCTTACTTCAGTCTATTTTTGGACAATAGCTGTCATTTATAACTCTGCAGGTTTGTGAATTACAGTGCCCCTGAGCTCCTTTCTTCAACTTGCTTTCTTGTGACCTGGCCGCAACACTGCAGGATGGCTTCAGGCCCTAATCTGGTTCCGGCACGGCACGCTGAGCCTTTGGTTATTTCCTCTTCCTGGTGGGAAATGAGAGTTAAATTTGCCCGTCCAGACACCTCCAGCTAGTCTCTCATTGGTTCTCGCTATTCCTGTTCATCTTCCACAGAAATTGCAAACTGTGCCAAACAGGAGGTTAAAGGCGCTGACTCTCCAAGTGGGGAGAGTGTTAGTAAAGCGTCTGAAATGTTGCACCCGAGTACCAGGGGAGGAAAACTGAGACATATTTGAACACGTCTCCCGTTCACATGGTTGATCATACTTGGGTTCCACATGCATGTTTTAGCTGAAGGAAGAATATCTTAAACCTGGAGAGTTGAGACCCATGGAATGGGTACCATGCAATATGACTTCAAAGGGTCTTCATTTGCTCACCGAACCTCTCCAATCCTATCACTGCTGCATTTATGCCCCTGTACACATGCTTGATTCTCTTTTGGAGACATAGCAATCCATAGGTTTTACGATACTTACTAGTCAGGTACATTCTTAGGCGTTTAATATGCGGTGTTGAGTCCATTTCGTTGAGCAAGGAGTAGCTCTTGTCTATTCCATATTTGGCTTAAGGAACTTTATCTGTGCTCATTTCAATCTCTGGTTTTATGCAGCACCCCAACTCACCTTTCCCCTTAAGCAAGCATAAGTTGGTTTTCTAAATTTGAGACCCTGTTCTGTTCTGTAATTCAGTTCCTGTGTAGCCAAGTTTACATTCCGTGTATTACTGATATCTTATGATGTTTCTTTTTCTGTGTGACTTATTTCAGTTAGAATCATCATACCTGAATCCACTCATTGTGCTGCTACGGGCCTGATGACACAGATTTCATTGCTGAGTGATATTGCTTTGTAAGTAAATACCACAACTTCTTTATCCATTTTTCACTTTCTGCGATGTTGAACTTGTACTGTAAACGAGGTTCTTGTAAACAGAGCCGTTCCAAACTTTGGGGTGGCTGTGTCTTTTTGATTTTAATTTCCCTAAGCTATAGGACCATAAGTGGAAGTGCCCTAGGTTCTGTTGCTTTGTTTTTTAGATGTTTCAGGAAACACCATACACTTCTCCCGAGTGGTTGTTGGCAATTTACATCCCGCCCATCAGCATAACAAGGCTCCCAGTTCTCCATGGCCTGTCCTGCCTTTCTGGATTTTACACTTTTTTCAGATGGCCCTTTTGACCGGGGGGAAGTGAGACTTCATTTTAGTGCAGATTTCCTTTGCAAGCTTGCTTGGTTGGCCAAAAAGGGCGTATGCGTTTTTTCCTGAATATATTCAGGAAAAAACGCATACGCCCTTTTTGGCCAAGTGCATCATTGTGGACGTTCTGCCTCTTTTCCTATGCTTTCAATGCAATTCCAGTCTACCTCCTGAAATCGGTTTCCTGCAATTCTGCCCCGCTTTCAAGTCCTCTTGGCAGCCTTACTTCAGTCTATTTTTGGACGATAGCTCTCATTTATAACTCTGCAGGTTTGTGAATTACAGTGCCCCTGAGCTCCTTTCTTCAACTCGGTTTCTTTTGAGCTGGCCGCAACACCGCAGGATGGCTTCAGGCCCTAATCTGGTTCTGGCATGGCACGCTGAGCCTTTGGTTAATTCCTCTTCCTGGTGGGAAATGAGAGTTAAATTTGCCCGTCCAGACACCTCCAGCTAGTCTCTCATTGGTTCTCGCTATTCCTGTTCATCTTCCGCAGAAATTGCAAACTGGGCCAAACAGGAGGTTAAAGGGACTGACTCTCCAAGTGGGGAGAGTGTTAGTAAAGCGTCTGGAATGTTGCACCCGAGTACCAGGGGAGGAAAACTGAGACATATTTGAACACGTCTCCCGTTCACATGGTTGATCATACTCTGGGTTCCACATGCATGTTTTAGCTGAAGGAAGAATACCTTAAACATGGAGAGTTGAGACCCGTGGAATGGGTACCATGCAATATGACTTCAAAGGGTCTTCATTTGCTCACCGAACCTCTCCAATCCTATCACTGCTGCGTTTATGCCCCTGTACACACGCTTGATTCTCTTTTGGAGACATAGCAACCCATAGGTTTTAAGATACTTACTAGTCAGGTACATTCTTAGGCGTTTAATATGGGGTGTTGAGTCCATTTCGTTGAGCAAGGAGTAGCTCTTGTCTATTCCATATTTGGCTTAAGGAACTTTATCTGTGCTCATTTCAATCTCTGGTTTTATGCAGCACCCCAACTCACCTTTCCCCTTAAGCAAGCATAAGTTGGTTTTCTAAATTTGAGACCCTGTTCTGTTTTGGAATGCAGTTCCTGTGTAGCCAAGTTTACATTCCGTGTATTACTGATATCTTATGATGTTTCTTTTTCTGTGTGACTTATTTCAGTTAGAATCATCATACCTGAATCCACTCATTGTGCTGCTAAGGCCCTGATGACACAGATTTCATTGCTGAGTGATATTGCTTTGTAAGTAAATACCACAACTTTTTTATCCATTTTTCACTTTCTGCGATGTTGAACTTGTACTCTAAACGAGGTTCTTGTAAACAGAGCCGTTCGAAACTTTGGGGTGGCTGTGTCTTTTTGATTTTAAATTCCCTAAGCTATAGGACCATAAGTGGAAGTGCCCTAGGCTCTGTTGCTTTGTTTTTTAGATGTTTCAGGAAACACCATACACTTCTCCCGAGTGGTTGTTGGCAATTTACATCCCGCCCATCAGCATAACAAGGCTCCCAGTTCTCCATGGCCTGTCCTGCCTTTCTGGATTTTACACTTTTTTCAGATGGCCCTTTTGACCGGGGGGAAGTGAGACTTCATTGTAGTGCAGATTTCCTTTGCAAGCTTGCTTGGTTGGCCAAAAAGGGCGTATGCGTTTTTTCCTGAATATATTCAGGAAAAAACGCATACGCCCTTTTTGGCCAAGTGCATCATTGTGGACGTTCTGCCTCTTTTCCTATGCTTTCAATGCAATTCCAGTCTACCTCCTGAAATCGGTTTCCTGCAATTCTGCCCCGCTTTCAAGTCCTCTTGGCAGCCTTACTTCAGTCTATTTTTGGACGATAGCTGTCATTTATAACTCTGCAGGTTTGTGAATTACAGTGCCCCTGAGCTCCTTTCTTCAACTCGCTTTCTTTTGAGCTGTCCGCAACACCGCAGGATGGCTTCAGGCCCTAATTTGGTTCCGGCCTGGCATGCTGAGCCTTTGGTTATTTCCTATTCCTGGTGGGAAATGAGAGTTAAATTTGCCCGTCCACACACCTCCAGCTAGCCTCTCATTGGTTCTCGCTATTCCTGTTCATCTTCCGCAGAAATTGCAAACTGGGCCAAACAGGAGGTTAAAGGGACTGACTCTCCAAGTGGGGAGAGTGTTAGTAAAGCGTCTGGAATGTTGCACCCGAGTACCAGGGGAGGAAAACTGAGACATATTTGAATACGTCTCCCATTCACATGGTTGATCATACTCTGGGATCCACATGCATGTTTTAGCTGAAGGAAGAATACCTTAAACCAGGAGAGTTGAGACCCGTGTAATGGGTACCATGCAATATGACTTCAAAGGGTCTTCATATGCTCACCGAACCTCTCCAATCCTATCACTGCTGCGTTTATGCCCCTGTACACATGCTTGATTCTCTTTCGGAGACATAGCAATCCATAGGTTTTAAGATACTTACTAGTCAGGTATATTCTTAGGCGTTTAATATGGGGTGTTGAGTCCATTTCGTTGAGCAAGGAGTAGCTCTTGTCTATTCCATATTTGGCTTAAGGAACTTTATCTGTGCTCATTTCAATCTCTTGTTTTATGCAGAACCCCAACTCACCTTTACCCTTAAGCAAGCATAAGTTGGTTTTCTAAATTTGAGACCCTGTTCTGTTCTGTAATTCAGTTCCTGTGTAGCCAAGTTTACATTCCGTGTATTACTGATATCTTATGATGTTTCTTTTTCTGTGTGACTTATTTCAGTTAGAATCATCATACCTGAATCCACTCATTGTGCTGCTAAGGGCCTGATGACACAGATTTCATTGCTGAGTGATATTGCTTTGTAAGTAAATACCACAACTTCTTTATCCATTTTTCACTTTCTGTGATATTGAACTTGTACGGTAAACGAGGTTCTTGTAAACAGAGGCGTCCCAAACTTTGGGGTGGCTGTGTCTTTTTGATTTAAATTTCCCTAAGCTATAGGACCATAAGTGGAAGTGCCCTAGGCTCTGTTGCTTTGTTTTTTAGATGTTTCAGGAAACACCATACACTTCTCCTGAGTGTCTGTTGGCAATTTACATCCCGCCCATCAGCATAACAAGACTCCCAGTTCTCAATGGCCTGTTGCCTTTCTGGATTTTACACTTTTTTCAGATGGCCCTTTTGACCGGGGGGGAAGTGAGACTTCATTGTAGTGCAGATTTCCTTTGCAAGCTTGCTTGGTTGGCCAAAAAGGGCGTATGCGTTTTTTCCTGAATATATTCAGGAAAAAACGCATACGCCCTTTTTGGCCAAGTGCATCATTGTGGACGTTCTGCCTCTTTTCCTATGCTTTCAATGCAATTCCAGTCTACCTCCTGAAATCGGTTTCCTGCAATTCTGCCCCGCTTTCAAGTCCTCTTGGCAGCCTTACTTCAGTCTATTTTTGGACGATAGCTGTCATTTATAACTCTGCAGGTTTGTGAATTACAGTGCCCCTGAGCTCCTTTCTTCAACTCGGTTTCTTTTGAGCTGGCCGCAACACCGCAGGATGGCTTCAGGCCCTAATCTGGTTCCAGCCCGGCATGCTGAGCCTTTGGTTAATTCCTCTTCCTGGTGGGAAATGAGAGTTAAATTTGCCCGTCCAGACACCTCCAGCTAGCCTCTCATTGGTTCTCGCTATTCCTGTTCATCTTCCGCAGAAATTGCAAACTGGGCCAAACAGGAGGTTAAAGGGACTGACTCTCCAAGTGGGGAGAGTGTTAGTAAAGCGTCTGGAATGTTGCACCCGAGTACCAGGGTACGAAAACTGAGACATATTTGAACACGTCTCCCGTTCACATGGTTGATCATACTCTGGGTTCCACATGCATGTTTTAGCTGAAGGAAGAATACCTTAAACCTGGAGAGTTGAGACCCGTGGAATGGGTACCATGCAATATGACTTCAAAGGGTCTTCATTTGCTCACCGAACCTCTCCAATCCTATCACTGCTGCGTTTATGCCCCTGTACACACGCTTGATTCTCTTTTGGAGACATAGCAATCCATAGGTTTTAAGATATTACTAGTCAGGTACATTCTTAGGCGTTTAATATGCGGTGTTGAGTCCATTTCGTTGAGCAAGGAGTAGCTCTTGTCTATTCCATATTTGGCTTAAGGAACTTTATCTGTGCTCATTTCAATCTCTGGTTTTATGCAGCACCCCAACTCACCTTTCCCCTTAAGCAAGCATAAGTTGGTTTTCTAAATTTGAGACCCTGTTCTGTTTTGGAATGCAGTTCCTGTGTAGCCAAGTTTACATTCCGTGTATTAGTGATATCTTATGATGTTTCTTTTTCTGTGTGACTTATTTCAGTTAGAATCATCATACCTGAATCCACTCATTGTGCTGCTAAGGGCCTGATGACACAGATTTCATTGCTGAGTGATATTGCTTTGTAAGTAAATACCACAACTTCTTTATCCATTTTTCACTTTCTGCGATGTTGAACTTGTACTGTAAACGAGGTTCTTGTAAACAGAGCCGTTCCAAACTTTGGGGTGGCTGTGTCTTTTTCATTTTAATTTCCCTAAGCTATAGGACCATAAGTGGAAGTGCCCTAGGTTCTGTTGCTTTGTTTTTTAGTTGTTTCAGGAAACACCATACACTTCTCCCAAGTGGTTCTTGGCAATTTACATCCCGCCCATCAGCATAACAAGGCTCCCAGTTCTCCATGGCCTGTCCTGCCTTTCTGGATTTTACACTTTTTTCAGATGGCCCTTTTGACCGGGGGGAAGTGAGACTTCATTGTAGTGCAGATTTCCTTTGCAAGCTTGCGTGGTTGGCCAAAAAGGGCATATGAGTTTTTTCCTGAATATATTCAGGAAAAAACGCATACGCCCTTTTTGGCCAAGTGCATCATTGTGGACGTTCTGCCTCTTTTCCTATGCTTTCAATGCAATTCCAGTCTACCTCTTGAAATTGGTTTCCTGCAATTCTGCCCCGCTTTCAAGTCCTCTTGGCAGCCTTACTTCAGTCTATCTTTGGACGATAGCTGTCATTTATAACTCTGCAGGTTTGTGAATTACAGTGCCCCTGAGCTCCTTTCTTCACCTCGCTTTCTTGTGACCTGGCCGCAACACCGCAGGATGGCTTCAGGCCCTAATCTGGTTCCGGCCCGGCATGCTGAGCCTTTGGTTAATTCCTCTTCCTGGTGGGAAATGAGAGTTAAATTTGCCCGTCCAGACACCTCCAGCTAGCCTCTCATTGGTTCTCGCTATTCCTGTTCATCTTCTGCAGAAATTGCAAACTGCGCCAAACAGGAGGTTAAAGGGACTGACTCTCCAAGTCGGGAGAGTGTTAGTAAAGCGTCTGGAATGTTGCACCCGAGTACCAGGGGAGGAAAACTGAGACATATTTGAATACGTCTCCCGTTCACATGGTTGATCATACTCTGGGTTCCACATGCATGTTTTAGCTGAAGGAAGAATACCTTAAACCTGGAGAGTTGAGACCCGTGGAATGGGTACCATGCAATATGACTTCAAAGGGTCTTCATTTGCTCACCGAACCTCTCCAATCCTATCACTGCTGCGTTTATGCCCCTGTACACACGCTTGATTCTCTTTTGGAGACATAGAAATCCATAGGTTTTAAGATACTTACTAGTCAGGTACATTCTTAGGCGTTTAATATGGGGTGTTGAGTCCATTTCGTTGAGCAAGGAGTAGCTCTTGTCTATTCCATATTTGGCTTAAGGAACTTTATCTGTGCTCATTTCAATCTCTGGTTTTATGCAGCACCCCAACTCACCTTTCCCCTTAAGCAAGCATAAGTTGTTTTTCTAAATTTGAGACCCTGTTCTGTTCTGTAATTCAGTTCCTGTGTAGCCAAGTTTACATTCCGTGTATTACTGATATCTTATGATGTTTCTTTTTCTGTGTGACTTATTTCAGTTAGAATCATCATACCTGAATCCACTCATTGTGCTGCTAAGGGCCTGATGACACAGATTTCATTGCTGAGTGATATTGCTTTGTAAGTAAATACAACAACTTCTTTATCCATTTTTCACTTTCTGCGATGTTGAACTTGTACTGTAAACGAGGTTTTTGTAAACAGAGCCGTTCCAAACTTTGGGGTGGCTGTGTCTTTTTGATTTTAATTTCCCTAAGCTATAGGACCATAAGTGGAAGTGCCCTAGGTTCTGTTGCTTTGTTTTTTAGATGTTCCAGGAAACACCATACACTTCTCCCGAGTGGTTGTTGGCAATTTACATCCCGCCCATCAGCATAACAAGGCTCCCATTTCTCCATGGCCTGTCCTGCCTTTCTGGATTTTACACTTTTTTCAGATGGCCCTTTTGACCGGGGGGAAGTGAGACTTCATTGTAGTGCAGATTTCCTTTGCAAGCTTGCTTGGTTGGCCAAAAAGGGCGTATGCGTTTTTTCCTGAATATATTCAGGAAAAAACGCATACGCCCTTTTTGGCCAAGTGCATCATTGTGGACGTTCTGCCTCTTTTCCTATGCTTTCAATGCAATTCCAGTCTACCTCCTGAAATCGGTTTCCTGCAATTCTGCCCCGCTTTCAAGTCCTCTTGGCAGCCTTACTTCAGTCTATTTTTGGACGATAGCTGTCATTTATAACTCTGCAGGTTTGTGAATTACAGTGCCCCTGAGCTCCTTTCTTCAACTCGCTTTCTTGTGAGCTTTCCGCAACACCGCAGGATGGCTTCAGGCCCTAATCTGGTTCCGGCACGGCACACTGAGCCTTTGGTTATTTCCTCTTCCTGGTGGGAAATGAGAGTTAAATTTGCCCGTCCAGACACCTCCAGCTAGTCTCTCATTGGTTCTCGCTATTCCTGTTCATCTTCCGCAGAAATTGCAAACTGGGCCAAACAGGAGGTTAAAGGCGCTGACTCTCCAAGTGGGGAGAGTGTTAGTAAAGCATCTGGAATGTTGCACCCAAGTACCAGGGGAGGAAAACTGAGACATATTTGAACACGTCTCCCGATCACATGGTTGATCATACTCTGGGTTCCACATGCATGTTTTAGCTGAAGGAAGAATACCTAAAACCTGGGTAGTTGAAACCCGTGGAATGGGTACCATGCAATATGACTTCAAAGGGTCTTCATTTCCTCACCGAACCTCTCCAATCCTATCACTGCTGCGTTTATGCCCCTGTACACATGCTTGATTCTCTTTCGGAGACATAGCAATCCATAGGTTTTAAGATACTTACTAGTCAGGTACATTCTTAGGCGTTTAATATGCGGTGTTGAGTCCATTTCGTTGAGCAAGGAGTAGCTCTTGTCTATTCCATATTTGGCTTAAGGAACTTTATCTGTGCTCATTTCAATCTCTGGTTTTATGCAGCAACCCAACTCAACTTTACCCTTAAGCAAGCATAAGTTGGTTTTCTAAATTTGAGACCCTGTTCTGTTCTGTAATTCAGTTCCTGTGTAGCCAAGTTTACATTCCGTGTATTAGTGATATCATATGATGTTTCTTTTTCTGTGTGACTTATTTCAGTTAGAATCATCGTACCTGAATATACTCATTATGCTGCTACGGGCCTGATGACATAGATTTCATTGCTGAGTGATACTGCATTGTACGTAAGTACCACAAGTTCTTTATCCATTTTTCACTTTCTGCGATGTTGAACTTGTACTGTAAACGAGGTTCTTGTAAACAGAGCCGTTCCAAACTTTGGGGTGGCTGTGTCTTTTTGATTTTAATTTCCCTAAGCTATAGGACCATAAGTGGAAGTGCACTAGGCTCTGCTGCTTTGTTTTTTAGATGTTTCAGGAAACACCATACACTTCTCCCGAGTGTCTGTTGGCAATTTACATCCCGCCCATCAGCATAACAAGGCTCCCAGTTCTCCATGGCCTGTCCTGCCTTTCTGGATTTTGCACTTTTTTCAGATGGCCCTTTTGACCGGGGAGAAGTGAGACTTCATTGTAGTGCAGATTTCCTTTGCAAGCTTGCTTGGTTGGCCAAAAAGGGCGTATGCGTTTTTTCCTGAATATATTCAGGAATATATTCAGGAAAAAACGCATACGCCCGTTTTGACCAAGTGCATCATTGTGGACGTTCTGCCTCTTTTCCTATGCTTTCAATGCAATTCCAGTCTACCTCCTGAAATCGGTTTCCTGCAATTCTGCCCCGCTTTCAAGTCCTCTTGGCAGCCTTACTTCAGTCTATTTTTGGACGATGGCTGTCATTTATAACTCTGCAGGTTTGTGAATTACAGTGCCCCTGAGCTCCTTTCTTCAACTCGGTTTCTTTTGAGCTGGCCGCAACACCGCAGGATGGCTTCAGGCCCTAATCTTGTTCCGGCCCGGCATGCTGAGCCTTTGGTTAATTCCTCTTCTTGGTGGGAAATGAGAGTTAAATTTGCCCGTCCAGACACCTCCAGCTAGCCTCTCATTGGTTCTCGCTATTCCTGTTCATCTTCCGCAGAAATTGCAAACTGGGCCAAACAGGAGGTTAAAGGGACTGACTCTCCAAGTGGGGAGAGTGTTAGTAAAGCGTCTGGAATGTTGCACCCGAGTACCAGGGTACGAAAACTGAGACATATTTGAACACATCTCCCATTCACATGGTTGATCATACTCTAGGTTCCACATGCATGTTTTAGCTGAAGGAAGAATACCTTAAACCTGGAGAGCTGAGACCCGTGTAATGGGTACCATGCAATATGACTTCAAAGGGTCTTCATTTGCTCACCGAACCTCTCCAATCCTATCACTGCTGCGTTTATGCCCCTGTACACACGCTTGATTCTCTTTTGGAGACATAGCCATCCATAGGTTTTAAGATACTTACTAGTCAGGTACATTCTTAGGCGTTTAATATGGGGTTTTGAGTCCATTTCGTTGAGCAAGGAGTAGCTCTTGTCTATTCCATATTTGGCTTAAGGAACTTTATCTGTGCTCATTTCAATCTCTGGTTTTATGCAGCACCCAAACTCACCTTTCCCCTTAAGCAAGCATAAGTTGGTTTTCTAAATTTGAGACCCTGTTCTGTTTTGGAATGCAGTTCCTGTGTAGCCACGTTTACATTCCGTGTATTAGTGATATCTTATGATGTTTCTTTTTCTGTGTGACTTATTTCAGTTAGAATCATCATACCTGAATCCACTCATTATGCTGCTACGGGCCTGATGACATAGATTTCATTGCTGAGTGATACTGCATTGTACGTAAGTACCACAAGTTCTTTATCCATTTTTCACTTTCTGTTATATTGAACTTGTATGGTAAACGAGGTTCTTGTAAACGGAGGCGTCCCAAACTTTGGGGTGGCTGTGTCTCTTTGATTTTAATTTCCCTAAGCTATAGGACCATAAGTGGAAGTGCCCTAGCCTCTGTTGCTTTGTTTTTTAGATGTTTCAGGAAACACCATACACTTCTCCTGAGTGTCTGTTGGCAATTTACATCCCGCCCATCAGCATAACAAGGCTCCCAGTTCTCCATGGCCTGTCCTGCCTTTCTGGATTTTACACTTTTTTCAGATGGCCCTTTTGACCGGGGGGAAGTGAGACTTCATTGTAGTGCAGATTTCCTTTGCAAGTTTGCTTGGTTGGCCAAAAAGGGCGTATGCGTTTTTTCCTGAATATATTCAGGAAAAAACGCATACGCCCTTTTTGGCCAAGTGCATCATTGTGGACGTTCTGCCTCTTTTCCTATGCTTTCAATGCAATTCCAGTCTACCTCCTGAAATCGGTTTCCTGCAATTCTGCCCCGCTTTCAAGTCCTCTTGGCAGCCTTACTTCAGTCTATTTTTGGACGATAGCTCTCATTTATAACTCTGCAGGTTTGTGAATTACAGTGCCCCTGAGCTCCTTTCTTCAACTCGCTTTCTTGTGACCTGGCCGCAACACTGCAGGATGGCTTCAGGCCCTAATCTGGTTCCGGCACGGCACGCTGAGCCTTTGGTTATTTCCTCTTCCTGGTGGGAAATGAGAGTTAAATTTGCCCGTCCAGACACCTCCAGCTAGCCTCTCATTGGTTCTCGCTATTCCTGTTCATCTTCCGCAGAAATTGCAAACTGGGCCAAACAGGAGGTTAAAGGGACTGACTCTCCAAGTGGGGAGAGTGTTAGTAAAGCGTCTGGAATGTTGCACCCCAGTACCAGGGGAGGAAAACTGAGACATATTTGAACACGTCTCCCGATCACATGGTTGATCATACTCTGGGTTCCACATGCATGTTTTAGCTGAAGGAAGAATACCTTAAACCTGGAGAGTTAAGACCCGTGTAATGGGTACCATGCAATATGACTTCAAAGGGTCTTCATTTGCTCACCGAACCTCTCCAATCCTATCACTGCTGCGTTTATGCCCCTGTACACATGCTTGATTCTCTTTTGGAGACATAGCAATCCATAGGTTTTAAGATACTTACTAGTCAGGTACATTCTTAGGCGTTTAATATGGGGTTTTGAGTCCATTTCGTTGAGCAAGGAGTAGCTCTTGTCTATTCCATATTTGGCTTAAGGAACTTTATCTGTGCTCATTTCAATCTCTGGTTTTATGCAGCACCCAAACTCACCTTTACCCTTAAGCAAGCATAAGTTGGTTTTCTAAATTTGAGACCCTGTTCTGTTCTGTAATTCAGTTCCTGTGTAGCCAAGTTTACATTCCGTGTATTACTGATATCTTATGATGTTTCTTTTTCTGTGTGACTTATTTCAGTTAGAATCATCATACCTGAATCCACTCATTGTGCTGCTAAGGGCCTGATGACACAGATTTCATTGCTGAGTGATATTGCTTTGTAAGTAAATACCACAACTTCTTTATCCATTTTTCACTTTCTGCGATGTTGAACTTGTACTGTAAATGAGGTTCTTGTAAACAGAGCCGTTCCAAACTTTGGGGTGGCTGTGTCTTTTTGATTTTAATTTCCCTAAGCTATAGGACCATAAGTGGAAGTGCCCTAGGCTCTGTTGCTTTGTTTTTTAGATGTTTCAGGAAACACCATACACTTCTCCCGAGTGGTTGTTGGCAATTTACATCCCGCCCATCAGCATAACAAGGCTCCCAGTTCTCCATGGCCTGTCCTGCCTTTCTGGATTTTACACTTTATTCTGATGGCCCTTTTGACCGGGGGGAAGTGAGACTTCATTGTAGTGCAGATTTCCTTTGCAAGCTTGCTTGGTTGGCCAAAAAGGGCGTATGCGTTTTTTCCTGAATATATTCAGGAAAAAACGCATACGCCCTTTTTGGCCAAGTGCATCATTGTGGACGTTCTGCCTCTTTTCCTATGCTTTCAATGCAATTCCAGTCTACCTCCTGAAATCGGTTTCCTGCAATTCTGCCCCGCTTTCAAGTCCTCTTGGCAGCCTTACTTCAGTCTATTTTTGGACGATAGCTGTCATTTATAACACTGCAGGTTTGTGAATTACAGTGCCCCTGAGCTCCTTTCTTCAACTTGCTTTCTTGTGAGCTGGCCGCAACACCGCAGGATGGCTTCAGGCCCTAATCTGGTTCCGGCACGGCACGCTGAGCCTTTGGTTAATTCCTCTTCCTGGTGGGAAATGAGAGTTAAATTTGCCCGTCCAGACACCTCCAGCTAGTCTCTCATTGGTTCTCGCTATTCCTGTTCATCTTCCGCAGAAATTACAAACTGGGCCAAACAGGAGGTTAAAGGCGCTGACTTTCCAAGTGGGGAGAGTGTTATTAAAGCGTCTGGAATGTTGCACCCGAGTACCAGGGGAGGAAAACTGAGACATATTTGAACACGTCTCCCATTCACATGGTTGATCATACTCTGGGTTCCACATGCATGTTTTAGCTGAAGGAAGAATACCTTAAACCTGGAGAGTTAAGACCCGTGTAATGGGTACCATGCAATATGACTTCAAAGGGTCTTCATTTGCTCACCGAACCTCTCCAATCCTATCACTGCTGCGTTTATGCCCCTGTACACATGCTTGATTCTCTTTTGGAGACATAGCAATCCATAGGTTTTAAGATACTTACTAGTCAGGTACATTCTTAGGCGTTTAATATGGGGTTTTGAGTCCATTTCGTTGAGCAAGGAGTAGCTCTTGTCTATTCCATATTTGGCTTAAGGAACTTTATCTGTGCTCATTTCAATCTCTGGTTTTATGCAGCACCCCAACTCACCTTTCCCCTTAAGCAAGCATAAGTTGGTTTTCTAAATTTGAGACACTGTTCTGTTTTGGAATGCAGTTCCTGTGTAGCCAACTTTACATTCCGTGTATTACTGATATCTTATGATGTTTCTTTTTCTGTGTGACTTATTTCAGTTAGAATCATCGTACCTGAATCCACTCATTATGCTGCTACGGGCCTGATGACATAGATTTCATTGCTGAGTGATACTGCATTGTACGTAAGTACCACAAGTTCTTTATCCATTTTTCACTTTCTGTGATATTGAACTTGTACGGTAAACGAGGTTCTTGTAAACGGAGGCGTCCCAAACTTTGGGGTGGCTGTGTCTTTTTGATTTTAATTTCCCTAAGCTATAGGACCATAAGTGGAAGTGCCCTAGGCTCTGATGCTTTGTTTTTTAGATGTTTCAGGAAACACCATACACTTCTCCTGAGTGTCTGTTGGCAATTTACATCCCGCCCATCAGCATAACAAGGCTCCCAGTTCTCCATGGCCTGTCCTGCCTTTCTGGAGTTTACACTTTTTTCAGATGGCCCTTTTGACCGGGGAGACGTGAGACTTCATTGTAGTGCAGATTTCCTTTGCAAGTTTGCTTGGTTGGCCAAAAAGGGCGTATGCGTTTTTTCCTGTATATATTCAGGAAAAAACGCATATGAACTTTTTGGCCAAGTGCATCATTGTGGACGTTCTGCCTCTTTTCCTATGCTTTCAATGCAATTCCAGTCTACCTCCTGAAATCGGTTTCCTGAAATTCTGCCCCGCTTTCAAGTCCTCTTGGCAGCCTTACTTCAGTCTATTTTTGGACGATAGCTGTCATTTATAACTCTGCAGGTTTGTGAATTACAGTGCCCCTGAGCTCCTTTCTTCAACTCGCTTTCTTTTGAGCTGGCCGCAACACCGCAGGATGGCTTCAGGCCCTAATCTTGTTCCGGCCCGGCATGCTGAGCCTTTGGTTAATTCCTCTTCCTGGTGGGAAATGAGAGTTAAATTTGCCCGTCCAGACACCTCCAGCTAGCCTCTCATTGGTTCTCGCTATTCCTGTTCATCTTCCGCAGAAATTGCAAACTGGGCCAAACAGGAGGTTAAAGGGACTGACTCTCCAAGTGGGGAGAGTGTTAGTAAAGCGTCTGGAATGTTGCACCCGAGTACCAGGGTACGAAAACTGAGACATATTTGAACACATCTCCCATTCACATGGTTGATCATACTCTAGGTTCCACATGCATGTTTTAGCTGAAGGAAGAATACCTTAAACCTGGAGAGCTGAGACCCGTGTAATGGGTACCATGCAATATGACTTCAAAGGGTCTTCATTTGCTCACCGAACCTCTCCAATCCTATCACTGCTGCGTTTATGCCCCTGTACACACGCTTGATTCTCTTTTGGAGACATAGCCATCCATAGGTTTTAAGATACTTACTAGTCAGGTACATTCTTAGGCGTTTAATATGGGGTTTTGAGTCCATTTCGTTGAGCAAGGAGTAGCTCTTGTCTATTCCATATTTGGCTTAAGGAACTTTATCTGTGCTCATTTCAATCTCTGGTTTTATGCAGCACCCCAACTCACCTTTCCCCTTAAGCAAGCATAAGTTGGTTTTCTAAATTTGAGACCCTGTTCTGTTTTGGAATGCAGTTCCTGTGTAGCCACGTTTAAATTCCGTGTATTAGTGATATCTTATGATGTTTCTTTTTCTGTGTGACTTATTTCAGTTAGAATCATCATACCTGAATCCACTCATTATGCTGCTACGGGCCTGATGACATAGATTTCATTGCTGAGTGATACTGCATTGTACGTAAGTACCACAAGTTCTTTATCCATTTTTCACTTTCTGTGATATTGAACTTGTATGGTAAACGAGGTTCTTGTAAACGGAGGCGTCCCAAACTTTGGGGTGGCTGTGTCTCTTTGATTTTAATTTCCCTAAGCTATAGGACCATAAGTGGAAGTTCCCTAGCCTCTGTTGCTTTGTTTTTTAGATGTTTCAGGAAACACCATACACTTCTCCTGAGTGTCTGTTGGCAATTTACATCCCGCCCATCAGCATAACAAGGCTCCCAGTTCTCCATGGCCTGTCCTGCCTTTCTGGATTTTACACTTTTTTCAGATGGCCCTTTTGACCGGGGGGAAGTGAGACTTCATTGTAGTGCAGATTTCCTTTGCAAGTTTGCTTGGTTGGCCAAAATGGGCGTATGCGTTTTTTCCTGAATATATTCAGGAAAAAACGCATACGCCCTTTTTGGCCAAGTGCATCATTGTGGACGTTCTGCCTCTTTTCCTATGCTTTCAATGCAATTCCAGTCTACCTCCTGAAATCGGTTTCCTGCAATTCTGCCCCGCTTTCAAGTCCTCTTGGCAGCCTTACTTCAGTCTATTTTTGGACGATAGCTCTCATTTATAACTCTGCAGGTTTGTGAATTACAGTGCCCCTGAGCTCCTTTCTTCAACTTGCTTTCTTGTGACCTGGCCGCAACACCGCAGGATGTCTTCAGGCCCTAATCTGGTTCTAGCACGGCACGCTGAGCCTTTGGTTATTTCCTCTTCCTGGTGGGAAATGAGAGTTAAATTTGCCCGTCCAGACACCTCCAGCTAGCCTCTCATTGGTTCTCGCTATTCCTGTTCATCTTCCGCAGAAATTGCAAACTGGGCCAAACAGGAGGTTAAAGGGACTGACTCTCCAAGTGGGGAGAGTGTTAGTAAAGCGTCTGGAATGTTGCACCCGAGTACCAGGGGAGGAAAACTGAGACATATTTGAACACGTCTCCCGTTCACATGGTTGATCATACTCTGGGTTCCACATGCATGTTTTAGCTGAAGGAAGAATACCTTAAACCTGGAGAGTTGAGACCCGTGTAATGGGTACCATGCAATATGACTTCAAAGGGTCTTCATTTGCTCACCGAACCTCTCCAATCCTATCACTGCTGCGTTTATGCCCCTGTACACACGCTTGATTCTCTTTTGGAGACATAGCAATCCATAGGTTTTAAGATACTTACTAGTCAGGTACATTCTTAGGCGTTTAATATGGGGTTTTGAGTCCATTTCGTTGAGCAAGGAGTAGCTCTTGTCTATTCCATATTTGGCTTAAGGAACTTTATCTGTGCTCATTTCAATCTCTGGTTTTATGCAGCACCCCAACTCACCTTTCCCCTTAAGCAAGCATAAGTTGGTTTTCTAAATTTGAGACCCTGTTCTGTTTTGGAATGCAGTTCCTGTGTAGCCAAGTTTACATTCCGTGTATTACTGATATCTTATGATGTTTCTTTTTCTGTGTGACTTATTTCAGTTAGAATCATCATACCTGAATCCACTCATTGTGCTGCTAAGGGCCTGATGACACAGATTTCATTGCTGAGTGATATTGCTTTGTAAGTAAATACCACAACTTCTTTATCCATTTTTCACTTTCTGCGATGTTGAACTTCTACTGTAAACGAGGTTCTTGTAAACAGAGCCGTTCCAAACTTTGGGGTGGCTGTGTCTTTTTGATTTTAATTTCCCTAAGCTATAGGACCATAAGTGGAAGTGCCCTAGGCTCTGATGCTTTGTTTTTTAGATGTTTCAGGAAACACCATACACTTCTCCTGAGTGTCTGTTGGCAATTTACATCCCGCCCATCAGCATAACAAGGCTCCCAGTTCTCCATGGCCTGTCCTGCCTTTCTGGAGTTTACACTTTTTTCAGATGGCCCTTTTGACCGGGGAGACGTGAGACTTCATTGTAGTGCAGATTTCCTTTGCAAGTTTGCTTGGTTGGCCAAAAAGGGCGTATGCGTTTTTTCCTGTATATATTCAGGAAAAAACGCATATGAACTTTTTGGCCAAGTGCATCATTGTGGACGTTCTGCCTCTTTTCCTATGCTTTCAATACAATTCCAGTCTACCTCCTGAAATCGGTTTCCTGAAATTCTGCCCCGCTTTCAAGTCCTCTTGGCAGCCTTACTTCAGTCTATTTTTGGACGATAGCTGTCATTTATAACTCTGCAGGTTTGTGAATTACAGTGCCCCTGAGCTCCTTTCTTCAACTCGCTTTCTTGTGACCTGGCCGCAACACCGCAGGATGTCTTCAGGCCCTAATCTGGTTCTGGCACGGCACGCTGAGCCTTTGGTTAATTCCTCTTCCTGGTGGGAAATGAGAGTTAAATTTGCCCATCCAGACACCTCCAGCTAGTCTCTCATTGGTTCTCGCTATTCCTGTTCATCTTCCACAGAAATTGCAAACTGGGCCAAACAGGAGGTTAAAGGGACTGACTCTCCAAGTGGGGAGAGTGTTAGTAAAGCGTCTGGAATGTTGCACCCGAGTACCAGGGTACGAAAACTGAGACATATTTGAACACGTCTCCCGTTCACATGGTTGATCATACTTGGGTTCCACATGCATGTTTTAGCTGAAGGAAGAATACCTAAAACCTGGGTAGTTGAAACCCGTGGAATGGGTACCATGCAATATGACTTCAAAGGGTCTTCATTTGCTCACCGAACCTCTCCAATCCTATCACTGCTGCGTTTATGCCCCTGTACACATGCTTGATTCTCTTTTGGAGACATAGCAATCCATAGGTTTTAAGATACTTACTAGTCAGGTGCATTCTTAGGCGTTTAATATGGGGTTTTGTGTCCATTTCGTTGAGCAAGGAGTAGCTCTTGTCTATTCCATATTTGGCTTAAGGAACTTTATCTGTGCTCATTTCAATCTCTGGTTTTATGCAGCACCCCAACTCACCTTTCACCTTAAGCAAGCATAAGTTGGTTTTCTAAATTTGAGACCCTGTTCTGTTTTGGAATGCAGTTCCTGTGTAGCCAAGTTTACATTCCGTGTATTAGTGATATCTTATGATGTTTCTTTTTCTGTGTGACTTATTTCAGTTAGAATCATCGTACCTGAATCCACTCATTATGCTGCTACGGGCCTGATGACATAGATTTCATTGCTGAGTGATACTGCATTGTACGTAAGTACCACAAGTTCTTTATCCATTTTTCACTTTCTGTGATATTGAACTTGTATGGTAAACGAGGTTCTTGTAAACGGAGGCGTCCCAAACTTTGGGGTGGCTGTGTCTTTTTGATTTTAATTTCCCTAAGCTATAGGACCATAAGCGGAAGTGCCCTAGGCTCTGTTGCTTTGTTTTTTAGATGTTTCAGGAAACACCATACACTTCTCCTGAGTGTCTGTTGGCAATTTACATCCCGCCCATCAGCATAACAAGGCTCCCAGTTCTCCATGGCCTGTCCTGCCTTTCTGGATTTTGCACTTTTTTCAGATGGCCCTTTTGACCGGGGAGAAGTGAGACTTCATTGTAGTGCAGATTTCCTTTGCAAGCTTGCTTGGTTGGCCAAAAAGGGCGTATGCGTTTTTTCCTGAATATATTCAGGAAAAAACGCATACGCCCTTTTTGGCCAAGTGCATCATTGTGGACGTTCTGCCTCTTTTCCTATGCTTTCAATGCAATTCCAGTCTACCTCCTGAAATCGGTTTCCTGCAATTCTGCCCCGCTTTCAAGTCCTCTTGGCAGCCTTACTTCAGTCTATTTTTGGACGATAACTGTCATTTATAACTCTGCAGTTTTTTGAATTGCAGTGCCCCTGAGCTCCTTTCTTCAACTCGCTTTCTTGTGACCTGGCCACAACACCGCAGGATGGCTTCAGGCCCTAATCTGGTTCCGGCCCGGCACGCTGAGCCTTTGGTTATTTCCTCTTCCTGGTGGGAAATGAGAGTTAAATTTGCCCGTCCAGACACCTCCAGCTAGTCTCTCATTGGTTCTCGCTATTCCTGTTCATCTTCCGCAGAAATTGCAAACTGGGCCAAACAGGAGGTTAAAGGCGCTGACTCTCCAAGTGGGGAGAGTGTTAGTAAAGCGTCTGGAATGTTGCACCCGAGTACCAGGGGAGGAAAACTGAGACATATTTGAACACGTCTCCCGTTCACATGGTTGATCATACTTGGGTTCCACATGCATGTTTTAGCTGAAGGAAGAATACCTTAAACCTGGGTATTTGAAACCCGTGGAATGGGTACCATGCAATATGACTTCAAAGGGTCTTCATTTGCTCACCGAACCTCTCCAATCCTATCACTGCTGCGTTTATGCCCCTGTACACATGCTTGATTCTCTTTCGGAGACATAGCAATCCATAGGTTTTAAGATACTTACTAGTCAGGTACATTCTTAGGCGTTTAATATGCGGTGTTGAGTCCATTTCGTTGAGCAAGGAGTAGCTCTTGTCTATTCCATATTTGGCTTAAGGAACTTTATCTGTGCTCATTTCAATCTCTGGTTTTATGCAGCACCCCAACTCACCTTTCCCCTTAAGCAAGCATAAGTTGGTTTTCTAAATTTGAGAACCTGTTCTGTTTTGGAATGCAGTTCCTGTGTAGCCAAGTTTACATTCCGTGTATTAGTGATATCTTATGATGTTTCTTTTTCTGTGTGACTTATTTCAGTTAGAATCATCATACCTGAATCCACTCATTGTGCTGCTAAGGGCCTGATGACACAGATTTCATTGCTGAGTGATATTGCTTTGTAAGTAAATACCACAACTTCTTTATCCATTTTTCACTTTCTGCGATGTTGAACTTGTACTGTAAACGAGGTTCTTGTAAACAGAGCCGTTCCAAACTTTGGGGTGGCTGTGTCTTTTTCATTTTAATTTCCCTAAGCTATAGGACCATAAGTGGAAGTGCCCTAGGTTCTGTTGCTTTGTTTTTTAGTTGTTTCAGGAAACACCATACACTTCTCCCAAGTGGTTCTTGGCAATTTACATCCCGCCCATCAGCATAACAAGACTCCCAGTTCTCCATGGCCTGTCCTGCCTTTCTGGATTTTACACTTTTTTCAGATGGCCCTTTTGACCGGGGGGAAGTGAGACTTCATTGTAGTGCAGATTTCCTTTGCAAGCTTGCGTGGTTGGCTAAAAAGGGCGTATGCGTTTTTTCCTGAATATATTCAGGAAAAAACGCATACGCCCTTTTTGGCCAAGTGCATCATTGTGGACGTTCTGCCTCTTTTCCTATGCTTTCAATGCAATTCCAGTCTACCTCCTGAAATTGGTTTCCTGCAATTCTGCCCCGCTTTCAAGTCCTCTTGGCAGCCTTACTTCAGTCTATCTTTGGACGATAGCTGTCATTTATAACTCTGCAGATTTGTGAATTACAGTGCCCCTGAGCTCCTTTCTTCACCTCGCTTTCTTGTGACCTGGCCGCAACACCGCAGGATGGCTTCAGGCCCTAATCTGGTTCCGGCCCGGCATGCTGAGCCTTTGGTTAATTCCTCTTCCTGGTGGGAAATGAGAGTTAAATTTGCCCGTCCAGACACCTCCAGCTAGCCTCTCATTGGTTCTCGCTATTCCTGTTCATCTTCTGCAGAAATTGCAAACTGCGCCAAACAGGAGGTTAAAGGGACTGACTCTCCAAGTCGGGAGAGTGTTAGTAAAGCGTGTGGAATGTTGCACCCGAGTACCAGGGGAGGAAACTGAGACATATTTGAATACGTCTCCCGTTCACATGGTTGATCATACTCTGGGTTCCACATGCATGTTTTAGCTGAAGGAAGAATACCTTAAACCTGGAGAGTTCAGACCCGTGGAATGGGTACCATGCAATATGACTTCAAAGGGTCTTCATTTGCTCACCGAACCTCTCCAATCCTATCACTGCTGCGTTTATGCCCCTGTACACACGCTTGATTCTCTTTTGGAGACATAGAAATCCATAGGTTTTAAGATACTTACTAGTCAGGTACATTCTTAGGCGTTTAATATGGGGTTTTGAGTCCATTTCGTTGAGCAAGGAGTAGCTCTTGTCTATTCCATATTTGGCTTAAGGAACTTTATCTGTGCTCATTTCAATCTCTGGTTTTATGCAGCACCCCAACTCACCTTTCCCCTTAAGCAAGCATAAGTTGGTTTTCTAAATTTGAGACCCTGTTCTGTTCTGTAATTCAGTTCCTGTGTAGCCAAGTTTACATTCCGTGTATTACTGATATCTTATGATGTTTCTTTTTCTGTGTGACTTATTTCAGTTAGAATCATCATACCTGAATCCACTCATTGTGCTGCTAAGGGCCTGATGACACAGATTTCATTGCTGAGTGATATTGCTTTGTAAGTAAATACAACAACTTCTTTATCCATTTTTCACTTTCTGCGATGTTGAACTTCTACTGTAAACGAGGTTTTTGTAAACAGAGCCGTTCCAAACTTTGGGGTGGCTGTGTCTTTTTCATTTTAATTTCCCTAAGCTATAGGACCATAAGTGGAAGTGCCCTAGGTTCTGTTGCTTTGTTTTTTAGATGTTCCAGGAAACACCATACACTTCTCCCGAGTGGTTGTTGGCAATTTACATCCCGCCCATCAGCATAACAAGGCTCCCAGTTCTCCATGGCCTGTCCTGCCTTTCTGGATTTTACACTTTTTTCAGATGGCCCTTTTGACCGGGGGGAAGTGAGACTTCATTGTAGTGCAGATTTCATTTGCAAGCTTGCTTGGTTTGCCAAAAAGGGCGTATGCGTTTTTTCCTGAATATATTCAGGAAAAAATGCATACGCCCTTTTTGGCCAAGTGCATCATTGTGGACGTTCTGCCTCTTTTCCTATGCTTTCAATGCAATTCCAGTCTACCTCCTGAAATCGGTTTCCTGCAATTCTGCCCCGCTTTCAAGTCCTCTTGGCAGCCTTACTTCAGTCTATTTTTGGACGATAGCTGTCATTTATAACTCTGCAGGTTTGTGAATTACAGTGCCCCTGAGCTCCTTTCTTCAACTCGCTTTCTTTTGAGCTGACCGCAACACCGCAGGATGGCTTCAGGCCCTAATCTGGTTCCGGTACGGCACGCTGAGCCTTTGGTTAATTCCTCTTCCTGTTGGGAAATGAGAGTTAAATTTGCCCGTCCAGACACCTCCAGCTAGCCTCTCATTGGTTCTCGCTATTCCTGTTCATCTTCCGCAGAAATTGCAAACTGTGCCAAACAGGAGGTTAAAGGCGCTGACTCTCCAAGTGGGGAGAGTGTTAGTAAAGCATCTGGAATGTTGCACCCGAGTACCAGGGGAGGAAAACTGAGACATATTTGAACACGACTCCCGATCACATGGTTGATCATACTCTGGGTTCCACATGCATGTTTTAGCTGAAGGAAGAATACCTAAAACCTGGGTAGTTGAAACCCGTGGAATGGGTACCATGCAATATGACTTCAAAGGGTCTTCAGTTGCTCACCGAACCTCTCCAATCCTATCACTGCTGCGTTTATGCCCCTGTACACATGCTTGATTCTCTTTCGGAGACATAGCAATCCATAGGTTTTAAGATACTTACTAGTCAGGTACATTCTTAGGCGTTTAATATGCGGTGTTGAGTCCATTTCGTTGAGCAAGGAGTAGCACTTGTCTATTCCATATTTGGCTTAAGGAACTTTATCTGTGCTCATTTCAATCTCTGGTTTTATGCAGCAACCCAACTCACCTTTACCCTTAAGCAAGCATAAGTTGGTTTTCTAAATTTGAGACCCTGTTCTGTTCTGTAATTCAGTTCCTGTGTAGCCAAGTTTACATTCCGTGTATTAGTGATATCATATGATGTTTCTTTTTCTGTGTGACTTATTTCAGTTAGAATCATCGTACCTGAATATACTCATTATGCTGCTACGGGCCTGATGACATAGATTTCATTGCTGAGTGATACTGCATTGTACGTAAGTACCACAAGTTCTTTATCCATTTTTCACTTTCTGCGATGTTGAACTTGTACTGTAAACGAGGTTCTTGTAAACAGAGCCGTTCCAAACTTTGGGGTGGCTGTGTCTTTTTGATTTTAATTTCCCTAAGCTATAGGACCATAAGTGGAAGTGCCCTAGGCTCTGTTGCTTTGTTTTTTAGATGTTTCAGGAAACACCATACACTTCTCCCGAGTGTCTGTTGGCAATTTACATCCCGCCCATCAGCATAACAAGGCTCCCAGTTCTCAATGGCCTGTTGCCTTTCTGGATTTTACACTTGTTTCAGATGGCCCTTTTGACCGGGGGGAAGTGAGACTTCATTGTAGTGCAGATTTCCTTTGCAAGCTTGCTTGGTTGGCCAAAAAGGGCGTATGTGTTTTTTCCTGAATATATTCAGGAAAAAACGCATACGCCCTTTTTGGCCAAGTGCATCATTGTGGACGTTCTGCCTCTTTTCTTATGCTTTCAATGCAATTCCAGTCTACCTCCTGAAATCGGTTTCCTGCAATTCTGCCCCGCTTTCAAGTCCTCTTGGCAGCCTTACTTCAGTCTATTTTTGGACGATAGCTGTCATTTATAACTCTGCAGGTTTGTGAATTACAGTGCCCCTGAGCTCCTTTCTTCAACTTGCTTTCTTGTGACCTGGCCGCAACACTGCAGGATGGCTTCAGGCCCTAATCTGGTTCCGGCACGGCACGCTGAGCCTTTGGTTATTTCCTCTTCCTGGTGGGAAATGAGAGTTAAATTTGCCCGTCCAGACACCTCCAGCTAGTCTCTCATTGGTTCTCGCTATTCCTGTTCATCTTCCGCAGAAATTGCAAACTGCGCCAAACAGGAGGTTAAAGGCGCTGACTCTCCTAGTGGGGAGAGTGTTAGTAAAGCGTCTGGAATGTTGCACCCGAGTACCAGGGTACGAAAACTGAGACATATTTGAACACGTCTCCCATTCACATGGTTGATCATACTTGGGTTCCACATGCATGTTTTAGCTGAAGGAAGAATACCTTAAACATGGAGAGTTGAGACCCATGGAATGGGTACCATGCAATATGACTTCAAAGGGTCTTCATTTGCTCACCGAACCTCTCCAATCCTATCACTGCTGCATTTATGCCCCTGTACACATGCTTGATTCTCTTTTGGAGACATAGCAATCCATAGGTTTTACGATACTTACTAGTCAGGTACATTCTTAGGCGTTTAATATGCGGTGTTGAGTCCATTTCGTTGAGCAAGGAGTAGCTCTTGTCTATTCCATATTTGAGTTAAGGAACTTTATCTGTGCTCATTTCAATCTCTGGTTTTATGCAGCACCCCAACTCACCTTTCCCCTTAAGCAAGCATAAGTTGGTTTTCTAAATTTGAGACCCTGTTCTGTTCTGTAATTCAGTTCCTGTGTAGCCAAGTTTACATTCCGTGTATTACTGATATCTTATGATGTTTCTTTTTCTGTGTGACTTATTTCAGTTAGAATCATCATACCTGAATCCACTCATTGTGCTGCTACGGGTCTGATGACACAGATTTCATTGCTGAGTGATATTGCTTTGTAAGTAAATACCACAACTTCTTTATCCATTTTTCACTTTCTGCGATGTTGAACTTGTACTGTAAACGAGGTTCTTGTAAACAGAGCCGCTCCAAACTTTGGGGTGGCTGTGTCTTTTTGATTTTAATTTCCCTAAGCTATAGGACCATAAGTGGAAGTGCCCTAGGTTCTGTTGCTTTGTTTTTTAGATGTTTCAGGAAACACCATACACTTCTCCGGAGTGGTTGTTGGCAATTTACATCCCGCCCATCAGCATAACAAGGCTCCCAGTTCTCCATGGCCTGTCCTGCCTTTCTGGATTTTACACTTTTTTCAGATGGCCCTTTTGACCGGGGGGAAGTGAGACTTCATTGTAGTGCAGATTTCCTTTGCAAGCTTGCTTGGTTGGCCAAAAAGGGCGTATGCGTTTTTTCCTGAATATATTCAGGAAAAAACGCATACGCCCTTTTTGGCCAAGTGCATCATTGTGGTCGTTCTGCCTCTTTTCCTATGCTTTCAATGCAATTCCAGTCTACCTCCTGAAATCGGTTTCCTGCAATTCTGCCCCGCTTTCAAGTCCTCTTGGCAGCCTTACTTCAGTCTATTTTTGGACGATAGCTGTCATTTATAACTCTGCAGGTTTGTGAATTACAGTGCCCCTGAGCTCCTTTCTTCAACTCGCTTTCTTTTGAGCTGGCCGCAACACCGCAGGATGGCTTCAGGCCCTAATCTGGTTCCGGTACGGCACGCTGAGCCTTTGGTTAATTCCTCTTCCTGTTGGGAAATGAGAGTTAAATTTGCCCGTCCAGACACCTCCAGCTAGCCTCTCATTGGTTCTCGCTATTCCTGTTCATCTTCCGCAGAAATTGCAAACTGTGCCAAACAGGAGGTTAAAGGCGCTGACTCTCCAAGTGGGGAGAGTGTTAGTAAAGCATCTGGAATGTTGCACCCAAGTACCAGGGGAGGAAAACTGAGACATATTTGAACACGTCTCCCGATCACATGGTTGATCATACTCTGGGTTCCACATGCATGTTTTAGCTGAAGGAAGAATACCTAAAACCTGGGTAGTTGAAACCCGTGGAATGGGTACCATGCAATATGACTTCAAAGGGTCTTCATTTGCTCACCGAACCTCTCCAATCCTATCACTGCTGCGTTTATGCCCCTGTACACATGCTTGATTCTCTTTCGGAGACATAGCAATCCATAGGTTTTAAGATACTTACTAGTCAGGTACATTGTTAGGCGTTTAATATGCGATGTTGAGTCCATTTCGTTGAGCAAGGAGTAGCTCTTGTCTATTCCATATTTGGCTTAAGGAACTTTATCTGTGCTCATTTCAATCTCTGGTTTTATGCAGCAACCCAACTCACCTTTACCCTTAAGCAAGCATAAGTTGGTTTTCTAAATTTGAGACCCTGTTCTGTTCTGTAATTCAGTTCCTGTGTAGCCAAGTTTACATTCCGTGTATTAGTGATATCATATGATGTTTCTTTTTCTGTGTGACTTATTTCAGTTAGAATCATCGTACCTGAATATACTCATTATGCTGCTACGGGCCTGATGACATAGATTTCATTGCTGAGTGATACTGCATTGTACGTAAGTACCACAAGTTCTTTATCCATTTTTCACTTTCTGCGATGTTGAACTTGTACTGTAAACGAGGTTCTTGTAAACAGAGCCGTTCCAAACTTTGGGGTGGCTGTGTCTTTTTGATTTTAATTTCCCTAAGCTATAGGACCATAAGTGGAAGTGCCCTAGGCTCTGTTGCTTTGTTTTTTAGATGTTTCAGGAAACACCATACACTTCTCCCCAGTGTCTGTTGGCAATTTACATCCCGCCCATCAGCATAACAAGGCTCCCAGTTCTCAATGGCCTCTTGCCTTTCTGGATTTTACACTTGTTTCAGATGGCCGTTTTGACCGGGGGGAAGTGAGACTTCATTGTAGTGCAGATTTCCTTTGCAAGCTTGCTTGGTTGGCCAAAAAGGGCGTATGCGTTTTTTCCTGAATATATTCAGGAAAAAACGCATACGCCCTTTTTGGCCAAGTGCATCATTGTGGACGTTCTGCCTCTTTTCCTATGCTTTCAATGCAATTCCAGTCTACCTCCTGAAATCGGTTTCCTGCAATTCTGCCCCGCTTTCAAGTCCTCTTGGCAGCCTTACTTCAGTCTATTTTTGGACGATAGCTGTCATTTATAACTCTGCGGGTTTGTGAATTACAGTGCCCCTGAGCTCCTTTCTTCACCTCGCTTTCTTGTGACCTGGCCGCAACACCGCAGGATGTCTTCAGGCCCTAATCTGGTTCTGGCACGGCACGTTGAGCCTTTGGTTATTTCCTCTTCCTGGTGGGAAATGAGAGTTAAATTTGCCCATCCAGACACCTCCAGCTAGTCTCTCATTGGTTCTCGCTATTCCTGTTCATCTTCCACAGAAATTGCAAACTGGGCCAAACAGGAGGTTAAAGGGACTGACTCTCCAAGTGGGGAGAGTGTTAGTAAAGCGTCTGGAATGTTGCACCCGAGTACCAGGGGAGGAAAACTGAGACATATTTGAACACGTCTCCCGTTCACATGGTTGATCATACTTGGGTTCCACATGCATGTTTTAGCTGAAGGAAGAATACCTTAAACCTGGAGAGTTAAGACCCGTGGAATGGGTACCATGCAATATGACTTCAAAGGGTCTTCATTTGCTCACCGAACCTCTCCAATCCTATCACTGCTGCGTTTATGCCCCTGTACACATGCTTGATTCTCTTTTGGAGACATAGCAATCCATAGGTTTTACGATACTTACTAGTCAGGTACATTCTTAGGCGTTTAATATGCGGTGTTGAGTCCATTTCGTTGAGCAAGGAGTAGCTCTTGTCTATTCCATATTTGGCTTAAGGAACTTTATCTGTGCTCATTTCAATCTCTGGTTTTATGCAGCACCCCAACTCACCTTTACCCTTAAGCAAGCATAAGTTGGTTTTCTAAATTTGAGACCCTGTTCTGTTCTGTAATTCAGTTCCTGTGTAGCCAAGTTTACATTCCGTGTATTACTGATATCTTATGATGTTTCTTTTTCTGTGTGACTTATTTCAGTTAGAATCATCATACCTGAATCCACTCATTGTGCTGCTAAGGGCCTGATGACACAGATTTCATTGCTGAGTGATATTGCTTTGTAAGTAAATACCACAACTTCTTTATCCATTTTTCACTTTCTGTGATATTGAACTTGTACGGTAAACGAGGTTCTTGTAAACAGAGGCGTCCCAAACTTTGGGGTGGCTGTGTCTTTTTTATTTTAATTTCCCTAAGCTATAGGACCATAAGTGGAAATGCCCTAGGCTCTGTTGCTTTGTTTTTTAGATGTTTCAGGAAACACCATACACTTCTCCTGAGTGTCTGTTGGCAATTTACATCCCGCCCATCAGCATAACAAGGCTCCCAGTTCTCAATGGCCTGTTGCCTTTCTAGATTTTACACTTTTTTCAGATGGCCCTTTTGACCGGGGGGAAGTGAGACTTCATTGTAGTGCAGATTTCCTTTGCAAGCTTGCTTGGTTGGCCAAAAAGGGCGTATGCGTTTTTTCCTGAATATATTCAGGAAAAAACGCATACGCCCTTTTGGGCCAAGTGCATCATTGTGGACGTTCTGCCTCTTTTCCTATGCTTTCAATGCAATTCCAGTCTACCTCCTGAAATCGGTTTCCTGCAATTCTGCCCCGCTTTCAAGTCCTCTTGGCAGCCTTACTTCAGTCTATTTTTGGACGATAGCTCTCATTTATAACTCTGCAGGTTTGTGAATTACAGTGCCCCTGAGCTCCTTTCTTCAACTCGCTTTCTTTTGAGCTGGCCGCAACACCGCAGGATGGCTTCAGGCCCTAATCTTGTTCCGGCCCAGCATGCTGAGCCTTTGGTTAATTCCTCTTCCTGGTGGGAAATGAGAGTTAAATTTGCCCGTCCAGACACCTCCAGCTAGCCTCTCATTGGTTCTCGCTATTCCTGTTCATCTTCCGCAGAAATTGCAAACTGGGCCAAACAGGAGGTTAAAGGGACTGACTCTCCAAGTGGGGAGAGTGTTAGTAAAGCGTCTGGAATGTTGCACCCGAGTACCAGGGTACGAAAACTGAGACATATTTGAACACATCTCCCATTCACATGGTTGATCATACTCTAGGTTCCACATGCATGTTTTAGCTGAAGGAAGAATACCTTAAACCTGGAGAGCTGAGACCCGTGTAATGGGTACCATGCAATATGACTTCAAAGGGTCTTCATTTGCTCACCGAACCTCTCCAATCCTATCACTGCTGCGTTTATGCCCCTGTACACACGCTTGATTCTCTTTTGGAGACATAGCCATCCATAGGTTTTAAGATACTTACTAGTCAGGTACATTCTTAGGCGTTTAATATGGGGTTTTGAGTCCATTTCGTTGAGCAAGGAGTAGCTCTTGTCTATTCCATATTTGGCTTAAGGAACTTTATCTGTGCTCATTTCAATCACTGGTTTTATGCAGCACCCAAACTCACCTTTCCCCTTAAGCAAGCATAAGTTGGTTTTCTAAATTTGAGACCCTGTTCTGTTTTGGAATGCAGTTCCTGTGTAGCCACGTTTACATTCCGTGTATTAGTGATATCTTATGATGTTTCTTTTTCTGTGTGACTTATTTCAGTTAGAATCATCATACCTGAATCCACTCATTATGCTGCTACGGGCCTGATGACATAGATTTCATTGCTGAGTGATACTGCATTGTACGTAAGTACCACAAGTTCTTTATCCATTTTTCACTTTCTGTGATATTGAACTTGTATGGTAAACGAGGTTCTTGTAAACGGAGGCGTCCCAAACTTTGGGGTGGCTGTGTCTCTTTGATTTTAATTTCCCTAAGCTATAGGACCATAAGTGGAAGTGCCCTAGCCTCTGTTGCTTTGTTTTTTAGATGTTTCAGGAAACACCATACATTTCTCCTGAGTGTCTGTTGGCAATTTACATCCCGCCCATCAGCATAACAAGGCTCCCAGTTCTCCATGGCCTGTCCTGCCTTTCTGGATTTTACACTTTTTTCAGATGGCCCTTTTGACCGGGGGGAAGTGAGACTTCATTGTAGTGCAGATTTCCTTTGCAAGTTTGCTTGGTTGGCCAAAATGGGCGTATGCGTTTTTTCCTGAATATATTCAGGAAAAAACGCATACACCCTTTTTGGCCAAGTGCATCATTGTGGACGTTCTGCCTCTTTTCCTATGCTTTCAATGCAATTCCAGTCTACCTCCTGAAATCGGTTTCCTGCAATTCTGCCCCGCTTTCAAGTCCTCTTGGCAGCCTTACTTCAGTCTATTTTTGGACGATAGCTGTCATTTATAACTCTGCAGGTTTGTGAATTACAGTGCCCCTGAGCTCCTTTCTTCACCTCGCTTTCTTGTGACCTGGCCGCAACACCGCAGGATGTCTTCAGGCCCTAATCTGGTTCTGGCACGGCACGCTGAGCCTTTGGTTATTTCCTCTTCCTGGTGGGAAATGAGAGTTAAATTTGCCCATCCAGACACCTCCAGCTAGTCTCTCATTGGTTCTCGCTATTCCTGTTCATCTTCCACAGAAATTGCAAACTGGGCCAAACAGGAGGTTAAAGGGACTGACTCTCCAAGTGGGGAGAGTGTTAGTAAAGCGTCTGGAATGTTGCACCCGAGTACCAGGGGAGGAAAACTGAGACATATTTGAACACGTCTCCCGTTCACATGGTTGATCATACTTGGGTTCCACATGCATGTTTTAGCTGAAGGAAGAATACCTTAAACCTGGGTATTTGAAACCCGTGTAATGGGTACCATGCAATATGACTTCAAAGGGTCTTCATTTGCTCACCGAACCTCTCCAATCCTATCACTGCTGCGTTTATGCCCCTGTACACATGCTTGATTCTCTTTCGGAGACATAGCAATCCATAGGTTTTAAGATACTTACTAGTCAGGTACATTCTTAGGCGTTTAATATGCGGTGTTGAGTCCATTTCGTTGAGCAAGGAGTAGCTCTTGTCTATTCCATATTTGGCTTAAGGAACTTTATCTGTGCTCATTTCAATCTCTGGTTTTATGCAGCACCCCAACTCACCTTTCCCCTTAAGCAAGCATAAGTTGGTTTTCTAAATTTGAGACCCTGTTCTGTTCTGTAATTCAGTTCCTGTGTAGCCAAGTTTACATTCCGTGTATTACTGATATCTTATGATGTTTCTTTTTCTGTGTGACTTATTTCAGTTAGAATCATCATACCTGAATCCACTGATTGTGCTGCTAAGGGCCTGATGACACAGATTTCATTGCTGAGTGATATTGCTTTGTAAGTAAATACCACAACTTCTTTATCCATTTTTCACTTTCTGCGATGTTGAACTTCTACTGTAAACGAGGTTCTTGTAAACAGAGCCGTTCCAAACTTTGGGGTGGCTGTGTCTTTTTCATTTTAATTTCCCTAAGCTATAGGACCATAAGTGGAAGTGCCCTAGGCTCTGTTGCTTTGTTTTTTAGATGTTTCAGGAAACACCATACACTTCTCCCGAGTGGTTGTTGGCAATTTACATCCCGCCCATCAGCATAACAAGGCTCCCAGTTCTCCATGGCCTGTCCTGCCTTTCTGGATTTTACACTTTTTTCAGATGGCCCGTTTGACCGGGGGAAGTGAGACTTCATTGTAGTGCAGATTTCCTTTGCAAGCTTGCTTGGTTGGCCAAAAAGGGCGTATGCGTTTTTTCCTGAATATATTCAGGAAAAAACACATACGCCCTTTTTGGCCAAGTGCATCATTGTGGACGTTCTGCCTCTTTTCCTATGCTTTCAATGCAATTCCAGTCTACCTCCTGAAATCGGTTTCCTGCAATTCTGCCCCGCTTTCAAGTCCTCTTGGCAGCCTTACTTCAGTCTATTTTTGGACGATAGCTGTCATTTATAACTCTGCAGGTTTGTGAATTACAGTGCCCCTGAGCTCCTTTCTTCAACTCGCTTTCTTGTGACCTGGCCGCAACACCGCAGGATGGCTTCAGGCCCTAATCTGGTTCCGGCACGGCACGCTGAGCCTTTGGTTATTTCCTCTTCCTGGTGGGAAATGAGAGTTAAATTTGCCCGTCCAGACACCTCCAGCTAGCCTCTCATTGGTTCTCGCTATTCCTGTTCATCTTCCGCAGAAATTGCAAACTGGGCCAAACAGGAGGTTAAAGGGACTGACTCTCCAAGTGGGGAGAGTGTTAGTAAAGCGTCTGGAATGTTGCACCCAAGTACCAGGGGAGGAAAACTGAGACATATTTGAACACGTCTCCCAATCACATGGTTGATCATACTCTGGGTTCCACATGCATGTTTTAGCTGAAGGAAGAATACCTTAAACCTGGAGAGTTAAGACCCGTGTAATGGGTACCATGCAATATGACTTCAAAGGGTCTTCATTTGCTCACCGAACCTCTCCAATCCTATCACTGCTGCGTTTATGCCCCTGTACACATGCTTGATTCTCTTTTGGAGACATAGCAATCCATAGGTTTTAAGATACTTACTAGTCAGGTACATTCTTAGGCGTTTAATATGGGGTTTTGAGTCCATTTCGTTGAGCAAGGAGTAGCTCTTGTCTATTCCATATTTGGCTTAAGGAACTTTATCTGTGCTCATTTCAATCTCTGGTTTTATGCAGCACCCCAACTCACCTTTCCCCTTAAGCAAGCATAAGTTGGTTTTCTAAATTTGAGACCCTGTTCTGTTCTGTAATTCAGTTCCTCTGTAGCCAAGTTTACATTCCGTGTATTACTGATATCTTATGATGTTTCTTTTTCTGTGTGACTTATTTCAGTTAGAATCATCATACCTGAATCCACTCATTGTGCTGCTAAGGGCCTGATGACACAGATTTCATTGCTGAGTGATATTGCTTTGTAAGTAAATACCACAACTTCTTTATCCATTTTTCACTTTCTGCGATGTTGAACTTGTACTGTAAACGAGGTTCTTGTAAACAGAGCCGTTCCAAACTTTGGGGTGGCTGTGTCTCTTTGATTTTAATTTCCCTAAGCTATAGGACCATAAGTGGAAGTGCCCTAGGCTCTGTTGCTTTGTTTTTTAGATGTTTCAGGAAACACCATACACTTCTCCCGAGTGGTTGTTGGCAATTTACATCCCGCCCATCAGCATAACAAGGCTCCCAGTTCTCCATGGCCTGTCCTGCCTTTCTGGATTTTACACTTTATTCTGATGGCCCTTTTGACCGGGGGGAAGTGAGACTTCATTGTAGTGCAGATTTCCTTTGCAAGCTTGCTTGGTTGGCCAAAAAGGGCGTATGCGTTTTTTCCTGAATATATTCAGGAAAAAACGCATACGCCCTTTTTGGCCAAGTGCATCATTGTGGACATTCTGCCTCTTTTCCTATGCTTTCAATGCAATTCCAGTCTACCTCCTGAAATCGGTTTCCTGCAATTCTGCCCCGCTTTCAAGTCCTCTTGGCAGCCTTACTTCAGTCTATTTTTGGACGATAGCTGTCATTTATAACACTGCAGGTTTGTGAATTACAGTGCCCCTGAGCTCCTTTCTTCAACTTGCTTTCTTGTGAGCTGGCCGCAACACCGCAGGATGGCTTCAGGCCCTAATCTGGTTCCGGCACGGCACGCTGAGCCTTTGGTTAATTCCTCTTCCTGGTGGGAAATGAGAGTTAAATTTGCCCGTCCAGACACCTCCAGCTAGTCTCTCATTGGTTCTCGCTATTCCTGTTCATCTTCCGCAGAAATTACAAACTGGGCCAAACAGGAGGTTAAAGGCGCTGACTTTCCAAGTGGGGAGAGTGTTATTAAAGCGTCTGGAATGTTGCACCCGAGTCCCAGGGGAGGAAAACTGAGACATATTTGAACACGTCTCCCATTCACATGGTTGATCATACTCTGGGTTCCACATGCATGTTTTAGCTGAAGGAAGAATACCTTAAACCTGGAGAGTTAAGACCCGTGTAATGGGTACCATGCAATATGACTTCAAAGGGTCTTCATTTGCTCACCGAACCTCTCCAATCCTATCACTGCTGCGTTTATGCCCCTGTACACATGCTTGATTCTCTTTTGGAGACATAGCAATCCATAGGTTTTAAGATACTTACTAGTCAGGTACATTCTTAGGCGTTTAATATGGGGTTTTGAGTCCATTTCGTTGAGCAAGGAGTAGCTCTTGTCTATTCCATATTTGGCTTAAGGAACTTTATCTGTGCTCATTTCAATCTCTGGTTTTATGCAGCACCCCAACTCACCTTTCCCCTTAAGCAAGCATAAGTTGGTTTTCTAAATTTGAGACCCTGTTCTGTTTTGGAATGCAGTTCCTGTGTAGCCAACTTTACATTCCGTGTATTACTGATATCTTATGATGTTTCTTTTTCTGTGTGACTTATTTCAGTTAGAATCATCGTACCTGAATCCACTCATTATGCTGCTACAGGCCTGATGACATAGATTTCATTGCTGAGTGATACTGCATTGTACGTAAGTACCACAAGTTCTTTATCCATTTTTCACTTTCTGTGATATTGAACTTGTACGGTAAACGAGGTTCTTGTAAACGGAGGCGTCCCAAACTTTGGGGTGGCTGTGTCTCTTTGATTTTAATTTCCCTAAGCTATAGGACCATAAGTGGAAGTGCCCTAGGCTCTGATGCTTTGTTTTTTAGATGTTTCAGGAAACACCATACACTTCTCCTGAGTGTCTGTTGGCAATTTACATCCCGCCCATCAGCATAACAAGGCTCCCAGTTCTCCATGGCCTGTCCTGCCTTTCTGGAGTTTACACTTTTTTCAGATGGCCCTCTTGACCGGGGAGACGTGAGACTTCATTGTAGTGCAGATTTCCTTTGCAAGTTTGCTTGGTTGGCCAAAAAGGGCGTATGCGTTTTTTCCTGTATATATTCAGGAAAAAACGCATATGAACTTTTTGGCCAAGTGCATCATTGTGGACGTTCTGCCTCTTTTCCTATGCTTTCAATGCAATTCCAGTCTACCTCCTGAAATCGGTTTCCTGAAATTCTGCCCCGCTTTCAAGTCCTCTTGGCAGCCTTACTTCAGTCTATTTTTGGACGATAGCTGTCATTTATAACTCTGCAGGTTTGTGAATTACAGTGCCCCTGAGCTCCTTTCTTCAACTCGCTTTCTTGTGACCTGGCCGCAACACCGCAGGATGTCTTCAGGCCCTAATCTGGTTCTGGCACGGCACGCTGAGCCTTTGGTTAATTCCTCTTCCTGGTGGGAAATGAGAGTTAAATTTGCCCGTCCAGACACCTCCAGCTAGTCTCTCATTGGTTCTCGCTATTCCTGTTCATCTTCCGCAGAAATTGCAAACTGGGCCAAACAGGAGGTTAAAGGGACTGACTCTCCAAGTCGGGAGAGTGTTAGTAAAGCGTCTGGAATGTTGCACCCGAGTACCAGGGGAGGAAAACTGAGACATATTTGAACACGTCTCCCGATCACATGGTTGATCATACTCTGGGTTCCACATGCATGTTTTAGCTGAAGGAAGAATACCTAAAACCTGGGTAGTTGAAACCCGTGGAATGGGTACCATGCAATATGACTTCAAAGGGTCTTCATTTGCTCACCGAACCTCTCCAATCCTATCACTGCTGCGTTTATGCCCCTGTACACATGCTTGATTCTCTTTCGGAGACATAGCAATCCATAGGTTTTAAGATACTTACTAGTCAGGTACATTCTTAGGCGTTTAATATGCGGTGTTGAGTCCATTTCGTTGAGCAAGGAGTAGCTCTTGTCTATTCCATATTTGGCTTAAGGAACTTTATCTGTGCTCATTTCAATCTCTGGTTTTATGCAGCACCCCAACTCACCTTTCACCTTAAGCAAGCATAAGTTGGTTTTCTAAATTTGAGACCCTGTTCTGTTTTGGAATGCAGTTCCTGTGTAGCCAAGTTTACATTCCGTGTATTAGTGATATCTTATGATGTTTCTTTTTCTGTGTGACTTATTTCAGTTAGAATCATCGTACCTGAATCCACTCATTATGCTGCTACGGGCCTGATGACATAGATTTCATTGCTGAGTGATACTGCATTGTACGTAAGTACCACAAGTTCTTTATCCATTTTTCACTTTCTGTGATATTGAACTTGTATGGTAAACGAGGTTCTTGTAAACGGAGGCGTCCCAAACTTTGGGGTGGCTGTGTCTTTTTGATTTTAATTTCCCTAAGCTATAGGACCATAAGCGGAAGTGCCCTAGGCTCTGTTGCTTTGTTTTTTAGATGTTTCAGGAAACACCATACACTTCTCCTGAGTGTCTGTTGGCAATTTACATCCCGCCCATCAGCATAACAAGGCTCCCAGTTCTCCATGGCCTGTCCTGCCTTTCTGGATTTTGCACTTTTTTCAGATGGCCCTTTTGACCGGGTGGAAGTGAGACTTCATTGTAGTGCAGATTTCCTTTGCAAGCTTGCTTGGTTGGCCAAAAAGGGCGTATGCGTTTTTTCCTGAATATATTCAGGAAAAAACGCATACGCCCTTTTTGGCCAAGTGCATCATTGTGGACGTTCTGCCTCTTTTCCTATGCTTTCAATGCAATTCCAGTCTACCTCCTGAAATCGGTTTCCTGCAATTCTGCCCCGCTTTCAAGTCCTCTTGGCAGCCTTACTTCAGTCTATTTTTGGACGATAACTGTCATTTATAACTCTGCAGTTTTTTGAATTGCAGTGCCCCTGAGCTCCTTTCTTCAACTCGCTTTCTTGTGACCTGGCCACAACACCGCTGGATGGCTTCAGGCCCTAATCTGGTTCCGGCCCGGCACGCTGAGCCTTTGGTTATTTCCTCTTCCTGTTGGGAAATGAGAGTTAAATTTGCCCGTCCAGACACCTCCAGCTAGCCTCTCATTGGTTCTCGCTATTCCTGTTCATCTTCCGCAGAAATTGCAAACTGTGCCAAACAGGAGGTTAAAGGCGCTGACTCTCCAAGTGGGGAGAGTGTTAGTAAAGCGTCTGGAATGTTGCACCCGAGTACCAGGGGAGGAAAACTGAGACATATTTGAACACGTCTCCCGATCACATGGTTGATCATACTCTGGGTTCCACATGCATGTTTTAGCTGAAGGAAGAATACCTTAAACCTGGAGAGTTGAGACCCGTGGAATGGGTACCATGCAATATGACTTCAAAGGGTCTTCATTTGCACACCGAACCTCTCCAATCCTATCACTGCTGCGTTTATTCCCCTGTACACACGCTTGATTCTCTTTTGGAGACATAGAAATCCATAGGTTTTAAGATACTTACTAGTCAGGTACATTCTTAGGCGTTTAATATGGGGTTTTGAGTCCATTTCGTTGAGCAAGGAGTAGCTCTTGTCTATTCCATATTTGGCTTAAGGAACTTTATCTGTGCTCATTTCAATCTCTGGTTTTATGCAGCACCCCAACTCACCTTTCCCCTTAAGCAAGCATAAGTTGGTTTTCTAAATTTGAGACCCTGTTCTGTTCTGTAATTCAGTTCCTGTGTAGCCAAGTTTACATTCCGTGTATTACTGATATCTTATGATGTTTCTTTTTCTGTGTGACTTATTTCAGTTAGAATCATCATACCTGAATCCACTCATTGTGCTGCTAAGGGCCTGATGACACAGATTTCATTGCTGAGTGATATTGCTTTGTAAGTAAATACAACAACTTCTTTATCCATTTTTCACTTTCTGCGATGTTGAACTTCTACTGTAAACGAGGTTTTTGTAAACAGAGCCGTTCCAAACTTTGGGGTGGCTGTGTCTTTTTCATTTTAATTTCCCTAAGCTATAGGACCATAAGTGGAAGTGCCCTAGGTTCTGTTGCTTTGTTTTTTAGATGTTCCAGGAAACACCATACACTTCTCCCGAGTGGTTGTTGGCAATTTACATCCCGCCCATCAGCAAAACAAGGCTCCCAGTTCTCCATGGCCTGTCCTGCCTTTCTGGATTTTACACTTTTTTCAGATGGCCCTTTTGACCGGGGGGAAGTGAGACTTCATTGTAGTGCAGATTTCCTTTGCAAGCTTGCTTGGTTTGCCAAAAAGGGCGTATGCGTTTTTTCCTGAATATATTCAGGAAAAAACGCATATGCCCTTTTTGGCCAAGTGCATCATTGTGGACGTTCTGCCTCTTTTCCTATGCTTTCAATGCAATTCCAGTCTACCTCCTGAAATCGGTTTCCTGCAATTCTGCCCCGCTTTCAAGTCCTCTTGGCAGCCTTACTTCAGTCTATTTTTGGACGATAGCTGTCATTTATAACTCTGCAGGTTTGTGAATTACAGTGCCCCTGAGCTCCTTTCTTCAACTCGCTTTCTTTTGAGCTGACCGCAACACCGCAGGATGGCTTCAGGCCCTAATCTCGTTCCGGTACGGCACGCTGAGCCTTTGGTTAATTCCTCTTCCTGTTGGGAAATGAGAGTTAAATTTGCCCGTCCAGACACCTCCAGCTAGCCTCTCATTGGTTCTCGCTATTCCTGTTCATCTTCCGCAGAAATTGCAAACTGTGCCAAACAGGAGGTTAAAGGCGCTGACTCTCCAAGTGGGGAGAGTGTTAGTAAAGCATCTGGAATGTTGCACCCGAGTACCAGGGGAGGAAAACTGAGACATATTTGAACACGTCTCCCGATCACATGGTTGATCATACTCTGGGTTCCACATGCATGTTTTAGCTGAAGGAAGAATACCTAAAACCTGGGTAGTTGAAACCCGTGGAATGGGTACCATGCAATATGACTTCAAAGGGTCTTCATTTGCTCACCAAACCTCTCCAATCCTATCACTGCTGCGTTTATGCCCCTGTACACATGCTTGATTCTCTTTCGGAGACATAGCAATCCATAGGTTTTAAGATACTTACTAGTCAGGTACATTCTTAGGCGTTTAATATGCGGTGTTGAGTCCATTTCGTTGAGCAAGGAGTAGCACTTGTCTATTCCATATTTGGCTTAAGGAACTTTATCTGTGCTCATTTCAATCTCTGGTTTTATGCAGCAACCCAACTCACCTTTACCCTTAAGCAAGCATAAGTTGGTTTTCTAAATTTGAGACCCTGTTCTGTTCTGTAATTCAGTTCCTGTGTAGCCAAGTTTACATTCCGTGTATTAGTGATATCATATGATGTTTCTTTTTCTGTGTGACTTATTTCAGTTAGAATCATCGTACCTGAATATACTCATTATGCTGCTACGGGCCTGATGACATAGATTTCATTGCTGAGTGATACTGCATTGTACGTAAGTACCACAAGTTCTTTATCCATTTTTCACATTCTGCGATGTTGAACTTGTACTGTAAACGAGGTTCTTGTAAACAGAGCCGTTCCAAACTTTGGGGTGGCTGTGTCTTTTTGATTTTAATTTCCCTAAGCTATAGGACCATAAGTGGAAGTGCCCTAGGCTCTGTTGCTTTGTTTTTTAGATGTTTCAGGAAACACCATACACTTCTCCCGAGTGTCTGTTGGCAATTTACATCCCGCCCATCAGCATAACAAGGCTCCCAGTTCTCAATGGCCTGTTGCCTTTCTGGATTTTACACTTGTTTCAGATGGCCCTTTTGACCGGGGGGAAGTGAGACTTCATTGTAGTGCAGATTTCCTTTGCAAGCTTGCTTGGTTGGCCAAAAAGGGCGTATGCGTTTTTTCCTGAATATATTCAGGAAAAAACGCATACGCCCTTTTTGGCCAAGTGCATCATTGTGGACGTTCTGCCTCTTTTCCTATGCTTTCAATGCAATTCCAGTCTACCTCCTGAAATCGGTTTCCTGCAATTCTGCCCCGCTTTCAAGTCCTCTTGGCAGCCTTACTTCAGTCTATTTTTGGACGATAGCTGTCATTTATAACTCTGCAGGTTTGTGAATTACAGTGCCCCTGAGCTCCTTTCTTCAACTCGCTTTCTTTTGACCTGGCCGCAACACCGCAGGATGGCTTCAGGCCCTAATCTGGTTCCGGCACGGCATGCTGAGCCTTTGGTTAATTCCTCTTCCTGGTGGGAAATGAGAGTTAAATTTGCCCGTCCAGACACCTCCAGCTAGTCTCTCATTGGTTCTCGCTATTCCTGTTCATCTTCCGCAGAAATTGCAAACTGGGCCAAACATGAGGTTAAAGGCACTGACTCTCCAAGTGGGGAGAGTGTTAGTAAAGCGTCTGGAATGTTGCACCCGAGTACCAGGGGAGGAAAACTGAGACATATTTGAACACGTCTCCCGATCACATGGTTGATCATACTCTAGGTTCCACATGCATGTTTTAGCTGAAGGAAGAATACCTTAAACCTGGGTAGTTGAAACCCTTGGAATGGGTACCATGCAATATGACTTCAAAGGGTCTTCATTTGCTCACTGAACCTCTCCAATCCTATCACTGCTGCGTTTATGCCCCTGTACAAATGCTTGATTCTCTTTCGGAGACATAGCAATCCATAGGTTTTAAGATACTTACAAGTCAGGTACATTCTGAGGCGTTTAATATGCGGTGTTGAGTCCATTTCGTTGAGCAAGGAGTAGCTCTTGTCTATTCCATATTTGGCTTAAGGAACTTTATCTGTGCTCATTTCAATCTCTGGTTTTATGCAGCACCCCAACTCACCTTTACCCTTAAGCAAGCATAAGTTGGTTTTCTAAATTTGAGACCCTGTTCTGTTCTGTAATTCAGTTCCTGTGTAGCCAAGTTTACATTCCGTGTATTACTGATATCTTATGATGTTTCTTTTTCTGTGTGACTTATTTCAGTTAGAATCATCATACCTGAATCCACTCATTGTGCTGCTAAGGGCCTGATGACACAGATTTCATTGCTGAGTGATATTGCTTTGTAAGTAAATACCACAAGTTCTTTATCCATTTTTCACTTTCTGCGATGTTGAACTTGTACTGTAAACGAGGTTCTTGTAAACAGAGGCGTCTCAAACTTTGGGGTGGCTGTGTCTTTTTTATTTTAATTTTCCTAAGCTATAGGACCATAAGTGGAAGTGCCCTAGGTTCTGTTGCTTTGTTTTTTAGATGTTTCAGGAAACACCATACACTTCTCCCGAGTGGTTGTTGGCAATTTACATCCCGCCCATCAGCATAACAAGGCTCCCAGTTCTCCATGGCCTGTCCTGCCTTTCTGGATTTTACACTTTTTTCAGATGGCCCTTTTGACCGGGGGGAAGTGAGACTTCATTGTAGTGCAGATTTCCTTTGCAAGCTTGCTTGGTTGGCCAAAAAGGGCGTATGCGTTTTTTCCTGAATATATTCAGGAAAAAACGCATACGCCCTTTTTGGCCAAGTGCATCATTGTGGACGTTCTGCCTCTTTTCCTATGCTTTCAATGCAATTCCAGTCTACCTCCTGAAATCGGTTTCCTGCAATTCTGCCCCGCTTTCAAGTCCTCTTGGCAGCTTTACTTCAGTCTATTTTTGGACGATAGCTGTCATTTATAACTCTGCAGGTTTGTGAATTACAGTGCCCCTGAGCTCCTTTCTTCAACTTGCTTTCTTGTGACCTGGCCGCAACACCGCAGTATGGCTTCAGGCCCTAATCTGGTTCCGGCACGGCATGCTGAGCCTTTGGTTAATTCCTCTTCCTGGTGGGAAATGAGAGTTAAATTTGCCCGTCCAGACACCTCCAGCTAGTCTCTCATTGGTTCTCGCTATTCCTGTTCATCTTCCGCAGAAATTGCAAACTGTGCCAAACAGGAGGTTAAAGGCGCTGACTCTCCAAGTGGGGAGAGTGTTAGTAAAGCGTCTGAAATGTTGCACCCGAGTACCAGGGGAGGGAAACTGAGACATATTTGAACACGTCTCCCGTTCACATGGTTGATCATACTTGGGTTCCACATGCATGTTTTAGCTGAAGGCAGAATACCTTAAACCTGGAGAGTTGAGACCCGTGGAATGGGTACCATGCAATATGACTTCAAAGGGTCTTCATTTGCTCACCGAACCTCTCCAATCCTATCACTGCTGCGTTTATGCCCTGTACACATGCTTGATTCTCTTTTGGAGACATAGCAATCCATAGGTTTTACGATACTTACTAGTCAGGTACATTCTTAGGCGTTTAATATGCGGTGTTGAGTCCATTTCGTTGAGCAAGGAGTAGCTCTTGTCTATTCCATATTTGGCTTAAGGAACTTTATCTGTGCTCATTTCAATCTCTGGTTTTATGCAGCACCCCAACTCACCTTTCCCCTTAAGCAAGCATAAGTTGGTTTTCTAAATTTGAGACCCTCTTCTGTTTTGGAATGCAGTTCCTGTGTAGCCACGTTTACATTCCGTGTATTAGTGATATCTTATGATGTTTCTTTTTCTGTGTGACTTATTTCAGTTAGAATCATCATACCTGAATCCACTCATTGTGCTGCTAAGGGCCTTGTGACACAGATTTCATTGCTGAGTGATATTGCTTTGTAAGTAAATACCACAACTTCTTTATCCATTTTTCACTTTCTGCGATGTTGAACTTGTACTGTAAACGAGGTTCTTGTAAACAGAGCCGTTCGAAAATTTGGGGTGGCTGTGTCTTTTTGATTTTAATTTCCCTAAGCTATAGGACCATAACTGGCAGTGCCCTAGGCTCTGTTGCTTTGTTTTTTAGATGTTTCAGGAAACACCATACACTTCTCCCGAGTGGTTGTTGGCAATTTACATCCCGCCCATCAGCATAACAAGGCTCCCAGTTCTCCATGGCCTGTCCTGCCTTTCTGGATTTTACACTTTTTTCAGATGGCCCTTTTGACCGGGGGGAAGTGAGACTTCATTGTAGTGCAGATTTCCTTTGCAAGCTTGCTTGGTTGGCCAAAAAGGGCGTATGCGTTTTTTCCTGAATATATTCAGGAAAAAACGCATACGCCCTTTTTGGCCAAGTGCATCATTGTGGACGTTCTGCCTCTTTTCCTATGCTTTCAATGCAATTCCAGTCTACCTCCTGATATCGGTTTCCTGCAATTCTGCCCCGCTTTCAAGTCCTCTTGGCAGCCTTACTTCAGTCTATTTTTGGACGATAGCTGTCATTTATAACTCTGCAGGTTTGTGAATTACAGTGCCCCTGAGCTCCTTTCTTCAACTCGCTTTCTTGTGACCTGGCCGCAACACCGCAGGATGGCTTCAGGCCCTAATCTGGTTCTGGCCCGGCATGCTGAGCCTTTGGTTAATTCCTCTTCCTGGTGGGAAATGAGAGTTAAATTTGCCCGTCCAGACACCTCCAGCTAGCCTCTCATTGGTTCTCGCTATTCCTGTTCATCTTCCGCAGAAATTGCAAACTGGGCCAAACAGGAGGTTAAAGGGACTGACTCTCCAAGTGGGGAGAGTGTTAGTAAAGCGTCTGGAATGTTGCACCCGAGTACCAGGGGAGGAAAACTGAGACATATTTGAACACGTCTCCCGTTCACATGGTTGATCATACTCTGGGTTCCACATGCATGTTTTAGCTGAAGGAAGAATACCTTAAACCTGGAGAGTTGAGACCCGTGTAATGGGTACCATGCAATATGACTTCAAAGGGTCTTCATTTGCTCACCGAACCTCTCCAATCCTATCACTGCTGCGTTTATGCCCCTGTACACACGGTTGATTCTCTTTTGGAGACATAGCAATCCATAGGTTTTAAGATACTTACTAGTCAGGTACATTCTTAGGCGTTTAATATGGGGTTTTGAGTCCATTTCGTTGAGCAAGGAGTAGCTCTTGTCTATTCCATATTTGGCTTAAGGAACTTTATCTGTGCTCATTTCAATCTCTGGTTTTATGCAGCACCCCAACTCACCTTTCCCCTTAAGCAAGCATAAGTTGGTTTTCTAAATTTGAGACCCTGTTCTGTTTTGGAATGCAGTTCCTGTGTAGCCAAGTTTACATTCCGTGTATTAGTGATATCTTATGATATTTCTTTTTCTGTGTGACTTATTTCAGTTAGAATCATCATACCTGAATCCACTCATTGTGCTGCTAAGGGCCTGATGACACAGATTTCATTGCTGAGTGATATTGCTTTGTAAGTAAATACCACAACTTCTTTATCCATTTTTCACTTTCTGCGATGTTGAACTTCTACTGTAAACGAGGTTCTTGTAAACAGAGCCGTTCCAAACTTTGGGGTGGCTGTGTCTTTTTGATTTTAATTTCCCTAAGCTATAGGACCATAAGTGGAAGTGCCCTAGGCTCTGTTGCTTTGTTTTTTAGATGTTTCAGGAAACACCATACACTTCTCCCGAGTGGTTGTTGGCAATTTACATCCCGCCCATCAGCATAACAAGGCTCCCAGTTCTCCATGGCCTGTCCTGCCTTTCTGGATTTTACACTTTTTTCAGATGGCCCTTTTGACCGGGGGGAAGTGAGACTTCATTGTAGTGCAGATTTCCTTTGCAAGCTTGCTTGGTTGGCCAAAAAGGGCGTATGCGTTTTTTCCTGAATATATTCAGGAAAAAACGCATACGCCCTTTTTGGCCAAGTGCATCATTGTGGACGTTCTGCCTCTTTTCCTATGCTTTCAATGCAATTCCAGTCTACCTCCTGATATCGGTTTCCTGCAATTCTGCCCCGCTTTCAAGTCCTCTTGGCAGCCTTACTTCAGTCTATTTTTGGACGATAGCTGTCATTTATAACTCTGCAGGTTTGTGAATTACAGTGCCCCTGAGCTCCTTTCTTCAACTCGCTTTCTTGTGACCTGGCCGCAACACCGCAGGATGGCTTCAGGCCCTAATCTGGTTCCGGCACGGCACGCTGAGCCTTTGGTTATTTCCTCTTCCTGGTGGGAAATGAGAGTTAAATTTGCCCGTCCAGACACCTCCAGCTAGCCTCTCATTGGTTCTCGCTATTCCTGTTCATCTTCCGCAGAAATTGCAAACTGGGCCAAACAGGAGGTTAAAGGGACTGACTCTCCAAGTGGGGAGAGTGTTAGTAAAGCGTCTGGAATGTTGCACCCAAGTACCAGGGGAGGAAAACTGAGACATATTTGAACACGTCTCCCGTTCACATGGTTGATCATACTCTGGGTTCCACATGCATGTTTTAGCTGAAGGAAGAATACCTTAAACCTGGAGAGTTAAGACCCGTGTAATGGGTACCATGCAATATGACTTCAAAGGGTCTTCATTTGCTCACCGAACCTCTCCAATCCTATCACTGCTGCGTTTATGCCCCTGTACACATGCTTGATTCTCTTTTGGAGACATAGCAATCCATAGGTTTTAAGATACTTACTAGTCAGGTACATTCTTAGGCGTTTAATATGGGGTTTTGAGTCCATTTCATTGAGCAAGGAGTAGCTCTTGTCTATTCCATATTTGGCTTAAGGAACTTTATCTGTGCTCATTTCAATCTCTGGTTTTATGCAGCACCCCAACTCACCTTTCCCCTTAAGCAAGCATAAGTTGGTTTTCTAAATTTGAGACCCTGTTCTGTTCTGTAATTCAGTTCCTGTGTAGCCAAGTTTACATTCCGTGTATTACTGATATCTTATGATGTTTCTTTTTCTGTGTGACTTATTTCAGTTAGAATCATCATACCTGAATCCACTCATTGTGCTGCTAAGGGCCTGATGACACAGATTTCATTGCTGAGTGATATTGCTTTGTAAGTAAATACCACAACTTCTTTATCCATTTTTCACTTTCTGCAATGTTGAACTTGTACTGTAAACGAGGTTCTTGTAAACAGAGCCGTTCCAAACTTTGGGGTGGATGTGTCTTTTTGATTTTAATTTCCCTAAGCTATAGGACCATAAGTGGAAGTGCCCTAGGTTCTGTTGCTTTGTTTTTTAGTTGTTTCAGGAAACACCATACACTTCTCCCAAGTGGTTCTTGGCAATTTACATCCCGCCCATCAGCATAACAATGCTCCCAGTTCTCCATGGCCTGTCCTGCCTTTCTGGATTTTACACTTTTTTCAGATGGCCCTTTTGACCGGGTGGAAGTGAGACTTCATTGTAGTGCAGATTTCCTTTGCAAGCTTGCTTGGTTGGCCAAAAAGGGCGTATGCGTTTTTTCCTGAATATATTCAGGAAACAACGCATACGCCCTTTTTGGCCAAGTGCATCATTGTGGACGTTCTGCCTCTTTTCCTATGCTTTCAATGCAATTCCAGTCTACCTCCTGAAATCGGTTTCCTGCAATTCTGCCCCGCTTTCAAGTCCTCTTGGCAGCCTTACTTCAGTCTATTTTTGGACGATAGCTGTCATTTATAACTCTGCAGGTTTGTGAATTACAGTGCCCCTGAGCTCCTTTCTTCAACTCGCTTTCTTGTGACCTGGCCGCAACACCGCAGGATGGCTTCAGGCCCTAATCTGGTTCCGGCCCGGCATGCTGAGCCTTTGGTTAATTCCTCTTCCTGGTGGGAAATGAGAGTTAAATTTGCCCGTCCAGACACCTCCAGCTAGCCTCTCATTGGTTCTCGCTATTCCTGTTCTTCTTCCGCAGAAATTGCAAACTGGGGCAACCAGGAGGTTAAAGGGACTGACTCTCCAAGTGGGGAGAGTGTTAGTAAAGCATCTGGAATGTTGCACCCGAGTACCAGGGGAGGAAAACTGAGACATATTTGAACACGTCTCCCGTTCACATGGTTGATCATACTCTGGGTTCCACATGCATGTTTTAGCTGAAGGAAGAATACCTTAAACCTGGAGAGTTAAGACCCGTGTAATGGGTACCATGCAATATGACTTCAAAGGGTCTTCATTTGCTCACCGAACCTCTCCAATCCTATCACTGCTGCGTTTATGCCCCTGTACACATGCTTGATTCTCTTTTGGAGACATAGCAATCCATAGGTTTTAAGATACTTACTAGTCAGGTACATTCTTAGGCGTTTAATATGGGGTTTTGAGTCCATTTCATTGAGCAAGGAGTAGCTCTTGTCTATTCCATATTTGGCTTAAGGAACTTTATCTGTGCTCATTTCAATCTCTGGTTTTATGCAGCACCCCAACTCACCTTTCCCCTTAAGCAAGCATAAGTTGGTTTTCTAAATTTGAGACCCTGTTCTGTTCTGTAATTCAGTTCCTGTGTAGCCAAGTTTACATTCCGTGTATTACTGATATCTTATGATGTTTCTTTTTCTGTGTGACTTATTTCAGTTAGAATCATCATACCTGAATCCACTCATTGTGCTGCTAAGGGCCTGATGACACAGATTTCATTGCTGAGTGATATTGCTTTGTAAGTAAATACCACAACTTCTTTATCCATTTTTCACTTTCTGCAATGTTGAACTTGTACTGTAAACGAGGTTCTTGTAAACAGAGCCGTTCCAAACTTTGGGGTGGCTGTGTCTTTTTGATTTTAATTTCCCTAAGCTATAGGACCATAAGTGGAAGTGCCCTAGGTTCTGTTGCTTTGTTTTTTAGTTGTTTCAGGAAACACCATACACTTCTCCCAAGTGGTTCTTGGCAATTTACATCCCGCCCATCAGCATAACAATGCTCCCAGTTCTCCATGGCCTGTCCTGCCTTTCTGGATTTTACACTTTTTTCAGATGGCCCTTTTGACCGGGTGGAAGTGAGACTTCATTGTAGTGCAGATTTCCTTTGCAAGCTTGCTTGGTTGGCCAAAAAGGGCGTATGCGTTTTTTCCTGAATATATTCAGGAAACAACGCATACGCCCTTTTTGGCCAAGTGCATCATTGTGGACGTTCTGCCTCTTTTCCTATGCTTTCAATGCAATTCCAGTCTACCTCCTGAAATCGGTTTCCTGCAATTCTGCCCCGCTTTCAAGTCCTCTTGGCAGCCTTACTTCAGTCTATTTTTGGACGATAGCTGTCATTTATAACTCTGCAGGTTTGTGAATTACAGTGCCCCTGAGCTCCTTTCTTCAACTCGCTTTCTTGTGACCTGGCCGCAACACCGCAGGATGGCTTCAGGCCCTAATCTGGTTCCGGCACGGCACGCTGAGCCTTTGGTTATTTCCTCTTCCTGGTGGGAAATGAGAGTTAAATTTGCCCGTCCAGACACCTCCAGCTAGCCTCTCATTGGTTCTCGCTATTCCTGTTCATCTTCTGCAGAAATTGCAAACTGGGCCAAACAGGAGGTTAAAGGGACTGACTCTCCAAGTGGGGAGAGTGTTAGTAAAGCGTCTGGAATGTTGCACCCAAGTACCAGGGGAGGAAAACTGAGACATATTTGAACACGTCTCCCGTTCACATGGTTGATCATACTCTGGGTTCCACATGCATGTTTTAGCTGAAGGAAGAATACCTTAAACCTGGAGAGTTAAGACCCGTGTAATGGGTACCATGCAATATGACTTCAAAGGGTCTTCATTTGCTCACCGAACCTCTCCAATCCTATCACTGCTGCGTTTATGCCCCTGTACACATGCTTGATTCTCTTTTGGAGACATAGCAATCCATAGGTTTTAAGATACTTACTAGTCAGGTACATTCTTAGGCGTTTAATATGGGGTTTTGAGTCCATTTCATTGAGCAAGGAGTAGCTCTTGTCTATTCCATATTTGGCTTAAGGAACTTTATCTGTGCTCATTTCAATCTCTGGTTTTATGCAGCACCCCAACTCACCTTTCCCCTTAAGCAAGCATAAGTTGGTTTTCTAAATTTGAGACCCTGTTCTGTTCTGTAATTCAGTTCCTGTGTAGCCAAGTTTACATTCCGTGTATTACTGATATCTTATGATGTTTCTTTTTCTGTGTGACTTATTTCAGTTAGAATCATCATACCTGAATCCACTCATTGTGCTGCTAAGGGCCTGATGACACAGATTTCATTGCTGAGTGATATTGCTTTGTAAGTAAATACCACAACTTCTTTATCCATTTTTCACTTTCTGCAATGTTGAACTTGTACTGTAAACGAGGTTCTTGTAAACAGAGCCGTTCCAAACTTTGGGGTGGATGTGTCTTTTTGATTTTAATTTCCCTAAGCTATAGGACCATAAGTGGAAGTGCCCTAGGTTCTGTTGCTTTGTTTTTTAGTTGTTTCAGGAAACACCATACACTTCTCCCAAGTGGTTCTTGGCAATTTACATCCCGCCCATCAGCATAACAATGCTCCCAGTTCTCCATGGCCTGTCCTGCCTTTCTGGATTTTACACTTTTTTCAGATGGCCCTTTTGACCGGGTGGAAGTGAGACTTCATTGTAGTGCAGATTTCCTTTGCAAGCTTGCTTGGTTGGCCAAAAAGGGCGTATGCGTTTTTTCCTGAATATATTCAGGAAACAACGCATACGCCCTTTCTGGCCAAGTGCATCATTGTGGACGTTCTGCCTCTTTTCCTATGCTTTCAATGCAATTCCAGTCTACCTCCTGAAATCGGTTTCCTGCAATTCTGCCCCGCTTTCAAGTCCTCTTGGCAGCCTTACTTCAGTCTATTTTTGGACGATAGCTGTCATTTATAACTCTGCAGGTTTGTGAATTACAGTGCCCCTGAGCTCCTTTCTTCAACTCGCTTTCTTGTGACCTGGCCGCAACACCGCAGGATGGCTTCAGGCCCTAATCTGGTTCCGGCCTGGCATGCTGAGCCTTTGGTTAATTCCTCTTCCTGGTGGGAAATGAGAGTTAAATTTGCCCGTCCAGACACCTCCAGCTAGCCTCTCATTGGTTCTCGCTATTCCTGTTCTTCTTCCGCAGAAATTGCAAACTGGGGCAACCAGGAGGTTAAAGGGACTGACTCTCCAAGTGGGGAGAGTGTTAGTAAAGCATCTGGAATGTTGCACCCGAGTACCAGGGGAGGAAAACTGAGACATATTTGAACACGTCTCCCGTTCACATGGTTGATCATACTCTGGGTTCCACATGCATGTTTTAGCTGAAGGAAGAATACCTTAAACCTGGAGAGTTAAGACCCGTGTAATGGGTACCATGCAATATGACTTCAAAGGGTCTTCATTTGCTCACCGAACCTCTCCAATCCTATCACTGCTGCGTTTATGCCCCTGTACACATGCTTGATTCTCTTTTGGAGACATAGCAATCCATAGGTTTTAAGATACTTACTAGTCAGGTACATTCTTAGGCGTTTAATATGGGGTTTTGAGTCCATTTCATTGAGCAAGGAGTAGCTCTTGTCTATTCCATATTTGGCTTAAGGAACTTTATCTGTGCTCATTTCAATCTCTGGTTTTATGCAGCACCCCAACTCACCTTTCCCCTTAAGCAAGCATAAGTTGGTTTTCTAAATTTGAGACCCTGTTCTGTTCTGTAATTCAGTTCCTGTGTAGCCAAGTTTACATTCCGTGTATTACTGATATCTTATGATGTTTCTTTTTCTGTGTGACTTATTTCAGTTAGAATCATCATACCTGAATCCACTCATTGTGCTGCTAAGGGCCTGATGACACAGATTTCATTGCTGAGTGATATTGCTTTGTAAGTAAATACCACAACTTCTTTATCCATTTTTCACTTTCTGCAATGTTGAACTTGTACTGTAAACGAGGTTCTTGTAAACAGAGCCGTTCCAAACTTTGGGGTGGCTGTGTCTTTTTGATTTTAATTTCCCTAAGCTATAGGACCATAAGTGGAAGTGCCCTAGGTTCTGTTGCTTTGTTTTTTAGTTGTTTCAGGAAACACCATACACTTCTCCCAAGTGGTTCTTGGCAATTTACATCCCGCCCATCAGCATAACAATGCTCCCAGTTCTCCATGGCCTGTCCTGCCTTTCTGGATTTTACACTTTTTTCAGATGGCCCTTTTGACCGGGTGGAAGTGAGACTTCATTGTAGTGCAGATTTCCTTTGCAAGCTTGCTTGGTTGGCCAAAAAGGGCGTATGCGTTTTTTCCTGAATATATTCAGGAAACAACGCATACGCCCTTTTTGGCCAAGTGCATCATTGTGGACGTTCTGCCTCTTTTCCTATGCTTTCAATGCAATTCCAGTCTACCTCCTGAAATCGGTTTCCTGCAATTCTGCCCCGCTTTCAAGTCCTCTTGGCAGCCTTACTTCAGTCTATTTTTGGACGATAGCTGTCATTTATAACTCTGCAGGTTTGTGAATTACAGTGCCCCTGAGCTCCTTTCTTCAACTCCCTTTCTTGTGACCTGGCCGCAACACCGCAGGATGGCTTCAGGCCCTAATCTGGTTCCGGCCCGGCATGCTGAGCCTTTGGTTAATTCCTCTTCCTGGTGGGAAATGAGAGTTAAATTTGCCCGTCCAGACACCTCCAGCTAGCCTCTCATTGGTTCTCGCTATTCCTGTTCTTCTTCCGCAGAAATTGCAAACTGGGGCAACCAGGAGGTTAAAGGGACTGACTCTCCAAGTGGGGAGAGTGTTAGTAAAGCATCTGGAATGTTGCACCCGAGTACCAGGGGAGGAAAACTGAGACATATTTGAACACGTCTCCCGTTCACATGGTTGATCATACTCTGGGTTCCACATGCATGTTTTAGCTGAAGGAAGAATACCTTAAACCTGGAGAGTTGAGACCCGTGTAATGGGTACCATGCAATATGACTTCAAAGGGTCTTCATTTGCTCACCGAACCTCTCCAATCCTATCACTGCTGCGTTTATGCCCCTGTACACACGCTTGATTCTCTTTTGGAGACATAGCAATCCATAGGTTTTAAGATACTTACTAGTCAGGTACATTCTTAGGCGTTTAATATGGGGTTTTGAGTCCATTTCGTTGAGCAAGGAGTAGCTCTTGTCTATTCCATATTTGGCTTAAGGAACTTTATCTGTGCTCATTTCAATCTCTGGTTTTATGCAGCACCCCAACTCACCTTTCCCCTTAAGCAAGCATAAGTTGGTTTTCTAAATTTGAGACCCTGTTCTGTTCTGTAATTCAGTTCCTGTGTAGCCAAGTTTACATTCCGTGTATTACTGATATCTTATGATGTTTCTTTTTCTGTGTGACTTATTTCAGTTAGAATCATCATACCTGAATCCACTCATTGTGCTGCTAAGGGCCTGATGACATAGATTTCATTGCTGAGTGATATTGCTTTGTAAGTAAATACCACAACTTCTTTATCCATTTTTCACTTTCTGCAATGTTGAACTTGTACTGTAAACGAGGTTCTTGTAAACAGAGCCGTTCCAAACTTTGGGGTGGCTGTGTCTTTTTGATTTTAATTTCCCTAAGCTATAGGACCATAAGTGGAAGTGCCCTAGGTTCTGTTGCTTTGTTTTTTAGTTGTTTCAGGAAACACCATACACTTCTCCCAAGTGGTTCTTGGCAATTTACATCCCGCCCATCAGCATAACAATGCTCCCAGTTCTCCATGGCCTGTCCTGCCTTTCTGGATTTTACACTTTTTTCAGATGGCCCTTTTGACCGGGTGGAAGTGAGACTTCATTGTAGTGCAGATTTCCTTTGCAAGCTTGCTTGGTTGGCCAAAAAGGGCGTATGCGTTTTTTCCTGAATATATTCAGGAAACAACGCATACGCCCTTTTTGGCCAAGTGCATCATTGTGGACGTTCTGCCTCTTTTCCTATGCTTTCAATGCAATTCCAGTCTACCTCCTGAAATCGGTTTCCTGCAATTCTGCCCCGCTTTCAAGTCCTCTTGGCAGCCTTACTTCAGTCTATTTTTGGACGATAGCTGTCATTTATAACTCTGCAGGTTTGTGAATTACAGTGCCCCTGAGCTCCTTTCTTCAACTCCCTTTCTTGTGACCTGGCCGCAACACCGCAGGATGGCTTCAGGCCCTAATCTGGTTCCGGCCCGGCATGCTGAGCCTTTGGTTAATTCCTCTTCCTGGTGGGAAATGAGAGTTAAATTTGCCCGTCCAGACACCTCCAGCTAGCCTCTCATTGGTTCTCGCTATTCCTGTTCTTCTTCCGCAGAAATTGCAAACTGGGGCAACCAGGAGGTTAAAGGGACTGACTCTCCAAGTGGGGAGAGTGTTAGTAAAGCATCTGGAATGTTGCACCCGAGTACCAGGGGAGGAAAACTGAGACATATTTGAACACGTCTCCCGTTCACATGGTTGATCATACTCTGGGTTCCACATGCATGTTTTAGCTGAAGGAAGAATACCTTAAACCTGGAGAGTTGAGACCCGTGTAATGGGTACCATGCAATATGACTTCAAAGGGTCTTCATTTGCTCACCGAACCTCTCCAATCCTATCACTGCTGCGTTTATGCCCCTGTACACACGCTTGATTCTCTTTTGGAGACATAGCAATCCATAGGTTTTAAGATACTTACTAGTCAGGTACATTCTTAGGCGTTTAATATGGGGTTTTGAGTCCATTTCGTTGAGCAAGGAGTAGCTCTTGTCTATTCCATATTTGGCTTAAGGAACTTTATCTGTGCTCATTTCAATCTCTGGTTTTATGCAGCACCCCAACTCACCTTTCCCCTTAAGCAAGCATAAGTTGGTTTTCTAAATTTGAGACCCTGTTCTGTTCTGTAATTCAGTTCCTGTGTAGCCAAGTTTACATTCCGTGTATTACTGATATCTTATGATGTTTCTTTTTCTGTGTGACTTATTTCAGTTAGAATCATCATACCTGAATCCACTCATTGTGCTGCTAAGGGCCTGATGACATAGATTTCATTGCTGAGTGATATTGCTTTGTAAGTAAATACCACAACTTCTTTATCCATTTTTCACTTTCTGCAATGTTGAACTTGTACTGTAAACGAGGTTCTTGTAAACAGAGCCGTTCCAAACTTTGGGGTGGCTGTGTCTTTTTGATTTTAATTTCCCTAAGCTATAGGACCATAAGTGGAAGTGCCCTAGGTTCTGTTGCTTTGTTTTTTAGTTGTTTCAGGAAACACCATACACTTCTCCCAAGTGGTTCTTGGCAATTTACATCCCGCCCATCAGCATAACAATGCTCCCAGTTCTCCATGGCCTGTCCTGCCTTTCTGGATTTTACACTTTTTTCAGATGGCCCTTTTGACCGGGTGGAAGTGAGACTTCATTGTAGTGCAGATTTCCTTTGCAAGCTTGCTTGGTTGGCCAAAAAGGGCGTATGCGTTTTTTCCTGAATATATTCAGGAAACAACGCATACGCCCTTTTTGGCCAAGTGCATCATTGTGGACGTTCTGCCTCTTTTCCTATGCTTTCAATGCAATTCCAGTCTACCTCCTGAAATCGGTTTCCTGCAATTCTGCCCCGCTTTCAAGTCCTCTTGGCAGCCTTACTTCAGTCTATTTTTGGACGATAGCTGTCATTTATAACTCTGCAGGTTTGTGAATTACAGTGCCCCTGAGCTCCTTTCTTCAACTCCCTTTCTTGTGACCTGGCCGCAACACCGCAGGATGGCTTCAGGCCCTAATCTGGTTCCGGCCCGGCATGCTGAGCCTTTGGTTAATTCCTCTTCCTGGTGGGAAATGAGAGTTAAATTTGCCCGTCCAGACACCTCCAGCTAGCCTCTCATTGGTTCTCGCTATTCCTGTTCTTCTTCCGCAGAAATTGCAAACTGGGGCAACCAGGAGGTTAAAGGGACTGACTCTCCAAGTGGGGAGAGTGTTAGTAAAGCATCTGGAATGTTGCACCCGAGTACCAGGGGAGGAAAACTGAGACATATTTGAACACGTCTCCCGTTCACATGGTTGATCATACTCTGGGTTCCACATGCATGTTTTAGCTGAAGGAAGAATACCTTAAACCTGGAGAGTTGAGACCCGTGTAATGGGTACCATGCAATATGACTTCAAAGGGTCTTCATTTGCTCACCGAACCTCTCCAATCCTATCACTGCTGCGTTTATGCCCCTGTACAAACGCTTGATTCTCTTTTGGAGACATAGCAATCCATAGGTTTTAAGATACTTACTAGTCAGGTACATTCTTAGGCGTTTAATATGGGGTTTTGAGTCCATTTCGTTGAGCAAGGAGTAGCTCTTGTCTATTCCATATTTGGCTTAAGGAACTTTATCTGTGCTCATTTCAATCTCTGGTTTTATGCAGCACCCCAACTCACCTTTCCCCTTAAGCAAGCATAAGTTGGTTTTCTAAATTTGAGACCCTGTTCTGTTCTGTAATTCAGTTCCTGTGTAGCCAAGTTTACATTCCGTGTATTACTGATATCTTATGATGTTTCTTTTTCTGTGTGACTTATTTCAGTTAGAATCATCATACCTGAATCCACTCATTGTGCTGCTAAGGGCCTGATGACACAGATTTCATTGCTGAGTGATATTGCTTTGTAAGTAAATACCACAACTTCTTTATCCATTTTTCACTTTCTGCAATGTTGAACTTGTACTGTAAACGAGGTTCTTGTAAACAGAGCCGTTCCAAACTTTGGGGTGGCTGTGTCTTTTTGATTTTAATTTCCCTAAGCTATAGGACCATAAGTGGAAGTGCCCTAGGTTCTGTTGCTTTGTTTTTTAGTTGTTTCAGGAAACACCATACACTTCTCCCAAGTGGTTCTTGGCAATTTACATCCCGCCCATCAGCATAACAATGCTCCCAGTTCTCCATGGCCTGTCCTGCCTTTCTGGATTTTACACTTTTTTCAGATGGCCCTTTTGACCGGGTGGAAGTGAGACTTCATTGTAGTGCAGATTTCCTTTGCAAGCTTGCTTGGTTGGCCAAAAAGGGCGTATGCGTTTTTTCCTGAATATATTCAGGAAACAACGCATACGCCCTTTTTGGCCAAGTGCATCATTGTGGACGTTCTGCCTCTTTTCCTATGCTTTCAATGCAATTCCAGTCTACCTCCTGAAATCGGTTTCCTGCAATTCTGCCCCGCTTTCAAATCCTCTTGGCAGCCTTACTTCAGTCTATTTTTGGACGATAGCTGTCATTTATAACTCTGCAGGTTTGTGAATTACAGTGCCCCTGAGCTCCTTTCTTCAACTCCCTTTCTTGTGACCTGGCCGCAACACCGCAGGATGGCTTCAGGCCCTAATCTGGTTCCGGCCTGGCATGCTGAGCCTTTGGTTAATTCCTCTTCCTGGTGGGAAATGAGAGTTAAATTTGCCCGTCCAGACACCTCCAGCTAGCCTCTCATTGGTTCTCGCTATTCCTGTTCTTCTTCCGCAGAAATTGCAAACTGGGGCAACCAGGAGGTTAAAGGGACTGACTCTCCAAGTGGGGAGAGTGTTAGTAAAGCATCTGGAATGTTGCACCCGAGTACCAGGGGAGGAAAACTGAGACATATTTGAACACGTCTCCCGTTCACATGGTTGATCATACTCTGGGTTCCACATGCATGTTTTAGCTGAAGGAAGAATACCTTAAACCTGGAGAGTTAAGACCCGTGTAATGGGTACCATGCAATATGACTTCAAAGGGTCTTCATTTGCTCACCGAACCTCTCCAATCCTATCACTGCTGCGTTTATGCCCCTGTACACATGCTTGATTCTCTTTTGGAGACATAGCAATCCATAGGTTTTAAGATACTTACTAGTCAGGTACATTCTTAGGCGTTTAATATGGGGTTTTGAGTCCATTTCATTGAGCAAGGAGTAGCTCTTGTCTATTCCATATTTGGCTTAAGGAACTTTATCTGTGCTCATTTCAATCTCTGGTTTTATGCAGCACCCCAACTCACCTTTCCCCTTAAGCAAGCATAAGTTGGTTTTCTAAATTTGAGACCCTGTTCTGTTCTGTAATTCAGTTCCTGTGTAGCCAAGTTTACATTCCGTGTATTACTGATATCTTATGATGTTTCTTTTTCTGTGTGACTTATTTCAGTTAGAATCATCATACCTGAATCCACTCATTGTGCTGCTAAGGGCCTGATGACACAGATTTCATTGCTGAGTGATATTGCTTTGTAAGTAAATACCACAACTTCTTTATCCATTTTTCACTTTCTGCAATGTTGAACTTGTACTGTAAACGAGGTTCTTGTAAACAGAGCCGTTCCAAACTTTGGGGTGGCTGTGTCTTTTTGATTTTAATTTCCCTAAGCTATAGGACCATAAGTGGAAGTGCCCTAGGTTCTGTTGCTTTGTTTTTTAGTTGTTTCAGGAAACACCATACACTTCTCCCAAGTGGTTCTTGGCAATTTACATCCCGCCCATCAGCATAACAATGCTCCCAGTTCTCCATGGCCTGTCCTGCCTTTCTGGATTTTACACTTTTTTCAGATGGCCCTTTTGACCGGGTGGAAGTGAGACTTCATTGTAGTGCAGATTTCCTTTGCAAGCTTGCTTGGTTGGCCAAAAAGGGCGTATGCGTTGTTTCCTGAATATATTCAGGAAACAACGCATACGCCCTTTTTGGCCAAGTGCATCATTGTGGACGTTCTGCCTCTTTTCCTATGCTTTCAATGCAATTCCAGTCTACCTCCTGAAATCGGTTTCCTGCAATTCTGCCCCGCTTTCAAGTCCTCTTGGCAGCCTTACTTCAGTCTATTTTTGGACGATAGCTGTCATTTATAACTCTGCAGGTTTGTGAATTACAGTGCCCCTGAGCTCCTTTCTTCAACTCCCTTTCTTGTGACCTGGCCGCAACACCGCAGGATGGCTTCAGGCCCTAATCTGGTTCCGGCCCGGCATGCTGAGCCTTTGGTTAATTCCTCTTCCTGGTGGGAAATGAGAGTTAAATTTGCCCGTCCAGACACCTCCAGCTAGCCTCTCATTGGTTCTCGCTATTCCTGTTCTTCTTCCGCAGAAATTGCAAACTGGGGCAACCAGGAGGTTAAAGGGACTGACTCTCCAAGTGGGGAGAGTGTTAGTAAAGCATCTGGAATGTTGCACCCGAGTACCAGGGGAGGAAAACTGAGACATATTTGAACACGTCTCCCGTTCACATGGTTGATCATACTCTGGGTTCCACATGCATGTTTTAGCTGAAGGAAGAATACCTTAAACCTGGAGAGTTGAGACCCGTGTAATGGGTACCATGCAATATGACTTCAAAGGGTCTTCATTTGCTCACCGAACCTCTCCAATCCTATCACTGCTGCGTTTATGCCCCTGTACACACGCTTGATTCTCTTTTGGAGACATAGAAATCCATAGGTTTTAAGATACTTACTAGTCAGGTACATTCTTAGGCGTTTAATATGGGGTTTTGAGTCCATTTCGTTGAGCAAGGAGTAGCTCTTGTCTATTCCATATTTGGCTTAAGGAACTTTATCTGTGCTCATTTCAATCTCTGGTTTTATGCAGCACCCCAACTCACCTTTCCCCTTAAGCAAGCATAAGTTGGTTTTCTAAATTTGAGACCCTGTTCTGTTTTGGAATGCAGTTCCTGTGTAGCCAACTTTACATTCCGTGTATTACTGATATCTTATGATGTTTCTTTTTCTGTGTGACTTATTTCAGTTAGAATCATCGTACCTGAATCCACTCATTATGCTGCTACGGGCCTGATGACATAGATTTCATTGCTGAGTGATACTGCATTGTACGTAAGTACCACAAGTTCTTTATCCATTTTTCACTTTCTGTGATATTGAACTTGTACGGTAAACGAGGTTCTTGTAAACGGAGGCGTCCCAAACTTTGGGGTGGCTGTGTCTTTTTGATTTTAATTTCCCTAAGCTATAGGACCATAAGTGGAAGTGCCCTAGGCTCTGATGCTTTGTTTTTTAGATGTTTCAGGAAACACCATACACTTCTCCTGAGTGTCTGTTGGCAATTTACATCCCGCCCATCAGCATAACAAGGCTCCCAGTTCTCCATGGCCTGTCCTGCCTTTCTGGAGTTTACACTTTTTTCAGATGGCCCTTTTGACCGGGGAGACGTGAGACTTCATTGTAGTGCAGATTTCCTTTGCAAGTTTGCTTGGTTGGCCAAAAAGGGCGTATGCGTTTTTTCCTGTATATGTTCAGGAAAAAACGCATATGAACTTTTTGGCCAAGTGCATCATTGTGGACGTTCTGCCTCTTTTCCTATGCTTTCAATGCAATTCCAGTCTACCTCCTGAAATCGGTTTCCTGCAATTCTGCCCCGCTTTCAAGTCCTCTTGGCAGCCTTACTTCAGTCTATTTTTGGACGATAGCTGTCATTTATAACTCTGCAGGTTTGTGAATTACAGTGCCCCTGAGCTCCTTTCTTCAACTCGCTTTCTTGTGACCTGGCCGCAACACCGCAGGATGTCTTCAGGCCCTAATCTGGTTCTGGCACGGCATGCTGAGCCTTTGGTTAATTCCTCTTCCTGGTGGGAAATGAGAGTTAAATTTGCCCATCCAGACACCTCCAGCTAGCCTCTCATTGGTTCTCGCTATTCCTGTTCATCTTCCACAGAAATTGCAAACTGGGCCAAACAGGAGGTTAAAGGGACTGACTCTCCAAGTGGGGAGAGTGTTAGTAAAGCGTCTGGAATGTTGCACCCGAGTACCAGGGTACGAAAACTGAGACATATTTGAACACGTCTCCCGTTCACATGGTTGATCATACTTGGGTTCCACATGCATGTTTTAGCTGAAGGAAGAATACCTTAAACCTGGAGAGTTGAGACCCGTGGAATGGGTACCATGCAATATGACTTCAAAGGGTCTTCATTTGCTCACCGAACCTCTCCAATCCTATCACTGCTGCGTTTATGCCCCTGTACACATGCTTGATTCTGTTTCGGAGACATAGCAATCCATAGGTTTTAAGATACTTACTAGTCAGGTGCATTCTTAGGCGTTTAATATGGGGTTTTGTGTCCATTTCGTTGAGCAAGGAGTAGCTCTTGTCTATTCAATATTTGGCTTAAGGAACTTTATCTGTGCTCATTTCAATCTCTGGTTTTATGCAGCACCCCAACTCACCTTTCACCTTAAGCAAGCATAAGTTGGTTTTCTAAATTTGAGACCCTGTTCTGTTTTGGAATGCAGTTCCTGTGTAGCCAAGTTTACATTCCGTGTATTAGTGATATCTTATGATGTTTCTTTTTCTGTGTGACTTATTTCAGTTAGAATCATCGTACCTGAATCCACTCATTATGCTGCTACGGGCCTGATGACATAGATTTCATTGCTGAGTGATACTGCATTGTACGTAAGTACCACAAGTTCTTTATCCATTTTTCACTTTCTGTGATATTGAACTTGTACGGTAAACGAGGTTCTTGTAAACGGAGGCGTCCCAAACTTTGGGGTGGCTGTGTCTTTTTGATTTTAATTTCCCTAAGCTATAGGACCATAAGCGGAAGTGCCCTAGGCTCTGTTGCTTTGTTTTTTAGATGTTTCAGGAAACAACATACACTTCTCCTGAGTGTCTGTTGGCAATTTACATCCCGCCCATCAGCATAACAAGGCTCCCAGTTCTCCATGGCCTGTCCTGCCTTTCTGGATTTTGCACTTTTTTCAGATGGCCCTTTTGACCGGGGAGAAGTGAGACTTCATTGTAGTGCAGATTTCCTTTGCAAGCTTGCTTGGTTGGCCAAAAAGGGCGTATGCATTTTTTCCTGAATATATTCAGGAAAAAACGCATACGTACTTTTTGGCCAAGTGCATCATTGTGGACGTTCTGCCTCTTTTCCTATGCTTTCAATGCAATTCCAGTCTACCTCCTGAAATCGGTTTCCTGCAATTCTGCCCCGCTTTCAAGTCCTCTTGGCAGCCTTACTTCAGTCTAATTTTGGACGATAACTGTCATTTATAACTCTGCAGTTTTGTGAATTGCAGTGCCCCTGAGCTCCTTTCTTCAACTCGCTTTCTTGTGACCTGGCCACAACACCGCAGGATGGCTTCAGGCCCTAATCTGGTTCCGGCCCGGCACGCTGAGCCTTTGGGTATTTCCTCTTCCTGGTGGGAAATGAGAGTTAAATTTGCCCGTCCAGACACCTCCAGCTAGTCTCTCATTGGTTCTCGCTATTCCTGTTCATCTTCCGCAGAAATTGCAAACTGGGCCAAACAGGAGGTTAAAGGCGCTGACTCTCCAAGTGGGGAGAGTGTTAGTAAAGCGTCTGGAATGTTGCACCCGAGTACCAGGGGAGGAAAACTGAGACATATTTGAACACGTCTCCCGTTCACATGGTTGATCATACTTGGGTTCCACATGCATGTTTTAGCTGAAGGAAGAATACCTTAAACCTGGAGAGTTAAGACCCGTGTAATGGGTACCATGCAATATGACTTCAAAGGGTCTTCATTTGCTCACCGAACCTCTCCAATCCTATCACTTCTGCGTTTATGTCCCTGTACACATGCTTGATTCTCTTTCGGAGACATAGCAATCCATAGGTTTTAAGATACTTACTAGTCAGGTACATTCTTAGGCGTTTAATATGCGGTGTTGAGTCCATTTCGTTGAGCAAGGAGTAGCTCTTGTCTATTCCATATTTGGCTTAAGGAACTTTATCTGTGCTCATTTCAATCTCTGGTTTTATGCAGCACCCCAACTCACCTTTCCCCTTAAGCAAGCATAAGTTGGTTTTCTAAATTTGAGACCCTGTTCTGTTCTGTAATTCAGTTCCTGTGTAGCCAAGTTTACATTCCGTGTATTACTGATATCTTATGATGTTTCTTTTTCTGTGTGACTTATTTCAGTTAGAATCATCATACCTGAATCCACTCATTGTGCTGCTAAGGGCCTGATGACACAGATTTCATTGCTGAGTGATATTGCTTTGTAAGTAAATACCACAACTTTTTTATCCATTTTTCACTTTCTGTGATGTTGAACTTGTACTGTAAACGAGGTTCTTGTAAACAGAGCCGTTCGAAACTTTGGGGTGGCTGTGTCTTTTTGATTTTAAATTCCCTAAGCTATAGGACCATAAGTGGAAGTGCCCTAGGCTCTGTTGCTTTGTTTTTTAGATGTTTCAGGAAACACCATACACTTCTCCCGAGTGTTTGTTGGCAATTTACATCCCACCGTTCAGCATAACAAGGTTCCCAGTTCTCCATGGCCTGTCCTGCCTTTCTGGATTTTACACTTTTTTCAGATGGCCCTTTTGACCGGGGAGAAGTGAGACTTCATTGTAGTGCAGATTTCCTTTGCAAGCTTGCTTGGTTGGCCAAAAAGGGCGTATGCGTTTTTTCCTGAATATATTCAGGAAAAAACGCATACGCCCTTATTGGCCAAGTGCACCATTGTGGACGATCTGCCTCTTTTCCTATGCTTTCAATGCAATTCCAGTCTACCTCCTGAAATCGGTTTCCTGCAATTCTGCCCCGCTTTCAAGTCCTCTTGGCAACCTTACTTCAGTCTATTTTTGGACGATAGCTGTCATTTATAACTCTGCAGGTTTGTGAATTACAGTGCCCCTGAGCTCCTTTCTTCAACTCGCTTTCTTGTGACCTGGCCGCAACACCGCAGGATGGCTTCAGGCCCTAATCTGGTTCCGGCACGGCACGCTGAGCCTTTGGTTATTTCCTCTTCCTGGTGGGAAGTGAGAGTTAAATTTGCCCGTCCAGACACCTCCAGCTAGTCTCTCATTGGTTCTCGCTATTCCTGTTCATCTTCCGCAGAAATTGCAAACTGGGCCAAACAGGAGGTTAAAGGCGCTGACTCTCCAAGTGGGGAGAGTGTTAGTAAAGCGTCTGGAATGTTGCACCCGAGTACCAGGGGAGGAAAACTGAGACATATTTGAACACGTCTCCCGTTCACATGGTTGATCATACTTGGGTTCCACATGCATGTTTTAGCTGAAGGAAGAATACCTTAAACCTGGGTATTTGAAACCCGTGGAATGGGTACCATGCAATATGACTTCAAAGGGTCTTCATTTGCTCACCGAACCTCTCCAATCCTATCACTGCTGCGTTTATGCCCCTGTACACATGCTTGATTCTCTTTCGGAGACATAGCAATCCATAGGTTTTAAGATACTTACTAGTCAGGTACATTCTTAGGCGTTTAATATGCGGTGTTGAGTCCATTTCGTTGAGCAAGGAGTAGCTCTTGTCTATTCCATATTTGGCTTAAGGAACTTTATCTGTGCTCATTTCAATCTCTGGTTTTATGCAGCACCCCAACTCACCTTTCACCTTAAGCAAGCATAAGTTGGTTTTCTAAATTTGAGACCCTGTTCTGTTTTGGAATGCAGTTCCTGTGTAGCCAAGTTTACATTCCGTGTATTAGTGATATCTTATGATGTTTCTTTTTCTGTGTGACTTATTTCAGTTAGAATCATCGTACCTGAATCCACTCATTATGCTGCTACGGGCCTGATGACATAGATTTCATTGCTGAGTGATACTGCATTGTACGTAAGTACCACAAGTTCTTTATCCATTTTTCACTTTCTGTGATATTGAACTTGTATGGTAAACGAGGTTCTTGTAAACGGAGGCGTCCCAAACTTTGGGGTGGCTGTGTCTTTTTGATTTTAATTTCCCTAAGCTATAGGACCATAAGCGGAAGTGCCCTAGGCTCTGTTGCTTTGTTTTTTAGATGTTTCAGGAAACACCATACACTTCTCCTGAGTGTCTGTTGGCAATTTACATCCCGCCCATCAGCATAACAAGGCTCCCAGTTCTCCATGGCCTGTCCTGCCTTTCTGGATTTTGCACTTTTTTCAGATGGCCCTTTTGACCGGGTGGAAGTGAGACTTCATTGTAGTGCAGATTTCCTTTGCAAGCTTGCTTGGTTGGCCAAAAAGGGCGTATGCGTTTTTTCCTGAATATATTCAGGAAAAAACGCATACGCCCTTTTTGGCCAAGTGCATCATTGTGGACGTTCTGCCTCTTTTCCTATGCTTTCAATGCAATTCCAGTCTACCTCCTGAAATCGGTTTCCTGCAATTCTGCCCCGCTTTCAAGTCCTCTTGGCAGCCTTACTTCAGTCTATTTTTGGACGATAACTGTCATTTATAACTCTGCAGTTTTTTGAATTGCAGTGCCCCTGAGCTCCTTTCTTCAACTCGCTTTCTTGTGACCTGGCCACAACACCGCTGGATGGCTTCAGGCCCTAATCTGGTTCCGGCCCGGCACGCTGAGCCTTTGGTTATTTCCTCTTCCTGTTGGGAAATGAGAGTTAAATTTGCCCGTCCAGACACCTCCAGCTAGCCTCTCATTGGTTCTCGCTATTCCTGTTCATCTTCCGCAGAAATTGCAAACTGTGCCAAACAGGAGGTTAAAGGCGCTGACTCTCCAAGTGGGGAGAGTGTTAGTAAAGCGTCTGGAATGTTGCACCCGAGTACCAGGGGAGGAAAACTGAGACATATTTGAACACGTCTCCCGATCACATGGTTGATCATACTCTGGGTTCCACATGCATGTTTTAGCTGAAGGAAGAATACCTTAAACCTGGAGAGTTGAGACCCGTGGAATGGGTACCATGCAATATGACTTCAAAGGGTCTTCATTTGCACACCGAACCTCTCCAATCCTATCACTGCTGCGTTTATTCCCCTGTACACACGCTTGATTCTCTTTTGGAGACATAGAAATCCATAGGTTTTAAGATACTTACTAGTCAGGTACATTCTTAGGCGTTTAATATGGGGTTTTGAGTCCATTTCGTTGAGCAAGGAGTAGCTCTTGTCTATTCCATATTTGGCTTAAGGAACTTTATCTGTGCTCATTTCAATCTCTGGTTTTATGCAGCACCCCAACTCACCTTTCCCCTTAAGCAAGCATAAGTTGGTTTTCTAAATTTGAGACCCTGTTCTGTTCTGTAATTCAGTTCCTGTGTAGCCAAGTTTACATTCCGTGTATTACTGATATCTTATGATGTTTCTTTTTCTGTGTGACTTATTTCAGTTAGAATCATCATACCTGAATCCACTCATTGTGCTGCTAAGGGCCTGATGACACAGATTTCATTGCTGAGTGATATTGCTTTGTAAGTAAATACAACAACTTCTTTATCCATTTTTCACTTTCTGCGATGTTGAACTTCTACTGTAAACGAGGTTTTTGTAAACAGAGCCGTTCCAAACTTTGGGGTGGCTGTGTCTTTTTCATTTTAATTTCCCTAAGCTATAGGACCATAAGTGGAAGTGCCCTAGGTTCTGTTGCTTTGTTTTTTAGATGTTCCAGGAAACACCATACACTTCTCCCGAGTGGTTGTTGGCAATTTACATCCCGCCCATCAGCAAAACAAGGCTCCCAGTTCTCCATGGCCTGTCCTGCCTTTCTGGATTTTACACTTTTTTCAGATGGCCCTTTTGACCGGGGGGAAGTGAGACTTCATTGTAGTGCAGATTTCCTTTGCAAGCTTGCTTGGTTTGCCAAAAAGGGCGTATGCGTTTTTTCCTGAATATATTCAGGAAAAAACGCATATGCCCTTTTTGGCCAAGTGCATCATTGTGGACGTTCTGCCTCTTTTCCTATGCTTTCAATGCAATTCCAGTCTACCTCCTGAAATCGGTTTCCTGCAATTCTGCCCCGCTTTCAAGTCCTCTTGGCAGCCTTACTTCAGTCTATTTTTGGACGATAGCTGTCATTTATAACTCTGCAGGTTTGTGAATTACAGTGCCCCTGAGCTCCTTTCTTCAACTCGCTTTCTTTTGAGCTGACCGCAACACCGCAGGATGGCTTCAGGCCCTAATCTCGTTCCGGTACGGCACGCTGAGCCTTTGGTTAATTCCTCTTCCTGTTGGGAAATGAGAGTTAAATTTGCCCGTCCAGACACCTCCAGCTAGCCTCTCATTGGTTCTCGCTATTCCTGTTCATCTTCCGCAGAAATTGCAAACTGTGCCAAACAGGAGGTTAAAGGCGCTGACTCTCCAAGTGGGGAGAGTGTTAGTAAAGCATCTGGAATGTTGCACCCGAGTACCAGGGGAGGAAAACTGAGACATATTTGAACACGTCTCCCGATCACATGGTTGATCATACTCTGGGTTCCACATGCATGTTTTAGCTGAAGGAAGAATACCTAAAACCTGGGTAGTTGAAACCCGTGGAATGGGTACCATGCAATATGACTTCAAAGGGTCTTCATTTGCTCACCAAACCTCTCCAATCCTATCACTGCTGCGTTTATGCCCCTGTACACATGCTTGATTCTCTTTCGGAGACATAGCAATCCATAGGTTTTAAGATACTTACTAGTCAGGTACATTCTTAGGCGTTTAATATGCGGTGTTGAGTCCATTTCGTTGAGCAAGGAGTAGCACTTGTCTATTCCATATTTGGCTTAAGGAACTTTATCTGTGCTCATTTCAATCTCTGGTTTTATGCAGCAACCCAACTCACCTTTACCCTTAAGCAAGCATAAGTTGGTTTTCTAAATTTGAGACCCTGTTCTGTTCTGTAATTCAGTTCCTGTGTAGCCAAGTTTACATTCCGTGTATTAGTGATATCATATGATGTTTCTTTTTCTGTGTGACTTATTTCAGTTAGAATCATCGTACCTGAATATACTCATTATGCTGCTACGGGCCTGATGACATAGATTTCATTGCTGAGTGATACTGCATTGTACGTAAGTACCACAAGTTCTTTATCCATTTTTCACATTCTGCGATGTTGAACTTGTACTGTAAACGAGGTTCTTGTAAACAGAGCCGTTCCAAACTTTGGGGTGGCTGTGTCTTTTTGATTTTAATTTCCCTAAGCTATAGGACCATAAGTGGAAGTGCCCTAGGCTCTGTTGCTTTGTTTTTTAGATGTTTCAGGAAACACCATACACTTCTCCCGAGTGTCTGTTGGCAATTTACATCCCGCCCATCAGCATAACAAGGCTCCCAGTTCTCAATGGCCTGTTGCCTTTCTGGATTTTACACTTGTTTCAGATGGCCCTTTTGACCGGGGGGAAGTGAGACTTCATTGTAGTGCAGATTTCCTTTGCAAGCTTGCTTGGTTGGCCAAAAAGGGCGTATGCGTTTTTTCCTGAATATATTCAGGAAAAAACGCATACGCCCTTTTTGGCCAAGTGCATCATTGTGGACGTTCTGCCTCTTTTCCTATGCTTTCAATGCAATTCCAGTCTACCTCCTGAAATCGGTTTCCTGCAATTCTGCCCCGCTTTCAAGTCCTCTTGGCAGCCTTACTTCAGTCTATTTTTGGACGATAGCTGTCATTTATAACTCTGCAGGTTTGTGAATTACAGTGCCCCTGAGCTCCTTTCTTCAACTCGCTTTCTTTTGACCTGGCCGCAACACCGCAGGATGGCTTCAGGCCCTAATCTGGTTCCGGCACGGCATGCTGAGCCTTTGGTTAATTCCTCTTCCTGGTGGGAAATGAGAGTTAAATTTGCCCGTCCAGACACCTCCAGCTAGTCTCTCATTGGTTCTCGCTATTCCTGTTCATCTTCCGCAGAAATTGCAAACTGGGCCAAACATGAGGTTAAAGGCACTGACTCTCCAAGTGGGGAGAGTGTTAGTAAAGCGTCTGGAATGTTGCACCCGAGTACCAGGGGAGGAAAACTGAGACATATTTGAACACGTCTCCCGATCACATGGTTGATCATACTCTAGGTTCCACATGCATGTTTTAGCTGAAGGAAGAATACCTTAAACCTGGGTAGTTGAAACCCTTGGAATGGGTACCATGCAATATGACTTCAAAGGGTCTTCATTTGCTCACTGAACCTCTCCAATCCTATCACTGCTGCGTTTATGCCCCTGTACAAATGCTTGATTCTCTTTCGGAGACATAGCAATCCATAGGTTTTAAGATACTTACAAGTCAGGTACATTCTGAGGCGTTTAATATGCGGTGTTGAGTCCATTTCGTTGAGCAAGGAGTAGCTCTTGTCTATTCCATATTTGGCTTAAGGAACTTTATCTGTGCTCATTTCAATCTCTGGTTTTATGCAGCACCCCAACTCACCTTTACCCTTAAGCAAGCATAAGTTGGTTTTCTAAATTTGAGACCCTGTTCTGTTCTGTAATTCAGTTCCTGTGTAGCCAAGTTTACATTCCGTGTATTACTGATATCTTATGATGTTTCTTTTTCTGTGTGACTTATTTCAGTTAGAATCATCATACCTGAATCCACTCATTGTGCTGCTAAGGGCCTGATGACACAGATTTCATTGCTGAGTGATATTGCTTTGTAAGTAAATACCACAAGTTCTTTATCCATTTTTCACTTTCTGCGATGTTGAACTTGTACTGTAAACGAGGTTCTTGTAAACAGAGGCGTCTCAAACTTTGGGGTGGCTGTGTCTTTTTTATTTTAATTTTCCTAAGCTATAGGACCATAAGTGGAAGTGCCCTAGGTTCTGTTGCTTTGTTTTTTAGATGTTTCAGGAAACACCATACACTTCTCCCGAGTGGTTGTTGGCAATTTACATCCCGCCCATCAGCATAACAAGGCTCCCAGTTCTCCATGGCCTGTCCTGCCTTTCTGGATTTTACACTTTTTTCAGATGGCCCTTTTGACCGGGGGGAAGTGAGACTTCATTGTAGTGCAGATTTCCTTTGCAAGCTTGCTTGGTTGGCCAAAAAGGGCGTATGCGTTTTTTCCTGAATATATTCAGGAAAAAACGCATACGCCCTTTTTGGCCAAGTGCATCATTGTGGACGTTCTGCCTCTTTTCCTATGCTTTCAATGCAATTCCAGTCTACCTCCTGAAATCGGTTTCCTGCAATTCTGCCCCGCTTTCAAGTCCTCTTGGCAGCTTTACTTCAGTCTATTTTTGGACGATAGCTGTCATTTATAACTCTGCAGGTTTGTGAATTACAGTGCCCCTGAGCTCCTTTCTTCAACTTGCTTTCTTGTGACCTGGCCGCAACACCGCAGTATGGCTTCAGGCCCTAATCTGGTTCCGGCACGGCATGCTGAGCCTTTGGTTAATTCCTCTTCCTGGTGGGAAATGAGAGTTAAATTTGCCCGTCCAGACACCTCCAGCTAGTCTCTCATTGGTTCTCGCTATTCCTGTTCATCTTCCGCAGAAATTGCAAACTGTGCCAAACAGGAGGTTAAAGGCGCTGACTCTCCAAGTGGGGAGAGTGTTAGTAAAGCGTCTGAAATGTTGCACCCGAGTACCAGGGGAGGGAAACTGAGACATATTTGAACACGTCTCCCGTTCACATGGTTGATCATACTTGGGTTCCACATGCATGTTTTAGCTGAAGGCAGAATACCTTAAACCTGGAGAGTTGAGACCCGTGGAATGGGTACCATGCAATATGACTTCAAAGGGTCTTCATTTGCTCACCGAACCTCTCCAATCCTATCACTGCTGCGTTTATGCCCTGTACACATGCTTGATTCTCTTTTGGAGACATAGCAATCCATAGGTTTTACGATACTTACTAGTCAGGTACATTCTTAGGCGTTTAATATGCGGTGTTGAGTCCATTTCGTTGAGCAAGGAGTAGCTCTTGTCTATTCCATATTTGGCTTAAGGAACTTTATCTGTGCTCATTTCAATCTCTGGTTTTATGCAGCACCCCAACTCACCTTTCCCCTTAAGCAAGCATAAGTTGGTTTTCTAAATTTGAGACCCTCTTCTGTTTTGGAATGCAGTTCCTGTGTAGCCACGTTTACATTCCGTGTATTAGTGATATCTTATGATGTTTCTTTTTCTGTGTGACTTATTTCAGTTAGAATCATCATACCTGAATCCACTCATTGTGCTGCTAAGGGCCTTGTGACACAGATTTCATTGCTGAGTGATATTGCTTTGTAAGTAAATACCACAACTTCTTTATCCATTTTTCACTTTCTGCGATGTTGAACTTGTACTGTAAACGAGGTTCTTGTAAACAGAGCCGTTCGAAAATTTGGGGTGGCTGTGTCTTTTTGATTTTAATTTCCCTAAGCTATAGGACCATAACTGGCAGTGCCCTAGGCTCTGTTGCTTTGTTTTTTAGATGTTTCAGGAAACACCATACACTTCTCCCGAGTGGTTGTTGGCAATTTACATCCCGCCCATCAGCATAACAAGGCTCCCAGTTCTCCATGGCCTGTCCTGCCTTTCTGGATTTTACACTTTTTTCAGATGGCCCTTTTGACCGGGGGGAAGTGAGACTTCATTGTAGTGCAGATTTCCTTTGCAAGCTTGCTTGGTTGGCCAAAAAGGGCGTATGCGTTTTTTCCTGAATATATTCAGGAAAAAACGCATACGCCCTTTTTGGCCAAGTGCATCATTGTGGACGTTCTGCCTCTTTTCCTATGCTTTCAATGCAATTCCAGTCTACCTCCTGATATCGGTTTCCTGCAATTCTGCCCCGCTTTCAAGTCCTCTTGGCAGCCTTACTTCAGTCTATTTTTGGACGATAGCTGTCATTTATAACTCTGCAGGTTTGTGAATTACAGTGCCCCTGAGCTCCTTTCTTCAACTCGCTTTCTTGTGACCTGGCCGCAACACCGCAGGATGGCTTCAGGCCCTAATCTGGTTCTGGCCCGGCATGCTGAGCCTTTGGTTAATTCCTCTTCCTGGTGGGAAATGAGAGTTAAATTTGCCCGTCCAGACACCTCCAGCTAGCCTCTCATTGGTTCTCGCTATTCCTGTTCATCTTCCGCAGAAATTGCAAACTGGGCCAAACAGGAGGTTAAAGGGACTGACTCTCCAAGTGGGGAGAGTGTTAGTAAAGCGTCTGGAATGTTGCACCCGAGTACCAGGGGAGGAAAACTGAGACATATTTGAACACGTCTCCCGTTCACATGGTTGATCATACTCTGGGTTCCACATGCATGTTTTAGCTGAAGGAAGAATACCTTAAACCTGGAGAGTTGAGACCCGTGTAATGGGTACCATGCAATATGACTTCAAAGGGTCTTCATTTGCTCACCGAACCTCTCCAATCCTATCACTGCTGCGTTTATGCCCCTGTACACACGGTTGATTCTCTTTTGGAGACATAGCAATCCATAGGTTTTAAGATACTTACTAGTCAGGTACATTCTTAGGCGTTTAATATGGGGTTTTGAGTCCATTTCGTTGAGCAAGGAGTAGCTCTTGTCTATTCCATATTTGGCTTAAGGAACTTTATCTGTGCTCATTTCAATCTCTGGTTTTATGCAGCACCCCAACTCACCTTTCCCCTTAAGCAAGCATAAGTTGGTTTTCTAAATTTGAGACCCTGTTCTGTTTTGGAATGCAGTTCCTGTGTAGCCAAGTTTACATTCCGTGTATTAGTGATATCTTATGATATTTCTTTTTCTGTGTGACTTATTTCAGTTAGAATCATCATACCTGAATCCACTCATTGTGCTGCTAAGGGCCTGATGACACAGATTTCATTGCTGAGTGATATTGCTTTGTAAGTAAATACCACAACTTCTTTATCCATTTTTCACTTTCTGCGATGTTGAACTTCTACTGTAAACGAGGTTCTTGTAAACAGAGCCGTTCCAAACTTTGGGGTGGCTGTGTCTTTTTGATTTTAATTTCCCTAAGCTATAGGACCATAAGTGGAAGTGCCCTAGGCTCTGTTGCTTTGTTTTTTAGATGTTTCAGGAAACACCATACACTTCTCCCGAGTGGTTGTTGGCAATTTACATCCCGCCCATCAGCATAACAAGGCTCCCAGTTCTCCATGGCCTGTCCTGCCTTTCTGGATTTTACACTTTTTTCAGATGGCCCTTTTGACCGGGGGGAAGTGAGACTTCATTGTAGTGCAGATTTCCTTTGCAAGCTTGCTTGGTTGGCCAAAAAGGGCGTATGCGTTTTTTCCTGAATATATTCAGGAAAAAACGCATACGCCCTTTTTGGCCAAGTGCATCATTGTGGACGTTCTGCCTCTTTTCCTATGCTTTCAATGCAATTCCAGTCTACCTCCTGATATCGGTTTCCTGCAATTCTGCCCCGCTTTCAAGTGCTCTTGGCAGCCTTACTTCAGTCTATTTTTGGACGATAGCTGTCATTTATAACTCTGCAGGTTTGTGAATTACAGTGCCCCTGAGCTCCTTTCTTCAACTCGCTTTCTTGTGACCTGGCCGCAACACCGCAGGATGGCTTCAGGCCCTAATCTGGTTCCGGCACGGCACGCTGAGCCTTTGGTTATTTCCTCTTCCTGGTGGGAAATGAGAGTTAAATTTGCCCGTCCAGACACCTCCAGCTAGCCTCTCATTGGTTCTCGCTATTCCTGTTCATCTTCCGCAGAAATTGCAAACTGGGCCAAACAGGAGGTTAAAGGGACTGACTCTCCAAGTGGGGAGAGTGTTAGTAAAGCGTCTGGAATGTTGCACCCAAGTACCAGGGGAGGAAAACTGAGACATATTTGAACACGTCTCCCGTTCACATGGTTGATCATACTCTGGGTTCCACATGCATGTTTTAGCTGAAGGAAGAATACCTTAAACCTGGAGAGTTAAGACCCGTGTAATGGGTACCATGCAATATGACTTCAAAGGGTCTTCATTTGCTCACCGAACCTCTCCAATCCTATCACTGCTGCGTTTATGCCCCTGTACACATGCTTGATTCTCTTTTGGAGACATAGCAATCCATAGGTTTTAAGATACTTACTAGTCAGGTACATTCTTAGGCGTTTAATATGGGGTTTTGAGTCCATTTCATTGAGCAAGGAGTAGCTCTTGTCTATTCCATATTTGGCTTAAGGAACTTTATCTGTGCTCATTTCAATCTCTGGTTTTATGCAGCACCCCAACTCACCTTTCCCCTTAAGCAAGCATAAGTTGGTTTTCTAAATTTGAGACCCTGTTCTGTTCTGTAATTCAGTTCCTGTGTAGCCAAGTTTACATTCCGTGTATTACTGATATCTTATGATGTTTCTTTTTCTGTGTGACTTATTTCAGTTAGAATCATCATACCTGAATCCACTCATTGTGCTGCTAAGGGCCTGATGACACAGATTTCATTGCTGAGTGATATTGCTTTGTAAGTAAATACCACAACTTCTTTATCCATTTTTCACTTTCTGCAATGTTGAACTTGTACTGTAAACGAGGTTCTTGTAAACAGAGCCGTTCCAAACTTTGGGGTGGATGTGTCTTTTTGATTTTAATTTCCCTAAGCTATAGGACCATAAGTGGAAGTGCCCTAGGCTCTGTTGCTTTGTTTTTTAGATGTTTCAGGAAACACCATACACTTCTCCCGAGTGGTTGTTGGCAATTTACATCCCGCCCATCAGCATAACAAGGCTCCCAGTTCTCCATGGCCTGTCCTGCCTTTCTGGATTTTACACTTTTTTCAGATGGCCCTTTTGACCGGGGGGAAGTGAGACTTCATTGTAGTGCAGATTTCCTTTGCAAGCTTGCTTGGTTGGCCAAAAAGGGCGTATGCGTTTTTTCCTGAATATATTCAGGAAAAAACGCATACGCCCTTTTTGGCCAAGTGCATCATTGTGGACGTTCTGCCTCTTTTCCTATGCTTTCAATGCAATTCCAGTCTACCTCCTGATATCGGTTTCCTGCAATTCTGCCCCGCTTTCAAGTCCTCTTGGCAGCCTTACTTCAGTCTATTTTTGGACGATAGCTGTCATTTATAACTCTGCAGGTTTGTGAATTACAGTGCCCCTGAGCTCCTTTCTTCAACTCGCTTTCTTGTGACCTGGCCGCAACACCGCAGGATGGCTTCAGGCCCTAATCTGGTTCCGGCACGGCACGCTGAGCCTTTGGTTATTTCCTCTTCCTGGTGGGAAATGAGAGTTAAATTTGCCCGTCCAGACACCTCCAGCTAGCCTCTCATTGGTTCTCGCTATTCCTGTTCATCTTCCGCAGAAATTGCAAACTGGGCCAAACAGGAGGTTAAAGGGACTGACTCTCCAAGTGGGGAGAGTGTTAGTAAAGCGTCTGGAATGTTGCACCCAAGTACCAGGGGAGGAAAACTGAGACATATTTGAACACGTCTCCCGTTCACATGGTTGATCATACTCTGGGTTCCACATGCATGTTTTAGCTGAAGGAAGAATACCTTAAACCTGGAGAGTTAAGACCCGTGTAATGGGTACCATGCAATATGACTTCAAAGGGTCTTCATTTGCTCACCGAACCTCTCCAATCCTATCACTGCTGCGTTTATGCCCCTGTACACATGCTTGATTCTCTTTTGGAGACATAGCAATCCATAGGTTTTAAGATACTTACTAGTCAGGTACATTCTTAGGCGTTTAATATGGGGTTTTGAGTCCATTTCATTGAGCAAGGAGTAGCTCTTGTCTATTCCATATTTGGCTTAAGGAACTTTATCTGTGCTCATTTCAATCTCTGGTTTTATGCAGCACCCCAACTCACCTTTCCCCTTAAGCAAGCATAAGTTGGTTTTCTAAATTTGAGACCCTGTTCTGTTCTGTAATTCAGTTCCTGTGTAGCCAAGTTTACATTCCGTGTATTACTGATATCTTATGATGTTTCTTTTTCTGTGTGACTTATTTCAGTTAGAATCATCATACCTGAATCCACTCATTGTGCTGCTAAGGGCCTGATGACACAGATTTCATTGCTGAGTGATATTGCTTTGTAAGTAAATACCACAACTTCTTTATCCATTTTTCACTTTCTGCAATGTTGAACTTGTACTGTAAACGAGGTTCTTGTAAACAGAGCCGTTCCAAACTTTGGGGTGGATGTGTCTTTTTGATTTTAATTTCCCTAAGCTATAGGACCATAAGTGGAAGTGCCCTAGGTTCTGTTGCTTTGTTTTTTAGTTGTTTCAGGAAACACCATACACTTCTCCCAAGTGGTTCTTGGCAATTTACATCCCGCCCATCAGCATAACAATGCTCCCAGTTCTCCATGGCCTGTCCTGCCTTTCTGGATTTTACACTTTTTTCAGATGGCCCTTTTGACCGGGTGGAAGTGAGACTTCATTGTAGTGCAGATTTCCTTTGCAAGCTTGCTTGGTTGGCCAAAAAGGGCGTATGCGTTTTTTCCTGAATATATTCAGGAAACAACGCATACGCCCTTTTTGGCCAAGTGCATCATTGTGGACGTTCTGCCTCTTTTCCTATGCTTTCAATGCAATTCCAGTCTACCTCCTGAAATCGGTTTCCTGCAATTCTGCCCCGCTTTCAAGTCCTCTTGGCAGCCTTACTTCAGTCTATTTTTGGACGATAGCTGTCATTTATAACTCTGCAGGTTTGTGAATTACAGTGCCCCTGAGCTCCTTTCTTCAACTCGCTTTCTTGTGACCTGGCCGCAACACCGCAGGATGGCTTCAGGCCCTAATCTGGTTCCGGCCCGGCATGCTGAGCCTTTGGTTAATTCCTCTTCCTGGTGGGAAATGAGAGTTAAATTTGCCCGTCCAGACACCTCCAGCTAGCCTCTCATTGGTTCTCGCTATTCCTGTTCTTCTTCCGCAGAAATTGCAAACTGGGGCAACCAGGAGGTTAAAGGGACTGACTCTCCAAGTGGGGAGAGTGTTAGTAAAGCATCTGGAATGTTGCACCCGAGTACCAGGGGAGGAAAACTGAGACATATTTGAACACGTCTCCCGTTCACATGGTTGATCATACTCTGGGTTCCACATGCATGTTTTAGCTGAAGGAAGAATACCTTAAACCTGGAGAGTTAAGACCCGTGTAATGGGTACCATGCAATATGACTTCAAAGGGTCTTCATTTGCTCACCGAACCTCTCCAATCCTATCACTGCTGCGTTTATGCCCCTGTACACATGCTTGATTCTCTTTTGGAGACATAGCAATCCATAGGTTTTAAGATACTTACTAGTCAGGTACATTCTTAGGCGTTTAATATGGGGTTTTGAGTCCATTTCATTGAGCAAGGAGTAGCTCTTGTCTATTCCATATTTGGCTTAAGGAACTTTATCTGTGCTCATTTCAATCTCTGGTTTTATGCAGCACCCCAACTCACCTTTCCCCTTAAGCAAGCATAAGTTGGTTTTCTAAATTTGAGACCCTGTTCTGTTCTGTAATTCAGTTCCTGTGTAGCCAAGTTTACATTCCGTGTATTACTGATATCTTATGATGTTTCTTTTTCTGTGTGACTTATTTCAGTTAGAATCATCATACCTGAATCCACTCATTGTGCTGCTAAGGGCCTGATGACACAGATTTCATTGCTGAGTGATATTGCTTTGTAAGTAAATACCACAACTTCTTTATCCATTTTTCACTTTCTGCAATGTTGAACTTGTACTGTAAACGAGGTTCTTGTAAACAGAGCCGTTCCAAACTTTGGGGTGGCTGTGTCTTTTTGATTTTAATTTCCCTAAGCTATAGGACCATAAGTGGAAGTGCCCTAGGTTCTGTTGCTTTGTTTTTTAGTTGTTTCAGGAAACACCATACACTTCTCCCAAGTGGTTCTTGGCAATTTACATCCCGCCCATCAGCATAACAATGCTCCCAGTTCTCCATGGCCTGTCCTGCCTTTCTGGATTTTACACTTTTTTCAGATGGCCCTTTTGACCGGGTGGAAGTGAGACTTCATTGTAGTGCAGATTTCCTTTGCAAGCTTGCTTGGTTGGCCAAAAAGGGCGTATGCGTTTTTTCCTGAATATATTCAGGAAACAACGCATACGCCCTTTTTGGCCAAGTGCATCATTGTGGACGTTCTGCCTCTTTTCCTATGCTTTCAATGCAATTCCAGTCTACCTCCTGAAATCGGTTTCCTGCAATTCTGCCCCGCTTTCAAGTCCTCTTGGCAGCCTTACTTCAGTCTATTTTTGGACGATAGCTGTCATTTATAACTCTGCAGGTTTGTGAATTACAGTGCCCCTGAGCTCCTTTCTTCAACTCGCTTTCTTGTGACCTGGCCGCAACACCGCAGGATGGCTTCAGGCCCTAATCTGGTTCCGGCACGGCACGCTGAGCCTTTGGTTATTTCCTCTTCCTGGTGGGAAATGAGAGTTAAATTTGCCCGTCCAGACACCTCCAGCTAGCCTCTCATTGGTTCTCGCTATTCCTGTTCATCTTCTGCAGAAATTGCAAACTGGGCCAAACAGGAGGTTAAAGGGACTGACTCTCCAAGTGGGGAGAGTGTTAGTAAAGCGTCTGGAATGTTGCACCCAAGTACCAGGGGAGGAAAACTGAGACATATTTGAACACGTCTCCCGTTCACATGGTTGATCATACTCTGGGTTCCACATGCATGTTTTAGCTGAAGGAAGAATACCTTAAACCTGGAGAGTTAAGACCCGTGTAATGGGTACCATGCAATATGACTTCAAAGGGTCTTCATTTGCTCACCGAACCTCTCCAATCCTATCACTGCTGCGTTTATGCCCCTGTACACATGCTTGATTCTCTTTTGGAGACATAGCAATCCATAGGTTTTAAGATACTTACTAGTCAGGTACATTCTTAGGCGTTTAATATGGGGTTTTGAGTCCATTTCATTGAGCAAGGAGTAGCTCTTGTCTATTCCATATTTGGCTTAAGGAACTTTATCTGTGCTCATTTCAATCTCTGGTTTTATGCAGCACCCCAACTCACCTTTCCCCTTAAGCAAGCATAAGTTGGTTTTCTAAATTTGAGACCCTGTTCTGTTCTGTAATTCAGTTCCTGTGTAGCCAAGTTTACATTCCGTGTATTACTGATATCTTATGATGTTTCTTTTTCTGTGTGACTTATTTCAGTTAGAATCATCATACCTGAATCCACTCATTGTGCTGCTAAGGGCCTGATGACACAGATTTCATTGCTGAGTGATATTGCTTTGTAAGTAAATACCACAACTTCTTTATCCATTTTTCACTTTCTGCAATGTTGAACTTGTACTGTAAACGAGGTTCTTGTAAACAGAGCCGTTCCAAACTTTGGGGTGGATGTGTCTTTTTGATTTTAATTTCCCTAAGCTATAGGACCATAAGTGGAAGTGCCCTAGGTTCTGTTGCTTTGTTTTTTAGTTGTTTCAGGAAACACCATACACTTCTCCCAAGTGGTTCTTGGCAATTTACATCCCGCCCATCAGCATAACAATGCTCCCAGTTCTCCATGGCCTGTCCTGCCTTTCTGGATTTTACACTTTTTTCAGATGGCCCTTTTGACCGGGTGGAAGTGAGACTTCATTGTAGTGCAGATTTCCTTTGCAAGCTTGCTTGGTTGGCCAAAAAGGGCGTATGCGTTTTTTCCTGAATATATTCAGGAAACAACGCATACGCCCTTTCTGGCCAAGTGCATCATTGTGGACGTTCTGCCTCTTTTCCTATGCTTTCAATGCAATTCCAGTCTACCTCCTGAAATCGGTTTCCTGCAATTCTGCCCCGCTTTCAAGTCCTCTTGGCAGCCTTACTTCAGTCTATTTTTGGACGATAGCTGTCATTTATAACTCTGCAGGTTTGTGAATTACAGTGCCCCTGAGCTCCTTTCTTCAACTCGCTTTCTTGTGACCTGGCCGCAACACCGCAGGATGGCTTCAGGCCCTAATCTGGTTCCGGCCTGGCATGCTGAGCCTTTGGTTAATTCCTCTTCCTGGTGGGAAATGAGAGTTAAATTTGCCCGTCCAGACACCTCCAGCTAGCCTCTCATTGGTTCTCGCTATTCCTGTTCTTCTTCCGCAGAAATTGCAAACTGGGGCAACCAGGAGGTTAAAGGGACTGACTCTCCAAGTGGGGAGAGTGTTAGTAAAGCATCTGGAATGTTGCACCCGAGTACCAGGGGAGGAAAACTGAGACATATTTGAACACGTCTCCCGTTCACATGGTTGATCATACTCTGGGTTCCACATGCATGTTTTAGCTGAAGGAAGAATACCTTAAACCTGGAGAGTTAAGACCCGTGTAATGGGTACCATGCAATATGACTTCAAAGGGTCTTCATTTGCTCACCGAACCTCTCCAATCCTATCACTGCTGCGTTTATGCCCCTGTACACATGCTTGATTCTCTTTTGGAGACATAGCAATCCATAGGTTTTAAGATACTTACTAGTCAGGTACATTCTTAGGCGTTTAATATGGGGTTTTGAGTCCATTTCATTGAGCAAGGAGTAGCTCTTGTCTATTCCATATTTGGCTTAAGGAACTTTATCTGTGCTCATTTCAATCTCTGGTTTTATGCAGCACCCCAACTCACCTTTCCCCTTAAGCAAGCATAAGTTGGTTTTCTAAATTTGAGACCCTGTTCTGTTCTGTAATTCAGTTCCTGTGTAGCCAAGTTTACATTCCGTGTATTACTGATATCTTATGATGTTTCTTTTTCTGTGTGACTTATTTCAGTTAGAATCATCATACCTGAATCCACTCATTGTGCTGCTAAGGGCCTGATGACACAGATTTCATTGCTGAGTGATATTGCTTTGTAAGTAAATACCACAACTTCTTTATCCATTTTTCACTTTCTGCAATGTTGAACTTGTACTGTAAACGAGGTTCTTGTAAACAGAGCCGTTCCAAACTTTGGGGTGGCTGTGTCTTTTTGATTTTAATTTCCCTAAGCTATAGGACCATAAGTGGAAGTGCCCTAGGTTCTGTTGCTTTGTTTTTTAGTTGTTTCAGGAAACACCATACACTTCTCCCAAGTGGTTCTTGGCAATTTACATCCCGCCCATCAGCATAACAATGCTCCCAGTTCTCCATGGCCTGTCCTGCCTTTCTGGATTTTACACTTTTTTCAGATGGCCCTTTTGACCGGGTGGAAGTGAGACTTCATTGTAGTGCAGATTTCCTTTGCAAGCTTGCTTGGTTGGCCAAAAAGGGCGTATGCGTTTTTTCCTGAATATATTCAGGAAACAACGCATACGCCCTTTTTGGCCAAGTGCATCATTGTGGACGTTCTGCCTCTTTTCCTATGCTTTCAATGCAATTCCAGTCTACCTCCTGAAATCGGTTTCCTGCAATTCTGCCCCGCTTTCAAGTCCTCTTGGCAGCCTTACTTCAGTCTATTTTTGGACGATAGCTGTCATTTATAACTCTGCAGGTTTGTGAATTACAGTGCCCCTGAGCTCCTTTCTTCAACTCCCTTTCTTGTGACCTGGCCGCAACACCGCAGGATGGCTTCAGGCCCTAATCTGGTTCCGGCCCGGCATGCTGAGCCTTTGGTTAATTCCTCTTCCTGGTGGGAAATGAGAGTTAAATTTGCCCGTCCAGACACCTCCAGCTAGCCTCTCATTGGTTCTCGCTATTCCTGTTCTTCTTCCGCAGAAATTGCAAACTGGGGCAACCAGGAGGTTAAAGGGACTGACTCTCCAAGTGGGGAGAGTGTTAGTAAAGCATCTGGAATGTTGCACCCGAGTACCAGGGGAGGAAAACTGAGACATATTTGAACACGTCTCCCGTTCACATGGTTGATCATACTCTGGGTTCCACATGCATGTTTTAGCTGAAGGAAGAATACCTTAAACCTGGAGAGTTGAGACCCGTGTAATGGGTACCATGCAATATGACTTCAAAGGGTCTTCATTTGCTCACCGAACCTCTCCAATCCTATCACTGCTGCGTTTATGCCCCTGTACACACGCTTGATTCTCTTTTGGAGACATAGCAATCCATAGGTTTTAAGATACTTACTAGTCAGGTACATTCTTAGGCGTTTAATATGGGGTTTTGAGTCCATTTCGTTGAGCAAGGAGTAGCTCTTGTCTATTCCATATTTGGCTTAAGGAACTTTATCTGTGCTCATTTCAATCTCTGGTTTTATGCAGCACCCCAACTCACCTTTCCCCTTAAGCAAGCATAAGTTGGTTTTCTAAATTTGAGACCCTGTTCTGTTCTGTAATTCAGTTCCTGTGTAGCCAAGTTTACATTCCGTGTATTACTGATATCTTATGATGTTTCTTTTTCTGTGTGACTTATTTCAGTTAGAATCATCATACCTGAATCCACTCATTGTGCTGCTAAGGGCCTGATGACATAGATTTCATTGCTGAGTGATATTGCTTTGTAAGTAAATACCACAACTTCTTTATCCATTTTTCACTTTCTGCAATGTTGAACTTGTACTGTAAACGAGGTTCTTGTAAACAGAGCCGTTCCAAACTTTGGGGTGGCTGTGTCTTTTTGATTTTAATTTCCCTAAGCTATAGGACCATAAGTGGAAGTGCCCTAGGTTCTGTTGCTTTGTTTTTTAGTTGTTTCAGGAAACACCATACACTTCTCCCAAGTGGTTCTTGGCAATTTACATCCCGCCCATCAGCATAACAATGCTCCCAGTTCTCCATGGCCTGTCCTGCCTTTCTGGATTTTACACTTTTTTCAGATGGCCCTTTTGACCGGGTGGAAGTGAGACTTCATTGTAGTGCAGATTTCCTTTGCAAGCTTGCTTGGTTGGCCAAAAAGGGCGTATGCGTTTTTTCCTGAATATATTCAGGAAACAACGCATACGCCCTTTTTGGCCAAGTGCATCATTGTGGACGTTCTGCCTCTTTTCCTATGCTTTCAATGCAATTCCAGTCTACCTCCTGAAATCGGTTTCCTGCAATTCTGCCCCGCTTTCAAGTCCTCTTGGCAGCCTTACTTCAGTCTATTTTTGGACGATAGCTGTCATTTATAACTCTGCAGGTTTGTGAATTACAGTGCCCCTGAGCTCCTTTCTTCAACTCCCTTTCTTGTGACCTGGCCGCAACACCGCAGGATGGCTTCAGGCCCTAATCTGGTTCCGGCCCGGCATGCTGAGCCTTTGGTTAATTCCTCTTCCTGGTGGGAAATGAGAGTTAAATTTGCCCGTCCAGACACCTCCAGCTAGCCTCTCATTGGTTCTCGCTATTCCTGTTCTTCTTCCGCAGAAATTGCAAACTGGGGCAACCAGGAGGTTAAAGGGACTGACTCTCCAAGTGGGGAGAGTGTTAGTAAAGCATCTGGAATGTTGCACCCGAGTACCAGGGGAGGAAAACTGAGACATATTTGAACACGTCTCCCGTTCACATGGTTGATCATACTCTGGGTTCCACATGCATGTTTTAGCTGAAGGAAGAATACCTTAAACCTGGAGAGTTGAGACCCGTGTAATGGGTACCATGCAATATGACTTCAAAGGGTCTTCATTTGCTCACCGAACCTCTCCAATCCTATCACTGCTGCGTTTATGCCCCTGTACACACGCTTGATTCTCTTTTGGAGACATAGCAATCCATAGGTTTTAAGATACTTACTAGTCAGGTACATTCTTAGGCGTTTAATATGGGGTTTTGAGTCCATTTCGTTGAGCAAGGAGTAGCTCTTGTCTATTCCATATTTGGCTTAAGGAACTTTATCTGTGCTCATTTCAATCTCTGGTTTTATGCAGCACCCCAACTCACCTTTCCCCTTAAGCAAGCATAAGTTGGTTTTCTAAATTTGAGACCCTGTTCTGTTCTGTAATTCAGTTCCTGTGTAGCCAAGTTTACATTCCGTGTATTACTGATATCTTATGATGTTTCTTTTTCTGTGTGACTTATTTCAGTTAGAATCATCATACCTGAATCCACTCATTGTGCTGCTAAGGGCCTGATGACATAGATTTCATTGCTGAGTGATATTGCTTTGTAAGTAAATACCACAACTTCTTTATCCATTTTTCACTTTCTGCAATGTTGAACTTGTACTGTAAACGAGGTTCTTGTAAACAGAGCCGTTCCAAACTTTGGGGTGGCTGTGTCTTTTTGATTTTAATTTCCCTAAGCTATAGGACCATAAGTGGAAGTGCCCTAGGTTCTGTTGCTTTGTTTTTTAGTTGTTTCAGGAAACACCATACACTTCTCCCAAGTGGTTCTTGGCAATTTACATCCCGCCCATCAGCATAACAATGCTCCCAGTTCTCCATGGCCTGTCCTGCCTTTCTGGATTTTACACTTTTTTCAGATGGCCCTTTTGACCGGGTGGAAGTGAGACTTCATTGTAGTGCAGATTTCCTTTGCAAGCTTGCTTGGTTGGCCAAAAAGGGCGTATGCGTTTTTTCCTGAATATATTCAGGAAACAACGCATACGCCCTTTTTGGCCAAGTGCATCATTGTGGACGTTCTGCCTCTTTTCCTATGCTTTCAATGCAATTCCAGTCTACCTCCTGAAATCGGTTTCCTGCAATTCTGCCCCGCTTTCAAGTCCTCTTGGCAGCCTTACTTCAGTCTATTTTTGGACGATAGCTGTCATTTATAACTCTGCAGGTTTGTGAATTACAGTGCCCCTGAGCTCCTTTCTTCAACTCCCTTTCTTGTGACCTGGCCGCAACACCGCAGGATGGCTTCAGGCCCTAATCTGGTTCCGGCCCGGCATGCTGAGCCTTTGGTTAATTCCTCTTCCTGGTGGGAAATGAGAGTTAAATTTGCCCGTCCAGACACCTCCAGCTAGCCTCTCATTGGTTCTCGCTATTCCTGTTCTTCTTCCGCAGAAATTGCAAACTGGGGCAACCAGGAGGTTAAAGGGACTGACTCTCCAAGTGGGGAGAGTGTTAGTAAAGCATCTGGAATGTTGCACCCGAGTACCAGGGGAGGAAAACTGAGACATATTTGAACACGTCTCCCGTTCACATGGTTGATCATACTCTGGGTTCCACATGCATGTTTTAGCTGAAGGAAGAATACCTTAAACCTGGAGAGTTGAGACCCGTGTAATGGGTACCATGCAATATGACTTCAAAGGGTCTTCATTTGCTCACCGAACCTCTCCAATCCTATCACTGCTGCGTTTATGCCCCTGTACACACGCTTGATTCTCTTTTGGAGACATAGCAATCCATAGGTTTTAAGATACTTACTAGTCAGGTACATTCTTAGGCGTTTAATATGGGGTTTTGAGTCCATTTCGTTGAGCAAGGAGTAGCTCTTGTCTATTCCATATTTGGCTTAAGGAACTTTATCTGTGCTCATTTCAATCTCTGGTTTTATGCAGCACCCCAACTCACCTTTCCCCTTAAGCAAGCATAAGTTGGTTTTCTAAATTTGAGACCCTGTTCTGTTCTGTAATTCAGTTCCTGTGTAGCCAAGTTTACATTCCGTGTATTACTGATATCTTATGATGTTTCTTTTTCTGTGTGACTTATTTCAGTTAGAATCATCATACCTGAATCCACTCATTGTGCTGCTAAGGGCCTGATGACACAGATTTCATTGCTGAGTGATATTGCTTTGTAAGTAAATACCACAACTTCTTTATCCATTTTTCACTTTCTGCAATGTTGAACTTGTACTGTAAACGAGGTTCTTGTAAACAGAGCCGTTCCAAACTTTGGGGTGGCTGTGTCTTTTTGATTTTAATTTCCCTAAGCTATAGGACCATAAGTGGAAGTGCCCTAGGTTCTGTTGCTTTGTTTTTTAGTTGTTTCAGGAAACACCATACACTTCTCCCAAGTGGTTCTTGGCAATTTACATCCCGCCCATCAGCATAACAATGCTCCCAGTTCTCCATGGCCTGTCCTGCCTTTCTGGATTTTACACTTTTTTCAGATGGCCCTTTTGACCGGGTGGAAGTGAGACTTCATTGTAGTGCAGATTTCCTTTGCAAGCTTGCTTGGTTGGCCAAAAAGGGCGTATGCGTTTTTTCCTGAATATATTCAGGAAACAACGCATACGCCCTTTTTGGCCAAGTGCATCATTGTGGACGTTCTGCCTCTTTTCCTATGCTTTCAATGCAATTCCAGTCTACCTCCTGAAATCGGTTTCCTGCAATTCTGCCCCGCTTTCAAATCCTCTTGGCAGCCTTACTTCAGTCTATTTTTGGACGATAGCTGTCATTTATAACTCTGCAGGTTTGTGAATTACAGTGCCCCTGAGCTCCTTTCTTCAACTCCCTTTCTTGTGACCTGGCCGCAACACCGCAGGATGGCTTCAGGCCCTAATCTGGTTCCGGCCTGGCATGCTGAGCCTTTGGTTAATTCCTCTTCCTGGTGGGAAATGAGAGTTAAATTTGCCCGTCCAGACACCTCCAGCTAGCCTCTCATTGGTTCTCGCTATTCCTGTTCTTCTTCCGCAGAAATTGCAAACTGGGGCAACCAGGAGGTTAAAGGGACTGACTCTCCAAGTGGGGAGAGTGTTAGTAAAGCATCTGGAATGTTGCACCCGAGTACCAGGGGAGGAAAACTGAGACATATTTGAACACGTCTCCCGTTCACATGGTTGATCATACTCTGGGTTCCACATGCATGTTTTAGCTGAAGGAAGAATACCTTAAACCTGGAGAGTTAAGACCCGTGTAATGGGTACCATGCAATATGACTTCAAAGGGTCTTCATTTGCTCACCGAACCTCTCCAATCCTATCACTGCTGCGTTTATGCCCCTGTACACATGCTTGATTCTCTTTTGGAGACATAGCAATCCATAGGTTTTAAGATACTTACTAGTCAGGTACATTCTTAGGCGTTTAATATGGGGTTTTGAGTCCATTTCATTGAGCAAGGAGTAGCTCTTGTCTATTCCATATTTGGCTTAAGGAACTTTATCTGTGCTCATTTCAATCTCTGGTTTTATGCAGCACCCCAACTCACCTTTCCCCTTAAGCAAGCATAAGTTGGTTTTCTAAATTTGAGACCCTGTTCTGTTCTGTAATTCAGTTCCTGTGTAGCCAAGTTTACATTCCGTGTATTACTGATATCTTATGATGTTTCTTTTTCTGTGTGACTTATTTCAGTTAGAATCATCATACCTGAATCCACTCATTGTGCTGCTAAGGGCCTGATGACACAGATTTCATTGCTGAGTGATATTGCTTTGTAAGTAAATACCACAACTTCTTTATCCATTTTTCACTTTCTGCAATGTTGAACTTGTACTGTAAACGAGGTTCTTGTAAACAGAGCCGTTCCAAACTTTGGGGTGGCTGTGTCTTTTTGATTTTAATTTCCCTAAGCTATAGGACCATAAGTGGAAGTGCCCTAGGTTCTGTTGCTTTGTTTTTTAGTTGTTTCAGGAAACACCATACACTTCTCCCAAGTGGTTCTTGGCAATTTACATCCCGCCCATCAGCATAACAATGCTCCCAGTTCTCCATGGCCTGTCCTGCCTTTCTGGATTTTACACTTTTTTCAGATGGCCCTTTTGACCGGGTGGAAGTGAGACTTCATTGTAGTGCAGATTTCCTTTGCAAGCTTGCTTGGTTGGCCAAAAAGGGCGTATGCGTTTTTTCCTGAATATATTCAGGAAACAACGCATACGCCCTTTTTGGCCAAGTGCATCATTGTGGACGTTCTGCCTCTTTTCCTATGCTTTCAATGCAATTCCAGTCTACCTCCTGAAATCGGTTTCCTGCAATTCTGCCCCGCTTTCAAGTCCTCTTGGCAGCCTTACTTCAGTCTATTTTTGGACGATAGCTGTCATTTATAACTCTGCAGGTTTGTGAATTACAGTGCCCCTGAGCTCCTTTCTTCAACTCCCTTTCTTGTGACCTGGCCGCAACACCGCAGGATGGCTTCAGGCCCTAATCTGGTTCCGGCCCGGCATGCTGAGCCTTTGGTTAATTCCTCTTCCTGGTGGGAAATGAGAGTTAAATTTGCCCGTCCAGACACCTCCAGCTAGCCTCTCATTGGTTCTCGCTATTCCTGTTCTTCTTCCGCAGAAATTGCAAACTGGGGCAACCAGGAGGTTAAAGGGACTGACTCTCCAAGTGGGGAGAGTGTTAGTAAAGCATCTGGAATGTTGCACCCGAGTACCAGGGGAGGAAAACTGAGACATATTTGAACACGTCTCCCGTTCACATGGTTGATCATACTCTGGGTTCCACATGCATGTTTTAGCTGAAGGAAGAATACCTTAAACCTGGAGAGTTGAGACCCGTGTAATGGGTACCATGCAATATGACTTCAAAGGGTCTTCATTTGCTCACCGAACCTCTCCAATCCTATCACTGCTGCGTTTATGCCCCTGTACACACGCTTGATTCTCTTTTGGAGACATAGAAATCCATAGGTTTTAAGATACTTACTAGTCAGGTACATTCTTAGGCGTTTAATATGGGGTTTTGAGTCCATTTCGTTGAGCAAGGAGTAGCTCTTGTCTATTCCATATTTGGCTTAAGGAACTTTATCTGTGCTCATTTCAATCTCTGGTTTTATGCAGCACCCCAACTCACCTTTCCCCTTAAGCAAGCATAAGTTGGTTTTCTAAATTTGAGACCCTGTTCTGTTTTGGAATGCAGTTCCTGTGTAGCCAACTTTACATTCCGTGTATTACTGATATCTTATGATGTTTCTTTTTCTGTGTGACTTATTTCAGTTAGAATCATCGTACCTGAATCCACTCATTATGCTGCTACGGGCCTGATGACATAGATTTCATTGCTGAGTGATACTGCATTGTACGTAAGTACCACAAGTTCTTTATCCATTTTTCACTTTCTGTGATATTGAACTTGTACGGTAAACGAGGTTCTTGTAAACGGAGGCGTCCCAAACTTTGGGGTGGCTGTGTCTTTTTGATTTTAATTTCCCTAAGCTATAGGACCATAAGTGGAAGTGCCCTAGGCTCTGATGCTTTGTTTTTTAGATGTTTCAGGAAACACCATACACTTCTCCTGAGTGTCTGTTGGCAATTTACATCCCGCCCATCAGCATAACAAGGCTCCCAGTTCTCCATGGCCTGTCCTGCCTTTCTGGAGTTTACACTTTTTTCAGATGGCCCTTTTGACCGGGGAGACGTGAGACTTCATTGTAGTGCAGATTTCCTTTGCAAGTTTGCTTGGTTGGCCAAAAAGGGCGTATGCGTTTTTTCCTGTATATGTTCAGGAAAAAACGCATATGAACTTTTTGGCCAAGTGCATCATTGTGGACGTTCTGCCTCTTTTCCTATGCTTTCAATGCAATTCCAGTCTACCTCCTGAAATCGGTTTCCTGCAATTCTGCCCCGCTTTCAAGTCCTCTTGGCAGCCTTACTTCAGTCTATTTTTGGACGATAGCTGTCATTTATAACTCTGCAGGTTTGTGAATTACAGTGCCCCTGAGCTCCTTTCTTCAACTCGCTTTCTTGTGACCTGGCCGCAACACCGCAGGATGTCTTCAGGCCCTAATCTGGTTCTGGCACGGCATGCTGAGCCTTTGGTTAATTCCTCTTCCTGGTGGGAAATGAGAGTTAAATTTGCCCATCCAGACACCTCCAGCTAGCCTCTCATTGGTTCTCGCTATTCCTGTTCATCTTCCACAGAAATTGCAAACTGGGCCAAACAGGAGGTTAAAGGGACTGACTCTCCAAGTGGGGAGAGTGTTAGTAAAGCGTCTGGAATGTTGCACCCGAGTACCAGGGTACGAAAACTGAGACATATTTGAACACGTCTCCCGTTCACATGGTTGATCATACTTGGGTTCCACATGCATGTTTTAGCTGAAGGAAGAATACCTTAAACCTGGAGAGTTGAGACCCGTGGAATGGGTACCATGCAATATGACTTCAAAGGGTCTTCATTTGCTCACCGAACCTCTCCAATCCTATCACTGCTGCGTTTATGCCCCTGTACACATGCTTGATTCTGTTTCGGAGACATAGCAATCCATAGGTTTTAAGATACTTACTAGTCAGGTGCATTCTTAGGCGTTTAATATGGGGTTTTGTGTCCATTTCGTTGAGCAAGGAGTAGCTCTTGTCTATTCAATATTTGGCTTAAGGAACTTTATCTGTGCTCATTTCAATCTCTGGTTTTATGCAGCACCCCAACTCACCTTTCACCTTAAGCAAGCATAAGTTGGTTTTCTAAATTTGAGACCCTGTTCTGTTTTGGAATGCAGTTCCTGTGTAGCCAAGTTTACATTCCGTGTATTAGTGATATCTTATGATGTTTCTTTTTCTGTGTGACTTATTTCAGTTAGAATCATCGTACCTGAATCCACTCATTATGCTGCTACGGGCCTGATGACATAGATTTCATTGCTGAGTGATACTGCATTGTACGTAAGTACCACAAGTTCTTTATCCATTTTTCACTTTCTGTGATATTGAACTTGTACGGTAAACGAGGTTCTTGTAAACGGAGGCGTCCCAAACTTTGGGGTGGCTGTGTCTTTTTGATTTTAATTTCCCTAAGCTATAGGACCATAAGCGGAAGTGCCCTAGGCTCTGTTGCTTTGTTTTTTAGATGTTTCAGGAAACAACATACACTTCTCCTGAGTGTCTGTTGGCAATTTACATCCCGCCCATCAGCATAACAAGGCTCCCAGTTCTCCATGGCCTGTCCTGCCTTTCTGGATTTTGCACTTTTTTCAGATGGCCCTTTTGACCGGGGAGAAGTGAGACTTCATTGTAGTGCAGATTTCCTTTGCAAGCTTGCTTGGTTGGCCAAAAAGGGCGTATGCATTTTTTCCTGAATATATTCAGGAAAAAACGCATACGTACTTTTTGGCCAAGTGCATCATTGTGGACGTTCTGCCTCTTTTCCTATGCTTTCAATGCAATTCCAGTCTACCTCCTGAAATCGGTTTCCTGCAATTCTGCCCCGCTTTCAAGTCCTCTTGGCAGCCTTACTTCAGTCTAATTTTGGACGATAACTGTCATTTATAACTCTGCAGTTTTGTGAATTGCAGTGCCCCTGAGCTCCTTTCTTCAACTCGCTTTCTTGTGACCTGGCCACAACACCGCAGGATGGCTTCAGGCCCTAATCTGGTTCCGGCCCGGCACGCTGAGCCTTTGGGTATTTCCTCTTCCTGGTGGGAAATGAGAGTTAAATTTGCCCGTCCAGACACCTCCAGCTAGTCTCTCATTGGTTCTCGCTATTCCTGTTCATCTTCCGCAGAAATTGCAAACTGGGCCAAACAGGAGGTTAAAGGCGCTGACTCTCCAAGTGGGGAGAGTGTTAGTAAAGCGTCTGGAATGTTGCACCCGAGTACCAGGGGAGGAAAACTGAGACATATTTGAACACGTCTCCCGTTCACATGGTTGATCATACTTGGGTTCCACATGCATGTTTTAGCTGAAGGAAGAATACCTTAAACCTGGAGAGTTAAGACCCGTGTAATGGGTACCATGCAATATGACTTCAAAGGGTCTTCATTTGCTCACCGAACCTCTCCAATCCTATCACTTCTGCGTTTATGTCCCTGTACACATGCTTGATTCTCTTTCGGAGACATAGCAATCCATAGGTTTTAAGATACTTACTAGTCAGGTACATTCTTAGGCGTTTAATATGCGGTGTTGAGTCCATTTCGTTGAGCAAGGAGTAGCTCTTGTCTATTCCATATTTGGCTTAAGGAACTTTATCTGTGCTCATTTCAATCTCTGGTTTTATGCAGCACCCCAACTCACCTTTCCCCTTAAGCAAGCATAAGTTGGTTTTCTAAATTTGAGACCCTGTTCTGTTCTGTAATTCAGTTCCTGTGTAGCCAAGTTTACATTCCGTGTATTACTGATATCTTATGATGTTTCTTTTTCTGTGTGACTTATTTCAGTTAGAATCATCATACCTGAATCCACTCATTGTGCTGCTAAGGGCCTGATGACACAGATTTCATTGCTGAGTGATATTGCTTTGTAAGTAAATACCACAACTTTTTTATCCATTTTTCACTTTCTGTGATGTTGAACTTGTACTGTAAACGAGGTTCTTGTAAACAGAGCCGTTCGAAACTTTGGGGTGGCTGTGTCTTTTTGATTTTAAATTCCCTAAGCTATAGGACCATAAGTGGAAGTGCCCTAGGCTCTGTTGCTTTGTTTTTTAGATGTTTCAGGAAACACCATACACTTCTCCCGAGTGTTTGTTGGCAATTTACATCCCACCGTTCAGCATAACAAGGTTCCCAGTTCTCCATGGCCTGTCCTGCCTTTCTGGATTTTACACTTTTTTCAGATGGCCCTTTTGACCGGGGAGAAGTGAGACTTCATTGTAGTGCAGATTTCCTTTGCAAGCTTGCTTGGTTGGCCAAAAAGGGCGTATGCGTTTTTTCCTGAATATATTCAGGAAAAAACGCATACGCCCTTATTGGCCAAGTGCACCATTGTGGACGATCTGCCTCTTTTCCTATGCTTTCAATGCAATTCCAGTCTACCTCCTGAAATCGGTTTCCTGCAATTCTGCCCCGCTTTCAAGTCCTCTTGGCAACCTTACTTCAGTCTATTTTTGGACGATAGCTGTCATTTATAACTCTGCAGGTTTGTGAATTACAGTGCCCCTGAGCTCCTTTCTTCAACTCGCTTTCTTGTGACCTGGCCGCAACACCGCAGGATGGCTTCAGGCCCTAATCTGGTTCCGGCACGGCACGCTGAGCCTTTGGTTATTTCCTCTTCCTGGTGGGAAGTGAGAGTTAAATTTGCCCGTCCAGACACCTCCAGCTAGTCTCTCATTGGTTCTCGCTATTCCTGTTCATCTTCCGCAGAAATTGCAAACTGGGCCAAACAGGAGGTTAAAGGCGCTGACTCTCCAAGTGGGGAGAGTGTTAGTAAAGCGTCTGGAATGTTGCACCCGAGTACCAGGGGAGGAAAACTGAGACATATTTGAACACGTCTCCCGTTCACATGGTTGATCATACTTGGGTTCCACATGCATGTTTTAGCTGAAGGAAGAATACCTTAAACCTGGGTATTTGAAACCCGTGGAATGGGTACCATGCAATATGACTTCAAAGGGTCTTCATTTGCTCACCGAACCTCTCCAATCCTATCACTGCTGCGTTTATGCCCCTGTACACATGCTTGATTCTCTTTCGGAGACATAGCAATCCATAGGTTTTAAGATACTTACTAGTCAGGTACATTCTTAGGCGTTTAATATGCGGTGTTGAGTCCATTTCGTTGAGCAAGGAGTAGCTCTTGTCTATTCCATATTTGGCTTAAGGAACTTTATCTGTGCTCATTTCAATCTCTAGTTTTATGCAGCACCCCAACTCACCTTTCCCCTTAAGCAAGCATAAGTTGGTTTTCTAAATTTGAGACCCTGTTCTGTTCTGTAATTCAGTTCCTGTGTAGCCAAGTTTACATTCCGTGTATTACTGATATCTTATGATGTTTCTTTTTCTGTGTGACTTATTTCAGTTAGAATCATCATACCTGAATCCACTCATTGTGCTGCTAAGGGCCTGATGACACAGATTTCATTGCTGAGTGATATTGCTTTGTAAGTAAATACCACAACTTTTTTATCCATTTTTCACTTTCTGCGATGTTGAACTTGTACTGTAAACGAGGTTCTTGTAAACAGAGCCGTTCGAAACTTTGGGGTGGCTGTGTCTTTTTGATTTTAAATTCCCTAAGCTATAGGACCATAAGTGGAAGTGCCCTAGGCTCTGTTGCTTTGTTTTTTAGATGTTTCAGGAAACACCATACACTTCTCCCGAGTGTTTGTTGGCAATTTACATCCCACCATTCAGCATAACAAGGCTCCCAGTTCTCCATGGCCTGTCCTGCCTTTCTGGATTTTACACTTTTTTCAGATGGCCCTTTTGACCGGGGGGAAGTGAGACTTCATTGTAGTGCAGATTTCCTTTGCAAGCTTGCTTGGTTGGCCAAAAAGGGCGTATGCGTTTTTTCCTGAATATATTCAGGAAAAAACGCATACGCCCTTTTTGGCCAAGTGCATCATTGTGTACGTTCTGCCTCTTTTCCTATGCTTTCAATGCAATTCCAGTCTACCTCCTGAAATCGGTTTCCTGCAATTCTGCCCCGCTTTCAAGTCCTCTTGGCAGCCTTACTTCAGTCTATTTTTGGACGATAGCTGTCATTTATAACTCTGCGGGTTTGTGAATTACAGTGCCCCTGAGCTCCTTTCTTCAACTCGCTTTCTTGTGAGCTGGCCGCAACACCGCAGGATGCCTTCAGGCCCTAATCTGGTTCCGGCACGGCACACTGAGCCTTTGGTTATTTCCTCTTCCTGGTGGGAAATGAGAGTTAAATTTGCCCGTCCAGACACCTCCAGCTAGCCTCTCATTGGTTCTCGCTATTCCTGTTCATCTTCCACAGAAATTGCAAACTGGGCCAAACAGGAGGTTAAAGGGACTGACTCTCCAAGTGGGGAGAGTGTTAGTAAAGCGTCTGGAATGTTGCACCCGAGTACCAGAGTACGAAAACTGAGACATATTTGAACACGTCTCCCGTTCACATGGTTGATCATACTTGGGTTCCACATGCATGTTTTAGCTGAAGGAAGAATACCTTAAACCTGGAGAGTTGAGACCCGTGGAATGGGTACCATGCAATATGACTTCAAAGGGTCTTCATTTGCTCACCGAACCTCTCCAATCCTATCACTGCTGCGTTTATGCCCCTGTACACATGCTTGATTCTGTTTCGGAGACATAGCAATCCATAGGTTTTAAGATACTTACTAGTCAGGTGCATTCTTAGGCGTTTAATATGGGGTTTTGTGTCCATTTCGTTGAGCAAGGAGTAGCTCTTGTCTATTCCATATTTGGCTTAAGGAACTTTATCTGTGCTCATTTCAATCTCTGGTTTTATGCAGCACCCCAACTCACCTTTCACCTTAAGCAAGCATAAGTTGGTTTTCTAAATTTGAGACCCTGTTCTGTTTTGGAATGCAGTTCCTGTGTAGCCAAGTTTACATTCCGTGTATTAGTGATATCTTATGATGTTTCTTTTTCTGTGTGACTTATTTCAGTTAGAATCATCGTACCTGAATCCACTCATTATGCTGCTACGGGCCTGATGACATAGATTTCATTGCTGAGTGAAACTGCATTGTACGTAAGTACCACAAGTTCTTTATCCATTTTTCACTTTCTGTGATATTGAACTTGTACGGTAAACGAGGTTCTTGTAAACGGAGGCGTCCCAAACTTTGGGGTGGCTGTGTCTTTTTGATTTTAATTTCCCTAAGCTATAGGACCATAAGCGGAAGTGCCCTAGGCTCTGTTGCTTTGTTTTTTAGATGTTTCAGGAAACAACATACACTTCTCCTGAGTATCTGTTGGCAATTTACATCCCGCCCATCAGCATAACAAGGCTCCCAGTTCTCCATGGCCTGTCCTGCCTTTCTGGATTTTGCACTTTTTTCAGATGGCCCTTTTGACCGGGGAGAAGTGAGACTTCATTGTAGTGCAGATTTCCTTTGCAAGCTTGCTTGGTTGGCCAAAAAGGGCGTATGCGTTTTTTCCTGAATATATTCAGGAAAAAACGCATACGCCCTTTTTGGCCAAGTGCATCATTGTGGACGTTCTGCCTCTTTTCCTATGCTTTCAATGCAATTCCAGTCTACCTCCTGAAATCGGTTTCCTGCAATTCTGCCCCGCTTTCAAGTCCTCTTGGCAGCCTTACTTCAGTCTATTTTTGGACGATAACTGTCATTTATAACTCTGCAGTTTTGTGAATTGCAGTGCCCCTGAGCTCCTTTCTTCAACTCGCTTTCTTGTGACCTGGCCACAACACCGCAGGATGGCTTCAGGCCCTAATCTGGTTCCGGCCCGGCACGCTGAGCCTTTGGGTATTTCCTCTTCCTGGTGGGAAATGAGAGTTAAATTTGCCCGTCCAGACACCTCCAGCTAGTCTCTCATTGGTTCTCGCTATTCCTGTTCATCTTCCGCAGAAATTGCAAACTGGGCCAAACAGGAGGTTAAAGGCGCTGACTCTCCAAGTGGGGAGAGTGTTAGTAAAGCGTCTGGAATGTTGCACCCGAGTACCAGGGGAGGAAAACTGAGACATATTTGAACACGTCTCCCGTTCACATGGTTGATCATACTTGGGTTCCACATGCATGTTTTAGCTGAAGGAAGAATACCTTAAACCTGGGTATTTGAAACCCGTGGAATGGGTACCATGCAATATGACTTCAAAGGGTCTTCATTTGCTCACCGAACCTCTCCAATCCTATCACTGCTGCGTTTATGCCCCTGTACACATGCTTGATTCTCTTTCGGAGACATAGCAATCCATAGGTTTTAAGATACTTACTAGTCAGGTACATTCTTAGGCGTTTAATATGCGGTGTTGAGTCCATTTCGTTGAGCAAGGAGTAGCTCTTGTCTATTCCATATTTGGCTTAAGGAACTTTATCTGTGCTCATTTCAATCTCTGGTTTTATGCAGCACCCCAACTCACCTTTCCCCTTAAGCAAGCATAAGTTGGTTTTCTAAATTTGAGACCCTGTTCTGTTCTGTAATTCAGTTCCTGTGTAGCCAAGTTTACATTCCGTGTATTACTGATATCTTATGATGTTTCTTTTTCTGTGTGACTTATTTCAGTTAGAATCATCATACCTGAATCCACTCATTGTGCTGCTAAGGGCCTGATGACACAGATTTCATTGCTGAGTGATATTGCTTTGTAAGTAAATACCACAACTTTTTTATCCATTTTTCACTTTCTGTGATGTTGAACTTGTACTGTAAACGAGGTTCTTGTAAACAGAGCCGTTCGAAACTTTGGGGTGGCTGTGTCTTTTTGATTTTAAATTCCCTAAGCTATAGGACCATAAGTGGAAGTGCCCTAGGCTCTGTTGCTTTGTTTTTTAGATGTTTCAGGAAACACCATACACTTCTCCCGAGTGTTTGTTGGCAATTTACATCCCACCGTTCAGCATAACAAGGTTCCCAGTTCTCCATGGCCTGTCCTGCCTTTCTGGATTTTACACTTTTTTCAGATGGCCCTTTTGACCTGGGAGAAGTGAGACTTCATTGTAGTGCAGATTTCGTTTGCAAGCTTGCTTGGTTGGCCAAAAAGGGCGTATGCGTTTTTTCCTGAATATATTCAGGAAAAAACGCATACGCCCTTATTGGCCAAGTGCATCATTGTGGACGATCTGCCTCTTTTCCTATGCTTTCAATGCAATTCCAGTCTACCTCCTGAAATCGGTTTCCTGCAATTCTGCCCCGCTTTCAAGTCCTCTTGGCAACCTTACTTCAGTCTATTTTTGGACGATAGCTGTCATTTATAACTCTGCAGGTTTGTGAATTACAGTGCCCCTGAGCTCCTTTCTTCAACTCGCTTTCTTGTGACCTGGCCGAAACACCGCAGGATGGCTTCAGGCCCTAATCTGGTTCCGGCACGGCACGCTGAGCCTTTGGTTATTTCCTCTTCCTGGTGGGAAATGAGAGTTAAATTTGCCCGTCCAGACACCTCCAGCTAGTCTCTCATTGGTTCTCGCTATTCCTGTTCATCTTCCGCAGAAATTGCAAACTGGGCCAAACAGGAGGTTAAAGGCGCTGACTCTCCAAGTGGGGAGAGTGTTAGTAAAGCGTCTGGAATGTTGCACCCGAGTACCAGGGGAGGAAAACTGAGACATATTTGAACACGTCTCCCGTTCACATGGTTGATCATACTTGGGTTCCACATGCATGTTTTAGCTGAAGGAAGAATACCTTAAACCTGGGTATTTGAAACCCGTGGAATGGGTACCATGCAATATGACTTCAAAGGGTCTTCATTTGCTCACCGAACCTCTCCAATCCTATCACTGCTGCGTTTATGCCCCTGTACACATGCTTGATTCTCTTTCGGAGACATAGCAATCCATAGGTTTTAAGATACTTACTAGTCAGGTACATTCTTAGGCGTTTAATATGCGGTGTTGAGTCCATTTCGTTGAGCAAGGAGTAGCTCTTGTCTATTCCATATTTGGCTTAAGGAACTTTATCTGTGCTCATTTCAATCTCTGGTTTTATGCAGCACCCCAACTCACCTTTCCCCTTAAGCAAGCATAAGTTGGTTTTCTAAATTTGAGACCCTGTTCTGTTCTGTAATTCAGTTCCTGTGTAGCCAAGTTTACATTCCGTGTATTACTGATATCTTATGATGTTTCTTTTTCTGTGTGACTTATTTCAGTTAGAATCATCATACCTGAATCCACTCATTGTGCTGCTAAGGGCCTGATGACACAGATTTCATTGCTGAGTGATATTGCTTTGTAAGTAAATACCACAACTTTTTTATCCATTTTTCACTTTCTGTGATGTTGAACTTGTACTGTAAACGAGGTTCTTGTAAACAGAGCCGTTCGAAACTTTGGGGTGGCTGTGTCTTTTTGATTTTAAATTCCCTAAGCTATAGGACCATAAGTGGAAGTGCCCTAGGCTCTGTTGCTTTGTTTTTTAGATGTTTCAGGAAACACCATACACTTCTCCCGAGTGTTTGTTGGCAATTTACATCCCACCGTTCAGCATAACAAGGTTCCCAGTTCTCCATGGCCTGTCCTGCCTTTCTGGATTTTACACTTTTTTCAGATGGCCCTTTTGACCTGGGAGAAGTGAGACTTCATTGTAGTGCAGATTTCCTTTGCAAGCTTGCTTGGTTGGCCAAAAAGGGCGTATGCGTTTTTTCCTGAATATATTCAGGAAAAAACGCATACGCCCTTATTGGCCAAGTGCACCATTGTGGACGATCTGCCTCTTTTCCTATGCTTTCAATGCAATTCCAGTCTACCTCCTGAAATCGGTTTCCTGCAATTCTGCCCCGCTTTCAAGTCCTCTTGGCAACCTTACTTCAGTCTATTTTTGGACGATAGCTGTCATTTATAACTCTGCAGGTTTGTGAATTACAGTGCCCCTGAGCTCCTTTCTTCAACTCGCTTTCTTGTGACCTGGCCGCAACACCGCAGGATGGCTTCAGGCCCTAATCTGGTTCCGGCACGGCACGCTGAGCCTTTGGTTATTTCCTCTTCCTGGTGGGAAGTGAGAGTTAAATTTGCCCGTCCAGACACCTCCAGCTAGTCTCTCATTGGTTCTCGCTATTCCTGTTCATCTTCCGCAGAAATTGCAAACTGGGCCAAACAGGAGGTTAAAGGCGCTGACTCTCCAAGTGGGGAGAGTGTTAGTAAAGCGTCTGGAATGTTGCACCCGAGTACCAGGGGAGGAAAACTGAGACATATTTGAACACGTCTCCCGTTCACATGGTTGATCATACTTGGGTTCCACATGCATGTTTTAGCTGAAGGAAGAATACCTTAAACCTGGGTATTTGAAACCCGTGGAATGGGTACCATGCAATATGACTTCAAAGGGTCTTCATTTGCTCACCGAACCTCTCCAATCCTATCACTGCTGCGTTTATGCCCCTGTACACATGCTTGATTCTCTTTCGGAGACATAGCAATCCATAGGTTTTAAGATACTTACTAGTCAGGTACATTCTTAGGCGTTTAATATGCGGTGTTGAGTCCATTTCGTTGAGCAAGGAGTAGCTCTTGTCTATTCCATATTTGGCTTAAGGAACTTTATCTGTGCTCATTTCAATCTCTAGTTTTATGCAGCACCCCAACTCACCTTTCCCCTTAAGCAAGCATAAGTTGGTTTTCTAAATTTGAGACCCTGTTCTGTTCTGTAATTCAGTTCCTGTGTAGCCAAGTTTACATTCCGTGTATTACTGATATCTTATGATGTTTCTTTTTCTGTGTGACTTATTTCAGTTAGAATCATCATACCTGAATCCACTCATTGTGCTGCTAAGGGCCTGATGACACAGATTTCATTGCTGAGTGATATTGCTTTGTAAGTAAATACCACAACTTTTTTATCCATTTTTCACTTTCTGCGATGTTGAACTTGTACTGTAAACGAGGTTCTTGTAAACAGAGCCGTTCGAAACTTTGGGGTGGCTGTGTCTTTTTGATTTTAAATTCCCTAAGCTATAGGACCATAAGTGGAAGTGCCCTAGGCTCTGTTGCTTTGTTTTTTAGATGTTTCAGGAAACACCATACACTTCTCCCGAGTGTTTGTTGGCAATTTACATCCCACCATTCAGCATAACAAGGCTCCCAGTTCTCCATGGCCTGTCCTGCCTTTCTGGATTTTACACTTTTTTCAGATGGCCCTTTTGACCGGGGGGAAGTGAGACTTCATTGTAGTGCAGATTTCCTTTGCAAGCTTGCTTGGTTGGCCAAAAAGGGCGTATGCGTTTTTTCCTGAATATATTCAGGAAAAAACGCATACGCCCTTTTTGGCCAAGTGCATCATTGTGTACGTTCTGCCTCTTTTCCTATGCTTTCAATGCAATTCCAGTCTACCTCCTGAAATCGGTTTCCTGCAATTCTGCCCCGCTTTCAAGTCCTCTTGGCAGCCTTACTTCAGTCTATTTTTGGACGATAGCTGTCATTTATAACTCTGCGGGTTTGTGAATTACAGTGCCCCTGAGCTCCTTTCTTCAACTCGCTTTCTTGTGAGCTGGCCGCAACACCGCAGGATGCCTTCAGGCCCTAATCTGGTTCCGGCACGGCACACTGAGCCTTTGGTTATTTCCTCTTCCTGGTGGGAAATGAGAGTTAAATTTGCCCGTCCAGACACCTCCAGCTAGCCTCTCATTGGTTCTCGCTATTCCTGTTCATCTTCCACAGAAATTGCAAACTGGGCCAAACAGGAGGTTAAAGGGACTGACTCTCCAAGTGGGGAGAGTGTTAGTAAAGCGTCTGGAATGTTGCACCCGAGTACCAGAGTACGAAAACTAAGACATATTTGAACACGTCTCCCGTTCACATGGTTGATCATACTTGGGTTCCACATGCATGTTTTAGCTGAAGGAAGAATACCTTAAACCTGGAGAGTTGAGACCCGTGGAATGGGTACCATGCAATATGACTTCAAAGGGTCTTCATTTGCTCACCGAACCTCTCCAATCCTATCACTGCTGCGTTTATGCCCCTGTACACATGCTTGATTCTGTTTCGGAGACATAGCAATCCATAGGTTTTAAGATACTTACTAGTCAGGTGCATTCTTAGGCGTTTAATATGGGGTTTTGTGTCCATTTCGTTGAGCAAGGAGTAGCTCTTGTCTATTCCATATTTGGCTTAAGGAACTTTATCTGTGCTCATTTCAATCTCTGGTTTTATGCAGCACCCCAACTCACCTTTCACCTTAAGCAAGCATAAGTTGGTTTTCTAAATTTGAGACCCTGTTCTGTTTTGGAATGCAGTTCCTGTGTAGCCAAGTTTACATTCCGTGTATTAGTGATATCTTATGATGTTTCTTTTTCTGTGTGACTTATTTCAGTTAGAATCATCGTACCTGAATCCACTCATTATGCTGCTACGGGCCTGATGACATAGATTTCATTGCTGAGTGAAACTGCATTGTACGTAAGTACCACAAGTTCTTTATCCATTTTTCACTTTCTGTGATATTGAACTTGTACGGTAAACGAGGTTCTTGTAAACGGAGGCGTCCCAAACTTTGGGGTGGCTGTGTCTTTTTGATTTTAATTTCCCTAAGCTATAGGACCATAAGCGGAAGTGCCCTAGGCTCTGTTGCTTTGTTTTTTAGATGTTTCAGGAAACAACATACACTTCTCCTGAGTATCTGTTGGCAATTTACATCCCGCCCATCAGCATAACAAGGCTCCCAGTTCTCCATGGCCTGTCCTGCCTTTCTGGATTTTGCACTTTTTTCAGATGGCCCTTTTGACCGGGGAGAAGTGAGACTTCATTGTAGTGCAGATTTCCTTTGCAAGCTTGCTTGGTTGGCCAAAAAGGGCGTATGCGTTTTTTCCTGAATATATTCAGGAAAAAACGCATACGCCCTTTTTGGCCAAGTGCATCATTGTGGACGTTCTGCCTCTTTTCCTATGCTTTCAATGCAATTCCAGTCTACCTCCTGAAATCGGTTTCCTGCAATTCTGCCCCGCTTTCAAGTCCTCTTGGCAGCCTTACTTCAGTCTATTTTTGGACGATAACTGTCATTTATAACTCTGCAGTTTTGTGAATTGCAGTGCCCCTGAGCTCCTTTCTTCAACTCGCTTTCTTGTGACCTGGCCACAACACCGCAGGATGGCTTCAGGCCCTAATCTGGTTCCGGCCCGGCACGCTGAGCCTTTGGGTATTTCCTCTTCCTGGTGGGAAATGAGAGTTAAATTTGCCCGTCCAGACACCTCCAGCTAGTCTCTCATTGGTTCTCGCTATTCCTGTTCATCTTCCGCAGAAATTGCAAACTGGGCCAAACAGGAGGTTAAAGGCGCTGACTCTCCAAGTGGGGAGAGTGTTAGTAAAGCGTCTGGAATGTTGCACCCGAGTACCAGGGGAGGAAAACTGAGACATATTTGAACACGTCTCCCGTTCACATGGTTGATCATACTTGGGTTCCACATGCATGTTTTAGCTGAAGGAAGAATACCTTAAACCTGGGTATTTGAAACCCGTGGAATGGGTACCATGCAATATGACTTCAAAGGGTCTTCATTTGCTCACCGAACCTCTCCAATCCTATCACTGCTGCGTTTATGCCCCTGTACACATGCTTGATTCTCTTTCGGAGACATAGCAATCCATAGGTTTTAAGATACTTACTAGTCAGGTACATTCTTAGGCGTTTAATATGCGGTGTTGAGTCCATTTCGTTGAGCAAGGAGTAGCTCTTGTCTATTCCATATTTGGCTTAAGGAACTTTATCTGTGCTCATTTCAATCTCTGGTTTTATGCAGCACCCCAACTCACCTTTCCCCTTAAGCAAGCATAAGTTGGTTTTCTAAATTTGAGACCCTGTTCTGTTCTGTAATTCAGTTCCTGTGTAGCCAAGTTTACATTCCGTGTATTACTGATATCTTATGATGTTTCTTTTTCTGTGTGACTTATTTCAGTTAGAATCATCATACCTGAATCCACTCATTGTGCTGCTAAGGGCCTGATGACACAGATTTCATTGCTGAGTGATATTGCTTTGTAAGTAAATACCACAACTTTTTTATCCATTTTTCACTTTCTGTGATGTTGAACTTGTACTGTAAACGAGGTTCTTGTAAACAGAGCCGTTCGAAACTTTGGGGTGGCTGTGTCTTTTTGATTTTAAATTCCCTAAGCTATAGGACCATAAGTGGAAGTGCCCTAGGCTCTGTTGCTTTGTTTTTTAGATGTTTCAGGAAACACCATACACTTCTCCCGAGTGTTTGTTGGCAATTTACATCCCACCGTTCAGCATAACAAGGTTCCCAGTTCTCCATGGCCTGTCCTGCCTTTCTGGATTTTACACTTTTTTCAGATGGCCCTTTTGACCTGGGAGAAGTGAGACTTCATTGTAGTGCAGATTTCGTTTGCAAGCTTGCTTGGTTGGCCAAAAAGGGCGTATGCGTTTTTTCCTGAATATATTCAGGAAAAAACGCATACGCCCTTATTGGCCAAGTGCATCATTGTGGACGATCTGCCTCTTTTCCTATGCTTTCAATGCAATTCCAGTCTACCTCCTGAAATCGGTTTCCTGCAATTCTGCCCCGCTTTCAAGTCCTCTTGGCAACCTTACTTCAGTCTATTTTTGGACGATAGCTGTCATTTATAACTCTGCAGGTTTGTGAATTACAGTGCCCCTGAGCTCCTTTCTTCAACTCGCTTTCTTGTGACCTGGCCGAAACACCGCAGGATGGCTTCAGGCCCTAATCTGGTTCCGGCACGGCACGCTGAGCCTTTGGTTATTTCCTCTTCCTGGTGGGAAATGAGAGTTAAATTTGCCCGTCCAGACACCTCCAGCTAGTCTCTCATTGGTTCTCGCTATTCCTGTTCATCTTCCGCAGAAATTGCAAACTGGGCCAAACAGGAGGTTAAAGGCGCTGACTCTCCAAGTGGGGAGAGTGTTAGTAAAGCGTCTGGAATGTTGCACCCGAGTACCAGGGGAGGAAAACTGAGACATATTTGAACACGTCTCCCGTTCACATGGTTGATCATACTTGGGTTCCACATGCATGTTTTAGCTGAAGGAAGAATACCTTAAACCTGGGTATTTGAAACCCGTGGAATGGGTACCATGCAATATGACTTCAAAGGGTCTTCATTTGCTCACCGAACCTCTCCAATCCTATCACTGCTGCGTTTATGCCCCTGTACACATGCTTGATTCTCTTTCGGAGACATAGCAATCCATAGGTTTTAAGATACTTACTAGTCAGGTACATTCTTAGGCGTTTAATATGCGGTGTTGAGTCCATTTCGTTGAGCAAGGAGTAGCTCTTGTCTATTCCATATTTGGCTTAAGGAACTTTATCTGTGCTCATTTCAATCTCTGGTTTTATGCAGCACCCCAACTCACCTTTCCCCTTAAGCAAGCATAAGTTGGTTTTCTAAATTTGAGACCCTGTTCTGTTCTGTAATTCAGTTCCTGTGTAGCCAAGTTTACATTCCGTGTATTACTGATATCTTATGATGTTTCTTTTTCTGTGTGACTTATTTCAGTTAGAATCATCATACCTGAATCCACTCATTGTGCTGCTAAGGGCCTGATGACACAGATTTCATTGCTGAGTGATATTGCTTTGTAAGTAAATACCACAACTTTTTTATCCATTTTTCACTTTCTGCGATGTTGAACTTGTACTGTAAACGAGGTTCTTGTAAACAGAGCCGTTCGAAACTTTGGGGTGGCTGTGTCTTTTTGATTTTAAATTCCCTAAGCTATAGGACCATAAGTGGAAGTGCCCTAGGCTCTGTTGCTTTGTTTTTTAGATGTTTCAGGAAACACCATACACTTCTCCCGAGTGTTTGTTGGCAATTTACATCCCACCATTCAGCATAACAAGGCTCCCAGTTCTCCATGGCCTGTCCTGCCTTTCTGGATTTTACACTTTTTTCAGATGGCCCTTTTGACCGGGGGGAAGTGAGACTTCATTGTAGTGCAGATTTCCTTTGCAAGCTTGCTTGGTTGGCCAAAAAGGGCGTATGAATATATTCAGGAAAAAACGCATACGCCCTTATTGGCCAAGTGCATCATTGTGGACGTTCTGCCTCTTTTCCTATGCTTTCAATGCAATTCCAGTCTACCTCCTGAAATCGGTTTCCTGCAATTCTGCCCCGCTTTCAAGTCCTCTTGGCAGCCTTACTTCAGTCTATTTTTGGACGATAGCTGTCATTTATAACTCTGCAGGTTTGTGAATTACAGTGCCCCTGAGCTGCTTTCTTCAACTCGCTTTCTTTTGAGCTGCCCGCAACACCGCAGGATGACTTCAAGCCCTAATCTGGTTCCGGCACGGCACACTGAGCCTTTGGTTATTTCCTCTTCCTGGTGGGAAATGAGAGTTAAATTTGCCCGTCCAGACACCTCCAGCTAGCCTCTCATTGGTTCTCGCTATTCCTGTTCATCTTCCGCAGAAATTGCAAACTGGGCCAAACAGGAGGTTAAAGGCGCTGACTTTCCAAGTGGGGAGAGTGTTAGTAAAGCGTCTGGAATGTTGCACCCGAGTACCAGGGGAAGAAAACTGAGACATATTTGAACACGTCTCCCGTTCACTTGGTTGATCATACTTGGGTTCCACATGCATGTTTTAGCTGAAGGAAGAATACCTAAAACCTGGGTAGTTGAAACCCGTGGAATGGGTACCATGCAATATGACTTCAAAGGGTCTTCATTTGCTCACCGAACCTCTCCAATCCTATCACTGCTGCGTTTATGCCCCTGTACACACGCTTGATTCTCTTTTGGAGACATAGCAATCCATAGGTTTTAAGATACTTAGTAGTCAGGTACATTCTTAGGCGTTTAATATGGGGTTTTGAGTCCATTTCGTTGAGCAAGGAGTAGCTCTTGTCTATTCCATATTTGGCTTAAGGAACTTTATCTGTGCTCATTTCAATCTCTGGTTTTATGCAGCACCCCAACTCACCTTTCCCCTTAAGCAAGCATAAGTTGGTTTTCTAAATTTGAGACCCTGTTCTGTTCTGTAATTCAGTTCCTGTGTAGCCAAGTTTCCATTCTGTGTATTACTGATATCTTATGATGTTTCTTTTTCTGTGTGACTTATTTCAGTTAGAATCATCATACCTGAATCCACTCATTGTGCTGCTAAGGGCCTGATGACACAGATTTCATTGCTGAGTGATATTGCTTTGTAAGTAAATACCACAACTTTTTTATCCATTTTTCACTTTCTGCGATGATGAACTTGTACTGTAAACGAGGTTCTTGTAAACAGAGGCGTTCCAAACTTTGGGGTGGCTGTGTCTTTTTGATTTTAATTTCCCTAAGCTATAGGACCATAAGTGGAAGTGCCCTAGGTTCTGTTGCTTTGTTTTTTAGATGTTTCAGGAAACACCATACACTTCTCCCGAGTGGTTGTTGGCAATTTACATCCCGCCCATCAGCATAACAAGGCTCCCAGTTCTCCATGGCCTGTCCTGCCTTTCTGGATTTTACACTTTTTTCAGAGGGCCCTTTTGACCGGGGGGAAGTGAGACTTCATTGTAGTGCAGATTTCCTTTGCAAGCTTGCTTGGTTGGCCAAAAAGGGCGTATGCGTTTTTTCCTGAATATATTCAGGAAAAAACGCATACGCCCTTTTTAGCCAAGTGCATTATTGTGGACGTTCTGCCTCTTTTCCTATGCTTTCAATGCAATTCCAGTCTACCTCCTGAAATCAGTTTCCTGCAATTCTGCCCCGCTTTCAAGTCCTCTTGGCAGCCTTACTTCAGTCTATTTTTGGACGATACCTGTCATTTATAACTCTGCAGGTTTGTGAATTACAGTGCCCCTGAGCTCCTTTCTTCAACTCGCTTTCTTGTGAGCTGGCCGCAACACCGCAGGATGGCTTCAGGCCCTAACGTGGTTCCGGCACGGCACGCTGAGCCTTTGGTTAATTCCTCTTCCTGGTGGGAAATGAGAGTTAAATTTGCCCGTCCAGACACCTCCAGCTAGTCTCTCATTGGTTCTCGCTATTCCTGTTCATCTTCCGCAGAAATTGCAAACTGGGCCAAACAGGAGGTTAAAGACACTGACTCTCCAAGTGGGGAGAGTGTTAGTAAAGCGTCTGGAATGTTGCACCCGAGTACCAGGGTACGAAAACTGAGACATATTTGAACACGTCTCCCGATCACATGGTTGATCATACTCTGGGTTCCACATGCATGTTTTAGCTGAAGGTAGAATACCTAAAACCTGGGTAGTTGAAACCCGTGGAATGGGTACCATGCAATATGACTTCAAAGGGTCTTCATTTGCTCACCGAACCTCTCCAATCCTATCACTGCTGCGTTTATGCCCCTGTACACATGCTTGATTCTCTTTCGGAGACATAGCAATCCATAGGTTTTAAGATACTTACTAGTCAGGTACATTCTTAGGCGTTTAATATGCGGTGTTGAGTCCATTTTGTTGAGCAAGGAGTAGCTCTTGTCTATTCCATATTTGGCTTAAGGAACTTTATCTGTGCTCATTTCAATCTCTGGTTTTATGCAGCACCCCAACTCACCTTTCCCCTTAAGCAAGCATAAGTTGGTTTTCTAAATTTGAGACCCTGTCCTGTTCTGTAATTCAGTTCCTGTGTAGCCAAGTTTACATTCCGTGTATTACTGATATCGTATGATGTTTCTTTTTCAGTGTGACTTATTTCAGTTAGAATCATCATACCTGAATCCACTCATTGTGCTGCTAAGGGCCTGATGACACAGATTTCATTGCTGAGTGATATTGCTTTGTAAGTAAATACCACAAGTTCTTTATCCATTTTTCACTTTCTGCGATGTTGAACTTGTACTGTAAACGAGGTTCTTGTAAACAGAGCCATTCCAAACTTTGGGGTGGCTGTGTCTTTTTGATTTTAATTTCCCTAAGCTATAGGACCATAAGTGGAAGTGCCCTAGGTTCTGTTGCTTTGTTTTTTAGATGTTTCAGGAAACACCATACACTTCTCCCGAGTGGTTGTTGGCAATTTACATCCCGCCCATCAGCATAACAAGGCTCCCAGTTCTCCATGGCGTGTCCTGCCTTTCTGGATTTTACACTTTTTTCAGAGGGCCCTTTTGACTGGGGGGAAGTGAGACTTCATTGTAGTGCAGATTTCCTTTGCAAGCTTGCTTGGTTGGCCAAAAAGGGCGTATGCATTTTTTCCTGAATATATTCAGGAAAAAACGCATACGCCCTTTTTGGCCAAGTGCATTATTGTGGACGTTCTGCCTCTTTTCCTATGCTTTCAATGCAATTCCAGTCTACCTCCTGAAATCGGTTTCCTGCAATTCTGCCCCGCTTTCAAGTCCTCTTGGCAGCCTTACTTCAGTCTATTTTTGGACGATAGCTGTCATTTATAACTCTGCAGGTTTGTGAATTACAGTGCCCCTGAGCTCCTTTCTTCAACTCGCTTTCTTGTGAGCTGGCCGCAACACCGCAGGATGGCTTCAGGCCCTAATCTGGTTCCGGCACGGCACACTGAGCCTTTGGTTATTTCCTCTTCCTGGTGGGAAATGAGAGTTAAATTTGCCCGTCCAGACACCTCCAGCTAGCCTCTCATTGGTTCTCGCTATTCCTGTTCATCTTCCACAGAAATTGCAAACTGGGCCAAACAGGAGGTTAAAGGGACTGACTCTCCAAGTGGGGAGAGTGTTAGTAAAGCGTCTGGAATGTTGCACCCGAGTACCAGGGGAGGAAAACTGAGACATATTTGAACACGTCTCCCGTTCACATGGTTGATCATACTTGGGTTCCACATGCATGTTTTAGCTGAAGGAAGAATACCTAAAACCTGGGTAGTTGAAACCCGTGGAATGGGTACCATGCAATATGACTTCAAAGGGTCTTCATTTGCTCACTGAACCTCTCCAATCCTATCACTGCTGCGTTTATGCCCCTGTACACATGCTTGATTCTCTTTCGGAGACATAGCCATCCATAGGTTTTAAGATACTTACTAGTCAGGTACATTCTTAGGCGTTTAATATGCGGTGTTGAGTCCATTTCGTTGAGCAAGGAGTAGCTCTTGTCTATTCCATATTTGGCTTAAGGAACTTTATCTGTGCTCATTTCAATCTCTGGTTTTATGCAGCACCCCAACTCACCTTTCCCCTTAAGCAAGCATAAGTTGGTTTTCTAAATTTGAGACCCTGTTCTGTTCTGTAATTCAGTTCCTGTGTAGCCAAGTTTACATTCCGTGTATTACTGATATCTTATGATGTTTCTTTTTCTGTGTGACTTATTTCAGTTAGAATCATCATACCTGAATCCACTCATTGTGCTGCTAAGGGCCTGATGACACAGATTTCATTGCTGAGTGATATTGCTTTGTAAGTAAATACCACAACTTCTTTATCCATTTTTCACTTTCTGCAATGTTGAACTTGTACTGTAAACGAGGTTCTTGTAAACAGAGCTGTTCCAAACTTTGGGGTGTCTGTGTCTTTTTGATTTTAAATTCCCTAAGCTATAGGACCATAAGTGGAAGTGCCCTAGGCTCTGTTGCTTTGTTTTTTAGATGTTTCAGGAAACACCATACACTTCTCCCAAGTGGTTCTTGGCAATTTACATCCCGCCCATCAGCATAACAAGGCTCCCAGTTCTCCATGGCCTGTCCTGCCTTTCTGGATTTTACACTTTTTTCAGATGGCCCTTTTGACCGGGGGGAAGTGAGACTTCACTGTAGTGCAGATTTCCTTTGCAAGCTTGCTTGGTTGGCCAAAAAGGGCGTATGCGTTTTTTCCTGAATATATTCAGGAAAAAACGCATACGCCCTTTTTGGCCAAGTGCATCATTGTGGACGTTCTGCCTCTTTTCCTATGCATTCAATGCAATTCCAGTCTACCTCCTGAAATCGGTTTCCTGCAATTCTGCCCCGCTTTCAAGTCCTCTTGGCAGCCTTACTTCAGTATATTTTTGGACGATAGCTGTCATTTATAACTCTGCAGGTTTGTGAATTACAGTGCCGCTGAGCTCCTTTCTTCAACTCGCTTTCTTGTGACCTGGCCGCAACACCGCAGGATGGCTTCAGGCCCTAATCTGGTTCCGGCACGGCATGCTGAGCCTTTGGTTAATTCCTCTTCCTGGTGGGAAATGAGAGTTAAATTTGCCCGTCCAGACACCTCCAGCTAGTCTCTCATTGGTTCTCGCTATTCCTGTTCATCTTCCGCAGAAATTGCAAACTGGGGCAAACAGGAGGTTAAAGGCGCTGACTCTCCAAGTCGGGAGAGTGTTAGTAAAGCGTCTGGAATGTTGAACCTGAGTACCAGGGGAGGAAAACTGAGACATATTTGAACACGTCTCCCGTTCACATGGTTGATCATACTCTGGGTTCCACATGCATGTTTTAGCTGAAGGAAGAATACCTAAAACCTGGGTAGTTGAAACCCTTGGAATGGGTACCATGCAATATGACTTCAAAGGGTCTTCATTTGCTCACCGAACCTCTCCAATCCTATCACTGCTTCGTTTATGTCCCTGTACAAATGCTTGATTCTCTTTTGGAGACATAGCAATCCATAGGTTTTAAGATACTTACAAGTCAGGTACATTCTTAGACGTTTAATATGCGGTGTTGAGTCCATTTCATTGAGCAAGGAGTAGCTCTTGTCTATTCCATATTTGGCTTAAGGAACTTTATCTGTGCTCATTTCAATCTCTGGTTTTATGCAGCACCCCAACTCACCTTTACCCTTAAGCAAGCATAAGTTGGTTTTCTAAATTTGAGACCCTGTTCTGTTCTGTAATTCAGTTCCTGTGTAGCCAAGTTTACATTCCGTGTATTACTGATATCTTATGATGTTTCTTTTTCTGTGTGACTTATTTCAGTTAGAATCATCATACCTGAATCCACTCATTGTGCTGCTAAGGGCCTGATGACACAGATTTCATTGCTGAGTGATACTGCATTGTAAGTAAATACCACAACTTCTTTATCCACTTTTCACTTTCTGCAATGTTGAACTTGTACTGTAAATGAGGTTCTTGTAAACAGAGGCGTACCAAACTTTGGGGTGGCTGTGTCTTTTTGATTTTAATTTCCCTAAGCTATAGGACCATAAGTGGAAGTGCCCTAGGCTCTGTTGCTTTGTTTTTTAGATGTTTCAGGAAACACCATACACTTCTCCCGAGTGGTTGTTGGCAATTTACATCCCGCCCATCAGCATAACAAGGCTCCCAGTTCTCCATGGCCTGTCCTGCCTTTCTGGATTTTACACTTTTTTCAGATGGCCCTTTTGACCGGACGGAAGTGAGACTTCATTGTAGTGCAGATTTCCTTTGCAAGCTTGCTTGGTTGGCCAAAAAGGGCGTATGCGTTTTTTCCTGAATATATTCAGGAAAAAACGCATACGCCCTTATTGGCCAAGTGCATCATTGTGGACGTTCTGCCTCTTTTCCTATGCTTTCAATGCAATTCCAGTCTACCTCCTGAAATCGGTTTCCTGCAATTCTGCCCCGCTTTCAAGTCCTCTTGGCAGCCTTACTTCAGTCTATTTTTGGACGATAGCTGTCATTTATAACTCTGCAGGTTTGTGAATTACAGTGCCCCTGAGCTCCTTTCTTCAACTCGCTTTCTTTTGAGCTGGCCACAACACCGCAGGATGGCTTCAGGCCCTAATCTGGTTCCGGCACGGCACACTGAGCCTTTGGTTATTTCCTCTTCCTGGTGGGAAATGAGAGTTAAATTTGCCCGTCCAGACACCTCCAGCTAGCCTCTCATTGGTTCTCGCTATTCCTGTTCATCTTCCGCAGAAATTGCAAACTGGGCCAAACAGGAGGTTAAAGGCGCTGACTCTCCAAGTGGGGAGAGTGTTAGTAAAGCGTCTGGAATGTTGCACCCGAGTACCAGGGGAGGAAAACTGAGACATATTTGAACACGTCTCCCGTTCACATGGTTGATCATACTTGGGTTCCACATGCATGTTTTAGCTGAAGGAAGAATACCTAAAACCTGGGTAGTTGAAACCCGTGGAATGGGTACCATGCAATATGACTTCAAAGGGTCTTCATTTGCTCACCGAACCTCTCCAATCCTATCACTGCTGCGTTTATGCCCCTGTACACATGCTTGATTCTCTTTCGGAGACATAGCAATCCATAGGTTTTAAGATACTTACTAGTCAGGTACATTCTTAGGCGTTTAATATGCGGTATTGAGTCCATTTCGTTGAGCAAGGAGTAGCTCTTGTCTATTCCATATTTGGCTTAAGGAACTTTATCTGTGCTCATTTCAATCTCTGGTTTTATGCAGCACCCCAACTCACCTTTCCCCTTAAGCAAGCATAAGTTGGTTTTCTAAATTTGAGACCCTGTCCTGTTCTGTAATTCAGTTCCTGTGTAGCCAAGTTTACATTCCGTGTATTACTGATATCTTATGATGTTTCTTTTTCTGTGTGACTTATTTCAGTTAGAATCATCATACCTGAATCCACTCATTGTGCTGCTAAGGGCCTGATGACACAGATTTCATTGCTGAGTGATATTGCTTTGTAAGTAAATACCACAACTTCTTTATCCATTTTTCACTTTCTGCGATGTTGAACTTGTACTGTAAACGAGGTTCTTGTAAACAGAGCCGTTCCAAACTTTGGGGTGGCTGTGTCTTTTTGATTTTAATTTCCCTAAGCTATAGGACCATAAGTGGAAGTGCCCTAGGTTCTGTTGCTTTGTTTTTTAGATGTTTCAGGAAACACCATACACTTCTCCCGAGTGGTTGTTGGCAATTTACATCCCGCCCATCAGCATAACAAGGCTCCCAGTTCTCCATGGCCTGTCCTGCCTTTCTGGATTTTACACTTTTTTCAGAGGGCCCTTTTGACCGGGGGGAAGTGAGACTTCATTGTAGTGCAGATTTCCTTTGCAAGCTTGCTTGGTTGGCCAAAAAGGGCGTATGCGTTTTTTCCTGAATATATTCAGGAAAAAACGCATACGCCCTTTTTGGCCAAGTGCATCATTGTGGACGTTCTGCCTCTTTTCCTATGCTTTCAATGCAATTCCAGTCTACCTCCTGAAATCGGTTTCCTGCAATTCTGCCCCGCTTTCAAGTCCTCTTGGCAGCCTTACTTCAGTCTATTTTTGGACGATAGCTGTCATTTATAACTCTGCAGGTTTGTGAATTACAGTGCCCCTGAGCTCCTTTCTTCAACTCGGTTTCTTGTGACCTGGCCGCAACACCGCAGGATGGCTTCAGGCCCTAATCTGGTTCCGGCACGGCACGCTGAGCCTTTGGTTAATTCTTCTTCCTGGTGGGAAATGAGAGTTAAATTTGCCCGTCCAGACACCTCCAGCTAGTCTCTCATTGGTTCTCGCTATTCCTGTTCATCTTCCGCAGAAATTGCAAACTGGGCCAAACAGGAGGTTAAAGACACTGACTCTCCAAGTCGGGAGAGTGTTAGTAAAGCGTCTGGAATGTTGCACCCGAGTACCAGGGTACGAAAACTGAGACATATTTGAACACGTCTCCCGATCACATGGTTGATCATACTCTGGTTTCCACATGCATGTTTTAGCTGAAGGAAGAATACCTTAAACCTGGGTAGTTGAGACCCGTGTAATGGGTACCATGCAATATGACTTCAAAGGGTCTTCATTTGCTCACCGAACCTCTCCAATCCTATCACTGCTGCGTTTATGCCCCTGTACACACGCTTGATTCTCTTTTAGAGACATAGCAATCCATAGGTTTTACGATACTTACTAGTCAGGTACATTCTTAGGCGTTTAATATGCGGTGTTGAGTCCATTTCGTTGAGCAAGGAGTAGCTCTTGTCTATTCCATATTTGACTTAAGGAACTTTATCTGTGCTCATTTCAATCTGTGGTTTTATGCAGCACCCCAACTCACCTTTACCCTTAAGCAAGCATAAGTTGGTTTTCTAAATTTGAGACCCTGTTCTGTTTTGGAATGCAGTTCCTGTGTAGCCAAGTTTACATTCCGTGTATTAGTGATATCTTATGATGTTTCTTTTTCTGTGTGACTTATTTCAGTTAGAATCATCATACCTGAATCCACTCATTGTGCTGCTAAGGGCCTGATGACACAGATTTCATTGCTGAGTGATATTGCTTTGTAAGTAAATACCACAAGTTCTTTATCCATTTTTCACTTTCTGCGATGTTGAACTTGTACTGTAAACGAGGTTCTTGTAAACAGAGCCATTCCAAACTTTGGGGTGGCTGTGTCTTTTTGATTTTAATTTCCCTAAGCTATAGGACCATAAGTGGAAGTGCCCTAGGTTCTGTTGCTTTGTTTTTTAGATGTTTCAGGAAACACCATACACTTCTCCCGAGTGGTTGTTGGCAATTTACATCCCGCCCATCAGCATAACAAGGCTCCCAGTTCTCCATGGCCTGTCCTGCCTTTCTGGATTTTACACTTTTTTCAGATGGCCCTTTTGACCGGGGGGAAGTGAGACTTCATTGTAGTGCAGATTTCCTTTGCAAGCTTGCTTGGTTGGCCAAAAAGGGCGTATGCGTTTTTTCCTGAATATATTCAGGAAAAAACGCATACGCCCTTTTTGGCCAAGTGCATCATTGTGGACGTTCTGCCTCTTTTCCTATGCTTTCAATGCAATTCCAGTCTACCTCCTGAAATCGGTTTCCTGCAATTCTGCCCCGCTTTCAAGTCCTCTTGGCAGCCTTACTTCAGTCTATTTTTGGACGATAGCTGTCATTTATAACTCTGCAGGTTTGTGAATTACAGTGCCCCTGAGCTCCTTTCTTCAACTCGCTTTCTTGTGAGCTGGCCGCAACACCACAGGATGGCTTCAGGCCCTAATCTGGTTCTGGCACGGCACGCTGAGCCTTTGGTTAATTCCTCTTCCTGGTGGGAAATGAGAGTTAAATTTGCCCGTCCAGACACCTCCAGCTAGTCTCTCATTGGTTCTCGCTATTCCTGTTCATCTTCCACAGAAATTGCAAACTGGGCCAAACAGGAGGTTAAAGACACTGACTCTCCAAGTGGGGAGAGTGTTAGTAAAGCGTCTGGAATGTTGCACCCGAGTACCAGGGTACGAAAACTGAGACATATTTGAACACGTCTCCCGATCACATGGTTGATCATACTCTGGGTTCCACATGCATGTTTTAGCTGAAGGAAGAATACCTAAAACCTGGGTAGTTGAAACCCGTGGAATGGGTACCATGCAATATGACTTCAAAGGGTCTTCATTTGCTCACCGAACCTCTCCAATCCTATCACTGCTGCGTTTATGCCCCTGTACACATGCTTGATTCTCTTTCGGAGACATAGCAATCCATAGGTTTTAAGATACTTACTAGTCAGGTACATTCTTAGGCGTTTAATATGCGGTGTTGAGTCCATTTCGTTGAGCAAGGAGTAGCTCTTGTCTATTCCATATTTGGCTTAAGGAACTTTATCTGTGCTCATTTCAATCTCTGGTTTTATGCAGCACCCCAACTCACCTTTAACCTTAAGCAAGCATAAGTTGGTTTTCTAAATTTGAGACCCTGTCCTGTTCTGTAATTCAGTTCCTGTGTAGCCAAGTTTACATTCCGTGTATTACTGATATCTTATGATGTTTCTTTTTCTGTGTGACTTATTTCAGTTAGAATCATCATACCTGAATCCACTCATTGTGCTGCTAAGGGCCTGATGACACAGATTTCATTGCTGAGTGATATTGCTTTGTAAGTAAATACCACAATTTCTTTATCCATTTTTCACTTTCTGCGATGTTGAACTTGTACTGTAAACGAGGTTCTTGTAAACAGAGCCATTCCAAACTTTGGGGTGGCTGTGTCTTTTTGATTTTAATTTCCCTAAGCTATAGGACCATAAGTGGAAGTGCCCTAGGTTCTGTTGCTTTGTTTTTTAGATGTTTCAGGAAACACCATACACTTCTCCCGAGTGGTTGTTGGCAATTTACATCCCGCCCATCAGCATAACAAGGTTCCCAGTTCTCCATGGCCTGTCCTGCCTTTCTGGATTTTACACTTTTTTCAGATGGCCCTTTTGACCGGGGGGAAGTGAGACTTCATTGTAGTGCAGATTTCCTTTGCAAGCTTGCTTGGTTGGCCAAAAAGGGCGTATGCGTTTTTTCCTGAATATATTCAGGAAAAAACGCATACGCCCTTTTTGGCCAAGTGCATCATTGTGGACGTTCTGCCTCTTTTCCTATGCTTTCAATGCAATTCCAGTCTACCTCCTGAAATCGGTTTCCTGCAATTCTGCCCCGCTTTCAAGTCCTCTTGGCAGCCTTACTACAGTCTATTTTTGGACGATAGCTGTCATTTATAACTCTGCAGGTTTGTGAATTACAGTGCCCCTGAGCTCCTTTCTTCAACTCGCTTTCTTGTGAGCTGGCCGCAACACCACAGGATGGCTTCAGGCCCTAATCTGGTTCCGGCACGGCACGCTGAGCCTTTGGTTAATTCCTCTTCCTGGTGGGAAATGAGAGTTAAATTTGCCCGTCCAGACACCTCCAGCTAGTCTCTCATTGGTTCTCGCTATTCCTGTTCATCTTCCGCAAAAATTGCAAACTGGGCCAAACGGGAGGTTAAAGATACTGACTCTCCAAGTCGGGAGAGTGTTAGTAAAGCGTCTGGAATGTTGCACCCGAGTACCAGGGTACGAAAACTGAGACATATTTGAACACGTCTCCCGTTCACATGGTTGATCATACTTGGGTTCCACATGCATGTTTTAGCTGAAGGAAGAATACCTTAAACCTGGGTAGTTGAGACCCGTGTAATGGGTACCATGCAATATGACTTCAAAGGGTCTTCATTTGCTCACCGAACCTCTCCAATCCTATCACTGCTGCGTTTATGCCCCTGTACACACGCTTGATTCTCTTTTGGAGACATAGCAATCCATAGGTTTTACGATACTTACTAGTCAGGTACATTCTTAGGCGTTTAATATGCGGTGTTGAGTCCATTTCGTTGAGCAAGGAGTAGCTCTTGTCTATTCCATATTTGACTTAAGGAACTTTATCTGTGCTCATTTCAATCTGTGGTTTTATGCAGCACCCCAACTCACCTTTACCCTTAAGCAAGCATAAGTTGGTTTTCTAAATTTGAGACCCTGTTCTGTTTTGGAATGCAGTTCCTGTGTAGCCAAGTTTACATTCCGTGTATTAGTGATATCTTATGATGTTTCTTTTTCTGTGTGACTTATTGCAGTTAGAATCATCGTACCTGAATCCACTCATTATGCTGCTACGGGCCTGATGACATAGATTTCATTGCTGAGTGATACTGCGTTGTAAGTAAATACCACAAGTTCTTTATCCATTTTTCACTTTCTGCGATGTTGAACTTGTACTGTAAACGAGGTTCTTGTAAACAGAGGCGTCCCAAACTTTGGGGTGGCTGTGTCTTTTTGATTTTAATTTCCCTAAGCTATAGGACCATAAGTGGAAGTGCCCTAGGCTCTGTTGCTTTGTTTTTTAGATGTTTCAGGAAACACCATACACTTCTCCCGAGTGGTTGTTGGCAATTTACATCCCGACCATCAGCATAACAAGGCTCCCAGTTCTCCATGGCCTGTCCTGCCTTTCTGGATTTTACACTTTTTTCAGATGGCCCTTTTGACCGGGGGGAAGTGAGACTTCATTGTAGTGCAGATTTCCTTTGCAAGCTTGCTTGGTTGGCCAAAAAGGGCGTATGCGTTTTTTCCTGAATATATTCAGGAAAAAACGCATACGCCCTTTTTGGCCAAGTGCATCATTGTGGACGTTCGGCCTCTTTTCCTATGCTTTCAATGCAATTCCAGTCTACCTCCTGAAATCGGTTTCCTGCAATTCTGCCCCGCTTTCAAGTCCTCTTGGCAGCCTTACTTCAGTCTATTTTTGGACGATAGCTGTCATTTATAACTCTGCAGGTTTGTGAATTACAGTGCCCCTGAGCTCCTTTCTTCAACTCGCTTTCTTGTGAGCTGGCCGCAACACCGCAGGATGGCTTCAGGCCCTAATCTGGTTCCGGCACGGCACGCTGAGCCTTTGGTTAATTCCTCTTCCTGGTGGGAAATGAGAGTTAAATTTGCCCGTCCAGACACCTCCAGCTAGTCTCTCATTGGTTTTCTCTATTCCTGTTCATCTTCCGCAGAAATTGCAAACTGGGGCAAACAGGAGGTTAAAGGCACTGACTCTCCAAGTAGGGAGAGTGTTAGTAAAGCGTCTGGAATGTTGCACCCGAGTACCAGGGTACGAAAACTGAGACATATTTGAACACGTCTCCCGATCACATGGTTGATCATACTCTAGGTTCCACATGCATGTTTTAGCTGAAGGAAGAATACCTTAAACCTGGGTAGTTGAAACCCTTGGAATGGGTACCATGCAATATGACTTCAAAGGGTCTTCATTTGCTCACTGAACCTCTCCAATCCTATCAGTGCTGCGTTTATGCCCCTGTACAAATGCTTGATTCTCTTTCGGAGACATAGCAATCCATAGGTTTTAAGATACTTACAAGTCAGGTACATTCTTAGGCGTTTAATATGCGGTGTTGAGTCCATTTCGTTGAGCAAGGAGTAGCTCTTGTCTATTCCATATTTGGCTTAAGGAACTTTATCTGTGCTCATTTCAATCTCTGGTTTTATGCAGCACCCCAACTCACCTTTACCCTTAAGCAAGCATAAGTTGGTTTTCTAAATTTGAGACCCTGTTCTGTTTTGGAATGCAGTTCCTGTGTAGCCAAGTTTACATTCCGTGTATTAGTGATATCTTATGATGTTTCTTTTTCAGTGTGACTTATTTCAGTTAGAATCATCGTACCTGAATCCACTCATTATGCTGCTACGGGCCTGATGACATAGATTTCATTGCTGAATGATACTGCGTTGTAAGTAAATACCACAAGTTCTTTATCCATTTTTCACTTTCTGCGATGTTGAACTTGTACTGTAAACGAGGTTCTTGTAAACAGAGGCGTCCCAAACTTTGGGGTGGCTGTGTCTTTTTGATTTTAATTTCCCTAAGCTATAGGACCATAAGTGGAAGTGCCCTAGGCTCTGTTGCTTTGTTTTTTAGATGTTTCAGGAAACACCATACACTTCTCCCGAGTGGTTGTTGGCAATTTACATCCCGCCCATCAGCATAACAAGGCTCCCAGTTCTCCATGGCCTGTCCTGCCTTTCTGGATTTTACACTTTTTTCAGATGGCCCTTTTGACCGGGGGTAAGTGAGACTTCATTGTAGTGCAGATTTCCTTTGCAAGCTTGCTTGGTTGGCCAAAAAGGGCGTATGCGTTTTTTCCTGAATATATTCCTGAATATATTCAGGAAATATATTCAGAAAAAACGCATACGCCCTTTTTGGCCAAGTGCATCATTGTGGACGTTCTGCCTCTTTTCCTATGCTTTCAATGCAATTCCAGTCTACCTCCTGAAATCGGTTTCCTGCAATTCTGCCCCGCTTTCAAGTCCTCTTGGCAGCCTTACTTCAGTCTATTTTTGGACGATAGCTGTCATTTATAACTCTGCAGGTTTGTGAATTACAGTGCCCCTGAGCTCCTTTCTTCAACTCGCTTTCTTGTGAGCTGGCCGCAACACCGCAGGATGGCTTCAGGCCCTAATCTGGTTCCGGCACGGCACGCTGAGCCTTTGGTTAATTCCTCTTCCTGGTGGGAAATGAGAGTTAAATTTGCCCGTCCAGACACCTCCAGCTAGTCTCTCATTGGTTCTCGCTATTCCTGTTCATCTTCCGCAGAAATTGCAAACTGGGGCAAACAGGAGGTTAAAGGCACTGACTCTCCAAGTAGGGAGAGTGTTAGTAAAGCGTCTGGAATGTTGCACCCGAGTACCAGGGTACGAAAACTGAGACATATTTGAACACGTCTCCCGATCACATGGTTGATCATACTCTGGGTTCCACATGCATGTTTTAGCTGAAGGAAGAATACCTAAAACCTGGGTAGTTGAAACCCTTGGAATGGGTACCATGCAATATGACTTCAAAGGGTCTTCATTTGCTCACCGAACCTCTCCAATCCTATCACTGCTTCGTTTATGTCCCTGTACAAATGCTTGATTCTCTTTTGGAGACATAGCAATCCATAGGTTTTAAGATACTTACAAGTCAGGTACATTCTTAGACGTTTAATATGCGGTGTTGAGTCCATTTCATTGAGCAAGGAGTAGCTCTTGTCTATTCCATATTTGGCTTAAGGAACTTTATCTGTGCTCATTTCAATCTCTGGTTTTATGCAGCACCCCAACTCACCTTTACCCTTAAGCAAGCATAAGTTGGTTTTCTAAATTTGAGACCCTGTTCTGTTCTGTAATTCAGTTCCTGTGTAGCCAAGTTTACATTCCGTGTATTACTGATATCTTATGATGTTTCTTTTTCTGTGTGACTTATTTCAGTTAGAATCATCATACCTGAATCCACTCATTGTGCTGCTAAGGGCCTGATGACACAGATTTCATTGCTGAGTGATACTGCATTGTAAGTAAATACCACAACTTCTTTATCCATTTTTCACTTTCTGCAATGTTGAACTTGTACTGTAAATGAGGTTCTTGTAAACAGAGGCGTACCAAACTTTGGGGTGGCTGTGTCTTTTTGATTTTAATTTCCCTAAGCTATAGGACCATAAGTGGAAGTGCCCTAGGCTCTGTTGCTTTGTTTTTTAGATGTTTCAGGAAACACCATACACTTCTCCCGAGTGGTTGTTGGCAATTTACATCCCGCCCATCAGCATAACAAGGCTCCCAGTTCTCCATGGCCTGTCCTGCCTTTCTGGATTTTACACTTTTTTCAGATGGCCCTTTTGACCGGACGGAAGTGAGACTTCATTGTAGTGCAGATTTCCTTTGCAAGCTTGCTTGGTTGGCCAAAAAGGGCGTATGCGTTTTTTCCTGAATATATTCAGGAAAAAACGCATACGCCCTTATTGGCCAAGTGCATCATTGTGGACGTTCTGCCTCTTTTCCTATGCTTTCAATGCAATTCCAGTCTACCTCCTGAAATCGGTTTCCTGCAATTCTGCCCCGCTTTCAAGTCCTCTTGGCAGCCTTACTTCAGTCTATTTTTGGACGATAGCTGTCATTTATAACTCTGCAGGTTTGTGAATTACAGTGCCCCTGAGCTCCTTTCTTCAACTCGCTTTCTTTTGAGCTGGCCACAACACCGCAGGATGGCTTCAGGCCCTAATCTGGTTCCGGCACGGCACACTGAGCCTTTGGTTATTTCCTCTTCCTGGTGGGAAATGAGAGTTAAATTTGCCCGTCCAGACACCTCCAGCTAGCCTCTCATTGGTTCTCGCTATTCCTGTTCATCTTCCGCAGAAATTGCAAACTGGGCCAAACAGGAGGTTAAAGGCGCTGACTCTCCAAGTGGGGAGAGTGTTAGTAAAGCGTCTGGAATGTTGCACCCGAGTACCAGGGGAGGAAAACTGAGACATATTTGAACACGTCTCCCGTTCACATGGTTGATCATACTTGGGTTCCACATGCATGTTTTAGCTGAAGGAAGAATACCTAAAACCTGGGTAGTTGAAACCCGTGGAATGGGTACCATGCAATATGACTTCAAAGGGTCTTCATTTGCTCACCGAACCTCTCCAATCCTATCACTGCTGCGTTTATGCCCCTGTACACATGCTTGATTCTCTTTCGGAGACATAGCAATCCATAGGTTTTAAGATACTTACTAGTCAGGTACATTCTTAGGCGTTTAATATGCGGTATTGAGTCCATTTCGTTGAGCAAGGAGTAGCTCTTGTCTATTCCATATTTGGCTTAAGGAACTTTATCTGTGCTCATTTCAATCTCTGGTTTTATGCAGCACCCCAACTCACCTTTCCCCTTAAGCAAGCATAAGTTGGTTTTCTAAATTTGAGACCCTGTCCTGTTCTGTAATTCAGTTCCTGTGTAGCCAAGTTTACATTCCGTGTATTACTGATATCTTATGATGTTTCTTTTTCTGTGTGACTTATTTCAGTTAGAATCATCATACCTGAATCCACTCATTGTGCTGCTAAGGGCCTGATGACACAGATTTCATTGCTGAGTGATATTGCTTTGTAAGTAAATACCACAACTTCTTTATCCATTTTTCACTTTCTGCGATGTTGAACTTGTACTGTAAACGAGGTTCTTGTAAACAGAGCCGTTCCAAACTTTGGGGTGGCTGTGTCTTTTTGATTTTAATTTCCCTAAGCTATAGGACCATAAGTGGAAGTGCCCTAGGTTCTGTTGCTTTGTTTTTTAGATGTTTCAGGAAACACCATACACTTCTCCCGAGTGGTTGTTGGCAATTTACATCCCGCCCATCAGCATAACAAGGCTCCCAGTTCTCCATGGCCTGTCCTGCCTTTCTGGATTTTACACTTTTTTCAGAGGGCCCTTTTGACCGGGGGGAAGTGAGACTTCATTGTAGTGCAGATTTCCTTTGCAAGCTTGCTTGGTTGGCCAAAAAGGGCGTATGCGTTTTTTCCTGAATATATTCAGGAAAAAACGCATACGCCCTTTTTGGCCAAGTGCATCATTGTGGACGTTCTGCCTCTTTTCCTATGCTTTCAATGCAATTCCAGTCTACCTCCTGAAATCGGTTTCCTGCAATTCTGCCCCGCTTTCAAGTCCTCTTGGCAGCCTTACTTCAGTCTATTTTTGGACGATAGCTGTCATTTATAACTCTGCAGGTTTGTGAATTACAGTGCCCCTGAGCTCCTTTCTTCAACTCGGTTTCTTGTGACCTGGCCGCAACACCGCAGGATGGCTTCAGGCCCTAATCTGGTTCCGGCACGGCACGCTGAGCCTTTGGTTAATTCTTCTTCCTGGTGGGAAATGAGAGTTAAATTTGCCCGTCCAGACACCTCCAGCTAGTCTCTCATTGGTTCTCGCTATTCCTGTTCATCTTCCGCAGAAATTGCAAACTGGGCCAAACAGGAGGTTAAAGACACTGACTCTCCAAGTCGGGAGAGTGTTAGTAAAGCGTCTGGAATGTTGCACCCGAGTACCAGGGTACGAAAACTGAGACATATTTGAACACGTCTCCCGATCACATGGTTGATCATACTCTGGTTTCCACATGCATGTTTTAGCTGAAGGAAGAATACCTTAAACCTGGGTAGTTGAGACCCGTGTAATGGGTACCATGCAATATGACTTCAAAGGGTCTTCATTTGCTCACCGAACCTCTCCAATCCTATCACTGCTGCGTTTATGCCCCTGTACACACGCTTGATTCTCTTTTGGAGACATAGCAATCCATAGGTTTTACGATACTTACTAGTCAGGTACATTCTTAGGCGTTTAATATGCGGTGTTGAGTCCATTTCGTTGAGCAAGGAGTAGCTCTTGTCTATTCCATATTTGACTTAAGGAACTTTATCTGTGCTCATTTCAATCTGTGGTTTTATGCAGCACCCCAACTCACCTTTACCCTTAAGCAAGCATAAGTTGGTTTTCTAAATTTGAGACCCTGTTCTGTTTTGGAATGCAGTTCCTGTGTAGCCAAGTTTACATTCCGTGTATTAGTGATATCTTATGATGTTTCTTTTTCTGTGTGACTTATTTCAGTTAGAATCATCATACCTGAATCCACTCATTGTGCTGCTAAGGGCCTGATGACACAGATTTCATTGCTGAGTGATATTGCTTTGTAAGTAAATACCACAACTTCTTTATCCATTTTTCACTTTCTGCGATGTTGAACTTGTACTGTAAACGAGGTTCTTGTAAACAGAGCCATTCCAAACTTTGGGGTGGCTGTGTCTTTTTGATTTTAATTTCCCTAAGCTATAGGACCATAAGTGGAAGTGCCCTAGGTTCTGTTGCTTTGTTTTTTAGATGTTTCAGGAAACACCATACACTTCTCCCGAGTGGTTGTTGGCAATTTACATCCCGCCCATCAGCATAACAAGGCTCCCAGTTCTCCATGGCCTGTCCTGCCTTTCTGGATTTTACACTTTTTTCAGATGGCCCTTTTGACCGGGGGGAAGTGAGACTTCATTGTAGTGCAGATTTCCTTTGCAAGCTTGCTTGGTTGGCCAAAAAGGGCGTATGCGTTTTTTCCTGAATATATTCAGGAAAAAACGCATACGCCCTTTTTGGCCAAGTGCATCATTGTGGACGTTCTGCCTCTTTTCCTATGCTTTCAATGCAATTCCAGTCTACCTCCTGAAATCGGTTTCCTGCAATTCTGCCCCGCTTTCAAGTCCTCTTGGCAGCCTTACTTCAGTCTATTTTTGGACGATAGCTGTCATTTATAACTCTGCAGGTTTGTGAATTACAGTGCCCCTGAGCTCCTTTCTTCAACTCGCTTTCTTGTGAGCTGGCCGCAACACCACAGGATGGCTTCAGGCCCTAATCTGGTTCTGGCACGGCACGCTGAGCCTTTGGTTAATTCCTCTTCCTGGTGGGAAATGAGAGTTAAATTTGCCCGTCCAGACACCTCCAGCTAGTCTCTCATTGGTTCTCGCTATTCCTGTTCATCTTCCACAGAAATTGCAAACTGGGCCAAACAGGAGGTTAAAGACACTGACTCTCCAAGTGGGGAGAGTGTTAGTAAAGCGTCTGGAATGTTGCACCCGAGTACCAGGGTACGAAAACTGAGACATATTTGAACACGTCTCCCGATCACATGGTTGATCATACTCTGGGTTCCACATGCATGTTTTAGCTGAAGGAAGAATACCTAAAACCTGGGTAGTTGAAACCCGTGGAATGGGTACCATGCAATATGACTTCAAAGGGTCTTCATTTGCTCACCGAACCTCTCCAATCCTATCACTGCTGCGTTTATGCCCCTGTACACATGCTTGATTCTCTTTCGGAGACATAGCAATCCATAGGTTTTAAGATACTTACTAGTCAGGTACATTCTTAGGCGTTTAATATGCGGTGTTGAGTCCATTTCGTTGAGCAAGGAGTAGCTCTTGTCTATTCCATATTTGGCTTAAGGAACTTTATCTGTGCTCATTTCAATCTCTGGTTTTATGCAGCACCCCAACTCACCTTTAACCTTAAGCAAGCATAAGTTGGTTTTCTAAATTTGAGACCCTGTCCTGTTCTGTAATTCAGTTCCTGTGTAGCCAAGTTTACATTCCGTGTATTACTGATATCTTATGATGTTTCTTTTTCTGTGTGACTTATTTCAGTTAGAATCATCATACCTGAATCCACTCATTGTGCTGCTAAGGGCCTGATGACACAGATTTCATTGCTGAGTGATATTGCTTTGTAAGTAAATACCACAAGTTCTTTATCCATTTTTCACTTTCTGCGATGTTGAACTTGTACTGTAAACGAGGTTCTTGTAAACAGAGCCATTCCAAACTTTGGGGTGGCTGTGTCTTTTTGATTTTAATTTCCCTAAGCTATAGGACCATAAGTGGAAGTGCCCTAGGTTCTGTTGCTTTGTTTTTTAGATGTTTCAGGAAACACCATACACTTCTCCCGAGTGGTTGTTGGCAATTTACATCCCGCCCATCAGCATAACAAGGCTCCCAGTTCTCCATGGCCTGTCCTGCCTTTCTGGATTTTACACTTTTTTCAGATGGCCCTTTTGACCGGGGGGAAGTGAGACTTCATTGTAGTGAAGATTTCCTTTGCAAGCTTGCTTGGTTGGCCAAAAAGGGCGTATGCGTTTTTTCCTGAATATATTCAGGAAAAAACGCATACGCCCTTTTTGGCCAAGTGCATCATTGTGGACGTTCTGCCTCTTTTCCTATGCTTTCAATGCAATTCCAGTCTACCTCCTGAAATCGGTTTCCTGCAATTCTGCCCCGCTTTCAAGTCCTCTTGGCAGCCTTACTTCAGTCTATTTTTGGACGATAGCTGTCATTTATAACTCTGCAGGTTTGTGAATTACAGTGCCCCTGAGCTCCTTTCTTCAACTCGCTTTCTTGTGAGCTGGCCGCAACACCACAGGATGGCTTCAGGCCCTAATCTGGTTCTGGCACGGCACGCTGAGCCTTTGGTTAATTCCTCTTCCTGGTGGGAAATGAGAGTTAAATTTGCCCGTCCAGACACCTCCAGCTAGTCTCTCATTGGTTCTCGCTATTCCTGTTCATCTTCCACAGAAATTGCAAACTGGGCCAAACAGGAGGTTAAAGACACTGACTCTCCAAGTGGGGAGAGTGTTAGTAAAGCGTCTGGAATGTTGCACCCGAGTACCAGGGTACGAAAACTGAGACATATTTGAACACGTCTCCCGATCACATGGTTGATCATACTCTGGGTTCCACATGCATGTTTTAGCTGAAGGAAGAATACCTAAAACCTGGGTAGTTGAAACCCGTGGAATGGGTACCATGCAATATGACTTCAAAGGGTCTTCATTTGCTCACCGAACCTCTCCAATCCTATCACTGCTGCGTTTATGCCCCTGTACACATGCTTGATTCTCTTTCGGAGACATAGCAATCCATAGGTTTTAAGATACTTACTAGTCAGGTACATTCTTAGGCGTTTAATATGCGGTGTTGAGTCCATTTCGTTGAGCAAGGAGTAGCTCTTGTCTATTCCATATTTGGCTTAAGGAACTTTATCTGTGCTCATTTCAATCTCTGGTTTTATGCAGCACCCCAACTCACCTTTAACCTTAAGCAAGCATAAGTTGGTTTTCTAAATTTGAGACCCTGTCCTGTTCTGTAATTCAGTTCCTGTGTAGCCAAGTTTACATTCCGTGTATTACTGATATCTTATGATGTTTCTTTTTCTGTGTGACTTATTTCAGTTAGAATCATCATACCTGAATCCACTCATTGTGCTGCTAAGGGCCTGATGACACAGATTTCATTGCTGAGTGATATTGCTTTGTAAGTAAATACCACAATTTCTTTATCCATTTTTCACTTTCTGCGATGTTGAACTTGTACTGTAAACGAGGTTCTTGTAAACAGAGCCATTCCAAACTTTGGGGTGGCTGTGTCTTTTTGATTTTAATTTCCCTAAGCTATAGGACCATAAGTGGAAGTGCCCTAGGTTCTGTTGCTTTGTTTTTTAGATGTTTCAGGAAACACCATACACTTCTCCCGAGTGGTTGTTGGCAATTTACATCCCGCCCATCAGCATAACAAGGTTCCCAGTTCTCCATGGCCTGTCCTGCCTTTCTGGATTTTACACTTTTTTCAGATGGCCCTTTTGACCGGGGGGAAGTGAGACTTCATTGTAGTGCAGATTTCCTTTGCAAGCTTGCTTGGTTGGCCAAAAAGGGCGTATGTGTTTTTTCCTGAATATATTCAGGAAAAAACGCATACGCCCTTTTTGGCCAAGTGCATCATTGTGGACGTTCTGCCTCTTTTCCTATGCTTTCAATGCAATTCCAGTCTACCTCCTGAAATCGGTTTCCTGCAATTCTTCCCCGCTTTCAAGTCCTCTTGGCAGCCTTACTACAGTCTATTTTTGGACGATAGCTGTCATTTATAACTCTGCAGGTTTGTGAATTACAGTGCCCCTGAGCTCCTTTCTTCAACTCGCTTTCTTGTGAGCTGGCCGCAACACCACAGGATGGCTTCAGGCCCTAATCTGGTTCCGGCACGGCACGCTGAGCCTTTGGTTAATTCCTCTTCCTGGTGGGAAATGAGAGTTAAATTTGCCCGTCCAGACACCTCCAGCTAGTCTCTCATTGGTTCTCGCTATTCCTGTTCATCTTCCGCAAAAATTGCAAACTGGGCCAAACGGGAGGTTAAAGATACTGACTCTCCAAGTCGGGAGAGTGTTAGTAAAGCGTCTGGAATGTTGCACCCGAGAACCAGGGTACGAAAACTGAGACATATTTGAACACGTCTCCCGTTCACATGGTTGATCATACTTGGGTTCCACATGCATGTTTTAGCTGAAGGAAGAATACCTTAAACCTGGGTAGTTGAGACCCGTGTAATGGGTACCATGCAATATGACTTCAAAGGGTCTTCATTTGCTCACCGAACCTCTCCAATCCTATCACTGCTGCGTTTATGCCCCTGTACACACGCTTGATTCTCTTTTGGAGACATAGCAATCCATAGGTTTTACGATACTTACTAGTCAGGTACATTCTTAGGCGTTTAATATGCGGTGTTGAGTCCATTTCGTTGAGCAAGGAGTAGCTCTTGTCTATTCCATATTTGACTTAAGGAACTTTATCTGTGCTCATTTCAATCTGTGGTTTTATGCAGCACCCCAACTCACCTTTACCCTTAAGCAAGCATAAGTTGGTTTTCTAAATTTGAGACCCTGTTCTGTTTTGGAATGCAGTTCCTGTGTAGCCAAGTTTACATTCCGTGTATTAGTGATATCTTATGATGTTTCTTTTTCTGTGTGACTTATTGCAGTTAGAATCATCGTACCTGAATCCACTCATTATGCTGCTACGGGCCTGATGACATAGATTTCATTGCTGAGTGATACTGCGTTGTAAGTAAATACCACAAGTTCTTTATCCATTTTTCACTTTCTGCGATGTTGAACTTGTACTGTAAACGAGGTTCTTGTAAACAGAGGCGTCCCAAACTTTGGGGTGGCTGTGTCTTTTTGATTTTAATTTCCCTAAGCTATAGGACCATAAGTGGAAGTGCCCTAGGCTCTGTTGCTTTGTTTTTTAGATGTTTCAGGAAACACCATACACTTCTCCCGAGTGGTTGTTGGCAATTTACATCCCGACCATCAGCATAACAAGGCTCCCAGTTCTCCATGGCCTGTCCTGCCTTTCTGGATTTTACACTTTTTTCAGATGGCCCTTTTGACCGGGGGGAAGTGAGACTTCATTGTAGTGCAGATTTCCTTTGCAAGCTTGCTTGGTTGGCCAAAAAGGGCGTATGCGTTTTTTCCTGAATATATTCAGGAAAAAACGCATACGCCCTTTTTGGCCAAGTGCATCATTGTGGACGTTCGGCCTCTTTTCCTATGCTTTCAATGCAATTCCAGTCTACCTCCTGAAATCGGTTTCCTGCAATTCTGCCCCGCTTTCAAGTCCTCTTGGCAGCCTTACTTCAGTCTATTTTTGGACGATAGCTGTCATTTATAACTCTGCAGGTTTGTGAATTACAGTGCCCCTGAGCTCCTTTCTTCAACTCGCTTTCTTGTGAGCTGGCCGCAACACCGCAGGATGGCTTCAGGCCCTAATCTGGTTCCGGCACGGCACGCTGAGCCTTTGGTTAATTCCTCTTCCTGGTGGGAAATGAGAGTTAAATTTGCCCGTCCAGACACCTCCAGCTAGTCTCTCATTGGTTTTCTCTATTCCTGTTCATCTTCCGCAGAAATTGCAAACTGGGGCAAACAGGAGGTTAAAGGCACTGACTCTCCAAGTAGGGAGAGTGTTAGTAAAGCGTCTGGAATGTTGCACCCGAGTACCAGGGTACGAAAACTGAGACATATTTGAACACGTCTCCCGATCACATGGTTGATCATACTCTAGGTTCCACATGCATGTTTTAGCTGAAGGAAGAATACCTTAAACCTGGGTAGTTGAAACCCTTGGAATGGGTACCATGCAATATGACTTCAAAGGGTCTTCATTTGCTCACTGAACCTCTCCAATCCTATCAGTGCTGCGTTTATGCCCCTGTACAAATGCTTGATTCTCTTTCGGAGACATAGCAATCCATAGGTTTTAAGATACTTACAAGTCAGGTACATTCTTAGGCGTTTAATATGCGGTGTTGAGTCCATTTCGTTGAGCAAGGAGTAGCTCTTGTCTATTCCATATTTGGCTTAAGGAACTTTATCTGTGCTCATTTCAATCTCTGGTTTTATGCAACACCCCAACTCACCTTTACCCTTAAGCAAGCATAAGTTGGTTTTCTAAATTTGAGACCCTGTTCTGTTTTGGAATGCAGTTCCTGTGTAGCCAAGTTTACATTCCGTGTATTAGTGATATCTTATGATGTTTCTTTTTCAGTGTGACTTATTTCAGTTAGAATCATCGTACCTGAATCCACTCATTATGCTGCTACGGGCCTGATGACATAGATTTCATTGCTGAATGATACTGCGTTGTAAGTAAATACCACAAGTTCTTTATCCATTTTTCACTTTCTGCGATGTTGAACTTGTACTGTAAACGAGGTTCTTGTAAACAGAGGCGTCCCAAACTTTGGGGTGGCTGTGTCTTTTTGATTTTAATTTCCCTAAGCTATAGGACCATAAGTGGAAGTGCCCTAGGCTCTGTTGCTTTGTTTTTTAGATGTTTCAGGAAACACCATACACTTCTCCCGAGTGGTTGTTGGCAATTTACATCCCGCCCATCAGCATAACAAGGCTCCCAGTTCTCCATGGCCTGTCCTGCCTTTCTGGATTTTACACTTTTTTCAGATGGCCCTTTTGACCGGGGGTAAGTGAGACTTCATTGTAGTGCAGATTTCCTTTGCAAGCTTGCTTGGTTGGCCAAAAAGGGCGTATGCGTTTTTTCCTGAATATATTCCTGAATATATTCAGGAAATATATTCAGAAAAAACGCATACGCCCTTTTTGGCCAAGTGCATCATTGTGGACGTTCTGCCTCTTTTCCTATGCTTTCAATGCAATTCCAGTCTACCTCCTGAAATCGGTTTCCTGCAATTCTGCCCCGCTTTCAAGTCCTCTTGGCAGCCTTACTTCAGTATATTTTTGGACGATAGCTGTCATTTATAACTCTGCAGGTTTGTGAATTACAGTGCCCCTGAGCTCCTTTCTTCAACTCGCTTTCTTGTGAGCTGGCCGCAACACCGCAGGATGGCTTCAGGCCCTAATCTGGTTCCGGCACGGCACGCTGAGCCTTTGGTTAATTCCTCTTCCTGGTGGGAAATGAGAGTTAAATTTGCCCGTCCAGACACCTCCAGCTAGTCTCTCATTGGTTCTCGCTATTCCTGTTCATCTTCCGCAGAAATTGCAAACTGGGGCAAACAGGAGGTTAAAGGCACTGACTCTCCAAGTAGGGAGAGTGTTAGTAAAGCGTCTGGAATGTTGCACCCGAGTACCAGGGTACGAAAACTGAGACATATTTGAACACGTCTCCCGATCACATGGTTGATCATACTCTAGGTTCCACATGCATGTTTTAGCTGAAGGAAGAATACCTTAAACCTGGGTAGTTGAAACCCTTGGAATGGGTACCATGCAATATGACTTCAAAGGGTCTTCATTTGCTCACTGAACCTCTCCAATCCTATCAGTGCTGCGTTTATGCCCCTGTACAAATGCTTGATTCTCTTTCGGAGACATAGCAATCCATAGGTTTTAAGATACTTACAAGTCAGGTACATTCTTAGGCGTTTAATATGCGGTGTTGAGTCCATTTCGTTGAGCAAGGAGTAGCTCTTGTCTATTCCATATTTGGCTTAAGGAACTTTATCTGTGCTCATTTCAATCTCTGGTTTTATGCAGCACCCCAACTCACCTTTACCCTTAAGCAAGCATAAGTTGGTTTTCTAAATTTGAGACCCTGTTCTGTTTTGGAATGCAGTTCCTGTGTAGCCAAGTTTACATTCCGTGTATTAGTGATATCTTATGATGTTTCTTTTTCAGTGTGACTTATTTCAGTTAGAATCATCGTACCTGAATCCACTCATTATGCTGCTACGGGCCTGATGACATAGATTTCATTGCTGAATGATACTGCGTTGTAAGTAAATACCACAAGTTCTTTATCCATTTTTCACTTTCTGCGATGTTGAACTTGTACTGTAAACGAGGTTCTTGTAAACAGAGGCGTCCCAAACTTTGGGGTGGCTGTGTCTTTTTGATTTTAATTTCCCTAAGCTATAGGACCATAAGTGGAAGTGCCCTAGGCTCTGTTGCTTTGTTTTTTAGATGTTTCAGGAAACACCATACACTTCTCCCGAGTGGTTGTTGGCAATTTACATCCCGCCCATCAGCATAACAAGGCTCCCAGTTCTCCATGGCCTGTCCTGCCTTTCTGGATTTTACACTTTTTTCAGATGGCCCTTTTGACCGGAGGTAAGTGAGACTTCATTGTAGTGCAGATTTCCTTTGCAAGCTTGCTTGGTTGGCCAAAAAGGGCGTATGCGTTTTTTCCTGAATATATTCCTGAATATATTCAGGAAATATATTCAGAAAAAACGCATACGCCCTTTTTGGCCAAGTGCATCATTGTGGACGTTCTGCCTCTTTTCCTATGCTTTCAATGCAATTCCAGTCTACCTCCTGAAATCGGTTTCCTGCAATTCTGCCCCGCTTTCAAGTCCTCTTGGCAGCCTTACTTCAGTATATTTTTGGACGATAGCTGTCATTTATAACTCTGCAGGTTTGTGAATTACAGTGCCCCTGAGCTCCTTTCTTCAACTCGCTTTCTTGTGAGCTGGCCGCAACACCGCAGGATGGCTTCAGGCCCTAATCTGGTTCCGGCACGGCACGCTGAGCCTTTGGTTAATTCCTCTTCCTGGTGGGAAATGAGAGTTAAATTTGCCCGTCCAGACACCTCCAGCTAGTCTCTCATTGGTTCTCGCTATTCCTGTTCATCTTCCGCAGAAATTGCAAACTGGGGCAAACAGGAGGTTAAAGGCACTGACTCTCCAAGTAGGGAGAGTGTTAGTAAAGCGTCTGGAATGTTGCACCCGAGTACCAGGGTACGAAAACTGAGACATATTTGAACACGTCTCCCGATCACATGGTTGATCATACTCTAGGTTCCACATGCATGTTTTAGCTGAAGGAAGAATACCTTAAACCTGGGTAGTTGAAACCCTTGGAATGGGTACCATGCAATATGACTTCAAAGGGTCTTCATTTGCTCACTGAACCTCTCCAATCCTATCACTGCTGCGTTTATGCCCCTGTACAAATGCTTGATTCTCTTTCGGAGACATAGCAATCCATAGGTTTTAAGATACTTACAAGTCAGGTACATTCTTAGGCGTTTAATATGCGGTGTTGAGTCCATTTCGTTGAGCAAGGAGTAGCTCTTGTCTATTCCATATTTGGCTTAAGGAACTTTATCTGTGCTCATTTCAATCTCTGGTTTTATGCAGCACCCCAACTCACCTTTACCCTTAAGCAAGCATAAGTTGGTTTTCTAAATTTGAGACCCTGTTCTGTTTTGGAATGCAGTTCCTGTGTAGCCAAGTTTACATTCCGTGTATTAGTGATATCTTATGATGTTTCTTTTTCAGTGTGACTTATTTCAGTTAGAATCCTCGTACCTGAATCCACTCATTATGCTGCTACGGGCCTGATGACATAGATTTCATTGCTGAGTGATACTGCGTTGTAAGTAAATACCACAAGTTCTTTATCCATTTTTCACTTTCTGCGATGTTGAACTTGTACTGTAAACGAGGTTCTTGTAAACAGAGGCGTCCCAAACTTTGGGGTGGCTGTGTCTTTTTGATTTTAATTTCCCTAAGCTATAGGACCATAAGTGGAAGTGCCCTAGGCTCTGTTGCTTTGTTTTTTAGATGTTTCAGGAAACACCATACACTTCTCCCGAGTGGTTGTTGGCAATTTACATCCCGCCCATCAGCATAACAAGGCTCCCAGTTCTCCATGGCCTGTCCTGCCTTTCTGGATTTTACACTTTTTTCAGATGGCCCTTTTGACCGGGGGGAAGTGAGACTTCATTGTAGTGCAGATTTCCTTTGCAAGCTTGCTTGGTTGGCCAAAAAGGGCGTATGCGTTTTTTCCTGAATATATTCAGGAAAAAACGCATACGCCCTTTTTGGCCAAGTGCATCATTGTGGACGTTCTGCCTCTTTTCCTATGCATTCAATGCAATTCCAGTCTACCTCCTGAAATCGGTTTCCTGCAATTCTGCCCCGCTTTCAAGTCCTCTTGGCAGCCTTACTTCAGTCTATTTTTGGACGATAGCTGTCATTTATAACTCTGCAGGTTTGTGAATTACAGTGCCCCTGAGCTCCTTTCTTCAACTCCCTTTCTTGTGACCTGGCCGCAACACCGCAGGATGGCTTCAGGCCCTAATCTGGTTCCGGCACGGCACGCTGAGCCTTTGGTTAATTCCTCTTCCTGGTGGGAAATGAGAGTTAAATTTGCCCGTCCAGACACCTCCAGCTAGTCTCTCATTGGTTCTCGCTATTCCTGTTCATCTTCCGCAGAAATTGCAAACTGGGGCAAACAGGAGGTTAAAGGCGCTGACTCTCCAAGTCGGGAGAGTGTTAGTAAAGCGTCTGGAATGTTGAACCCGAGTACCAGGGGAGGAAAACTGAGACATATTTGAACACGTCTCCCGTTCACATGGTTGATCATACTCTGGGTTCCACATGCATGTTTTAGCTGAAGGAAGAATACCTAAAACCTGGGTAGTTGAAACCCGTGGAATGGGTACCATGCAATATGACTTCAAAGGGTCTTCATTTGCTCACCGAACCTCTCCAATCCTATCACTGCTGCGTTTATGCCCCTGTACACATGCTTGATTCTCTTTCGGAGACATAGCAATCCATAGGTTTTAAGATACTTACTAGTCAGGTACATTGTTAGGCGTTTAATATGCGGTGTTGAGTCCATTTCGTTGAGCAAGGAGTAGCTCTTGTCTATTCCATATTTGGCTTAAGGAACTTTATCTGTGCTCATTTCAATCTCTGGTTTTATGCAGCACCCCAACTCACCTTTCCCCTTAAGCAAGCATAAGTTGGTTTTCTAAATTTGAGACCCTGTTCTGTTCTGTAATTCAGTTCCTGTGTAGCCAAGTTTTCATTCCGTGTATTAGTGGTATCTTATGATGTTTCTTTTTCTGTGTGACTTATTTCAGTTAGAATCATCATACCTGAATCCACTCATTGTGCTGCTAAGGGCCTGATGACACAGATTTCATTGCTGAGTGATACTGCATTGTAAGTAAATACCACAACTTCTTTATCCATTTTTCACTTTCTGCAATGTTGAACTTGTACTGTAAATGAGGTTCTTGTAAACAGAGGCGTACCAAACTTTGGGGTGGCTGTGTCTTTTTGATTTTAATTTCCCTAAGCTATAGGACCATAAGTGGAAGTGCCCTAGGCTCTGTTGCTTTGTTTTTTAGATGTTTCAGGAAACACCATACACTTCTCCCGAGTGGTTGTTGGCAATTTACATCCCGCCCATCAGCATAACAAGGCTCCCAGTTCTCCATGGCCTGTCCTGCCTTTCTGGATTTTACACTTTTTTCAGATGGCCCTTTTGACCGGACGGAAGTGAGACTTCATTGTAGTGCAGATTTCCTTTGCAAGCTTGCTTGGTTGGCCAAAAAGGGCGTATGCGTTTTTTCCTGAATATATTCAGGAAAAAACGCATACGCCCTTATTGGCCAAGTGCATCATTGTGGACGTTCTGCCTCTTTTCCTATGCTTTCAATGCAATTCCAGTCTACCTCCTGAAATCGGTTTCCTGCAATTCTGCCCCGCTTTCAAGTCCTCTTGGCAGCCTTACTTCAGTCTATTTTTGGACGATAGCTGTCATTTATAACTCTGCAGGTTTGTGAATTACAGTGCCCCTGAGCTGCTTTCTTCAACTCGCTTTCTTTTCAGCTGGCCACAACACCGCAGGATGGCTTCAGGCCCTAATCTGGTTCAGGCACGGCACACTGAGCCTTTGGTTATTTCCTCTTCCTGGTGGGAAATGAGAGTTAAATTTGCCCGTCCAGACACCTCCAGCTAGCCTCTCATTGGTTCTCGCTATTCCTGTTCATCTTCCGCAGAAATTGAAAACTGGGCCAAACAGGAGGTTAAAGACACTGACTCTCCAAGTCGGGAGAGTGTTAGTAAAGCGTCTGGAATGTTGCACCCGAGTACCAGGGTACAAAAACTGAGACATATTTGAACACGTCTCCCGATCACATGGTTGATCATACTCTGGGTTCCACATGCATGTTTTAGCTGAAGGAAGAATACCTAAAACCTGGGTAGTTGAAACCCGTGGAATGGGTACCTTGCAATATGACTTCAAAGGGTCTTCATTTGCTCACCGAACCTCTCCAATCCTATCACTGCTGCGTTTATGCCCCTGTACACATGCTTGATTCTCTTTCGGAGACATAGCAATCCATAGGTTTTAAGATACTTACTAGTCAGGTACATTCTTAGGCGTTTAATATGCGGTGTTGAGTCCATTTCGTTGAGCAAGGAGTAGCTCTTGTCTATTCCATATTTGGCTTAAGGAACTTTATCTGTGCTCATTTCAATCTGTGGTTTTATGCAGCACCCCAACTCACCTTTCCCCTTAAGCAAGCATAAGTTGGTTTTCTAAATTTGAGACCCTGTTCTGTTCTGTAATTCAGTTCCTGTGTAGCCAAGTTTCCATTCCGTGTATTACTGATATCTTATGATGTTTCTTTTTCTGTGTGACTTATTTCAGTTAGAATCATCATACCTGAATCCACTCATTATGCTGCTAAGGGCCTGATGACACAGATTTCATTGCTGAGTGATATTGCTTTGTAAGTAAATACCACAACTTCTTTATCCATTTTTCACTTTCTGCAATGTTGAACTTGTACTGTAAACGAGGTTCTTGTAAACAGAGCCATTCCAAACTTTGGGGTGTCTGTGTCTTTTTGATTTTAAATTCCCTAAGCTATAGGACCATAAGTGGAAGTGCCCTAGGCTCTGTTGCTTTGTTTTTTAGATGTTTCAGGAAACACCATACACTTCTCCCAAGTGGTTCTTGGCAATTTACATCCCGCCCATCAGCATAACAAGGCTCCCAGTTCTCCATGGCCTGTCCTGCCTTTCTGGATTTTACACTTTTTTCAGATGGCCCTTTTGACCGGGGGGAAGTGAGACTTCATTGTAGTGCAGATTTCCTTTGCAAGCTTGCTTGGTTGGCCAAAAAGGGCGTATGCGTTTTTTCCTGAATATATTCAGGAAAAAACGCATACGCCCTTTTTGGCCAAGTGCATCATTGTGGACGTTCTGCCTCTTTTCCTATGCATTCAATGAAATTCCAGTCTACCTCCTGAAATCGGTTTCCTGCAATTCTGCCCCGCTTTCAAGTCCTCTTGGCAGCCTTACTTCAGTCTATTTTTGGACGATAGCTGTCATTTATAACTCTGCAGGTTTGTGAATTACAGTGCCCCTGAGCTCCTTTCTTCAACTCGCTTTCTTGTGAGCTGGCCGCAACACCGCAGGATGGCTTCAGGCCCTAATCTGGTTCCGGCACGGCACGCTGAGCCTTTGGTTAATTCCTCTTCCTGGTGGGAAATGAGAGTTAAATTTGCCCGTCCAGATACCTCCAGCTAGTCTCTCATTGGTTCTCGCTATTCCTGTTCATCTTCCGCAGAAATTGCAAACTGGGGCAAACAGGAGGTTAAAGGCGCTGACTCTCCAAGTCGGGAGAGTGTTAGTAAAGCGTCTGGAATGTTGAACCCGAGTACCAGGGGAGGAAAACTGAGACATATTTGAACACGTCTCCCGTTCACATGGTTGATCATACTCTGGGTTCCACATGCATGTTTTAGCTGAAGGAAGAATACCTAAAACCTGGGTAGTTGAAACCCGTGGAATGGGTACCATGCAATATGACTTCAAAGGGTCTTCATTTGCTCACCGAACCTCTCCAATCCTATCACTGCTGCGTTTATGCCCCTGTACACATGCTTGATTCTCTTTCGGAGACATAGCAATCCATAGGTTTTAAGATACTTACTAGTCAGGTACATTGTTAGGCGTTTAATATGCGGTGTTGAGTCCATTTCGTTGAGCAAGGAGTAGCTCTTGTCTATTCCATATTTGGCTTAAGGAACTTTATCTGTGCTCATTTCAATCTCTGGTTTTATGCAGCACCCCAACTCACCTTTCCCCTTAAGCAAGCATAAGTTGGTTTTCTAAATTTGAGACCCTGTTCTGTTCTGTAATTCAGTTCCTGTGTAGCCAAGTTTACATTCCGTGTATTAGTGGTATCTTATGATGTTTCTTTTTCTGTGTGACTTATTTCAGTTAGAATCATCATACCTGAATCCACTCATTGTGCTGCTAAGGGCCTGATGACACAGATTTCATTGCTGAGTGATACTGCATTGTAAGTAAATACCACAACTTCTTTATCCATTTTTCACTTTCTGCAATGTTGAACTTGTACTGTAAATGAGGTTCTTGTAAACAGAGGCGTACCAAACTTTGGGGTGGCTGTGTCTTTTTGATTTTAATTTCCCTAAGCTATAGGACCATAAGTGGAAGTGCCCTAGGCTCTGTTGCTTTGTTTTTTAGATGTTTCAGGAAACACCATACACTTCTCCCGAGTGGTTGTTGGCAATTTACATCCCGCCCATCAGCATAACAAGGCTCCCAGTTCTCCATGGCCTGTCCTGCCTTTCTGGATTTTACACTTTTTTCAGATGGCCCTTTTGACCGGACGGAAGTGAGACTTCATTGTAGTGCAGATTTCCTTTGCAAGCTTGCTTGGTTGGCCAAAAAGTGCGTATGCGTTTTTTCCTGAATATATTCAGGAAAAAACGCATACGCCCTTATTGGCCAAGTGCATCATTGTGGACGTTCTGCCTCTTTTCCTATGCTTTCAATGCAATTCCAGTCTACCTCCTGAAATCGGTTTCCTGCAATTCTGCCCCGCTTTCAAGTCCTCTTGGCAGCCTTACTTCAGTCTATTTTTGGACGATAGCTGTCATTTATAACTCTGCAGGTTTGTGAATTACAGTGCCCCTGAGCTGCTTTCTTCAACTCGCTTTCTTTTCAGCTGGCCACAACACCGCAGGATGGCTTCAGGCCCTAATCTGGTTCCGGCACGGCACACTGAGCCTTTGGTTATTTCCTCTTCCTGGTGGGAAATGAGAGTTAAATTTGCCCGTCCAGACACCTCCAGCTAGTCTCTCATTGGTTCTCGCTATTCCTGTTCATCTTCCGCAGAAATTGCAAACTGGGCCAAACAGGAAGTTAAAGGGACTGACTCTCCAAGTCGGGAGAGTGTTAGTAAAGCGTCTGGAATGTTGCACCCGAGTACCAGGGTACGAAAACTGAGACATATTTGAACACGTCTCCCGATCACATGGTTGATCATACTCTGGGTTCCACATGCATGTTTTAGCTGAAGGAAGAATACCTAAAACCTGGGTAGTTGAAACCCTTGGAATGGGTACCTTGCAATATGACTTCAAAGGGTCTTCATTTGCTCACCGAACCTCTCCAATCCTATCACTGCTGCGTTTATGCCCCTGTACACATGCTTGATTCTCTTTCGGAGACATAGCAATCCATAGGTTTTAAGATACTTACTAGTCAGGTACATTCTTAGGCGTTTAATATGCGGTGTTGAGTCCATTTCGTTGAGCAAGGAGTAGCTCTTGTCTATTCCATATTTGGCTTAAGGAACTTTATCTGTGCTCATTTCAATCTCTGGTTTTATGCAGCACCTCAACTCACCTTTACCCTTAAGCAAGCATAAGTTGGTTTTCTAAATTTGAGACCCTGTCCTGTTCTGTAATTCAGTTCCTGTGTAGCCAAGTTTACATTCCGTGTATTACTGATATCTTATGATGTTTCTTTTTCTGTGTGACTTATTTCAGTTAGAATCATCATACCTGAATCCACTCATTGTGCTGCTAAGGGCCTGATGACACAGATTTCATTGCTGAGTGATATTGCTTTGTAAGTAAATACCACAAGTTCTTTATCCATTTTTCACTTTCTGCGATGTTGAACTTGTACTGTAAACGAGGTTCTTGTAAACAGAGCCATTCCAAACTTTGGGGTGGCTGTGTCTTTTTGATTTTAATTTCCCTAAGCTATAGGACCATAAGTGGAAGTGCCCTAGGTTCTGTTGCTTTGTTTTTTAGATGTTTCAGGAAACACCATACACTTCTCCCGAGTGGTTGTTGGCAATTTACATCCCGCCCATCAGCATAACAAGGTTCCCAGTTCTCCATGGCCTGTCCTGCCTTTCTGGATTTTACACTTTTTTCAGATGGCCCTTTTGACCGGGGGGAAGTGAGACTTCATTGTAGTGCAGATTTCCTTTGCAAGCTTGCTTGGTTGGCCAAAAAGGGCGTATGCGTTTTTTCCTGAATATATTCAGGAAAAAACGCATACGCCCTTTTTGGCCAAGTGCATCATTGTGGACGTTCTGCCTCTTTTCCTATGCTTTCAATGCAATTCCAGTCTACCTCCTGAAATCGGTTTCCTGCAATTCTGCCCCGCTTTCAAGTCCTCTTGGCAGCCTTACTTCAGTCTATTTTTGGACGATAGCTGTCATTTATAACTCTGCAGGTTTGTGAATTACAGTGCCCCTGAGCTCCTTTCTTCAACTCGCTTTCTTATGAGCTGGCCGCAACACCGCAGGATGGCTTCAGGCCCTAATCTGGTTCCGGCACGGCACGCTGAGCCTTTGGTTAATTCCTCTTCCTGGTGGGAAATGAGAGTTAAATTTGCCCGTCCAGACACCTCCAGCTAGTCTCTCATTGGTTCTCGCTATTCCTGTTCATCTTCCGCAAAAATTGCAAACTGGGGCAAACAGGAGGTTAAAGACACTGACTCTCCAAGTCGGGAGAGTGTTAGTAAAGCATCTGGAATGTTGCACCCGAGTACCAGGGTACGAAAACTGAGACATATTTGAACACGTCTCCCGATCACATGGTTGATCATACTCTGGGTTCCACATGCATGTTTTAGCTGAAGGAAGAATACCTAAAACCTGGGTAGTTGAAACCCGTGTAATGGGTACCATGCAATATGACTTCAAAGGGTCTTCATTTGCTCACCGAACCTCTCCAATCCTATCACTGCTGCGTTTATGCCCCTGTACACATGCTTGATTCTCTTTCGGAGACATAGCAATCCATAGGTTTTAAGATACTTACTAGTCAGGTACATTCTTAGGCGTTTAATATGCGGTGTTGAATCCATTTCGTTGAGCAAGGAGTAGCTCTTGTCTATTCCATATTTGGCTTAAGGAACTTTATCTGTGCTCATTTCAATCTCTGGTTTTATGCAGCACCTCAACTCACCTTTACCCTTAAGCAAGCATAAGTTGGTTTTCTAAATTTGAGACACTGTCCTGTTCTGTAATTCAGTTCCTGTGTAGCCAAGTTTACATTCCGTGTATTACTGATATCTTATGATGTTTCTTTTTCTGTGTGACTTATTTCAGTTAGAATCATCATACCTGAATCCACTCATTGTGCTGCTAAGGGCCTGATGACACAGATTTCATTGCTGAGTGATATTGCTTTGTAAGTAAATACCACAAGTTCTTTATCCATTTTTCACTTTCTGCGATGTTGAACTTGTACTGTAAACGAGGTTCTTGTAAACAGAGCCATTCCAAACTTTGGGGTGGCTGTGTCTTTTTGATTTTAATTTCCCTAAGCTATAGGACCATAAGTGGAAGTGCCCTAGGTTCTGTTGCTTTGTTTTTTAGATGTTTCAGGAAACACCATACACTTCTCCCGAGTGGTTGTTGGCAATTTACATCCCGCCCATCAGCATAACAAGGCTCCCAGTTCTCCATGGCCTGTCCTGCCTTTCTGGATTTTACACTTTTTTCAGATGGCCCTTTTGACCGGGGGGAAGTGAGACTTCATTGTAGTGCAGATTTCCTTTGCAAGCTTGCTTGGTTGGCCAAAAAGGGCGTATGCGTTTTTTCCTGAATATATTCAGGAAAAAACGCATACGCCCTTTTTGGCCAAGTGCATCATTGTGGACGTTCTGCCTCTTTTCCTATGCTTTCAATGCAATTCCAGTCTACCTCCTGAAATCGGTTTCCTGCAATTCTGCCCCGCTTTCAAGTCCTCTTGGCAGCCTTACTTCAGTCTATTTTTGGACGATAGCTGTCATTTATAACTCTGCAGGTTTGTGAATTACAGTGCCCCTGAGCTCCTTTCTTCAACTCGCTTTCTTGTGAGCTGGCCGCAACACCACAGGATGGCTTCAGGCCCTAATCTGGTTCCGGCACGGCACGCTGAGCCTTTGGTTAATTCCCCTTCCTGGTGGGAAATGAGAGTTAAATTTGCCCGTCCAGACACCTCCAGCTAGTCTCTCATTGGTTCTCGCTATTCCTGTTCATCTTCCGCAGAAATTGCAAACTGGGCCAAACAGGAGGTTAAAGACACTGACTCTCCAAGTCGGGAGAGTGTTAGTAAAGCGTCTGGAATGTTGCACCCGAGTACCAGGGTACGAAAACTGAGACATATTTGAACACGTCTCCCGATCACATGGTTGATCATACTCTGGGTTCCACATGCATGTTTTAGCTGAAGGAAGAATACCTAAAACCTGGGTAGTTGAAACCCGTGGAATGGGTACCATGCAATATGACTTCAAAGGGTCTTCATTTGCTCACCGAACCTCTCCAATCCTATCACTGCTGCGTTTATGCCCCTGTACACATGCTTGATTCTCTTTCGGAGACATAGCAATCCATAGGTTTTAAGATACTTACTAGTCAGGTACATTCTTAGGCGTTTAATATGCGGTGTTGAGTCCATTTCGTTGAGCAAGGAGTAGCTCTTGTCTATTCCATATTTGGCTTAAGGAACTTTATCTGTGCTCATTTCAATCTCTGGTTTCATGCAGCACCTCAACTCACCTTTACCCTTAAGCAAGCATAAGTTGGTTTTCTAAATTTGAGACCCTGTCCTGTTCTGTAATTCAGTTCCTGTGTAGCCAAGTTTACATTCCGTGTATTACTGATATCTTATGATGTTTCTTTTTCTGTGTGACTTATTTCAGTTAGAATCATCATACCTGAATCCACTCATTGTGCTGCTAAGGGCCTGATGACACAGATTTCATTGCTGAGTGATATTGCTTTGTAAGTAAATACCACAAGTTCTTTATCCATTTTTCAGTTTCTGCGATGTTGAACTTGTACTGTAAACGAGGTTCTTGTAAACAGAGCCATTCCAAACTTTGGGGTGGCTGTGTCTTTTTGATTTTAATTTCCCTAAGCTATAGGACCATAAGTGGAAGTGCCCTAGGTTCTGTTGGTTTGTTTTTTAGATGTTTCAGGAAACACCATACACTTCTCCCGAGTGGTTGTTGGCAATTTACATCCCGCCCATCAGCATAACAAGGTTCCCAGTTCTCCATGGCCTGTCCTGCCTTTCTGGATTTTACACTTTTTTCAGATGGCCCTTTTGACCGGGGGGAAGTGAGACTTCATTGTAGTGCAGATTTCCTTTGCAAGCTTGCTTGGTTGGCCAAAAAGGGCGTATGCGTTTTTTCCTGAATATATTCAGGAAAGAATGCATACACCCTTTTTGGCCAAGTGCATCATTGTGGACGTTCTGCCTCTTTTCCTATGCTTTCAATGCAATTCCAGTCTACCTCCTGAAATCGGTTTCCTGCAATTCTGCCCCGCTTTCAAGTCCTCTTGGCAGCCTTACTTCAGTCTATTTTTGGACGATAGCTGTCATTTATAACTCTGCAGGTTTGTGAATTACAGTGCCCCTGAGCTCCTTTCTTCAACTCGCTTTCTTATGAGCTGGCCGCAACACCACAGGATGGCTTCAGGCCCTAATCTGGTTCCGGCACGGCACGCTGAGCCTTTGGTTAATTCCTCTTCCTGGTGGGAAATGAGAGTTAAATTTGCCCGTCCAGACACCTCCAGCTAGTCTCTCATTGGTTCTCGCTATTCCTGTTCATCTTCCGCAAAAATTGCAAACTGGGCCAAACAGGAGGTTAAAGACACTGACTCTCCAAGTCGGGAGAGTGTTAGTAAAGCGTCTGGAATGTTGCACCCGAGTACCAGGGTACGAAAACTGAGACATATTTGAACACGTCTCCCGATCACATGGTTGATCATACTCTGGGTTCCACATGCATGTTTTAGCTGAAGGAAGAATACCTAAAACCTGGGTAGTTGAAACCCGTGTAATGGGTACCATGCAATATGACTTCAAAGGGTCTTCATTTGCTCACCGAACCTCTCCAATCCTATCACTGCTGCGTTTATGCCCCTGTACACATGCTTGATTCTCTTTCGGAGACATAGCAATCCATAGGTTTTAAGATACTTACTAGTCAGGTACATTCTTAGGCGTTTAATATGCAGTGTTGAGTCCATTTCGTTGAGCAAGGAGTAGCTCTTGTCTATTCCATATTTGGCTTAAGGAACTTTATCTGTGCTCATTTCAATCTCTGGTTTTATGCAGCACCTCAACTCACCTTTACCCTTAAGCAAGCATAAGTTGGTTTTCTAAATTTGAGACACTGTCCTGTTCTGTAATTCAGTTCCTGTGTAGCCAAGTTTCCATTCCGTGTATTACTGATATCTTATTATGTTTCTTTTTCTGTGTGACTTATTTCAGTTAGAATCATCATACCTGAATCCACTCATTGTGCTGCTAAGGGCCTGATGACACAGATTTCATTGCTGAGTGATATTGCTTTGTAAGTAAATACCACAAGTTCTTTATCCATTTTTCACTTTCTGCGATGTTGAACTTGTACTGTAAACGAGGTTCTTGTAAACAGAGCCATTCCAAACTTTGGGGTGGCTGTGTCTTTTTGATTTTAATTTCCCTAAGCTATAGGACCATAAGTGGAAGTGCCCTAGGTTCTGTTGCTTTGTTTTTTAGATGTTTCAGGAAACACCATACACTTCTCCCGAGTGGTTGTTGGCAATTTACATCCCGCCCATCAGCATAACAAGGCTCCCAGTTCTCCATGGCCTGTCCTGCCTTTCTGGATTTTACACTTTTTTCAGATGGCCCTTTTGACCGGGGGGAAGTGAGACTTCATTGTAGTGCAGATTTCCTTTGCAAGCTTGCTTGGTTGGCCAAAAAGGGCGTATGCGTTTTTTCCTGAATATATTCAGGAAAAAACGCATACGCCCTTTTTGGCCAAGTGCATCATTGTGGACGTTCTGCCTCTTTTCCTATGCTTTCAATGCAATTCCAGTCTACCTCCTGAAATCGGTTTCCTGCAATTCTGCCCCGCTTTCAAGTCCTCTTGGCAGCCTTACTTCAGTCTATTTTTGGACGATAGCTGTCATTTATAACTCTGCAGGTTTGTGAATTACAGTGCCCCTGAGCTCCTTTCTTCAACTCGCTTTCTTGTGAGCTGGCCGCAACACCACAGGATGGCTTCAGGCCCTAATCTGGTTCCGGCACGGCACGCTGAGCCTTTGGTTAATTCCTCTTCCTGGTGGGAAATGAGAGTTAAATTTGCCCGTCCAGACACCTCCAGCTAGTCTCTCATTGGTTCTCGCTATTCCTGTTCATCTTCCGCAGAAATTGCAAACTGGGCCAAACAGGAGGTTAAACACACTGACTCTCCAAGTCGGGAGAGTGTTAGTAAAGCGTCTGGAATGTTGCACCCGAGTACCAGGGTACGAAAACTGAGACATATTTGAACACGTCTCCCGATCACATGGTTGATCATACTCTGGGTTCCACATGCATGTTTTAGCTGAAGGAAGAATACCTAAAACCTGGGTAGTTGAAACCCGTGGAATGGGTACCATGCAATATGACTTCAAAGGGTCTTCATTTGCTCACCGAACCTCTCCAATCCTATCACTGCTGCGTTTATGCCCCTGTACACATGCTTGATTCTCTTTCGGAGACATAGCAATCCATAGGTTTTAAGATACTTACTAGTCAGGTACATTCTTAGGCGTTTAATATGCGGTGTTGAGTCCATTTCGTTGAGCAAGGAGTAGCTCTTGTCTATTCCATATTTGGCTTAAGGAACTTTATCTGTGCTCATTTCAATCTCTGGTTTTATGCAGCACCTCAACTCACCTTTACCCTTAAGCAAGCATAAGTTGGTTTTCTAAATTTGAGACCCTGTCCTGTTCTGTAATTCAGTTCCTGTGTAGCCAAGTTTACATTCCGTGTATTACTGATATCTTATGATGTTTCTTTTTCTGTGTGACTTATTTCAGTTAGAATCATCATACCTGAATCCACTCATTGTGCTGCTAAGGGCCTGATGACACAGATTTCATTGCTGAGTGATATTGCTTTGTAAGTAAATACCACAAGTTCTTTATCCATTTTTCACTTTCTGCGATGTTGAACTTGTACTGTAAACGAGGTTCTTGTAAACAGAGGCGTCCCAAACTTTGGGGTGGCTGTGTCTTTTTGATTTTAATTTCCCTAAGCTATAGGACCATAAGTGGAAGTGCCCTAGGCTCTGTTGCTTTGTTTTTTAGATGTTTCAGGAAACACCATACACTTCTCCCGAGTGGTTGTTGGCAATTTACATCCCGCCCATCAGCATAACAAGGCTCCCAGTTCTCCATGGCCTGTCCTGCCTTTCTGGATTTTACACTTTTTTCAGATGGCCCTTTTGACCGGGGGGAAGTGAGACTTCATTGTAGTGCAGATTTCCTTTGCAAGCTTGCTTGGTTGGCCAAAAAGGGCGTATGCGTTTTTTCCTGAATATATTCAGGAAAAAACGCATACGCCCTTTTTGGCCAAGTGCATCATTGTGGACGTTCGGCCTCTTTTCCTATGCTTTCAATGCAATTCCAGTCTACCTCCTGAAATCGGTTTCCTGCAATTCTGCCCCGCTTTCAAGTCCTCTTGGCAGCCTTACTTCAGTATATTTTTGGACGATAGCAGTCATTTATAACTCTGCAGGTTTGTGAATTACAGTGCCCCTGAGCTCCTTTCTTCAACTCGCTTTCTTGTGAGCTGGCCGCAACACCGCAGGATGGCTTCAGGCCCTAATCTGGTTCCGGCACGGCACGCTGAGCCTTTGGTTAATTCCTCTTCCTGGTGGGAAATGAGAGTTAAATTTGCCCGTCCAGACACCTCCAGCTAGTCTCTCATTGGTTCTCGCTATTCCTGTTCATCTTCCGCAGAAATTGCAAACTGGGGCAAACAGGAGGTTAAAGGCACTGACTCTCCAAGTAGGGAGAGTGTTAGTAAAGCGTCTGGAATGTTGCACCCGAGTACCAGGGTACGAAAACTGAGACATATTTGAACACGTCTCCCGATCACATGGTTGATCATACTCTAGGTTCCACATGCATGTTTTAGCTGAAGGAAGAATACCTTAAACCTGGGTAGTTGAAACCCGTGGAATGGGTACCATGCAATATGACTTCAAAGGGTCTTCATTTGCTCACCGAACCTCTCTAATCCTATCACTGCTGCGTTTATGCCCCTGTACACATGCTTGATTCTCTTTTGGAGACATAGCAATCCATAGGTTTTAAGATACTTACAAGTCAGGTACATTCTTAGGCGTTTAATATGCGGTGTTGAGTCCATTTCGTTGAGCAAGGAGTAGCTCTTGTCTATTCCATATTTGGCTTAAGGAACTTTATCTGTGCTCATTTCAATCTCTGGTTTTATGCAGCACCCCAACTCACCTTTACCCTTAAGCAAGCATAAGTTGTTTTTCTAAATTTGAGACCCTGTTCTGTTCTGTAATTCAGTTCCTGTGTAGCCAAGTTTCCATTCTGTGTATTACTGATATCTTATGATGTTTCTTTTTCTGTGTGACTTATTTCAGTTAGAATCATCATACCTGAATCCACTCATTGTGCTGCTAAGGGCCTGATGACACAGATTTCATTGCTGAGTGATACTGCATTGTAAGTAAATACCACAACTTCTTTATCCATTTTTCACTTTCTGCGATGTTGAACTTGTACTGTAAATGAGGTTCTTGTAAACAGAGGCGTCCCAAACTTTGGGGTGGCTGTGTCTTTTTGATTTTAATTTCCCTAAGCTATAGGACCATAAGTGGAAGTGCCCTAGGCTCTGTTGCTTTGTTTTTTAGATGTTTCAGGAAACACCATACACTTCTCCCGAGTGGTTGTTGGCAATTTACATCCCGCCCATCAGCATAACAAGGCTCCCAGTTCTCCATGGCCTGTCCTGCCTTTCTGGATTTTACACTTTTTTCAGATGGCCCTTTTGACCGGGGCGGGGGAGAAGTGAGTCTTCATTGTAGTGCAGATTTCCTTTGCAAGCTTGCTTGGTTGGCCAAAAAGGGCGTATGCGTTTTTTCCTGAATATATTCAGGAAAAAACGCATACGCCCTTTTTGGCCAAGTGCATCATTGTGGACGTTCTGCCTCTTTTCCTATGCTTTCAATGCAATTCCAGTCTACCTCCTGAAATCGGTTTCCTGCAATTCTGCCCCGCTTTCAAGTCCTCTTGGCAGCCTTACTTCAGTATATTTTTGGACGATAGCTGTCATTTATAACTCTGCAGGTTTGTGAATTACAGTGCCCCTGAGCTCCTTTCTTCAACTCGCTTTCTTGTGACCTGGCCGCAACACCGCAGGATGGCTTCAGGCCCTAATCTGGTTCCGGCACGGCACACTGAGCCTTTGGTTATTTCCTCTTCCTGGTGGGAAATGAGAGTTAAATTTGCCCGTCCAGACACCTCCAGCTAGTCTCTCATTGGTTCTCGCTATTCCTGTTCATCTTCCGCAGAAATTGCAAACTGGGCCAAACAGGAGGTTAAAGGCGCTGACTCTCCAAGTCGGGAGAGTGTTAGTAAAGCGTCTGGAATGTTGCACCCGAGTACCAGGGTACGAAAACTGAGACATATTTGAACACGTCTCCCGATCACATGGTTGATCATACTTGGGTTCCACATGCATGTTTTAGCTGAAGGAAGAATACCTTAAACCTGGGTAGTTGAGACCCGTGGAATGGGTACCATGCAATATGACTTCAAAGGGTCTTCATTTGCTCACCGAACCTCTCCAATCCTATCACTGCTGCGTTTATGCCCCTGTACACACGCTTGATTCTCTTTTGGAGACATAGCAATCCATAGGTTTTACGATACTTACTAGTCAGGTACATTCTTAGGCGTTTAATATGCGGTGTTGAGTCCATTTCGTTGAGCAAGGAGTAGCTCTTGTTTATTCCATATTTGACTTAAGGAACTTTATCTGTGCTCATTTCAATCTGTGGTTTTATGCAGCACCCCAACTCACCTTTACCCTTAAGCAAGCATAAGTTGGTTTTCTAAATTTGAGACCCTGTTCTGTTTTGGAATGCAGTTCCTGTGTAGCCAAGTTTACATTCCGTGTATTAGTGATATCTTATGATGTTTCTTTTTCTGTGTGACTTATTTCAGTTAGAATCATCGTACCTGAATCCACTCATTATGCTGCTACGGGCCTGATGACATAGATTTCATTGCTGAGTGATACTGCGTTGTAAGTAAATACCACAACTTCTTTATCCATTTTTCACTTTCTGCGATGTTGAACTTGTCCTGTAAACGAGGTTCTTGTAAACAGAGCCGTTCCAAACTTTGGGGTGGCTGTGTCTTTTTTATTTTAAATTCCCTAAGCTATAGGACCATAAGTGGAAGTGCCCTAGGTTCTGTTGCTTTGTTTTTTAGATGTTTCAGGAAACACCATACACTTCTCCCGAGTGGTTGTTGGCAATTTACATCCCGCCCATCAGCATAACAAGGCTCCCAGTTCTCCATGGCCTGTCCTGCCTTTCTGGATTTTACACTTTTTTCAGATGGCCCTTTTGACCGGGGGGAAGTGAGACTTCATTGTAGTGCAGATTTCCTTTGCAAGCTTGCTTGGTTGGCCAAAAAGGGCGTATGCGTTTTTTCCTGAATATATTCAGGAAAAAACGCATACGCCCTTTTTGGCCAAGTGCATCATTGTGGACGTTCGGCCTCTTTTCCTATGCTTTCAATGCAATTCCAGTCTACCTCCTGAAATCGGTTTCCTGCAATTCTGCCCCGCTTTCAAGTCCTCTTGGCAGCCTTACTTCAGTATATTTTTGGACGATAGCTGTCATTTATAACTCTGCAGGTTTGTGAATTACAGTGCCCCTGAGCTCCTTTCTTCAACTCGCTTTCTTGTGAGCTGGCCGCAACACCGCAGGATGGCTTCAGGCCCTAATCTGGTTCCGGCACGGCACGCTGAGCCTTTGGTTAATTCCTCTTCCTGGTGGGAAATGAGAGTTAAATTTGCCCGTCCAGACACCTCCAGCTAGTCTCTCATTGGTTCTCGCTATTCCTGTTCATCTTCCGCAGAAATTGCAAACTTGGGCAAACAGGAGGTTAAAGGCACTGACTCTCCAAGTAGGGAGAGTGTTAGTAAAGCGTCTGGAATGTTGCACCCGAGTACCAGGGTACGAAAACTGAGACATATTTGAACACGTCTCCCAATCACATGGTTGATCATACTCTAGGTTCCACATGCATGTTTTAGCTGAAGGAAGAATACCTTAAACCTGGGTAGTTGAAACCCGTGGAATGGGTACCATGCAATATGACTTCAAAGGGTCTTCATTTGCTCACCGAACCTCTCCAATCCTATCACTGCTGCGTTTATGCCCCTGTACAAATGCTTGATTCTCTTTCGGAGACATAGCAATCCATAGGTTTTAAGATACTTACAAGTCAGGTACATTCTTAGGCGTTTAATATGCGGTGTTGAGTCCATTTCGTTGAGCAAGGAGTAGCTCTTGTCTATTCCATATTTGGCTTAAGGAACTTTATCTGTGCTCATTTCAATCTCTGGTTTTATGCAGCACCACAACTCACCTTTACCCTTAAGCAAGCATAAGTTGTTTTTCTAAATTTGAGACCCTGTTCTGTTCTGTAATTCAGTTCCTGTGTAGCCAAGTTTACATTCTGTGTATTACTGATATCTTATGATGTTTCTTTTTCTGTGTGACTTATTTCAGTTAGAATCATCATACCTGAATCCACTCATTGTGCTGCTAAGGGCCTGATGACACAGATTTCATTGCTGAGTGATATTGCTTTGTAAGTAAATACCACAACTTCTTTATCCATTTTTCATTTTCTGCGATGTTGAACTTGTACTGTAAACGAGGTTCTTGTAAACAGAGCCGTTCGAAAATTTGGGGTGGCTGTGTCTTTTTGATTTTAAATTCCGTAAGCTATAGGACCATAAGTGGCAGTGCCATAGGTTCTGTTGCTTTGTTTTTTAGATGTTTCAGGAAACACCATACACTTCTCCCGAGTGGTTGTTGGCAATTTACATCCCGCCCATCAGCATAACAAGGCTCCCAGTTCTCCATGGCCTGTCCTGCCTTTCTGGATTTTACACTTTTTTCAGATGGCCCTTTTGACCGGGGGGAAGTGAGACTTCATTGTAGTGCAGATTTCCTTTGCAAGCTTGCTTGGTTGGCCAAAAAGGGCGTATGCGTTTTTTCCTGAATATATTCAGGAAAAAACGCATACGCCCTTTTTGGCCAAGTGCATCATTGTGGACGTTCTGCCTCTTTTCCTATGCTTTCAATGCAATTCCAGTCTACCTCCTGAAATCGGTTTCCTGCAATTCCGCCCCGCTTTCAAGTCCTCTTGGCAGCCTTACTTCAGTATATTTTTGGACGATAGCTGTCATTTATAACTCTGCAGTTTTGTGAATTACAGTGCCCCTGAGCTCCTTTCTTCAACTCGCTTTCTTGTGAGCTGGCCGCAACACCGCAAGATGGCTTCAGGCCCTAATCTGGTTCTGGCACGGCACGCTGAGCCTTTGGTTAATTCCTCTTCCTGGTGGGAAATGAGAGTTAAATTTGCCCGTCCAGACACCTCCAGCTAGTCTCTCATTGGTTCTCGCTATTCCTGTTCATCTTCCGCAGAAATTGCAAACTGGGGCAAACAGGAGGTTAAAGGCACTGACTCTCCAAGTAGGGAGAGTGTTAGTAAAGCGTCTGGAATGTTGCACCTGAGTACCAGGGTACGAAAACTGAGACATATTTGAACACGTCTCCCGATCACATGGTTGATCATACTCTAGGTTCCACATGCATGTTTTAGCTGAAGGAAGAATACCTTAAACCTGGGTAGTTGAAACCCGTGGAATGGGTACCATGCAATATGACTTCAAAGGGTCTTCATTTGCTCACTGAACCTCTCCAATCCTATCACTGCTGCGTTTATGCCCCTGTACAAATGCTTGATTCTCTTTCGGAGACATAGCAATCCATAGGTTTTAAGATACTTACAAGTCAGGTACATTCTTAGGCGTTTAATATGCGGTGTTGAGTCCATTTCATTGAGCAAGGAGTAGCTCTTGTCTATTCCATATTTGGCTTAAGGAACTTTATCTGTGCTCATTTCAATCTCTGGTTTTATGCAGCACCCCAACTCACCTTTACCCTTAAGCAAGCATAAGTTGGTTTTCTAAATTTGAGACCCTGTTCTGTTTTGGAATGCAGTTCCTCTGTAGCCAAGTTTACATTCCGTGTATTAGTGATATCTTATGATGTTTCTTTTTCAGTGTGACTTATTTCAGTTAGAATCATCGTACCTGAATCCACTCATTATGCTGCTACGGGCCTGATGACATAGATTTCATTGCTGAGTGATACTGCGTTGTAAGTAAATACCACAGTTCTTTATACATTTTTCACTTTCTGCGATGTTGAACTTGTACTGTAAACGAGGTTCTTGTAAACAGAGGCGTCCCAAACTTTGGGGTGGCTGTGTCTTTTTGATTTTAATTTCCCTAAGCTATAGGACCATAAGTGGAAGTGCCCTAGGCTCTGTTGCTTTGTTTTTTAGATGTTTCAGGAAACACCATACACTTCTCCCGAGTGTTTGTTGGCAATTTACATCCTACCGTTCAGCATAACAAGGTTCCCAGTTCTCCATGGCCTGTCCTGCCTTTCTGGATTTTACACTTTTTTCAGATGGCCCTTTTGACCGGGGGTAAGTGAGACTTCATTGTAGTGCAGATTTCCTTTGCAAGCTTGCTTGGTTGGCCAAAAAGGGCGTATGCGTTTTTTCCTGAATATATTCCTGAATATATTCAGGAAATATATTCAGGAAAAAACGCATACGCCCTTTTTGGCCAAGTGCATCATTGTGGACGTTCTGCCTCTTTTCCTATGCTTTCAATGCAATTCCAGTCTACCTCCTGAAATCGGTTTCCTGCAATTCTGCCCCGCTTTCAAGTCCTCTTGGCAGCCTTACTTCAGTCTATTTTTGGACGATAGCTGTCATTTATAACTCTGCAGGTTTGTGAATTACAGTGCCCCTGAGCTCCTTTCTTCAACTCGCTTTCTTGTGACCTGGCCGCAACACCGCAGGATGGCTTCAGGCCCTAATCTGGTTCCGGCCCGGCATGCTGAGCCTTTGGTTAATTCCTCTTCCTGGTGGGAAATGAGAGTTAAATTTGCCCGTCCAGACACCTCCAGCTAGTCTCTCATTGGTTCTCGCTATTCCTGTTCATCTTCCGCAGAAATTGCAAACTGGGCCAAACAGGAGGTTAAAGACACTGACTCTCCAAGTCGGGAGAGTGTTAGTAAAGCGTCTGGAATGTTGCACCCGAGTACCAGGGGAGGAAAACTGAGACATATTTGAACACGTCTCCCGTTCACATGGTTGATCATACTCTGGGTTCCACATGCATGTTTTAGCTGAAGGAAGAATACCTTAAACCTGGAGAGTTGAGACCCGTGTAATGGGTACCATGCAATATGACTTCAAAGGGTCTTCATTTGCTCACCGAACCTCTCCAATCCTATCACTGCTGCGTTTATGCCCCTGTACACACGGTTGATTCTCTTTTGGAGACATAGCAATCCATAGGTTTTAAGATACTTACTAGTCAGGTACATTCTTAGGCGTTTAATATGGGGTTTTGAGTCCATTTCGTTGAGCAAGGAGTAGCTCTTGTCTATTCCATATTTGGCTTAAGGAACTTTATCTGTGCTCATTTCAATCTCTGGTTTTATGCAGCACCCCAACTCACCTTTCCCCTTAAGCAAGCATAAGTTGGTTTTCTAAATTTGAGACCCTGTTCTGTTTTGGAATGCAGTTCCTGTGTAGCCAAGTTTACATTCCGTGTATTACTGATATCTTATGATGTTTCTTTTTCTGTGTGACTTATTTCAGTTAGAATCATCATACCTGAATCCACTGATTGTGCTGCTAAGGGCCTGATGACACAGATTTCATTGCTGAGTGATATTGCTTTGTAAGTAAATACCACAACTTCTTTATCCATTTTTCACTTTCTGCGATGTTGAACTTCTACTGTAAACGAGGTTCTTGTAAACAGAGCCGTTCCAAACTTTGGGGTGGCTGTGTCTTTTTCATTTTAATTTCCCTAAGCTATAGGACCATAAGTGGAAGTGCCCTAGGCTCTGTTGCTTTGTTTTTTAGATGTTTCAGGAAACACCATACACTTCTCCCGAGTGGTTGTTGGCAATTTACATCCCGCCCATCAGCATAACAAGGCTCCCAGTTCTCCATGGCCTGTCCTGCCTTTCTGGATTTTACACTTTTTTCAGATGGCCCGTTTGACCGGGGGAAGTGAGACTTCATTGTAGTGCAGATTTCCTTTGCAAGCTTGCTTGGTTGGCCAAAAAGGGCGTATGCGTTTTTTCCTGAATATATTCAGGAAAAAACGCATACGCCCTTTTTGGCCAAGTGCATCATTGTGGACGTTCTGCCTCTTTTCCTATGCTTTCAATGCAATTCCAGTCTACCTCCTGAAATCGGTTTCCTGCAATTCTGCCCCGCTTTCAAGTCCTCTTGGCAGCCTTACTTCAGTCTATTTTTGGACGATAGCTGTCATTTATAACTCTGCAGGTTTGTGAATTACAGTGCCCCTGAGCTCCTTTCTTCAACTCGCTTTCTTGTGAGCTGGCCGCAACACCGCAGGATGGCTTCAGGCCCTAATCTGGTTCCGGCACGGCACGCTGAGCCTTTGGTTATTTCCTCTTCCTGGTGGGAAATGAGAGTTAAATTTGCCCGTCCAGACACCTCCAGCTAGCCTCTCATTGGTTCTCGCTATTCCTGTTCATCTTCCGCAGAAATTGCAAACTGGGCCAAACAGGAGGTTAAAGGGACTGACTCTCCAAGTGGGGAGAGTGTTAGTAAAGCGTCTGGAATGTTGCAGCCAAGTACCAGGGGAGGAAAACTGAGACATATTTGAACACGTCTCCCGATCACATGGTTGATCATACTCTGGGTTCCACATGCATGTTTTAGCTGAAGGAAGAATACCTTAAACCTGGAGAGTTAAGACCCGTGTAATGGGTACCATGCAATATGACTTCAAAGGGTCTTCATTTGCTCACCGAACCTCTCCAATCCTATCACTGCTGCGTTTATGCCCCTGTACACATGCTTGATTCTCTTTTGGAGACATAGCAATCCATAGGTTTTAAGATACTTACTAGTCAGGTACATTCTTAGGCGTTTAATATGGGGTTTTGAGTCCATTTCGTTGAGCAAGGAGTAGCTCTTGTCTATTCCATATTTGGCTTAAGGAACTTTATCTGTGCTCATTTCAATCTCTGGTTTTATGCAGCACCCCAACTCACCTTTCCCCTTAAGCAAGCATAAGTTGGTTTTCTAAATTTGAGACCCTGTTCTGTTCTGTAATTCAGTTCCTGTGTAGCCAAGTTTACATTCCGTGTATTACTGATATCTTATGATGTTTCTTTTTCTGTGTGACTTATTTCAGTTAGAATCATCATACCTGAATCCACTCATTGTGCTGCTAAGGGCCTGATGACACAGATTTCATTGCTGAGTGATATTTCTTTGTAAGTAAATACCACAACTTCTTTATCCATTTTTCACTTTCTGCGATGTTGAACTTGTACTGTAAACGAGGTTCTTGTAAACAGAGCCGTTCCAAACTTTGGGGTGGCTGTGTCTTTTTGATTTTAATTTCCCTAAGCTATAGGACCATAAGTGGAAGTGCCCTAGGCTCTGTTGCTTTGTTTTTTAGATGTTTCAGGAAACACCATACACTTCTCCCGAGTGGTTGTTGGCAATTTACATCCCGCCCATCAGCATAACAAGGCTCCCAGTTCTCCATGGCCTGTCCTGCCTTTCTGGATTTTACACTTTATTCTGATGGCCCTTTTGACCGGGGGGAAGTGAGACTTCATTGTAGTGCAGATTTCCTTTGCAAGCTTGCTTGGTTGGCCAAAAAGGGCGTATGCGTTTTTTCCTGAATATATTCAGGAAAAAACGCATACGCCCTTTTTGGCCAAGTGCATCATTGTGGACATTCTGCCTGTTTTCCTATGCTTTCAATGCAATTCCAGTCTAACTCCTGAAATCGGTTTCCTGCAATTCTGCCCCGCTTTCAAGTCCTCTTGGCAGCCTTACTTCAGTCTATTTTTGGACGATAGCTGTCATTTATAACACTGCAGGTTTGTGAATTACAGTGCCCCTGAGCTCCTTTCTTCAACTTGCTTTCTTGTGAGCTGGCCGCAACACCGCAGGATGGCTTCAGGCCCTAATCTGGTTCCGGCACGGCACGCTGAGCCTTTGGTTAATTCCTCTTCCTGGTGGGAAATGAGAGTTAAATTTGCCCGTCCAGACACCTCCAGCTAGTCTCTCATTGGTTCTCGCTATTCCTGTTCATCTTCCGCAGAAATTACAAACTGGGCCAAACAGGAGGTTAAAGGCGCTGACTTTCCAAGTGGGGAGAGTGTTATTAAAGCGTCTGGAATGTTGCACCCGAGTACCAGGGGAGGAAAACTGAGACATATTTGAACACGTCTCCCATTCACATGGTTGATCATACTCTGGGTTCCACATGCATGTTTTAGCTGAAGGAAGAATACCTTAAACCTGGAGAGTTAAGACCCGTGTAATGGGTACCATGCAATATGACTTCAAAGGGTCTTCATTTGCTCACCGAACCTCTCCAATCCTATCACTGCTGCGTTTATGCCCCTGTACACACGCTTGATTCTCTTTTGGAGACATAGCAATCCATAGGTTTTAAGATACTTACTAGTCAGGTACATTCTTAGGCGTTTAATATGGGGTTTTGAGTCCATTTCGTTGAGCAAGGAGTAGCTCTTGTCTATTCCATATTTGGCTTAAGGGACTTTATCTGTGCTCATTTCAATCTCTGGTTTTATGCAGCACCCCAACTCACCTTTCCCCTTAAGCAAGCATAAGTTGGTTTTCTAAATTTGAGACCCTGTTCTGTTTTGGAATGCAGTTCCTGTGTAGCCAACTTTACATTCCGTGTATTACTGATATCTTATGATGTTTCTTTTTCTGTGTGACTTATTTCAGTTAGAATCATCATACCTGAATCCACTCATTGTGCTGCTAAGGGCCTGATGACACAGATTTCATTGCTGAGTGATATTGCTTTGTAAGTAAATACCACAACTTCTTTATCCATTTTTCACTTTCTGCGATGTTGAACTTGTACTGTAAACGAGGTTCTTGTAAACAGAGCCGTTCCAAACTTTGGGGTGGCTGTGTCTTTTTGATTTTAATTTCCCTAAGCTATAGGACCATAAGTGGAAGTGCCCTAGGCTCTGTTGCTTTGTTTTTTAGATGTTTCAGGAAACACCATACACTTCTCCCGAGTGGTTGTTGGCAATTTACATCCCGCCCATCAGCATAACAAGGCTCCCAGTTCTCCATGGCCTGTCCTGCCTTCTGGATTTTACACTTTATTCTGATGGCCCTTTTGACCGGGGGGAAGTGAGACTTCATTGTAGTGCAGATTTCCTTTGCAAGCTTGCTTGGTTGGCCAAAAAGGGCGTATGCGTTTTTTCCTGAATATATTCAGAAAAAAACGCATACGCCCTTTTTGGCCAAGTGCATCATTGTGGACGTTCTGCCTCTTTTCCTATGCTTTCAATGCAATTCCAGTCTACCTCCTGAAATCGGTTTCCTGCAATTCTGCCCCGCTTTCAAGTCCTCTTGGCAGCCTTACTTCAGTCTATTTTTGGACGATAGCTGTCATTTATAACACTGCAGGTTTGTGAATTACAGTGCCCCTGAGCTCCTTTCTTCAACTTGCTTTCTTGTGAGCTGGCCGCAACACCGCAGGATGGCTTCAGTCCCTAATCTGGTTCCGGCACGGCACGCTGAGCCTTTGGTTAATTCCTCTTCCTGGTGGGAAATGAGAGTTAAATTTGCCCGTCCAGACACCTCCAGCTAGTCTCTCATTGGTTCTCGCTATTCCTGTTCATCTTCCGCAGAAATTACAAACTGGGCCAAACAGGAGGTTAAAGGCGCTGACTTTCCAAGTGGGGAGAGTGTTATTAAAGCGTCTGGAATGTTGCACCCGAGTACCAGGGGAGGAAAACTGAGACATATTTGAACACGTCTCCCATTCACATGGTTGATCATACTCTGGGTTCCACATGCATGTTTTAGCTGAAGGAAGAATACCTTAAACCTGGAGAGTTAAGACCCGTGTAATGGGTACCATGCAATATGACTTCAAAGGGTCTTCATTTGCTCACCGAACCTCTCCAATCCTATCACTGCTGCGTTTATGCCCCTGTACACATGCTTGATTCTCTTTTGGAGACATAGCAATCCATAGGTTTTAAGATACTTACTAGTCAGGTACATTCTTAGGTGTTTAATATGGGGTTCTGAGTCCATTTCGTTGAGCAAGGAGTAGCTCTTGTCTATTCCATATTTGGCTTAAGGAACTTTATCTGTGCTCATTTCAATCTCTGGTTTTATGCAGCACCCCAACTCACCTTTCCCCTTAAGCAAGCATAAGTTGGTTTTCTAAATTTGAGACCCTGTTCTGTTTTGGAATGCAGTTCCTGTGTAGCCAACTTTACATTCCGTGTATTACTGATATCTTATGATGTTTCTTTTTCTGTGTGACTTATTTCAGTTAGAATCATCGTACCTGAATCCACTCATTATGCTGCTACGGGCCTGATGACATAGATTTCATTGCTGAGTGATACTGCATTGAACGTAAGTACCACAAGTTCTTTATCCATTTTTCACTTTCTGTGATATTGAACTTGTACGGTAAACGAGGTTCTTGTAAACGGAGGCGTCCCAAACTTTGGGGTGGCTGTGTCTTTTTGATTTTAATTTCCCTAAGCTATAGGACCATAAGTGGAAGTGCCCTAGGCTCTGATGCTTTGTTTTTTAGATGTTTCAGGAAACACCATACACTTCTCCTGAGTGTCTGTTGGCAATTTACATCCCGCCCATCAGCATAACAAGGCTCCCAGTTCTCCATGGCCTGTCCTGCCTTTCTGGAGTTTACACTTTTTTCAGATGGCCCTTTTGACCGGGGAGACGTGAGACTTCATTGTAGTGCAGATTTCCTTTGCAAGTTTGCTTGGTTGGCCAAAAAGGGCGTATGCGTTTTTTCCTGTATATGTTCAGGAAAAAACGCATATGAACTTTTTGGCCAAGTGCATCATTGTGGACGTTCTGCCTCTTTTCCTATGCTTTCAATGCAATTCCAGTCTACCTTCTGAAATCGGTTTCCTGAAATTCTGCCCCGCTTTCAAGTCCTCTTGGCAGCCTTACTTCAGTCTATTTTTGGACGATAGCTGTCATTTATAACTGCAGGTTTGTGAATTACAGTGCCCCTGAGCTCCTTTCTTCAACTCGCTTTCTTGTGACCTGGCCGCAACACCGCAGGATGGCTTCAGGCCCTAATCTGGTTCCGGCCCGGCACGCTGAGCCTTTGGTTAATTCCTCTTCCTGGTGGGAAATGAGAGTTAAATTTGCCCATCCAGACACCTCCAGCTAGCCTCTCATTGGTTCTCGCTATTCCTGTTCATCTTCCACAGAAATTGCAAACTGGGCCAAACAGGAGGTTAAAGGGACTGACTCTCCAAGTGGGGAGAGTGTTAGTAAAGCGTCTGGAATGTTGCACCCGAGTACCAGGGGAGGAAAACTGAGACATATTTGAACACGTCTCCCGTTCACATGGTTGATCATACTTGGGTTCCACATGCATGTTTTAGCTGAAGGAAGAATACCTTAAACCTGGGTATTTGAAACCCGTGGAATGGGTACCATGCAATATGACTTCAAAGGGTCTTCATTTGCACACCGAACCTCTCCAATCCTATCACTTCTGCGTTTATGCCCCTGTACACATGCTTGATTCTGTTTCGGAGACATAGCAATCCATAGGTTTTAAGATACTTACTAGTCAGGTGCATTCTTAGGCGTTTAATATGGGGTTTTGTGTCCATTTCGTTGAGCAAGGAGTAGCTCTTGTCTATTCCATATTTGGCTTAAGGAACTTTATCTGTGCTCATTTCAATCTCTGGTTTTATGCAGCACCCCAACTCACCTTTCACCTTAAGCAAGCATAAGTTGGTTTTCTAAATTTGAGACCCTGTTCTGTTTTGGAATGCAGTTCCTGTGTAGCCAAGTTTACATTCCGTGTATTAGTGATATCTTATGATGTTTCTTTTTCTGTGTGACTTATTTCAGTTAGAATCATCGTACCTGAATCCACTCATTATGCTGCTACGGGCCTGATGACATAGATTTCATTGCTGAGTGATACTGCATTGTACGTAAGTACCACAAGTTCTTTATCCATTTTTCACTTTCTGTGATATTGAACTTGTACGGTAAACGAGGTTCTTGTAAACGGAGGCGTCCCAAACTTTGGGGTGGCTGTGTCTTTTTGATTTTAAATTCCCTAAGCTATAGGACCATAAGTGGAAGTGCCCTAGGCTCTGTTGCTTTGTTTTTTAGATGTTTCAGGAAACACCATACACTTCTCCCGAGTGTTTGTTGGCAATTTACATCCTACCGTTCAGCATAACAAGGTTCCCAGTTCTCCATGGCCTGTCCTGCCTTTCTGGATTTTACACTTTTTTCAGATGGCCCTTTTGACCGGGGAGAAGTGAGACTTCATTGTAGTGCAGATTTCGTTTGCAAGCTTGCTTGGTTGGCCAAAAAGGGCGTATGCGTTTTTTCCTGAATATATTCAGGAAAAAACGCATACGCCCTTATTGGCCAAGTGCATCATTGTGGACGATCTGCCTCTTTTCCTATGCTTTCAATGCAATTCCAGTCTACCTCCTGAAATCGGTTTCCTGCAATTCTGCCCCGCTTTCAAGTCCTCTTGGCAACCTTACTTCAGTCTATTTTTGGACGATAGCTGTCATTTATAACTCTGCAGGTTTGTGAATTACAGTGCCCCTGAGCTCCTTTCTTCAACTCGCTTTCTTGTGACCTGGCCGCAACACCGCAGGATGGCTTCAGGCCCTAATCTGGTTCCGGCACGGCACGCTGAGCCTTTGGTTATTTCCTCTTCCTGGTGGGAAATGAGAGTTAAATTTGCCCGTCCAGACACCTCCAGCTAGTCTCTCATTGGTTCTCGCTATTCCTGTTCATCTTCCGCAGAAATTGCAAACTGGGCCAAACAGGAGGTTAAAGGCGCTGACTCTCCAAGTGGGGAGAGTGTTAGTAAAGCGTCTGGAATGTTGCACCCGAGTACCAGGGGAGGAAAACTGAGACATATTTGAACACGTCTCCCGTTCACATGGTTGATCATACTTGGGTTCCACATGCATGTTTTAGCTGAAGGAAGAATACCTTAAACCTGGGTATTTGAAACCCGTGGAATGGGTACCATGCAATATGACTTCAAAGGGTCTTCATTTGCTCACCGAACCTCTCCAATCCTATCACTGCTGCGTTTATGCCCCTGTACACATGCTTGATTCTCTTTCGGAGACATAGCAATCCATAGGTTTTAAGATACTTACTAGTCAGGTACATTCTTAGGCGTTTAATATGCGGTGTTGAGTCCATTTCGTTGAGCAAGGAGTAGCTCTTGTCTATTCCATATTTGGCTTAAGGAACTTTATCTGTGCTCATTTCAATCTCTGGTTTTATGCAGCACCCCAACTCACCTTTCCCCTTAAGCAAGCATAAGTTGGTTTTCTAAATTTGAGACCCTGTTCTGTTCTGTAATTCAGTTCCTGTGTAGCCAAGTTTACATTCCGTGTATTACTGATATCTTATGATGTTTCTTTTTCTGTGTGACTTATTTCAGTTAGAATCATCATACCTGAATCCACTCATTGTGCTGCTAAGGGCCTGATGACACAGATTTCATTGCTGAGTGATATTGCTTTGTAAGTAAATACCACAACTTTTTTATCCATTTTTCACTTTCTGCGATGTTGAACTTGTACTGTAAACGAGGTTCTTGTAAACAGAGCCGTTCGAAACTTTGGGGTGGCTGTGTCTTTTTGATTTTAAATTCCCTAAGCTATAGGACCATAAGTGGAAGTGCCCTAGGCTCTGTTGCTTTGTTTTTTAGATGTTTCAGGAAACACCATACACTTCTCCCGAGTGGTTGTTGGCAATTTACATCCCACCATTCAGCATAACAAGGCTCCCAGTTCTCCATGGCCTGTCCTGCCTTTCTGGATTTTACACTTTTTTCAGATGGCCCTTTTGACCGGGGGGAAGTGAGACTTCATTGTAGTGCAGATTTCCTTTGCAAGCTTGCTTGGTTGGCCAAAAAGGGCGTATGAATATATTCAGGAAAAAACGCATACGCCCTTATTGGCCAAGTGCATCATTGTGGACGTTCTGCCTCTTTTCCTATGCTTTCAATGCAATTCCAGTCTACCTCCTGAAATCGGTTTCCTGCAATTCTGCCCCGCTTTCAAGTCCTCTTGGCAGCCTTACTTCAGTCTATTTTTGGACGATAGCTGTCATTTATAACTCTGCAGGTTTGTGAATTACAGTGCCACTGAGCTGCTTTCTTCAACTCGCTTTCTTTTGAGCTGGCCGCAACACCGCAGGATGACTTCAAGTCCTAATCTGGTTCTGGCACGGCACACTGAGCCTTTGGTTATTTCCTCTTCCTGGTGGGAAATGAGAGTTAAATTTGCCCGTCCAGACACCTCCAGCTAGCCTCTCATTGGTTCTCGCTATTCCTGTTCATCTTCCGCAGAAATTGCAAACTGGGCCAAACAGGAGGTTAAAGGCGCTGACTTTCCAAGTGGGGAGAGTGTTAGTAAAGCGTCTGGAATGTTGCACCCGAGTACCAGGGGAAGAAAACTGAGACATATTTGAACACGTCTCCCGTTCACATGGTTGATCATACTTGGGTTCCACATGCATGTTTTAGCTGAAGGAAGAATACCTAAAACCTGGGTAGTTGAAACCCGTGGAATGGGTACCATGCAATATGACTTCAAAGGGTCTTCATTTGCTCACCGAACCTCTCCAATCCTATCACTGCTGCGTTTATGCCCCTGTACACACGCTTGATTCTCTTTTGGAGACATAGCAATCCATAGGTTTTAAGATACTTAGTAGTCAGGTACATTCTTAGGCGTTTAATATGGGGTTTTGAGTCCATTTCGTTGAGCAAGGAGTAGCTCTTGTCTATTCCATATTTGGCTTAAGGAACTTTATCTGTGCTCATTTCAATCTCTGGTTTTATGCAGCACCCCAACTCACCTTTACCCTTAAGCAAGCATAAGTTGGTTTTCTAAATTTGAGACCCTGTTCTGTTTTGGAATGCAGTTCCTGTGTAGCCAAGTTTACATTCCGTGTATTACTGATATCTTATGATGTTTCTTTTTCTGTGTGACTTATTTCAGTTAGAATCATCGTACCTGAATCCACTCATTATGCTGCTACGGGCCTGATGACATAGATTTCATTGCTGAGTGATACTGCATTGTACGTAAGTACCACAACTTCTTTATCCATTTTTCACTTTCTGCGATGTTGAACTTGTACTGTAAACGAGGTTCTTGTAAACAGAGCCGTTCCAAACTTTGGGGTGGCTGTGTCTTTTTGATTTTAATTTCCCTAAGCTATAGGACCATAAGTGGAAGTGCCCTAGGCTCTGTTGCTTTGTTTTTTAGATGTTTCAGGAAACACCATACACTTCTCCCGAGTGGTTGTTGGCAATTTACATCCCGCCCATCAGCATAACAAGGCTCCCAGTTCTCCATGGCCTGTCCTGCGTTTCTGGATTTTACACTTTTTTCAGATGGCCCTTTTGACCGGGGGAAAGTGAGACTTCATTGTAGTGCTGATTTCCTTTGCAAGCTTGCTTGGTTGGCCAAAAAGGGCGTATGCGTTTTTTCCTGAATATATTCAGGAAAAAACGCATACGCCCTTTTTGGCCAAGTGCATCATTGTGTACGTTCTGCCTCTTTTCCTATGCTTTCAATGCAATTCCAGTCTACCTCCTGAAATCGGTTTCCTGCAATTCTGCCCCGCTTTCAAGTCCTCTTGGCAGCCTTACTTCAGTCTATTTTTGGACAATAGCTGTCATTTATAACTCTGCGGGTTTGTGAATTACAGTGCCCCTGAGCTCCTTTCTTCAACTCGCTTTCTTGTGAGCTGGCCGCAACACCGCAGGATGGCTTCAGGCCCTAATCTGGTTCCGGCACGGCACACTGAGCCTTTGGTTATTTCCTCTTCCTGGTGGGAAATGAGAGTTAAATTTGCCCGTCCAGACACCTCCAGCTAGCCTCTCATTGGTTCTCGCTATTCCTGTTCATCTTCCACAGAAATTGCAAACTGGGCCAAACAGGAGGTTAAAGGGACTGACTCTCCAAGTGGGGAGAGTGTTAGTAAAGCGTCTGGAATGTTGCACCCGAGTACCAGAGTACGAAAACTGAGACATATTTGAACACGTCTCCCGTTCATATGGTTGATCATACTTGGGTTCCACATGCATGTTTTAGCTGAAGGAAGAATACCTTAAACCTGGAGAGTTGAGACCCGTGGAATGGGTACCATGCAATATGACTTCAAAGGGTCTTCATTTGCTCACCGAACCTCTCCAATCCTATCACTGCTGCGTTTATGCCCCTGTACACATGCTTGATTCTGTTTCGGAGACATAGCAATCCATAGGTTTTAAGATACTTACTAGTCAGGTGCATTCTTAGGCGTTTAATATGGGGTTTTGTGTCCATTTCGTTGAGCAAGGAGTAGCTCTTGTCTATTCCATATTTGGCTTAAGGAACTTTATCTGTGCTCATTTCAATCTCTGGTTTTATGCAGCACCCCAACTCACCTTTCACCTTAAGCAAGCATAAGTTGGTTTTCTAAATTTGAGACCCTGTTCTGTTTTGGAATGCAGTTCCTGTGTAGCCAAGTTTACATTCCGTGTATTAGTGATATCTTATGATGTTTCTTTTTCTGTGTGACTTATTTCAGTTAGAATCATCGTACCTGAATCCACTCATTATGCTGCTACGGGCCTGATGACATAGATTTCATTGCTGAGTGAAACTGCATTGTACGTAAGTACCACAAGTTCTTTATCCATTTTTCACTTTCTGTGATATTGAACTTGTACGGTAAACGAGGTTCTTGTAAACGGAGGCGTCCCAAACTTTGGGGTGGCTGTGTCTTTTTGATTTTAATTTCCCTAATCTATAGGACCATAAGCGGAAGTGCCCTAGGCTCTGTTGCTTTGTTTTTTAGATGTTTCAGGAAACAACATACACTTCTCCTGAGTGTCTGTTGGCAATTTACATCCCGCCCATCAGCATAACAAGGCTCCCAGTTCTCCATGGCCTGTCCTGCCTTTCTGGATTTTGCACTTTTTTCAGATGGCCCTTTTGACCGGGGAGAAGTGAGACTTCATTGTAGTGCAGATTTCCATTGCAAGCTTGCTTGGTTGGCCAAAAAGGGCGTATGCGTTTTTTCCTGAATATATTCAGGAAAAAACGCATACGGCCTTTTTGGCCAAGTGCATCATTGTGGACGTTCTGCCTCTTTTCCTATGCTTTCAATGCAATTCCAGTCTACCTCCTGAAATCGGTTTCCTGCAATTCTGCCCCGCTTTCAAGTCCTCTTGGCAGCCTTACTTCAGTCTATTTTTGGACGATAACTGTCATTTATAACTCTGCAGTTTTGTGAATTGCAGTGCCCCTGAGCTCCTTTCTTCAACTCGCTTTCTTGTGACCTGGCCACAACACCGCAGGATGGCTTCAGGCCCTAATCTGGTTCCGGCCCGGCACGCTGAGCCTTTGGGTATTTCCTCTTCCTGGTGGGAAATGAGAGTTAAATTTGCCCGTCCAGACACCTCCAGCTAGTCTCTCATTGGTTCTCGCTATTCCTGTTCATCTTCCGCAGAAATTGCAAACTGGGCCAAACAGGAGGTTAAAGGCGCTGACTCTCCAAGTGGGGAGAGTGTTAGTAAAGCGTCTGGAATGTTGCACCCGAGTACCAGGGGAGGAAAACTGAGACATATTTGAACACGTCTCCCGTTCACATGGTTGATCATACTTGGGTTCCACATGCATGTTTTAGCTGAAGGAAGAATACCTTAAACCTGGGTATTTGAAACCCGTGGAATGGGTACCATGCAATATGACTTCAAAGGGTCTTCATTTGCTCACCGAACCTCTCCAATCCTATCACTGCTGCGTTTATGCCCCTGTACACATGCTTGATTCTCTTTCGGAGACATAGCAATCCATAGGTTTTAAGATACTTACTAGTCAGGTACATTCTTAGGCGTTTAATATGCGGTGTTGAGTCCATTTCGTTGAGCAAGGAGTAGCTCTTGTCTATTCCATATTTGGCTTAAGGAACTTTATCTGTGCTCATTTCAATCTCTGGTTTTATGCAGCACCCCAACTCACCTTTCCCCTTAAGCAAGCATAAGTTGGTTTTCTAAATTTGAGACCCTGTTCTGTTCTGTAATTCAGTTCCTGTGTAGCCAAGTTTACATTCCGTGTATTACTGATATCTTATGATGTTTCTTTTTCTGTGTGACTTATTTCAGTTAGAATCATCATACCTGAATCCACTCATTGTGCTGCTAAGGGCCTGATGACACAGATTTCATTGCTGAGTGATATTGCTTTGTAAGTAAATACCACAACTTTTTTATCCATTTTTCACTTTCTGTGATGTTGAACTTGTACTGTAAACGAGGTTCTTGTAAACAGAGCCGTTCGAAACTTTGGGGTGGCTGTGTCTTTTTGATTTTAAATTCCCTAAGCTATAGGACCATAAGTGGAAGTGCCCTAGGCTCTGTTGCTTTGTTTTTTAGATGTTTCAGGAAACACCATACACTTCTCCCGAGTGTTTGTTGGCAATTTACATCCCACCGTTCAGCATAACAAGGTTCCCAGTTCTCCATGGCCTGTCCTGCCTTTCTGGATTTTACACTTTTTTCAGATGGCCCTTTTGACCTGGGAGAAGTGAGACTTCATTGTAGTGCAGATTTCGTTTGCAAGCTTGCTTGGTTGGCCAAAAAGGGCGTATGCGTTTTTTCCTGAATATATTCAGGAAAAAACGCATACGCCCTTATTGGCCAAGTGCATCATTGTGGACGATCTGCCTCTTTTCCTATGCTTTCAATGCAATTCCAGTCTACCTCCTGAAATCGGTTTCCTGCAATTCTGCCCCGCTTTCAAGTCCTCTTGGCAACCTTACTTCAGTCTATTTTTGGACGATAGCTGTCATTTATAACTCTGCAGGTTTGTGAATTACAGTGCCCCTGAGCTCCTTTCTTCAACTCGCTTTCTTGTGACCTGGCCGAAACACCGCAGGATGGCTTCAGGCCCTAATCTGGTTCCGGCACGGCACGCTGAGCCTTTGGTTATTTCCTCTTCCTGGTGGGAAATGAGAGTTAAATTTGCCCGTCCAGACACCTCCAGCTAGTCTCTCATTGGTTCTCGCTATTCCTGTTCATCTTCCACAGAAATTGCAAACTGGGCCAAACAGGAGGTTAAAGGCGCTGACTTTCCAAGTGGGGAGAGTGTTAGTAAAGCGTCTGGAATGTTGCACCCGAGTACCAGGGGAGGAAAACTGAGACATATTTGAACACGTCTCCCGTTCACATGGTTGATCATACTTGGGTTCCACATGCATGTTTTAGCTGAAGGAAGAATACCTTAAACCTGGGTATTTGAAACCCGTGGAATGGGTACCATGCAATATGACTTCAAAGGGTCTTCATTTGCTCACCGAACCTCTCCAATCCTATCACTGCTGCGTTTATGCCCCTGTACACATGCTTGATTCTCTTTCGGAGACATAGCAATCCATAGGTTTTAAGATACTTACTAGTCAGGTACATTCTTAGGCGTTTAATATGCGGTGTTGAGTCCATATCGTTGAGCAAGGAGTAGCTCTTGTCTATTCCATATTTGGCTTAAGGAACTTTATCTGTGCTCATTTCAATCTCTGGTTTTATGCAGCACCCCAACTCACCTTTCCCCTTAAGCAAGCATAAGTTGGTTTTCTAAATTTGAGACCCTGTTCTGTTCTGTAATTCAGTTCCTGTGTAGCCAAGTTTACATTCCGTGTATTACTGATATCTTATGATGTTTCTTTTTCTGTGTGACTTATTTCAGTTAGAATCATCATACCTGAATCCACTCATTGTGCTGCTAAGGGCCTGATGACACAGATTTCATTGCTGAGTGATATTGCTTTGTAAGTAAATACCACAACTTTTTTATCCATTTTTCACTTTCTGCGATGTTGAACTTGTACTGTAAACGAGGTTCTTGTAAACAGAGCCGTTCGAAACTTTGGGGTGGCTGTGTCTTTTTGATTTTAAATTCCCTAAGCTATAGGACCATAAGTGGAAGTGCCCTAGGCTCTGTTGCTTTGTTTTTTAGATGTTTCAGGAAACACCATACACTTCTCCCGAGTGTTTGTTGGCAATTTACATCCCACCATTCAGCATAACAAGGCTCCCAGTTCTCCATGGCCTGTCCTGCCTTTCTGGATTTTACACTTTTTTCAGATGGCCCTTTTGACCGGGGGGAAGTGAGACTTCATTGTAGTGCAGATTTCCTTTGCAAGCTTGCTTGGTTGGCCAAAAAGGGCGTATGAATATATTCAGGAAAAAACGCATACGCCCTTATTGGCCAAGTGCATCATTGTGGACGTTCTGCCTCTTTTCCTATGCTTTCAATGCAATTCCAGTCTACCTCCTGAAATCGGTTTCCTGCAATTCTGCCCCGCTTTCAAGTCCTCTTGGCAGCCTTACTTCAGTCTATTTTTGGACGATAGCTGTCATTTATAACTCTGCAGGTTTGTGAATTACAGTGCCCCTGAGCTCCTTTCTTCAACTCGCTTTCTTGTGACCTGGCCGAAACACCGCAGGATGGCTTCAGGCCCTAATCTGGTTCCGGCACGGCACGCTGAGCCTTTGGTTATTTCCTCTTCCTGGTGGGAAATGAGAGTTAAATTTGCCCGTCCAGACACCTCCAGCTAGTCTCTCATTGGTTCTCGCTATTCCTGTTCATCTTCCACAGAAATTGCAAACTGGGCCAAACAGGAGGTTAAAGGCGCTGACTTTCCAAGTGGGGAGAGTGTTAGTAAAGCGTCTGGAATGTTGCACCCGAGTACCAGGGGAGGAAAACTGAGACATATTTGAACACGTCTCCCGTTCACATGGTTGATCATACTTGGGTTCCACATGCATGTTTTAGCTGAAGGAAGAATACCTTAAACCTGGGTATTTGAAACCCGTGGAATGGGTACCATGCAATATGACTTCAAAGGGTCTTCATTTGCTCACCGAACCTCTCCAATCCTATCACTGCTGCGTTTATGCCCCTGTACACATGCTTGATTCTCTTTCGGAGACATAGCAATCCATAGGTTTTAAGATACTTACTAGTCAGGTACATTCTTAGGCGTTTAATATGCGGTGTTGAGTCCATATCGTTGAGCAAGGAGTAGCTCTTGTCTATTCCATATTTGGCTTAAGGAACTTTATCTGTGCTCATTTCAATCTCTGGTTTTATGCAGCACCCCAACTCACCTTTCCCCTTAAGCAAGCATAAGTTGGTTTTCTAAATTTGAGACCCTGTTCTGTTCTGTAATTCAGTTCCTGTGTAGCCAAGTTTACATTCCGTGTATTACTGATATCTTATGATGTTTCTTTTTCTGTGTGACTTATTTCAGTTAGAATCATCATACCTGAATCCACTCATTGTGCTGCTAAGGGCCTGATGACACAGATTTCATTGCTGAGTGATATTGCTTTGTAAGTAAATACCACAACTTTTTTATCCATTTTTCACTTTCTGCGATGTTGAACTTGTACTGTAAACGAGGTTCTTGTAAACAGAGCCGTTCGAAACTTTGGGGTGGCTGTGTCTTTTTGATTTTAAATTCCCTAAGCTATAGGACCATAAGTGGAAGTGCCCTAGGCTCTGTTGCTTTGTTTTTTAGATGTTTCAGGAAACACCATACACTTCTCCCGAGTGTTTGTTGGCAATTTACATCCCACCATTCAGCATAACAAGGCTCCCAGTTCTCCATGGCCTGTCCTGCCTTTCTGGATTTTACACTTTTTTCAGATGGCCCTTTTGACCGGGGGGAAGTGAGACTTCATTGTAGTGCAGATTTCCTTTGCAAGCTTGCTTGGTTGGCCAAAAAGGGCGTATGAATATATTCAGGAAAAAACGCATACGCCCTTATTGGCCAAGTGCATCATTGTGGACGTTCTGCCTCTTTTCCTATGCTTTCAATGCAATTCCAGTCTACCTCCTGAAATCGGTTTCCTGCAATTCTGCCCCGCTTTCAAGTCCTCTTGGCAGCCTTACTTCAGTCTATTTTTGCACGATAGCTGTCATTTATAACTCTGCAGGTTTGTGAATTACAGTGCCCCTGAGCTCCTTTCTTCAACTCGCTTTCTTTTGAGCTGGCCGCAACACCGCAGGATGGCTTCAGGCCCTAATCTGGTTCCGGTACGGCACGCTGAGCCTTTGGTTATTTCCTCTTCCTGGTGGGAAATGAGAGTTAAATTTGACCGTCCAGACACCTCCAGCTAGCCTCTCATTGGTTCTCGCTATTCCTGTTCATCTTCCGCAGAAATTGCAAACTGGGCCAAACAGGAGGTTAAAGGCGCTGACTTTCCAAGTGGGGAGAGTGTTAGTAAAGCGTCTGGAATGTTGCACCCGAGTACCAGGGGAAGAAAACTGAGACATATTTGAACACGTCTCCCGTTCACATGGTTGATCATACTTGGGTTCCACATGCATGTTTTAGCTGAAGGAAGAATACCTAAAACCTGGGTAGTTGAAACCCGTGGAATGGGTACCATGCAATATGACTTCAAAGGGTCTTCATTTGCTCACCGAACCTCTCCAATCCTATCACTGCTGCGTTTATGCCCCTGTACACACGCTTGATTCTCTTTTGGAGACATAGCAATCCATAGGTTTTAAGATACTTAGTAGTCAGGTACATTCTTAGGCGTTTAATATGGGGTTTTGAGTCCATTTCGTTGAGCAAGGAGTAGCTCTTGTCTATTCCATATTTGGCTTAAGGAACTTTATCTGTGCTCATTTCAATCTCTGGTTTTATGCAGCACCCCAACTCACCTTTACCCTTAAGCAAGCATAAGTTGGTTTTCTAAATTTGAGACCCTGTTCTGTTTTGGAATGCAGTTCCTGTGTAGCCAAGTTTACATTCCGTGTATTACTGATATCTTATGATGTTTCTTTTTCTGTGTGACTTATTTCAGTTAGAATCATCGTACCTGAATCCACTCATTATGCTGCTACGGGCCTGATGACATAGATTTCATTGCTGAGTGATACTGCATTGTACGTAAGTACCACAACTTCTTTATCCATTTTTCACTTTCTGCGATGTTGAACTTGTACTGTAAACGAGGTTCTTGTAAACAGAGCCGTTCCAAACTTTGGGGTGGCTGTGTCTTTTTGATTTTAATTTCCCTAAGCTATAGGACCATAAGTGGAAGTGCCCTAGGCTCTGTTGCTTTGTTTTTTCGATGTTTCAGGAAACACCATACACTTCTCCCGAGTGGTTGTTGGCAATTTACATCCCGCCCATCAGCATAACAAGGCTCCCAGTTCTCCATGGCCTGTCCTGCCTTTCTGGATTTTACACTTTTTTCAGATGGCCCTTTTGACCGGGGGGAAGTGAGACTTCATTGTAGTGCTGATTTCCTTTGCAAGCTTGCTTGGTTGGCCAAAAAGGGCGTATGCGTTTTTTCCTGAATATATTCAGGAAAAAACGCATACGCCCTTTTTGGCCAAGTGCATCATTGTGTACGTTCTGCCTCTTTTCCTATGCTTTCAATGCAATTCCAGTCTACCTCCTGAAATCGGTTTCCTGCAATTCTGCCCCGCTTTCAAGTCCTCTTGGCAGCCTTACTTCAGTCTATTTTTGGACGATAGCTGTCATTTATAACTCTGCGGGTTTGTGAATTACAGTGCCCCTGAGCTCCTTTCTTCAACTCGCTTTCTTGTGAGCTGGCCGCAACACCGCAGGATGGCTTCAGGCCCTAATCTGGTTCCGGCACGGCACACTGAGCCTTTGGTTATTTCCTCTTCCTGGTGGGAAATGAGAGTTAAATTTGCCCGTCCAGACACCTCCAGCTAGCCTCTCATTGGTTCTCGCTATTCCTGTTCATCTTCCACAGAAATTGCAAACTGGGCCAAACAGGAGGTTAAAGGGACTGACTCTCCAAGTGGGGAGAGTGTTAGTAAAGCGTCTGGAATGTTGCACCCGAGTACCAGGGGAGGAAAACTGAGACATATTTGAACACGTCTCCCATTCACATGGTTGATCATACTTGGGTTCCACATGCATGTTTTAGCTGAAGGAAGAATACCTAAAACCTGGGTAGTTGAAACCCGTGGAATGGGTACCATGCAATATGACTTCAAAGGGTCTTCATTTGCTCACCGAACCTCTCCAATCCTATCACTGCTGCGTTTATGCCCCTGTACACATGCTTGATTCTCTTTCGGAGACATAGCCATCCATAGGTTTTAAGATACTTACTAGTCAGGTACATTCTTAGGCGTTTAATATGCGGTGTTGAGTCCATTTCGTTGAGCAAGGAGTAGCTCTTGTCTATTCCATATTTGGCTTAAGGAACTTTATCTGTGCTCATTTCAATCTCTGGTTTTATGCAGCACCCCAACTCACCTTTCCCCTTAAGCAAGCATAAGTTGGTTTTCTAAATTTGAGACTCTGTTCTGTAATTCAGTTCCTGTGTAGCCAAGTTTACATTCCATGTATTACTGATATCTTATGATGTTTCTTTTTCTGTGTGACTTATTTCAGTTAGAATCATCATACCTGAATCCACTCATTGTGCTGCTAAGGGCCTGATGACACAGATTTCATTGCTGAGTGATATTGCTTTGTAAGTAAATACCACAACTTCTTTATCCATTTTTCACTTTCTGCGATGTTGAACTTGTACTGTAAACGAGGTTCTTGTAAACAGAGCCGTTCCAAACTTTGGGGTGGCTGTGTCTTTTTGATTTTAAATTCCTTAAGCTATAGGACCATAAGTGGAAGTGCCCTAGGCTCTGTTGCTTTGTTTTTTAGATGTTTCAGGAAACACCATACACTTCTCCCAAGTGGTTCTTGGCAATTTACATCCCGCCTATCAGCATAACAAGGCTCCCAGTTCTCCATGGCCTGTCCTGCCTTTCTGGATTTTACACTTTTTTCAGATGGCCCTTTTGACCGGGGGGAAGTGAGACTTCATTGTAGTGCAGATTTCCTTTGCAAGCTTGCTTGGTTGGCCAAAAAGGGCGTATGCGTTTTTTCCTGAATATATTCAGGAAAAAACGCATACGCCCTTTTTGGCCAAGTGCATCATTGTGGACGTTCTGCCTCTTTTCCTATGCATTCAATGCAATTCCAGTCTACCTCCTGAAATCGGTTTCCTGCAATTCTGCCCCGCTTTCAAGTCCTCTTGGCAGCCTTACTTCAGTCTATTTTTGGACGATAGCTGTCATTTATAACTCTGCAGGTTTGTGAATTACAGTGCCCCTGAGCTCCTTTCTTCAACTCGCTTTCTTGTGACCTGGCCGCAACACCGCAGGATGGCTTCAGGCCCTAATCTGGTTCCGGCACGGCACGCTGAGCCTTTGGTTAATTCCTCTTCCTGGTGGGAAATGAGAGTTAAATTTGCCCGTCCAGACACCTCCAGCTAGCCTCTCATTGGTTCTCGCTATTCCTGTTCATCTTCCGCAGAAATTGCAAACTGGGGCAAACAGGAGGTTAAAGGCGCTGACTCTCCAAGTCGGGAGAGTGTTAGTAAAGCGTCTGGAATGTTGCACCCGAGTACCAGGGGAGGAAAACTGAGACATATTTGAACACGTCTCCCGTTCACATGGTTGATCATACTCTGGGTTCCACATGCATGTTTTAGCTGAAGGAAGAATACCTAAAACCTGGGTAGTTGAAACCCGTGGAATGGGTACCATGCAATATGACTTCAAAGGGTCTTCATTTGCTCACCGAACCTCTCCAATCCTATCACTGCTGCGTTTATGCCCCTGTACACATGCTTGATTCTCTTTTGGAGACATAGCAATCCATAGGTTTTAAGATACTTACTAGTCAGGTACATTCTTAGGCGTTTAATATGCGGTGTTGAGTCCATTTCGTTGAGCAAGGAGTAGCTCTTGTCTATTCCATATTTGGCTTAAGGAACTTTATCTGTGCTCATTTCAATCTCTGGTTTTATGCAGCACCCCAACTCACCTTTCCCCTTAAGCAAGCATAAGTTGGTTTTCGAAATTTGAGACCCTGTTCTGTTCTGTAATTCAGTTCCTGTGTAGCCAAGTTTACATTCCGTGTATTACTGATATCTTATGATGTTTCTTTTTCTGTGTGACTTATTTCAGTTAGAATCATCATACATGAATCCACTCATTGTGCTGCTAAGGGCCTGATGACACAGATTTCATTGCTGAGTGATATTGCTTTGTAAGTAAATACCACAACTTCTTTATCCATTTTTCACTTTCTGCGATGTTGAACTTGTACTGTAAACGTGGTTCTTGTAAACAGAGGCGTCCCAAACTTTGGGGTGGCTGTGTCTTTTTGATTTTAATTTCCCTAAGCTATAGGACCATAAGTGGAAGTGCCCTAGGCTCTGTTGCTTTGTTTTTTAGATGTTTCAGGAAACACCATACACTTCTCCCGAGTGTTTGTTGGCAATTTACATCCCACCATTCAGCATAACAAGGCTCCCAGTTCTCCATGGCCTGTCCTGCCTTTCTGGATTTTACACTTTTTTCAGATGGCCCTTTTGACCGGGGGGAAGTGAGACTTCATTGTAGTGCAGATTTCCTTTGCAAGCTTGCTTGGTTGGCCAAAAAGGGCGTATGAATATATTCAGGAAAAAACGCATACGCCCTTATTGGCCAAGTGCATCATTGTGGACGTTCTGCCTCTTTTCCTATGCTTTCAATGCAATTCCAGTCTACCTCCTGAAATCGGTTTCCTGCAATTCTGCCCCGCTTTGAAGTCCTCTTGGCAGCCTTACTTCAGTCTATTTTTGGACGATAGCTGTCATTTATAACTCTGCAGGTTTGTGAATTACAGTGCCCCTGAGCTCCTTTCTTCAACTCGCTTTCTTGTGACCTGGCCGAAACACCGCAGGATGGCTTCAGGCCCTAATCTGGTTCCGGCACGGCACGCTGAGCCTTTGGTTATTTCCTCTTCCTGGTGGGAAATGAGAGTTAAATTTGCCCGTCCAGACACCTCCAGCTAGTCTCTCATTGGTTCTCGCTATTCCTGTTCATCTTCCACAGAAATTGCAAACTGGGCCAAACAGGAGGTTAAAGGCGCTGACTTTCCAAGTGGGGAGAGTGTTAGTAAAGCGTCTGGAATGTTGCACCCGAGTACCAGGGGAGGAAAACTGAGACATATTTGAACACGTCTCCCGTTCACATGGTTGATCATACTTGGGTTCCACATGCATGTGTTAGCTGAAGGAAGAATACCTTAAACCTGGGTATTTGAAACCCGTGGAATGGGTACCATGCAATATGACTTCAAAGGGTCTTCATTTGCTCACCGAACCTCTCCAATCCTATCACTGCTGCGTTTATGCCCCTGTACACATGCTTGATTCTCTTTTGGAGACATAGCAATCCATAGGTTTTAAGATACTTACTAGTCAGGTACATTCTTAGGCGTTTAATATGCGGTGTTGAGTCCATATCGTTGAGCAAGGAGTAGCTCTTGTCTATTCCATATTTGGCTTAAGGAACTTTATCTGTGCTCATTTCAATCTCTGGTTTTATGCAGCACCCCAACTCACCTTTCCCCTTAAGCAAGCATAAGTTGGTTTTCTAAATTTGAGACCCTGTTCTGTTCTGTAATTCAGTTCCTGTGTAGCCAAGTTTACATTCCGTGTATTACTGATATCTTATGATGTTTCTTTTTCTGTGTGACTTATTTCAGTTAGAATCATCATACCTGAATCCACTCATTGTGCTGCTAAGGGCCTGATGACACAGATTTCATTGCTGAGTGATATTGCTTTGTAAGTAAATACCACAACTTTTTTATCCATTTTTCACTTTCTGCGATGTTGAACTTGTACTGTAAACGAGGTTCTTGTAAACAGAGCCGTTCGAAACTTTGGGGTGGCTGTGTCTTTTTGATTTTAAATTCCCTAAGCTATAGGACCATAAGTGGAAGTGCCCTAGGCTCTGTTGCTTTGTTTTTTAGATGTTTCAGGAAACACCATACACTTCTCCCGAGTGTTTGTTGGCAATTTACATCCCACCATTCAGCATAACAAGGCTCCCAGTTCTCCATGGCCTGTCCTGCCTTTCTGGATTTTACACTTTTTTCAGATGGCCCTTTTGACCGGGGGGAAGTGAGACTTCATTGTAGTGCAGATTTCCTTTGCAAGCTTGCTTGGTTGGCCAAAAAGGGCGTATGAATATATTCAGGAAAAAACGCATACGCCCTTATTGGCCAAGTGCATCATTGTGGACGTTCTGCCTCTTTTCCTATGCTTTCAATGCAATTCCAGTCTACCTCCTGAAATCGGTTTCCTGCAATTCTGCCCCGCTTTCAAGTCCTCTTGGCAGCCTTACTTCAGTCTATTTTTGCACGATAGCTGTCATTTATAACTCTGCAGGTTTGTGAATTACAGTGCCCCTGAGCTCCTTTCTTCAACTCGCTTTCTTTTGAGCTGGCCGCAACACCGCAGGATGGCTTCAGGCCCTAATCTGGTTCCGGTACGGCACGCTGAGCCTTTGGTTATTTCCTCTTCCTGGTGGGAAATGAGAGTTAAATTTGACCGTCCAGACACCTCCAGCTAGCCTCTCATTGGTTCTCGCTATTCCTGTTCATCTTCCGCAGAAATTGCAAACTGGGCCAAACAGGAGGTTAAAGGTGCTGACTTTCCAAGTGGGGAGAGTGTTAGTAAAGCGTCTGGAATGTTGCACCCGAGTACCAGGGGAAGAAAACTGAGACATATTTGAACACGTCTCCCGTTCACATGGTTGATCATACTTGGGTTCCACATGCATGTTTTAGCTGAAGGAAGAATACCTAAAACCTGGGTAGTTGAAACCCGTGGAATGGGTACCATGCAATATGACTTCAAAGGGTCTTCATTTGCTCACCGAACCTCTCCAATCCTATCACTGCTGCGTTTATGCCCCTGTACACACGCTTGATTCTCTTTTGGAGACATAGCAATCCATAGGTTTTAAGATACTTAGTAGTCAGGTACATTCTTAGGCGTTTAATATGGGGTTTTTAGTCCATTTCGTTGAGCAAGGAGTAGCTCTTGTCTATTCCATATTTGGCTTAAGGAACTTTATCTGTGCTCATTTCAATCTCTGGTTTTATGCAGCACCCCAACTCACCTTTACCCTTAAGCAAGCATAAGTTGGTTTTCTAAATTTGAGACCCTGTTCTGTTTTGGAATGCAGTTCCTGTGTAGCCAAGTTTACATTCCGTGTATTACTGATATCTTATGATGTTTCTTTTTCTGTGTGACTTATTTCAGTTAGAATCATCGTACCTGAATCCACTCATTATGCTGCTACGGGCCTGATGACATAGATTTCATTGCTGAGTGATACTGCATTGTACGTAAGTACCACAACTTCTTTATCCATTTTTCACTTTCTGCGATGTTGAACTTGTACTGTAAACGAGGTTCTTGTAAACAGAGCCGTTCCAAACTTTGGGGTGGCTGTGTCTTTTTGATTTTAATTTCCCTAAGCTATAGGACCATAAGTGGAAGTGCCCTAGGCTCTGTTGCTTTGTTTTTTCGATGTTTCAGGAAACACCATACACTTCTCCCGAGTGGTTGTTGGCAATTTACATCCCGCCCATCAGCATAACAAGGCTCCCAGTTCTCCATGGCCTGTCCTGCCTTTCTGGATTTTACACTTTTTTCAGATGGCCCTTTTGACCGGGGGGAAGTGAGACTTCATTGTAGTGCTGATTTCCTTTGCAAGCTTGCTTGGTTGGCCAAAAAGGGCGTATGCGTTTTTTCCTGAATATATTCAGGAAAAAACGCATACGCCCTTTTTGGCCAAGTGCATCATTGTGTACGTTCTGCCTCTTTTCCTATGCTTTCAATGCAATTCCAGTCTACCTCCTGAAATCGGTTTCCTGCAATTCTGCCCCGCTTTCAAGTCCTCTTGGCAGCCTTACTTCAGTCTATTTTTGGACGATAGCTGTCATTTATAACTCTGCGGGTTTGTGAATTACAGTGCCCCTGAGCTCCTTTCTTCAACTCGCTTTCTTGTGAGCTGGCCGCAACACCGCAGGATGGCTTCAGGCCCTAATCTGGTTCCGGCACGGCACACTGAGCCTTTGGTTATTTCCTCTTCCTGGTGGGAAATGAGAGTTAAATTTGCCCGTCCAGACACCTCCAGCTAGCCTCTCATTGGTTCTCGCTATTCCTGTTCATCTTCCACAGAAATTGCAAACTGGGCCAAACAGGAGGTTAAAGGGACTGACTCTCCAAGTGGGGAGAGTGTTAGTAAAGCGTCTGGAATGTTGCACCCGAGTACCAGGGGAGGAAAACTGAGACATATTTGAACACGTCTCCCGTTCACATGGTTGATCATACTTGGGTTCCACATGCATGTTTTAGCTGAAGGAAGAATACCTAAAACCTGGGTAGTTGAAACCCGTGGAATGGGTACCATGCAATATGACTTCAAAGGGTCTTCATTTGCTCACCGAACCTCTCCAATCCTATCACTGCTGCGTTTATGCCCCTGTACACATGCTTGATTCTCTTTCGGAGACATAGCCATCCATAGGTTTTAAGATACTTACTAGTCAGGTACATTCTTAGGCGTTTAATATGCGGTGTTGAGTCCATTTCGTTGAGCAAGGAGTAGCTCTTGTCTATTCCATATTTGGCTTAAGGAACTTTATCTGTGCTCATTTCAATCTCTGGTTTTATGCAGCACCCCAACTCACCTTTCCCCTTAAGCAAGCATAAGTTGGTTTTCTAAATTTGAGACTCTGTTCTGTAATTCAGTTCCTGTGTAGCCAAGTTTACATTCCATGTATTACTGATATCTTATGATGTTTCTTTTTCTGTGTGACTTATTTCAGTTAGAATCATCATACCTGAATCCACTCATTGTGCTGCTAAGGGCCTGATGACACAGATTTCATTGCTGAGTGATATTGCTTTGTAAGTAAATACCACAACTTCTTTATCCATTTTTCACTTTCTGCGATGTTGAACTTGTACTGTAAACGAGGTTCTTGTAAACAGAGCCGTTCCAAACTTTGGGGTGGCTGTGTCTTTTTGATTTTAAATTCCTTAAGCTATAGGACCATAAGTGGAAGTGCCCTAGGCTCTGTTGCTTTGTTTTTTAGATGTTTCAGGAAACACCATACACTTCTCCCAAGTGGTTCTTGGCAATTTACATCCCGCCTATCAGCATAACAAGGCTCCCAGTTCTCCATGGCCTGTCCTGCCTTTCTGGATTTTACACTTTTTTCAGATGGCCCTTTTGACCGGGGGGAAGTGAGACTTCATTGTAGTGCAGATTTCCTTTGCAAGCTTGCTTGGTTGGCCAAAAAGGGCGTATGCGTTTTTTCCTGAATATATTCAGGAAAAAACGCATACGCCCTTTTTGGCCAAGTGCATCATTGTGGACGTTCTGCCTCTTTTCCTATGCATTCAATGCAATTCCAGTCTACCTCCTGAAATCGGTTTCCTGCAATTCTGCCCCGCTTTCAAGTCCTCTTGGCAGCCTTACTTCAGTCTATTTTTGGACGATAGCTGTCATTTATAACTCTGCAGGTTTGTGAATTACAGTGCCCCTGAGCTCCTTTCTTCAACTCGCTTTCTTGTGACCTGGCCGCAACACCGCAGGATGGCTTCAGGCCCTAATCTGGTTCCGGCACGGCACGCTGAGCCTTTGGTTAATTCCTCTTCCTGGTGGGAAATGAGAGTTAAATTTGCCCGTCCAGACACCTCCAGCTAGCCTCTCATTGGTTCTCGCTATTCCTGTTCATCTTCCGCAGAAATTGCAAACTGGGGCAAACAGGAGGTTAAAGGCGCTGACTCTCCAAGTCGGGAGAGTGTTAGTAAAGCGTCTGGAATGTTGCACCCGAGTACCAGGGGAGGAAAACTGAGACATATTTGAACACGTCTCCCGTTCACATGGTTGATCATACTCTGGGTTCCACATGCATGTTTTAGCTGAAGGAAGAATACCTAAAACCTGGGTAGTTGAAACCCGTGGAATGGGTACCATGCAATATGACTTCAAAGGGTCTTCATTTGCTCACCGAACCTCTCCAATCCTATCACTGCTGCGTTTATGCCCCTGTACACATGCTTGATTCTCTTTTGGAGACATAGCAATCCATAGGTTTTAAGATACTTACTAGTCAGGTACATTCTTAGGCGTTTAATATGCGGTGTTGAGTCCATTTCGTTGAGCAAGGAGTAGCTCTTGTCTATTCCATATTTGGCTTAAGGAACTTTATCTGTGCTCATTTCAATCTCTGGTTTTATGCAGCACCCCAACTCACCTTTCCCCTTAAGCAAGCATAAGTTGGTTTTCGAAATTTGAGACCCTGTTCTGTTCTGTAATTCAGTTCCTGTGTAGCCAAGTTTACATTCCGTGTATTACTGATATCTTATGATGTTTCTTTTTCTGTGTGACTTATTTCAGTTAGAATCATCATACATGAATCCACTCATTGTGCTGCTAAGGGCCTGATGACACAGATTTCATTGCTGAGTGATATTGCTTTGTAAGTAAATACCACAACTTCTTTATCCATTTTTCACTTTCTGCGATGTTGAACTTGTACTGTAAACGTGGTTCTTGTAAACAGAGGCGTCCCAAACTTTGGGGTGGCTGTGTCTTTTTGATTTTAATTTCCCTAAGCTATAGGACCATAAGTGGAAGTGCCCTAGGCTCTGTTGCTTTGTTTTTTAGATGTTTCAGGAAACACCATACACTTCTCCCGAGTGGTTGTTGGCAATTTACATACCGCCCATCAGCATAACAAGGCTCCCAGTTCTCCATGGCCTGTCCTGCCTTTCTGGATTTTACACTTTTTTCAGATGGCCCTTTTGACCGGGGGGGGGGGGGGGGGGGAGAAGTGAGACTTCATTGTAGTGCAGATTTCCTTTGCAAGCTTGCTTGGTTGGCCAAAAAGGGCGTATGCATTTTTTCCTGAATATATTCAGGAAAAAACGCATACGCCCTTTTTGGCCAAGTGCATCATTGTGGACGTTCTGCCTCTTTTCCTATGCTTTCAATGCAATTCCAGTCTACCTCCTGAAATCGGTTTCCTGCAATTCTGCCCCGCTTTCAAGAACTCTTGGCAGCCTTACTTCAGTCTATTTTTGGACGATAGCTGTCATTTATAACTCTGCAGGTTTGTGAATTACAGTGCCCCTGAGCTCCTTTCTTCAACTCGCTTTCTTGTGAGCTGGCCGCAACACCGCAGGATGGCTTCAGGCCCTAACCTGGTTCCGGCACGGCACGCTGAGCCTTTGGTTAATTCCTCTTCCTGGTGGGAAATGAGAGTTAAATTTGCCCGTCCAGACACCTCCAGCTAGTCTCTCATTGGTTCTCGCTATTCCTGTTCATCTTCCGCAGAAATTGCAAACTGGGCCAAACAGGAGGTTAAAGACACTGACTCTCCAAGTGGGGAGAGTGTTAGTAAAGCGTCTAGAATGTTGCACCCGAGTACCAGGGTACGAAAACTGAGACATATTTGAACACGTCTCCCGATCACATGGTTGATCATACTCTGGGTTCCACATGCATGTTTTAGCTGAAGGAAGAATACCTAAAACCTGGGTAGTTGAAACCCGTGGAATGGGTACCATGCAATATGACTTCAAAGGGTCTTCATTTGCTCACCGAACCTCTCCAATCCTATCACTGCTGCGTTTATGCCCCTGTACACATGCTTGATTCTCTTTCGGAGACATAGCAATCCATAGGTTTTAAGATACTTACTAGTCAGGTACATTCTTAGGCGTTTAATATGCGGTGTTGAGTCCATTTTGTTGAGCAAGGAGTAGCTCTTGTCTATTCCATATTTGGCTTAAGGAACTTTATCTGTGCTCATTTCAATCTCTGGTTTTATGCAGCACCCCAACTCACCTTTCCCCTTAAGCAAGCATAAGTTGGTTTTCTAAATTTGAGACCCTGTCCTGTTCTGTAATTCAGTTCCTGTGTAGCCAAGTTTACATTCCGTGTATTACTGATATCGTATGATGTTTCTTTTTCAGTGTGACTTATTTCAGTTAGAATCATCATACCTGAATCCACTCATTGTGCTGCTAAGGGCCTGATGACACAGATTTCATTGCTGAGTGATATTGCTTTGTAAGTAAATACCACAAGTTCTTTATCCATTTTTCACTTTCTGCGATGTTGAACTTGTACTGTAAACGAGGTTCTTGTAAACAGAGCCATTCCAAACTTTGGGGTGGCTGTGTCTTTTTGATTTTAATTTCCCTAAGCTATAGGACCATAAGTGGAAGTGCCCTAGGTTCTGTTGCTTTGTTTTTTAGATGTTTCAGGAAACACCATACACTTCTCCCGAGTGGTTGTTGGCAATTTACATCCCGCCCATCAGCATAACAAGGCTCCCAGTTCTCCATGGCGTGTCCTGCCTTTCTGGATTTTACACTTTTTTCAGAGGGCCCTTTTGACTGTGGGGAAGTGAGACTTCATTGTAGTGCAGATTTCCTTTGCAAGCTTGCTTGGTTGGCCAAAAAGGGCGTATGCGTTTTTTCCTGAATATATTCAGGAAAAAACGCATACGCCCTTTTTGGCCAAGTGCATTATTGTGGACGTTCTGCCTCTTTTCCTATGCTTTCAATGCAATTCCAGTCTACCTCCTGAAATCGGTTTCCTGCAATTCTGCCCCGCTTTCAAGTCCTCTTGGCAGCCTTACTTCAGTCTATTTTTGGACGATAGCTGTCATTTATAACTCTGCAGGTTTGTGAATTACAGTGCCCCTGAGCTCCTTTCTTCAACTCGCTTTCTTGTGAGCTGGCCGCAACACCGCAGGATGGCTTCAGGCCCTAATCTGGTTCCGGCACGGCACACTGAGCCTTTGGTTATTTCCTCTTCCTGGTGGGAAATGAGAGTTAAATTTGCCCGTCCAGACACCTCCAGCTAGCCTCTCATTGGTTCTCGCTATTCCTGTTCATCTTCCACAGAAATTGCAAACTGGGCCAAACAGGAGGTTAAAGGGACTGACTCTCCAAGTGGGGAGAGTGTTAGTAAAGCGTCTGGAATGTTGCACCCGAGTACCAGGGGAGGAAAACTGAGACATATTTGAACACGTCTCCCGTTCACATGGTTGATCATACTTGGGTTCCACATGCATGTTTTAGCTGAAGGAAGAATACCTTAAACCTGGAGAGTTAAGACCCGTGTAATGGGTACCATGCAATATGACTTCAAAGGGTCTTCATTTGCTCACCGAACCTCTCCAATCCTATCACTGCTGCGTTTATGCCCCTGTACACATGCTTGATTCTCTTTCGGAGACATAGCAATCCATAGGTTTTAAGATACTTACTAGTCAGGTACATTCTTAGGCGTTTAATATGCGGTGTTGAGTCCATTTCGTTGAGCAAGGAGTAGCTCTTGTCTATTCCATATTTGGCTTAAGGAACTTTATCTGTGCTCATTTCAATCTCTGGTTTTATGCAGCACCCCAACTCACCTTTCCCCTTAAGCAAGCATAAGTTGGTTTTCGAAATTTGAGACCCTGTTCTGTTCTGTAATTCAGTTCCTGTGTAGCCAAGTTTACATTCCGTGTATTACTGATATCTTATGATGTTTCTTTTTCTGTGTGACTTATTTCAGTTAGAATCATCATACCTGAATCCACTCATTGTGCTGCTAAGGGCCTGATGACACAGATTTCATTGCTGAGTGATATTGCTTTGTAAGTAAATACCACAACTTCTTTATCCATTTTTCACTTTCTGCAATGTTGAACTTGTACTGTAAACGAGGTTCTTGTAAACAGAGCCGTTCCAAACTTTGGGGTGTCTGTGTCTTTTTGATTTTAAATTCCCTAAGCTATAGGACCATAAGTGGAAGTGCCCTAGGCTCTGTTGCTTTGTTTTTTAGATGTTTCAGGAAACACCATACACTTCTCCCAAGTGGTTCTTGGCAATTTACATCCCGCCCATCAGCATAACAAGGCTCCCAGTTCTCCATGGCCTGTCCTGCCTTTCTGGATTTTACACTTTTTTCAGATGGCCCTTTTGACCGGGGGGAAGTGAGACTTCACTGTAGTGCAGATTTCCTTTGCAAGCTTGCTTGGTTGGCCAAAAAGGGCGTATGCGTTTTTTCCTGAATATATTCAGGAAAAAACGCATACGCCCTTATTGGCCAAGTGCATCATTGTGGACGTTCTGCCTCTTTTCCTATGCATTCAATGCAATTCCAGTCTACCTCCTGAAATCGGTTTCCTGCAATTCTGCCCCGCTTTCAAGTCCTCTTGGCAGCCTTACTTCAGTCTATTTTTGGACGATAGCTGTCATTTATAACTCTGCAGGTTTGTGAATTACAGTGCCCCTGAGCTCCTTTCTTCAACTCGCTTTCTTGTGACCTGGCCGCAACACCGCAGGATGGCTTCAGGCCCTAATCTGGTTCCGGCACGGCACGCTGAGCCTTTGGTTAATTCCTCTTCCTGGTGGGAAATGAGAGTTAAATTTGCCCGTCCAGACACCTCCAGCTAGTCTCTCATTGGTTCTCGCTATTCCTGTTCATCTTCCGCAGAAATTGCAAACTGGGGCAAACAGGAGGTTAAAGGCGCTGACTCTCCAAGTCGGGAGAGTGTTAGTAAAGCGTCTGGAATGTTGAACCTGAGTACCAGGGGAGGAAAACTGAGACATATTTGAACACGTCTCCCGTTCACATGGTTGATCATACTCTGGGTTCCACATGCATGTTTTAGCTGAAGGAAGAATACCTAAAACCTGGGTAGTTGAAACCCGTGGAATGGGTACCATGCAATATGACTTCAAAGGGTCTTCATTTGCTCACCGAACCTCTCCAATCCTATCACTGCTGCGTTTATGTCCCTGTACAAATGCTTGATTCTCTTTTGGAGACATAGCAATCCATAGGTTTTAAGATACTTACAAGTCAGGTACATTCTTAGACGTTTAATATGCGGTGTTGAGTCCATTTCATTGAGCAAGGAGTAGCTCTTGTCTATTCCATATTTGGCTTAAGGAACTTTATCTGTGCTCATTTCAATCTCTGGTTTTATGCAGCACCCCAACTCACCTTTACCCTTAAGCAAGCATAAGTTGGTTTTCTAAATTTGAGACCCTGTTCTGTTCTGTAATTCAGTTCCTGTGTAGCCAAGTTTACATTCCGTGTATTACTGATATCTTATGATGTTTCTTTTTCTGTGTGACTTATTTCAGTTAGAATCATCATACCTGAATCCACTCATTGTGCTGCTAAGGGCCTGATGACACAGATTTCATTGCTGAGTGATACTGCATTGTAAGTAAATACCACAACTTCTTTATCCATTTTTCACTTTCTGCAATGTTGAACTTGTACTGTAAATGAGGTTCTTGTAAACAGAGGCGTACCAAACTTTGGGGTGGCTGTGTCTTTTTGATTTTAATTTCCCTAAGCTATAGGACCATAAGTGGAAGTGCCCTAGGCTCTGTTGCTTTGTTTTTTAGATGTTTCAGGAAACACCATACACTTCTCCCGAGTGGTTGTTGGCAATTTACATCCCGCCCATCAGCATAACAAGGCTCCCAGTTCTCCATGGCCTGTCCTGCCTTTCTGGATTTTACACTTTTTTCAGATGGCCCTTTTGACCGGACGGAAGTGAGACTTCATTGTAGTGCAGATTTCCTTTGCAAGCTTGCTTGGTTGGCCAAAAAGGGCGTATGCGTTTTTTCCTGAATATATTCAGGAAAAAACGTATACGCCCTTATTGGCCAAGTGCATCATTGTGGACGTTCTGCCTCTTTTCCTATGCTTTCAATGCAATTCCAGTCTACCTCCTGAAATCGGTTTCCTGCAATTCTGCCCCGCTTTCAAGTCCTCTTGGCAGCCTTACTTCAGTCTATTTTTGGACGATAGCTGTCATTTATAACTCTGCAGGTTTGTGAATTACAGTGCCCCTGAGCTCCTTTCTTCAACTCGCTTTCTTTTGAGCTGGCCACAACACCGCAGGATGGCTTCAGGCCCTAATCTGGTTCCGGCACGGCACACTGAGCCTTTGGTTATTTCCTCTTCCTGGTGGGAAATGAGAGTTAAATTTGCCCGTCCAGACACCTCCAGCTAGCCTCTCATTGGTTCTCGCTATTCCTGTTCATCTTCCGCAGAAATTGCAAACTGGGCCAAACAGGAGGTTAAAGGCGCTGACTCTCCAAGTGGGGAGAGTGTTAGTAAAGCGTCTGGAATGTTGCACCCGAGTACCAGGGGAGGAAAACTGAGACATATTTGAACACGTCTCCCGTTCACATGGTTGATCATACTTGGGTTCCACATGCATGTTTTAGCTGAAGGAAGAATACCTAAAACCTGGGTAGTTGAAACCCGTGGAATGGGTACCATGCAATATGACTTCAAAGGGTCTTCATTTGCTCACCGAACCTCTCCAATCCTATCACTGCTGCGTTTATGCCCCTGTACACATGCTTGATTCTCTTTCGGAGACATAGCAATCCATAGGTTTTAAGATACTTACTAGTCAGGTACATTCTTAGGCGTTTAATATGCGGTATTGAGTCCATTTCGTTGAGCAAGGAGTAGCTCTTGTCTATTCCATATTTGGCTTAAGGAACTTTATCTGTGCTCATTTCAATCTCTGGTTTTATGCAGCACCCCAACTCACCTTTCCCCTTAAGCAAGCATAAGTTGGTTTTCTAAATTTGAGACCCTGTCCTGTTCTGTAATTCAGTTCCTGTGTAGCCAAGTTTACATTCCGTGTATTACTGATATCTTATGATGTTTCTTTTTCTGTGTGACTTATTTCAGTTAGAATCATCATACCTGAATCCACTCATTGTGCTGCTAAGGGCCTGATGACACAGATTTCATTGCTGAGTGATATTGCTTTGTAAGTAAATACCACAACTTCTTTATCCATTTTTCACTTTCTGCGATGTTGAACTTGTACTGTAAACGAGGTTCTTGTAAACAGAGCCGTTCCAAACTTTGGGGTGGCTGTGTCTTTTTGATTTTAATTTCCCTAAGCTATAGGACCATAAGTGGAAGTGCCCTAGGTTCTGTTGCTTTGTTTTTTAGATGTTTCAGGAAACACCATACACTTCTCCCGAGTGGTTGTTGGCAATTTACATCCCGCCCATCAGCATAACAAGGCTCCCAGTTCTCCATGGCCTGTCCTGCCTTTCTGGATTTTACACTTTTTTCAGAGGGCCCTTTTGACCGGGGGGAAGTGAGACTTCATTGTAGTGCAGATTTCCTTTGCAAGCTTGCTTGGTTGGCCAAAAAGGGCGTATGCGTTTTTTCCTGAATATATTCAGGAAAAAACGCATACGCCCTTTTTGGCCAAGTGCATCATTGTGGACGTTCTGCCTCTTTTCCTATGCTTTCAATGCAATTCCAGTCTACCTCCTGAAATCGGTTTCCTGCAATTCTGCCCCGCTTTCAAGTCCTCTTGGCAGCCTTACTTCAGTCTATTTTTGGACGATAGCTGTCATTTATAACTCTGCAGGTTTGTGAATTACAGTGCCCCTGAGCTCCTTTCTTCAACTCGGTTTCTTGTGACCTGGCCGCAACACCGCAGGATGGCTTCAGGCCCTAATCTGGTTCCGGCACGGCACGCTGAGCCTTTGGTTAATTCTTCTTCCTGGTGGGAAATGAGAGTTAAATTTGCCCGTCCAGACACCTCCAGCTAGTCTCTCATTGGTTCTCGCTATTCCTGTTCATCTTCCGCAGAAATTGCAAACTGGGCCAAACAGGAGGTTAAAGACACTGACTCTCCAAGTCGGGAGAGTGTTAGTAAAGCGTCTGGAATGTTGCACCCGAGTACCAGGGTACGAAAACTGAGACATATTTGAACACGTCTCCCGATCACATGGTTGATCATACTCTGGGTTCCACATGCATGTTTTAGCTGAAGGCAGAATACCTAAAACCTGGGTAGTTGAAACCCGTGGAATGGGTACCATGCAATATGACTTCAAAGGGTCTTCATTTGCTCACCGAACCTCTCCAATCCTATCACTGCTGCGTTTATGCCCCTGTACACATGCTTGATTCTCTTTCGGAGACATAGCAATCCACAGGTTTTAAGATACTTACTAGTCAGGTACATTCTTAGGCGTTTAATATGCGGTGTTGAGTCCATTTCGTTGAGCAAGGAGTAGCTCTTGTCTATTCCATATTTGGCTTAAGGAACTTTATCTGTGCTCATTTCAATCTCTGGTTTTATGCAGCACCTCAACTCTCCTTTCCCCTTAAGCAAGCATAAGTTGGTTTTCTAAATTTGAGACCCTGTCCTGTTCTGTAATTCAGTTCCTGTGTAGCCAAGTGTACATTCCGTGTATTACTGATATCTTATGATGTTTCTTTTTCTGTGTGACTTATTTCAGTTAGAATCATCATACCTGAATCCACTCATTGTGCTGCTAAGGGCCTGATGACACAGATTTCATTGCTGAGTGATATTGCTTTGTAAGTAAATACCACAAGTTCTTTATCCATTTTTCACTTTCTGCGATGTTGAACTTGTACTGTAAACGAGGTTCTTGTAAACAGAGCCATTCCAAACTTTGGGGTGGCTGTGTCTTTTTGATTTTAATTTCCCTAAGCTATAGGACCATAAGTGGAAGTGCCCTAGGTTCTGTTGCTTTGTTTTTTAGATGTTTCAGGAAACACCATACACTTCTCCCGAGTGGTTGTTGGCAATTTACATCCCGCCCATCAGCATAACAAGGCTCCCAGTTCTCCATGGCCTGTCCTGCCTTTCTGGATTTTACACTTTTTTCAGATGGCCCTTTTGACCGGGGGGAAGTGAGACTTCATTGTAGTGCAGATTTCCTTTGCAAGCTTGCTTGGTTGGCCAAAAAGGGCGTATGCGTTTTTTCCTGAATATATTCAGGAAAAAACGCATACGCCCTTTTTGGCCAAGTGCATCATTGTGGACGTTCTGCCTCTTTTCCTATGCTTTCAATGCAATTCCAGTCTACCTCCTGAAATCGGTTTCCTGCAATTCTGCCCCGCTTTCAAGTCCTCTTGGCAGCCTTACTTCAGTCTATTTTTGGACGATAGCTGTCATTTATAACTCTGCAGGTTTGTGAATTACAGTGCCCCTGAGCTCCTTTCTTCAACTCGCTTTCTTGTGAGCTGGCCGCAACACCACAGGATGGCTTCAGGCCCTAATCTGGTTCTGGCACGGCACGCTGAGCCTTTGGTTAATTCCTCTTCCTGGTGGGAAATGAGAGTTAAATTTGCCCGTCCAGACACCTCCAGCTAGTCTCTCATTGGTTCTCGCTATTCCTGTTCATCTTCCGCAGAAATTGCAAACTGGGCCAAACAGGAGGTTAAAGACACTGACTCTCCAAGTGGGGAGAGTGTTAGTAAAGCGTCTGGAATGTTGCACCCGAGTACCAGGGTACGAAAACTGAGACATATTTGAACACGTCTCCCGATCACATGGTTGATCATACTCTGGGTTCCACATGCATGTTTTAGCTGAAGGAAGAATACCTAAAACCTGGGTAGTTGAAACCCGTGGAATGGGTACCATGCAATATGACTTCAAAGGGTCTTCATTTGCTCACCGAACCTCTCCAATCCTATCACTGCTGCGTTTATGCCCCTGTACACATGCTTGATTCTCTTTCGGAGACATAGCAATCCATAGGTTTTAAGATACTTACTAGTCAGGTACATTCTTAGGCGTTTAATATGCGGTGTTGAGTCCATTTCGTTGAGCAAGGAGTAGCTCTTGTCTATTCCATAATTGGCTTAAGGAACTTTATCTGTGCTCATTTCAATCTCTGGTTTTATGCAGCACCCCAACTCACCTTTAACCTTAAGCAAGCATAAGTTGGTTTTCTAAATTTGAGACCCTGTCCTGTTCTGTAATTCAGTTCCTGTGTAGCCAAGTTTACATTCCGTGTATTACTGATATCTTATGATGTTTCTTTTTCTGTGTGACTTATTTCAGTTAGAATCATCATACCTGAATCCACTCATTGTGCTGCTAAGGGCCTGATGACACAGATTTCATTGCTGAGTGATATTGCTTTGTAAGTAAATACCACAAGTTCTTTATCCATTTTTCACTTTCTGCGATGTTGAACTTGTACTGTAAACGAGGTTCTTGTAAACAGAGCCATTCCAAACTTTGGGGTGGCTGTGTCTTTTTGATTTTAATTTCCCTAAGCTATAGGACCATAAGTGGAAGTGCCCTAGGTTCTGTTGCTTTGTTTTTTAGATGTTTCAGGAAACACCATACACTTCTCCCGAGTGGTTGTTGGCAATTTACATCCCGCCCATCAGCATAACAAGGTTCCCAGTTCTCCATGGCCTGTCCTGCCTTTCTGGATTTTACACTTTTTTCAGATGGCCCTTTTGACCTGGGAGAAGTGAGACTTCATTGTAGTGCAGATTTCGTTTGCAAGCTTGCTTGGTTGGCCAAAAAGGGCGTATGCGTTTTTTCCTGAATATATTCAGGAAAAAACGCATACGCCCTTATTGGCCAAGTGCATCATTGTGGACGATCTGCCTCTTTTCCTATGCTTTCAATGCAATTCCAGTCTACCTCCTGAAATCGGTTTCCTGCAATTCTGCCCCGCTTTCAAGTCCTCTTGGCAACCTTACTTCAGTCTATTTTTGGACGATAGCTGTCATTTATAACTCTGCAGGTTTGTGAATTACAGTGCCCCTGAGCTCCTTTCTTCAACTCGCTTTCTTGTGACCTGGCCGAAACACCGCAGGATGGCTTCAGGCCCTAATCTGGTTCCGGCACGGCACGCTGAGCCTTTGGTTATTTCCTCTTCCTGGTGGGAAATGAGAGTTAAATTTGCCCGTCCAGACACCTCCAGCTAGTCTCTCATTGGTTCTCGCTATTCCTGTTCATCTTCCACAGAAATTGCAAACTGGGCCAAACAGGAGGTTAAAGGCGCTGACTTTCCAAGTGGGGAGAGTGTTAGTAAAGCGTCTGGAATGTTGCACCCGAGTACCAGGGGAGGAAAACTGAGACATATTTGAACACGTCTCCCGTTCACATGGTTGATCATACTTGGGTTCCACATGCATGTTTTAGCTGAAGGAAGAATACCTTAAACCTGGGTATTTGAAACCCGTGGAATGGGTACCATGCAATATGACTTCAAAGGGTCTTCATTTGCTCACCGAACCTCTCCAATCCTATCACTGCTGCGTTTATGCCCCTGTACACATGCTTGATTCTCTTTCGGAGACATAGCAATCCATAGGTTTTAAGATACTTACTAGTCAGGTACATTCTTAGGCGTTTAATATGCGGTGTTGAGTCCATATCGTTGAGCAAGGAGTAGCTCTTGTCTATTCCATATTTGGCTTAAGGAACTTTATCTGTGCTCATTTCAATCTCTGGTTTTATGCAGCACCCCAACTCACCTTTCCCCTTAAGCAAGCATAAGTTGGTTTTCTAAATTTGAGACCCTGTTCTGTTCTGTAATTCAGTTCCTGTGTAGCCAAGTTTACATTCCGTGTATTACTGATATCTTATGATGTTTCTTTTTCTGTGTGACTTATTTCAGTTAGAATCATCATACCTGAATCCACTCATTGTGCTGCTAAGGGCCTGATGACACAGATTTCATTGCTGAGTGATATTGCTTTGTAAGTAAATACCACAACTTTTTTATCCATTTTTCACTTTCTGCGATGTTGAACTTGTACTGTAAACGAGGTTCTTGTAAACAGAGCCGTTCGAAACTTTGGGGTGGCTGTGTCTTTTTGATTTTAAATTCCCTAAGCTATAGGACCATAAGTGGAAGTGCCCTAGGCTCTGTTGCTTTGTTTTTTAGATGTTTCAGGAAACACCATACACTTCTCCCGAGTGTTTGTTGGCAATTTACATCCCACCATTCAGCATAACAAGGCTCCCAGTTCTCCATGGCCTGTCCTGCCTTTCTGGATTTTACACTTTTTTCAGATGGCCCTTTTGACCGGGGGGAAGTGAGACTTCATTGTAGTGCAGATTTCCTTTGCAAGCTTGCTTGGTTGGCCAAAAAGGGCGTATGAATATATTCAGGAAAAAACGCATACGCCCTTATTGGCCAAGTGCATCATTGTGGACGTTCTGCCTCTTTTCCTATGCTTTCAATGCAATTCCAGTCTACCTCCTGAAATCGGTTTCCTGCAATTCTGCCCCGCTTTCAAGTCCTCTTGGCAGCCTTACTTCAGTCTATTTTTGGACGATAGCTGTCATTTATAACTCTGCAGGTTTGTGAATTACAGTGCCCCTGAGCTCCTTTCTTCAACTCGCTTTCTTGTGACCTGGCCGAAACACCGCAGGATGGCTTCAGGCCCTAATCTGGTTCCGGCACGGCACGCTGAGCCTTTGGTTATTTCCTCTTCCTGGTGGGAAATGAGAGTTAAATTTGCCCGTCCAGACACCTCCAGCTAGTCTCTCATTGGTTCTCGCTATTCCTGTTCATCTTCCACAGAAATTGCAAACTGGGCCAAACAGGAGGTTAAAGGCGCTGACTTTCCAAGTGGGGAGAGTGTTAGTAAAGCGTCTGGAATGTTGCACCCGAGTACCAGGGGAGGAAAACTGAGACATATTTGAACACGTCTCCCGTTCACATGGTTGATCATACTTGGGTTCCACATGCATGTTTTAGCTGAAGGAAGAATACCTTAAACCTGGGTATTTGAAACCCGTGGAATGGGTACCATGCAATATGACTTCAAAGGGTCTTCATTTGCTCACCGAACCTCTCCAATCCTATCACTGCTGCGTTTATGCCCCTGTACACATGCTTGATTCTCTTTTGGAGACATAGCAATCCATAGGTTTTAAGATACTTACTAGTCAGGTACATTCTTAGGCGTTTAATATGCGGTGTTGAGTCCATATCGTTGAGCAAGGAGTAGCTCTTGTCTATTCCATATTTGGCTTAAGGAACTTTATCTGTGCTCATTTCAATCTCTGGTTTTATGCAGCACCCCAACTCACCTTTCCCCTTAAGCAAGCATAAGTTGGTTTTCTAAATTTGAGACCCTGTTCTGTTCTGTAATTCAGTTCCTGTGTAGCCAAGTTTACATTCCGTGTATTACTGATATCTTATGATGTTTCTTTTTCTGTGTGACTTATTTCAGTTAGAATCATCATACCTGAATCCACTCATTGTGCTGCTAAGGGCCTGATGACACAGATTTCATTGCTGAGTGATATTGCTTTGTAAGTAAATACCACAACTTTTTTATCCATTTTTCACTTTCTGCGATGTTGAACTTGTACTGTAAACGAGGTTCTTGTAAACAGAGCCGTTCGAAACTTTGGGGTGGCTGTGTCTTTTTGATTTTAAATTCCCTAAGCTATAGGACCATAAGTGGAAGTGCCCTAGGCTCTGTTGCTTTGTTTTTTAGATGTTTCAGGAAACACCATACACTTCTCCCGAGTGTTTGTTGGCAATTTACATCCCACCATTCAGCATAACAAGGCTCCCAGTTCTCCATGGCCTGTCCTGCCTTTCTGGATTTTACACTTTTTTCAGATGGCCCTTTTGACCGGGGGGAAGTGAGACTTCATTGTAGTGCAGATTTCCTTTGCAAGCTTGCTTGGTTGGCCAAAAAGGGCGTATGAATATATTCAGGAAAAAACGCATACGCCCTTATTGGCCAAGTGCATCATTGTGGACGTTCTGCCTCTTTTCCTATGCTTTCAATGCAATTCCAGTCTACCTCCTGAAATCGGTTTCCTGCAATTCTGCCCCGCTTTCAAGTCCTCTTGGCAGCCTTACTTCAGTCTATTTTTGGACGATAGCTGTCATTTATAACTCTGCGGGTTTGTGAATTACAGTGCCCCTGAGCTCCTTTCTTCAACTCGCTTTCTTGTGAGCTGGCCGCAACACCGCAGGATGGCTTCAGGCCCTAATCTGGTTCCGGCACGGCACACTGAGCCTTTGGTTATTTCCTCTTCCTGGTGGGAAATGAGAGTTAAATTTGCCCGTCCAGACACCTCCAGCTAGCCTCTCATTGGTTCTCGCTATTCCTGTTCATCTTCCACAGAAATTGCAAACTGGGCCAAACAGGAGGTTAAAGGGACTGACTCTCCAAGTGGGGAGAGTGTTAGTAAAGCGTCTGGAATGTTGCACCCGAGTACCAGGGGAGGAAAACTGAGACATATTTGAACACGTCTCCCGTTCACATGGTTGATCATACTTGGGTTCCACATGCATGTTTTAGCTGAAGGAAGAATACCTAAAACCTGGGTAGTTGAAACCCGTGGAATGGGTACCATGCAATATGACTTCAAAGGGTCTTCATTTGCTCACCGAACCTCTCCAATCCTATCACTGCTGCGTTTATGCCCCTGTACACATGCTTGATTCTCTTTCGGAGACATAGCCATCCATAGGTTTTAAGATACTTACTAGTCAGGTACATTCTTAGGCGTTTAATATGCGGTGTTGAGTCCATTTCGTTGAGCAAGGAGTAGCTCTTGTCTATTCCATATTTGGCTTAAGGAACTTTATCTGTGCTCATTTCAATCTCTGGTTTTATGCAGCACCCCAACTCACCTTTCCCCTTAAGCAAGCATAAGTTGGTTTTCTAAATTTGAGACTCTGTTCTGTAATTCAGTTCCTGTGTAGCCAAGTTTACATTCCATGTATTACTGATATCTTATGATGTTTCTTTTTCTGTGTGACTTATTTCAGTTAGAATCATCATACCTGAATCCACTCATTGTGCTGCTAAGGGCCTGATGACACAGATTTCATTGCTGAGTGATATTGCTTTGTAAGTAAATACCACAACTTCTTTATCCATTTTTCACTTTCTGCGATGTTGAACTTGTACTGTAAACGAGGTTCTTGTAAACAGAGCCGTTCCAAACTTTGGGGTGGCTGTGTCTTTTTGATTTTAAATTCCTTAAGCTATAGGACCATAAGTGGAAGTGCCCTAGGCTCTGTTGCTTTGTTTTTTAGATGTTTCAGGAAACACCATACACTTCTCCCAAGTGGTTCTTGGCAATTTACATCCCGCCTATCAGCATAACAAGGCTCCCAGTTCTCCATGGCCTGTCCTGCCTTTCTGGATTTTACACTTTTTTCAGATGGCCCTTTTGACCGGGGGGAAGTGAGACTTCATTGTAGTGCAGATTTCCTTTGCAAGCTTGCTTGGTTGGCCAAAAAGGGCGTATGCGTTTTTTCCTGAATATATTCAGGAAAAAACGCATACGCCCTTTTTGGCCAAGTGCATCATTGTGGACGTTCTGCCTCTTTTCCTATGCTTTCAATGCAATTCCAGTCTACCTCCTGAAATCGGTTTCCTGCAATTCTGCCCCGCTTTCAAGTCCTCTTGGCAGCCTTACTTCAGTCTATTTTTGGACGATAGCTGTCATTTATAACTCTGCAGGTTTGTGAATTACAGTGCCCCTGAGCTCCTTTCTTCAACTCGCTTTCTTGTGACCTGGCCGCAACACCGCAGGATGGCTTCAGGCCCTAATCTGGTTCCGGCACGGCACGCTGAGCCTTTGGTTAATTCCTCTTCCTGGTGGGAAATGAGAGTTAAATTTGCCCGTCCAGACACCTCCAGCTAGCCTCTCATTGGTTCTCGCTATTCCTGTTCATCTTCCGCAGAAATTGCAAACTGGGGCAAACAGGAGGTTAAAGGCGCTGACTCTCCAAGTCGGGAGAGTGTTAGTAAAGCGTCTGGAATGTTGCACCCGAGTACCAGGGGAGGAAAACTGAGACATATTTGAACACGTCTCCCGTTCACATGGTTGATCATACTCTGGGTTCCACATGCATGTTTTAGCTGAAGGAAGAATACCTAAAACCTGGGTAGTTGAAACCCGTGGAATGGGTACCATGCAATATGACTTCAAAGGGTCTTCATTTGCTCACCGAACCTCTCCAATCCTATCACTGCTGCGTTTATGCCCCTGTACACATGCTTGATTCTCTTTTGGAGACATAGCAATCCATAGGTTTTAAGATACTTACTAGTCAGGTACATTCTTAGGCGTTTAATATGCGGTGTTGAGTCCATTTCGTTGAGCAAGGAGTAGCTCTTGTCTATTCCATATTTGGCTTAAGGAACTTTATCTGTGCTCATTTCAATCTCTGGTTTTATGCAGCACCCCAACTCACCTTTCCCCTTAAGCAAGCATAAGTTGGTTTTCGAAATTTGAGACCCTGTTCTGTTCTGTAATTCAGTTCCTGTGTAGCCAAGTTTACATTCCGTGTATTACTGATATCTTATGATGTTTCTTTTTCTGTGTGACTTATTTCAGTTAGAATCATCATACATGAATCCACTCATTGTGCTGCTAAGGGCCTGATGACACAGATTTCATTGCTGAGTGATATTGCTTTGTAAGTAAATACCACAACTTCTTTATCCATTTTTCACTTTCTGCGATGTTGAACTTGTACTGTAAACGTGGTTCTTGTAAACAGAGGCGTCCCAAACTTTGGGGTGGCTGTGTCTTTTTGATTTTAATTTCCCTAAGCTATAGGACCATAAGTGGAAGTGCCCTAGGCTCTGTTGCTTTGTTTTTTAGATGTTTCAGGAAACACCATACACTTCTCCCGAGTGGTTGTTGGCAATTTACATACCGCCCATCAGCATAACAAGGCTCCCAGTTCTCCATGGCCTGTCCTGCCTTTCTGGATTTTACACTTTTTTCAGATGGCCCTTTTGACCGGGGGGGGGGGGGGGGGAGAAGTGAGACTTCATTGTAGTGCAGATTTCCTTTGCAAGCTTGCTTGGTTGGCCAAAAAGGGCGTATGCATTTTTTCCTGAATATATTCAGGAAAAAACGCATACGCCCTTTTTGGCCAAGTGCATCATTGTGGACGTTCTGCCTCTTTTCCTATGCTTTCAATGCAATTCCAGTCTACCTCCTGAAATCGGTTTCCTGCAATTCTGCCCCGCTTTCAAGAACTCTTGGCAGCCTTACTTCAGTCTATTTTTGGACGATAGCTGTCATTTATAACTCTGCAGGTTTGTGAATTACAGTGCCCCTGAGCTCCTTTCTTCAACTCGCTTTCTTGTGAGCTGGCCGCAACACCGCAGGATGGCTTCAGGCCCTAACCTGGTTCCGGCACGGCACGCTGAGCCTTTGGTTAATTCCTCTTCCTGGTGGGAAATGAGAGTTAAATTTGCCCGTCCAGACACCTCCAGCTAGTCTCTCATTGGTTCTCGCTATTCCTGTTCATCTTCCGCAGAAATTGCAAACTGGGCCAAACAGGAGGTTAAAGACACTGACTCTCCAAGTGGGGAGAGTGTTAGTAAAGCGTCTAGAATGTTGCACCCGAGTACCAGGGTACGAAAACTGAGACATATTTGAACACGTCTCCCGATCACATGGTTGATCATACTCTGGGTTCCACATGCATGTTTTAGCTGAAGGAAGAATACCTAAAACCTGGGTAGTTGAAACCCGTGGAATGGGTACCATGCAATATGACTTCAAAGGGTCTTCATTTGCTCACCGAACCTCTCCAATCCTATCACTGCTGCGTTTATGCCCCTGTACACATGCTTGATTCTCTTTCGGAGACATAGCAATCCATAGGTTTTAAGATACTTACTAGTCAGGTACATTCTTAGGCGTTTAATATGCGGTGTTGAGTCCATTTTGTTGAGCAAGGAGTAGCTCTTGTCTATTCCATATTTGGCTTAAGGAACTTTATCTGTGCTCATTTCAATCTCTGGTTTTATGCAGCACCCCAACTCACCTTTCCCCTTAAGCAAGCATAAGTTGGTTTTCTAAATTTGAGACCCTGTCCTGTTCTGTAATTCAGTTCCTGTGTAGCCAAGTTTACATTCCGTGTATTACTGATATCGTATGATGTTTCTTTTTCAGTGTGACTTATTTCAGTTAGAATCATCATACCTGAATCCACTCATTGTGCTGCTAAGGGCCTGATGACACAGATTTCATTGCTGAGTGATATTGCTTTGTAAGTAAATACCACAAGTTCTTTATCCATTTTTCACTTTCTGCGATGTTGAACTTGTACTGTAAACGAGGTTCTTGTAAACAGAGCCATTCCAAACTTTGGGGTGGCTGTGTCTTTTTGATTTTAATTTCCCTAATCTATAGGACCATAAGTGGAAGTGCCCTAGGTTCTGTTGCTTTGTTTTTTAGATGTTTCAGGAAACACCATACACTTCTCCCGAGTGGTTGTTGGCAATTTACATCCCGCCCATCAGCATAACAAGGCTCCCAGTTCTCCATGGCGTGTCCTGCCTTTCTGGATTTTACACTTTTTTCAGAGGGCCCTTTTGACTGTGGGGAAGTGAGACTTCATTGTAGTGCAGATTTCCTTTGCAAGCTTGCTTGGTTGGCCAAAAAGGGCGTATGCGTTTTTTCCTGAATATATTCAGGAAAAAACGCATACGCCCTTTTTGGCCAAGTGCATTATTGTGGACGTTCTGCCTCTTTTCCTATGCTTTCAATGCAATTCCAGTCTACCTCCTGAAATCGGTTTCCTGCAATTCTGCCCCGCTTTCAAGTCCTCTTGGCAGCCTTACTTCAGTCTATTTTTGGACGATAGCTGTCATTTATAACTCTGCAGGTTTGTGAATTACAGTGCCCCTGAGCTCCTTTCTTCAACTCGCTTTCTTGTGAGCTGGCCGCAACACCGCAGGATGGCTTCAGGCCCTAATCTGGTTCCGGCACGGCACACTGAGCCTTTGGTTATTTCCTCTTCCTGGTGGGAAATGAGAGTTAAATTTGCCCGTCCAGACACCTCCAGCTAGCCTCTCATTGGTTCTCGCTATTCCTGTTCATCTTCCACAGAAATTGCAAACTGGGCCAAACAGGAGGTAAAAGGGACTGACTCTCCAAGTGGGGAGAGTGTTAGTAAAGCGTCTGGAATGTTGCACCCGAGTACCAGGGGAGGAAAACTGAGACATATTTGAACACGTCTCCCGTTCACATGGTTGATCATACTTGGGTTCCACATGCATGTTTTAGCTGAAGGAAGAATACCTTAAACCTGGAGAGTTAAGACCCGTGTAATGGGTACCATGCAATATGACTTCAAAGGGTCTTCATTTGCTCACCGAACCTCTCCAATCCTATCACTGCTGCGTTTATGCCCCTGTACACATGCTTGATTCTCTTTCGGAGACATAGCAATCCATAGGTTTTAAGATACTTACTAGTCAGGTACATTCTTAGGCGTTTAATATGCGGTGTTGAGTCCATTTCGTTGAGCAAGGAGTAGCTCTTGTCTATTCCATATTTGGCTTAAGGAACTTTATCTGTGCTCATTTCAATCTCTGGTTTTATGCAGCACCCCAACTCACCTTTCCCCTTAAGCAAGCATAAGTTGGTTTTCGAAATTTGAGACCCTGTTCTGTTCTGTAATTCAGTTCCTGTGTAGCCAAGTTTACATTCCGTGTATTACTGATATCTTATGATGTTTCTTTTTCTGTGTGACTTATTTCAGTTAGAATCATCATACCTGAATCCACTCATTGTGCTGCTAAGGGCCTGATGACACAGATTTCATTGCTGAGTGATATTGCTTTGTAAGTAAATACCACAACTTCTTTATCCATTTTTCACTTTCTGCAATGTTGAACTTGTACTGTAAACGAGGTTCTTGTAAACAGAGCCGTTCCAAACTTTGGGGTGTCTGTGTCTTTTTGATTTTAAATTCCCTAAGCTATAGGACCATAAGTGGAAGTGCCCTAGGCTCTGTTGCTTTGTTTTTTAGATGTTTCAGGAAACACCATACACTTCTCCCAAGTGGTTCTTGGCAATTTACATCCCGCCCATCAGCATAACAAGGCTCCCAGTTCTCCATGGCCTGTCCTGCCTTTCTGGATTTTACACTTTTTTCAGATGGCCCTTTTGACCGGGGGGAAGTGAGACTTCACTGTAGTGCAGATTTCCTTTGCAAGCTTGCTTGGTTGGCCAAAAAGGGCGTATGCGTTTTTTCCTGAATATATTCAGGAAAAAACGCATACGCCCTTTTTGGCCAAGTGCATCATTGTGGACGTTCTGCCTCTTTTCCTATGCATTCAATGCAATTCCAGTCTACCTCCTGAAATCGGTTTCCTGCAATTCTGCCCCGCTTTCAAGTCCTCTTGGCAGCCTTACTTCAGTCTATTTTTGGACGATAGCTGTCATTTATAACTCTGCAGGTTTGTGAATTACAGTGCCCCTGAGCTCCTTTCTTCAACTCGCTTTCTTGTGACCTGGCCGCAACACCGCAGGATGGCTTCAGGCCCTAATCTGGTTCCGGCACGGCACGCTGAGCCTTTGGTTAATTCCTCTTCCTGGTGGGAAATGAGAGTTAAATTTGCCCGTCCAGACACCTCCAGCTAGTCTCTCATTGGTTCTCGCTATTCCTGTTCATCTTCCGCAGAAATTGCAAACTGGGGCAAACAGGAGGTTAAAGGCGCTGACTCTCCAAGTCGGGAGAGTGTTAGTAAAGCGTCTGGAATGTTGAACCTGAGTACCAGGGGAGGAAAACTGAGACATATTTGAACACGTCTCCCGTTCACATGGTTGATCATACTCTGGGTTCCACATGCATGTTTTAGCTGAAGGAAGAATACCTAAAACCTGGGTAGTTGAAACCCGTGGAATGGGTACCATGCAATATGACTTCAAAGGGTCTTCATTTGCTCACCGAACCTCTCCAATCCTATCACTGCTGCGTTTATGTCCCTGTACAAATGCTTGATTCTCTTTTGGAGACATAGCAATCCATAGGTTTTAAGATACTTACAAGTCAGGTACATTCTTAGACGTTTAATATGCGGTGTTGAGTCCATTTCATTGAGCAAGGAGTAGCTCTTGTCTATTCCATATTTGGCTTAAGGAACTTTATCTGTGCTCATTTCAATCTCTGGTTTTATGCAGCACCCCAACTCACCTTTACCCTTAAGCAAGCATAAGTTGGTTTTCTAAATTTGAGACCCTGTTCTGTTCTGTAATTCAGTTCCTGTGTAGCCAAGTTTACATTCCGTGTATTACTGATATCTTATGATGTTTCTTTTTCTGTGTGACTTATTTCAGTTAGAATCATCATACCTGAATCCACTCATTGTGCTGCTAAGGGCCTGATGACACAGATTTCATTGCTGAGTGATACTGCATTGTAAGTAAATACCACAACTTCTTTATCCATTTTTCACTTTCTGCAATGTTGAACTTGTACTGTAAATGAGGTTCTTGTAAACAGAGGCGTACCAAACTTTGGGGTGGCTGTGTCTTTTTGATTTTAATTTCCCTAAGCTATAGGACCATAAGTGGAAGTGCCCTAGGCTCTGTTGCTTTGTTTTTTAGATGTTTCAGGAAACACCATACACTTCTCCCGAGTGGTTGTTGGCAATTTACATCCCGCCCATCAGCATAACAAGGCTCCCAGTTCTCCATGGCCTGTCCTGCCTTTCTGGATTTTACACTTTTTTCAGATGGCCCTTTTGACCGGACGGAAGTGAGACTTCATTGTAGTGCAGATTTCCTTTGCAAGCTTGCTTGGTTGGCCAAAAAGGGCGTATGCGTTTTTTCCTGAATATATTCAGGAAAAAACGTATACGCCCTTATTGGCCAAGTGCATCATTGTGGACGTTCTGCCTCTTTTCCTATGCTTTCAATGCAATTCCAGTCTACCTCCTGAAATCGGTTTCCTGCAATTCTGCCCCGCTTTCAAGTCCTCTTGGCAGCCTTACTTCAGTCTATTTTTGGACGATAGCTGTCATTTATAACTCTGCAGGTTTGTGAATTACAGTGCCCCTGAGCTCCTTTCTTCAACTCGCTTTCTTTTGAGCTGGCCACAACACCGCAGGATGGCTTCAGGCCCTAATCTGGTTCCGGCACGGCACACTGAGCCTTTGGTTATTTCCTCTTCCTGGTGGGAAATGAGAGTTAAATTTGCCCGTCCAGACACCTCCAGCTAGCCTCTCATTGGTTCTCGCTATTCCTGTTCATCTTCCGCAGAAATTGCAAACTGGGCCAAACAGGAGGTTAAAGGCGCTGACTCTCCAAGTGGGGAGAGTGTTAGTAAAGCGTCTGGAATGTTGCACCCGAGTACCAGGGGAGGAAAACTGAGACATATTTGAACACGTCTCCCGTTCACATGGTTGATCATACTTGGGTTCCACATGCATGTTTTAGCTGAAGGAAGAATACCTAAAACCTGGGTAGTTGAAACCCGTGGAATGGGTACCATGCAATATGACTTCAAAGGGTCTTCATTTGCTCACCGAACCTCTCCAATCCTATCACTGCTGCGTTTATGCCCCTGTACACATGCTTGATTCTCTTTCGGAGACATAGCAATCCATAGGTTTTAAGATACTTACTAGTCAGGTACATTCTTAGGCGTTTAATATGCGGTATTGAGTCCATTTCGTTGAGCAAGGAGTAGCTCTTGTCTATTCCATATTTGGCTTAAGGAACTTTATCTGTGCTCATTTCAATCTCTGGTTTTATGCAGCACCCCAACTCACCTTTCCCCTTAAGCAAGCATAAGTTGGTTTTCTAAATTTGAGACCCTGTCCTGTTCTGTAATTCAGTTCCTGTGTAGCCAAGTTTACATTCCGTGTATTACTGATATCTTATGATGTTTCTTTTTCTGTGTGACTTATTTCAGTTAGAATCATCATACCTGAATCCACTCATTGTGCTGCTAAGGGCCTGATGACACAGATTTCATTGCTGAGTGATATTTCTTTGTAAGTAAATACCACAACTTCTTTATCCATTTTTCACTTTCTGCGATGTTGAACTTGTACTGTAAACGAGGTTCTTGTAAACAGAGCCGTTCCAAACTTTGGGGTGGCTGTGTCTTTTTGATTTTAATTTCCCTAAGCTATAGGACCATAAGTGGAAGTGCCCTAGGTTCTGTTGCTTTGTTTTTTAGATGTTTCAGGAAACACCATACACTTCTCCCGAGTGGTTGTTGGCAATTTACATCCCGCCCATCAGCATAACAAGGCTCCCAGTTCTCCATGGCCTGTCCTGCCTTTCTGGATTTTACACTTTTTTCAGAGGGCCCTTTTGACCGGGGGGAAGTGAGACTTCATTGTAGTGCAGATTTCCTTTGCAAGCTTGCTTGGTTGGCCAAAAAGGGCGTATGCGTTTTTTCCTGAATATATTCAGGAAAAAACGCATACGCCCTTTTTGGCCAAGTGCATCATTGTGGACGTTCTGCCTCTTTTCCTATGCTTTCAATGCAATTCCAGTCTACCTCCTGAAATCGGTTTCCTGCAATTCTGCCCCGCTTTCAAGTCCTCTTGGCAGCCTTACTTCAGTCTATTTTTGGACGATAGCTGTCATTTATAACTCTGCAGGTTTGTGAATTACAGTGCCCCTGAGCTCCTTTCTTCAACTCGGTTTCTTGTGACCTGGCCGCAACACCGCAGGATGGCTTCAGGCCCTAATCTGGTTCCGGCACGGCACGCTGAGCCTTTGGTTAATTCTTCTTCCTGGTGGGAAATGAGAGTTAAATTTGCCCGTCCAGACACCTCCAGCTAGTCTCTCATTGGTTCTCGCTATTCCTGTTCATCTTCCGCAGAAATTGCAAACTGGGCCAAACAGGAGGTTAAAGACACTGACTCTCCAAGTCGGGAGAGTGTTAGTAAAGCGTCTGGAATGTTGCACCCGAGTACCAGGGTACGAAAACTGAGACATATTTGAACACGTCTCCCGATCACATGGTTGATCATACTCTGGGTTCCACATGCATGTTTTAGCTGAAGGAAGAATACCTAAAACCTGGGTAGTTGAAACCCGTGGAATGGGTACCATGCAATATGACTTCAAAGGGTCTTCATTTGCTCACCGAACCTCTCCAATCCTATCACTGCTGCGTTTATGCCCCTGTACACATGCTTGATTCTCTTTCGGAGACATAGCAATCCACAGGTTTTAAGATACTTACTAGTCAGGTACATTCTTAGGCGTTTAATATGCGGTGTTGAGTCCATTTCGTTGAGCAAGGAGTAGCTCTTGTCTATTCCATATTTGGCTTAAGGAACTTTATCTGTGCTCATTTCAATCTCTGGTTTTATGCAGCACCTCAACTCTCCTTTCCCCTTAAGCAAGCATAAGTTGGTTTTCTAAATTTGAGACCCTGTCCTGTTCTGTAATTCAGTTCCTGTGTAGCCAAGTGTACATTCCGTGTATTACTGATATCTTATGATGTTTCTTTTTCTGTGTGACTTATTTCAGTTAGAATCATCATACCTGAATCCACTCATTGTGCTGCTAAGGGCCTGATGACACAGATTTCATTGCTGAGTGATATTGCTTTGTAAGTAAATACCACAAGTTCTTTATCCATTTTTCACTTTCTGCGATGTTGAACTTGTACTGTAAACGAGGTTCTTGTAAACAGAGCCATTCCAAACTTTGGGGTGGCTGTGTCTTTTTGATTTTAATTTCCCTAAGCTATAGGACCATAAGTGGAAGTGCCCTAGGTTCTGTTGCTTTGTTTTTTAGATGTTTCAGGAAACACCATACACTTCTCCCGAGTGGTTGTTGGCAATTTACATCCCGCCCATCAGCATAACAAGGCTCCCAGTTCTCCATGGCCTGTCCTGCCTTTCTGGATTTTACACTTTTTTCAGATGGCCCTTTTGACCGGGGGGAAGTGAGACTTCATTGTAGTGCAGATTTCCTTTGCAAGCTTGCTTGGTTGGCCAAAAAGGGCGTATGCGTTTTTTCCTGAATATATTCAGGAAAAAACGCATACGCCCTTTTTGGCCAAGTGCATCATTGTGGACGTTCTGCCTCTTTTCCTATGCTTTCAATGCAATTCCAGTCTACCTCCTGAAATCGGTTTCCTGCAATTCTGCCCCGCTTTCAAGTCCTCTTGGCAGCCTTACTTCAGTCTATTTTTGGACGATAGCTGTCATTTATAACTCTGCAGGTTTGTGAATTACAGTGCCCCTGAGCTCCTTTCTTCAACTCGCTTTCTTGTGAGCTGGCCGCAACACCACAGGATGGCTTCAGGCCCTAATCTGGTTCTGGCACGGCACGCTGAGCCTTTGGTTAATTCCTCTTCCTGGTGGGAAATGAGAGTTAAATTTGCCCGTCCAGACACCTCCAGCTAGTCTCTCATTGGTTCTCGCTATTCCTGTTCATCTTCCGCAGAAATTGCAAACTGGGCCAAACAGGAGGTTAAAGACACTGACTCTCCAAGTGGGGAGAGTGTTAGTAAAGCGTCTGGAATGTTGCACCCGAGTACCAGGGTACGAAAACTGAGACATATTTGAACACGTCTCCCGATCACATGGTTGATCATACTCTGGGTTCCACATGCATGTTTTAGCTGAAGGAAGAATACCTAAAACCTGGGTAGTTGAAACCCGTGGAATGGGTACCATGCAATATGACTTCAAAGGGTCTTCATTTGCTCACCGAACCTCTCCAATCCTATCACTGCTGCGTTTATGCCCCTGTACACATGCTTGATTCTCTTTCGGAGACATAGCAATCCATAGGTTTTAAGATACTTACTAGTCAGGTACATTCTTAGGCGTTTAATATGCGGTGTTGAGTCCATTTCGTTGAGCAAGGAGTAGCTCTTGTCTATTCCATATTTGTCTTAAGGAACTTTATCTGTGCTCATTTCAATCTCTGGTTTTATGCAGCACCCCAACTCACCTTTAACCTTAAGCAAGCATAAGTTGGTTTTCTAAATTTGAGACCCTGTCCTGTTCTGTAATTCAGTTCCTGTGTAGCCAAGTTTACATTCCGTGTATTACTGATATCTTATGATGTTTCTTTTTCTGTGTGACTTATTTCAGTTAGAATCATCATACCTGAATCCACTCATTGTGCTGCTAAGGGCCTGATGACACAGATTTCATTGCTGAGTGATATTGCTTTGTAAGTAAATACCACAAGTTCTTTATCCATTTTTCACTTTCTGCGATGTTGAACTTGTACTGTAAACGAGGTTCTTGTAAACAGAGCCATTCCAAACTTTGGGGTGGCTGTGTCTTTTTGATTTTAATTTCCCTAAGCTATAGGACCATAAGTGGAAGTGCCCTAGGTTCTGTTGCTTTGTTTTTTAGATGTTTCAGGAAACACCATACACTTCTCCCGAGTGGTTGTTGGCAATTTACATCCCGCCCATCAGCATAACAAGGTTCCCAGTTCTCCATGGCCTGTCCTGCCTTTCTGGATTTTACACTTTTTTCAGATGGCCCTTTTGACCGGGGGGAAGTGAGACTTCATTGTAGTGCAGATTTCCTTTGCAAGCTTGCTTGGTTGGCCAAAAAGGGCGTATGCGTTTTTTCCTGAATATATTCAGGAAAAAACGCATACGCCCTTTTTGGCCAAGTGCATCATTGTGGACGTTCTGCCTCTTTTCCTATGCTTTCAATGCAATTCCAGTCTACCTCCTGAAATCGGTTTCCTGCAATTCTGCCCCGCTTTCAAGTCCTCTTGGCAGCCTTACTTCAGTCTATTTTTGGACGATAGCTGTCATTTATAACTCTGCAGGTTTGTGAATTACAGTGCCCCTGAGCTCCTTTCTTCAACTCGCTTTCTTGTGAGCTGGCCGCAACACCACAGGATGGCTTCAGGCCCTAATCTGGTTCTGGCACGGCACGCTGAGCCTTTGGTTAATTCCTCTTCCTGGTGGGAAATGAGAGTTAAATTTGCCCGTCCAGACACCTCCAGCTAGTCTCTCATTGGTTCTCGCTATTCCTGTTCATCTTCCGCAGAAATTGCAAACTGGGCCAAACAGGAGGTTAAAGACACTGACTCTCCAAGTGGGGAGAGTGTTAGTAAAGCGTCTGGAATGTTGCACCCGAGTACCAGGGTACGAAAACTGAGACATATTTGAACACGTCTCCCGATCACATGGTTGATCATACTCTGGGTTCCACATGCATGTTTTAGCTGAAGGAAGAATACCTAAAACCTGGGTAGTTGAAACCCGTGGAATGGGTACCATGCAATATGACTTCAAAGGGTCTTCATTTGCTCACCGAACCTCTCCAATCCTATCACTGCTGCGTTTATGCCCCTGTACACATGCTTGATTCTCTTTCGGAGACATAGCAATCCATAGGTTTTAAGATACTTACTAGTCAGGTACATTCTTAGGCGTTTAATATGCGGTGTTGAGTCCATTTCGTTGAGCAAGGAGTAGCTCTTGTCTATTCCATATTTGTCTTAAGGAACTTTATCTGTGCTCATTTCAATCTCTGGTTTTATGCAGCACCCCAACTCACCTTTAACCTTAAGCAAGCATAAGTTGGTTTTCTAAATTTGAGACCCTGTCCTGTTCTGTAATTCAGTTCCTGTGTAGCCAAGTTTACATTCCGTGTATTACTGATATCTTATGATGTTTCTTTTTCTGTGTGACTTATTTCAGTTAGAATCATCATACCTGAATCCACTCATTGTGCTGCTAAGGGCCTGATGACACAGATTTCATTGCTGAGTGATATTGCTTTGTAAGTAAATACCACAAGTTCTTTATCCATTTTTCACTTTCTGCGATGTTGAACTTGTACTGTAAACGAGGTTCTTGTAAACAGAGCCATTCCAAACTTTGGGGTGGCTGTGTCTTTTTGATTTTAATTTCCCTAAGCTATAGGACCATAAGTGGAAGTGCCCTAGGTTCTGTTGCTTTGTTTTTTAGATGTTTCAGGAAACACCATACACTTCTCCCGAGTGGTTGTTGGCAATTTACATCCCGCCCATCAGCATAACAAGGTTCCCAGTTCTCCATGGCCTGTCCTGCCTTTCTGGATTTTACACTTTTTTCAGATGGCCCTTTTGACCGGGGGGAAGTGAGACTTCATTGTAGTGCAGATTTCCTTTGCAAGCTTGCTTGGTTGGCCAAAAAGGGCGTATGCGTTTTTTCCTGAATATATTCAGGAAAAAACGCATACGCCCTTTTTGGCCAAGTGCATCATTGTGGACGTTCTGCCTCTTTTCCTATGCTTTCAATGCAATTCCAGTCTACCTCCTGAAATCGGTTTCCTGCAATTCTGCCCCGCTTTCAAGTCCTCTTGGCAGCCTTACTACAGTCTATTTTTGGACGATAGCTGTCATTTATAACTCTGCAGGTTTGTGAATTACAGTGCCCCTGAGCTCCTTTCTTCAACTCGCTTTCTTGTGAGCTGGCCGCAACACCACAGGATGGCTTCAGGCCCTAATCTGGTTCCGGCACGGCACGCTGAGCCTTTGGTTAATTCCTCTTCCTGGTGGGAAATGAGAGTTAAATTTGCCCGTCCAGACACCTCCAGCTAGTCTCTCATTGGTTCTCGCTATTCCTGTTCATCTTCCGCAAAAATTGCAAACTGGGCCAAACGGGAGGTTAAAGATACTGACTCTCCAAGTCGGGAGAGTGTTAGTAAAGCGTCTGGAATGTTGCACCCGAGTACCAGGGTACGAAAACTGAGACATATTTGAACACGTCTCCCGTTCACATGGTTGATCATACTTGGGTTCCACATGCATGTTTTAGCTGAAGGAAGAATACCTTAAACCTGGGTAGTTGAGACCCGTGTAATGGGTACCATGCAATATGACTTCAAAGGGTCTTCATTTGCTCACCGAACCTCTCCAATCCTATCACTGCTGCGTTTATGCCCCTGTACACACGCTTGATTCTCTTTTGGAGACATAGCAATCCATAGGTTTTACGATACTTACTAGTCAGGTACATTCTTAGGCGTTTAATATGCGGTGTTGAGTCCATTTCGTTGAGCAAGGAGTAGCTCTTGTCTATTCCATATTTGACTTAAGGAACTTTATCTGTGCTCATTTCAATCTGTGGTTTTATGCAGCACCCCAACTCACCTTTACCCTTAAGCAAGCATAAGTTGGTTTTCTAAATTTGAGACCCTGTTCTGTTTTGGAATGCAGTTCCTGTGTAGCCAAGTTTACATTCCGTGTATTAGTGATATCTTATGATGTTTCTTTTTCTGTGTGACTTATTTCAGTTAGAATCATCATACCTGAATCCACTCATTGTGCTGCTAAGGGCCTGATGACACAGATTTCATTGCTGAGTGATATTGCTTTGTAAGTAAATACCACAAGTTCTTTATCCATTTTTCACTTTCTGCGATGTTGAACTTGTACTGTAAACGAGGTTCTTGTAAACAGAGCCATTCCAAACTTTGGGGTGGCTGTGTCTTTTTGATTTTAATTTCCCTAAGCTATAGGACCATAAGTGGAAGTGCCCTAGGTTCTGTTGCTTTGTTTTTTAGATGTTTCAGGAAACACCATACACTTCTCCCGAGTGGTTGTTGGCAATTTACATCCCGCCCATCAGCATAACAAGGCTCCCAGTTCTCCATGGCCTGTCCTGCCTTTCTGGATTTTACACTTTTTTCAGATGGCCCTTTTGACCGGGGGAAGTGAGACTTCATTGTAGTGCAGATTTCCTTTGCAAGCTTGCTTGGTTGGCCAAAAAGGGCGTATGCGTTTTTTCCTGAATATATTCAGGAAAAAACGCATACGCCCTTTTTGGCCAAGTGCATCATTGTGGACGTTCTGCCTCTTTTCCTATGCTTTCAATGCAATTCCAGTCTACCTCCTGAAATCGGTTTCCTGCAATTCTGCCCCGCTTTCAAGTCCTCTTGGCAGCCTTACTTCAGTCTATTTTTGGACGATAGCTGTCATTTATAACTCTGCAGGTTTGTGAATTACAGTGCCCCTGAGCTCCTTTCTTCAACTCGCTTTCTTGTGAGCTGGCCGCAACACCACAGGATGGCTTCAGGCCCTAATCTGGTTCTGGCACGGCACGCTGAGCCTTTGGTTAATTCCTCTTCCTGGTGGGAAATGAGAGTTAAATTTGCCCGTCCAGACACCTCCAGCTAGTCTCTCATTGGTTCTCGCTATTCCTGTTCATCTTCCGCAGAAATTGCAAACTGGGCCAAACAGGAGGTTAAAGACACTGACTCTCCAAGTGGGGAGAGTGTTAGTAAAGCGTCTGGAATGTTGCACCCGAGTACCAGGGTACGAAAACTGAGACATATTTGAACACGTCTCCCGATCACATGGTTGATCATACTCTGGGTTCCACATGCATGTTTTAGCTGAAGGAAGAATACCTAAAACCTGGGTAGTTGAAACCCGTGGAATGGGTACCATGCAATATGACTTCAAAGGGTCTTCATTTGCTCACCGAACCTCTCCAATCCTATCACTGCTGCGTTTATGTCCCTGTACACATGCTTGATTCTCTTTCGGAGACATAGCCATCCATAGGTTTTAAGATACTTACTAGTCAGGTACATTCTTAGGCGTTTAATATGCGGTGTTGAGTCCATTTCGTTGAGCAAGGAGTAGCTCTTGTCTATTCCATATTTGGCTTAAGGAACTTTATCTGTGCTCATTTCAATCTCTGGTTTTATGCAGCACCCCAACTCACCTTTAACCTTAAGCAAGCATAAGTTGGTTTTCTAAATTTGAGACCCTGTCCTGTTCTGTAATTCAGTTCCTGTGTAGCCAAGTTTACATTCCGTGTATTACTGATATCTTATGATGTTTCTTTTTCTGTGTGACTTATTTCAGTTAGAATCATCATACCTGAATCCACTCATTGTGCTGCTAAGGGCCTGATGACACAGATTTCATTGCTGAGTGATATTGCTTTGTAAGTAAATACCACAATTTCTTTATCCATTTTTCACTTTCTGCGATGTTGAACTTGTACTGTAAACGAGGTTCTTGTAAACAGAGCCATTCCAAACTTTGGGGTGGCTGTGTCTTTTTGATTTTAATTTCCCTAAGCTATAGGACCATAAGTGGAAGTGCCCTAGGTTCTGTTGCTTTGTTTTTTAGATGTTTCAGGAAACACCATACACTTCTCCCGAGTGGTTGTTGGCAATTTACATCCCGCCCATCAGCATAACAAGGTTCCCAGTTCTCCATGGCCTGTCCTGCCTTTCAGGATTTTACACATTTTTCAGATGGCCCTTTTGACCGGGGGGAAGTGAGACTTCATTGTAGTGCAGATTTCCTTTGCAAGCTTGCTTGGTTGGCCAAAAAGGGCGTATGCGTTTTTTCCTGAATATATTCAGGAAAAAACGCATACGCCCTTTTTGGCCAAGTGCATCATTGTGGACGTTCTGCCTCTTTTCCTATGCTTTCAATGCAATTCCAGTCTACCTCCTGAAATCGGTTTCCTGCAATTCTGCCCCGCTTTCAAGTCCTCTTGGCAGCCTTACTACAGTCTATTTTTGGACGATAGCTGTCATTTATAACTCTGCAGGTTTGTGAATTACAGTGCCCCTGAGCTCCTTTCTTCAACTCGCTTTCTTGTGAGCTGGCCGCAACACCGCAGGATGGCTTCAGGCCCTAATCTGGTTCCGGCACGGCACGCTGAGCCTTTGGTTAATTCCTCTTCCTGGTGGGAAATGAGAGTTAAATTTGCCCGTCCAGACACCTCCAGCTAGTCTCTCATTGGTTCTCGCTATTCCTGTTCATCTTCCGCAAAAATTGCAAACTGGGCCAAACGGGAGGTTAAAGATACTGACTCTCCAAGTCGGGAGAGTGTTAGTAAAGCGTCTGGAATGTTGCACCCGAGTACCAGGGTACGAAAACTGAGACATATTTGAACACGTCTCCCGTTCACATGGTTGATCATACTTGGGTTCCACATGCATGTTTTAGCTGAAGGAAGAATACCTTAAACCTGGGTAGTTGAGACCCGTGTAATGGGTACCATGCAATATGACTTCAAAGGGTCTTCATTTGCTCACCGAACCTCTCCAATCCTATCACTGCTGCGTTTATGCCCCTGTACACACGCTTGATTCTCTTTTGGAGACATAGCAATCCATAGGTTTTACGATACTTACTAGTCAGGTACATTCTTAGGCGTTTAATATGCGGTGTTGAGTCCATTTCGTTGAGCAAGGAGTAGCTCTTGTCTATTCCATATTTGACTTAAGGAACTTTATCTGTGCTCATTTCAATCTGTGGTTTTATGCAGCACCCCAACTCACCTTTACCCTGAAGCAAGCATAAGTTGGTTTTCTAAATTTGAGACCCTGTTCTGTTTTGGAATGCAGTTCCTGTGTAGCCAAGTTTACATTCCGTGTATTAGTGATATCTTATGATGTTTCTTTTTCTGTGTGACTTATTTCAGTTAGAATCATCGTACCTGTATCCACTCATTATGCTGCTACGGGCCTGATGACATAGATTTCATTGCTGAGTGATACTGCGTTGTAAGTAAATACCACAAGTTCTTTATCCATTTTTCACTTTCTGCGATGTTGAACTTGTACTGTAAACGAGGTTCTTGTAAACAGAGCCATTCCAAACTTTGGGGTGGCTGTGTCTTTTTTATTTTAATTTCCCTAAGCTATAGGACCATAAGTGGAAGTGCCCTAGGTTCTGTTGCTTTGTTTTTTAGATGTTTCAGGAAACACCATACACTTCACCCCAGTGGTTGTTGGCAATTTACATCCCGCCCATCAGCATAACAAGGCTCCCAGTTCTCCATGGCCTGTCCTGCCTTTCTGGATTTTACACTTTTTTCAGATGGCCCTTTTGACCGGGGGGAAGTGAGACTTCATTGTAGTGCAGATTTCCTTTGCAAGCTTGCTTGGTTGGCCAAAAAGGGCGTATGCGTTTTTTCCTGAATATATTCAGGAAAAAACGCATACGCCCTTTTTGGCCAAGTGCATCATTGTGGACGTTCTGCCTCTTTTCCTATGCTTTCAATGCAATTCCAGTCTACCTCCTGAAATCGGTTTCCTGCAATTCTGCCCCGCTTTCAAGTCCTCTTGGCAGCCTTACTTCAGTCTATTTTTGGACGATAGCTGTCATTTATAACTCTGCAGGTTTGTGAATTACAGTGCCCCTGAGCTCCTTTCTTCAACTCGCTTTCTTGTGAGCTGGCCGCAACACCGCAGGATGGCTTCAGGCCCTAATCTGGTTCCGGCACGGCACGCTGAGCCTTTGGTTAATTCCTCTTCCTGGTGGGAAATGAGAGTTAAATTTGCCCGTCCAGACACCTCCAGCTAGTCTCTCATTGGTTCTCGCTATTCCTGTTCATCTTCCGCAGAAATTGCAAACTTGGGCAAACAGGAGGTTAAAGGCACTGACTCTCCAAGTAGGGAGAGTGTTAGTAAAGCGTCTGGAATGTTGCACCCAAGTACCAGGGTACGAAAACTGAGACATATTTGAACACGTCTCCCGATCACATGGTTGATCATACTCTAGGTTCTACATGCATGTTTTAGCTGAAGGAAGAATACCTTAAACCTGGGTAGTTGAAACCCGTGGAATGGGTACCATGCAATATGACTTCAAAGGGTCTTCATTTGCTCACCGAACCTCTCCAATCCTATCACTGCTGCGTTTATGCCCCTGTACACATGCTTGATTCTCTTTCGGAGACATAGCAATCCATAGGTTTTAAGATACTTACAAGTCAGGTACATTCTTAGGCGTTTAATATGCGGTGTTGAGTCCATTTCGTTGAGCAAGGAGTAGCTCTTGTCTATTCCATATTTGGCTTAAGGAACTTTATCTGTGCTCATTTCAATCTCTGGTTTTATGCAGCACCCCAACTCACCTTTACCCTTAAGCAAGCATAAGTTGGTTTTCTAAATTTGAGACCCTCTTCTGTTTTGGAATGCAGTTCCTGTGTAGCCAAGTTTCCATTCTGTGTATTAGTGATATCTTATGATGTTTCTTTTTCTGTGTGACTTATTTCAGTTAGAATCATCGTACCTGAATCCACTAATTATGCTGCTACGGGCCTGATGACATAGATTTCATTGCTGAGTGATACTGCGTTGTAAGTAAATACCACAAGTTCTTTATCCATTTTTCACTTTCTGCGATGTTGAACTTGTACTGTAAACGAGGTTCTTGTAAACAGAGGCGTCCCAAACTTTGGGGTGGCTGTGTCTTTTTGATTTTAATTTCCCTAAGCTATAGGACCATAAGTGGAAGTGCCCTAGGCTCTGTTGCTTTGTTTTTTAGATGTTTCAGGAAACACCATACACTTCTCCCGAGTGGTTGTTGGCAATTTACATCCCGCCCATCAGCATAACAAGTCTCCCAGTTCTCCATGGCCTGTCCTGCCTTTCTGGATTTTACACTTTTTTCAGATGGCCCTTTTGACCGGGGGGAAGTGAGACTTCATTGTAGTGCAGATTTCCTTTGCAAGCTTGCTTGGTTGGCCAAAAAGGGCGTATGCGTTTTTTCCTGAATATATTCAGGAAAAAACGCATACGCCCTTTTTGGCCAAGTGCATCATTGTGGACGTTCGGCCTCTTTTCCTATGCTTTCAATGCAATTCCAGTCTACCTCCTGAAATCGGTTTCCTGCAATTCTGCCCCGCTTTCAAGTCCTCTTGGCAGCCTTACTTCAGTCTATTTTTGGACGATAGCTGTCATTTATAACTCTGCAGGTTTGTGAATTACAGTGCCCCTGAGCTCCTTTCTTCAACTCGCTTTCTTGTGAGCTGGCCGCAACACCGCAGGATGGCTTCAGGCCCTAATCTGGTTCCGGCACGGCACGCTGAGCCTTTGGTTAATTCCTCTTCCTGGTGGGAAATGAGAGTTAAATTTGCCCGTCCAGACACCTCCAGCTAGTCTCTCATTGGTTCTCGCTATTCCTGTTCATCTTCCGCAGAAATTGCAAACTGGGGCAAACAGGAGGTTAAAGGCACTGACTCTCCAAGTAGGGAGAGTGTTAGTAAAGTGTCTGGAATGTTGCACCCGAGTACCAGGGTACGAAAACTGAGACATATTTGAACACGTCTCCCGATCACATGGTTGATCATACTCTAGGTTCAACATGCATGTTTTAGCTGAAGGAAGAATACCTTAAACCTGGGTAGTTGAAACCCTTGGAATGGGTACCATGCAATATGACTTCAAAGGGTCTTCATTTGCTCACTGAACCTCTCCAATCCTATCAGTGCTGCGTTTATGCCCCTGTACAAATGCTTGATTCTCTTTCAGAGACATAGCAATCCATAGGTTTTAAGATACTTACAAGTCAGGTACATTCTTAGGCGTTTAATATGCGGTGTTGAGTCCATTTCGTTGAGCAAGGAGTAGCTCTTGTCTATTCCATATTTGGCTTAAGGAACTTTATCTGTGCTCATTTCAATCTCTGGTTTTATGCAGCACCCCAACTCACCTTTACCCTTAAGCAAGCATAAGTTGGTTTTCTAAATTTGAGACCCTGTTCTGTTTTGGAATGCAGTTCCTGTGTAGCCAAGTTTACATTCCGTGTATTAGTGATATCTTATGATGTTTCTTTTTCAGTGTGACTTACTTCAGTTAGAATCATCGTACCTGAATCCACTCATTATGCTGCTACGGGCCTGATGACATAGATTTCATTGCTGAATGATACTGCGTTGTAAGTAAATACCACAAGTTCTTTATCCATTTTTCACTTTCTGCGATGTTGAACTTGTACTGTAAACGAGGTTCTTGTAAACAGAGGCGTCCCAAACTTTGGGGTGGCTGTGTCTTTTTGATTTTAATTTCCCTAAGCTATAGGACCATAAGTGGAAGTGCCCTAGGCTCTGTTGCTTTGTTTTTTAGATGTTTCAGGAAACACCATACACTTCTCCCGAGTGGTTGTTGGCAATTTACATCCCGCCCATCAGCATAACAAGGCTCCCAGTTCTCCATGGCCTGTCCTGCCTTTCTGGATTTTACACTTTTTTCAGATGGCCCTTTTGACCGGGGGTAAGTGAGACTTCATTGTAGTGCAGATTTCCTTTGCAAGCTTGCTTGGTTGGCCAAAAAGGGCGTATGCGTTTTTTCCTGAATATATTCCTGAATATATTCAGGAAATATATTCAGAAAAAACGCATACGCCCTTTTTGGCCAAGTGCATCATTGTGGACGTTCGGCCTCTTTTCCTATGCTTTCAATGCAATTCCAGTCTACCTCCTGAAATCGGTTTCCTGCAATTCTGCCCCGCTTTCAAGTCCTCTTGGCAGCCTTACTTCAGTCTATTTTTGGACGATAGCAGTCATTTATAACTCTGCAGGTTTGTGAATTACAGTGCCCCTGAGCTCCTTTCTTCAACTCGCTTTCTTGTGAGCTGGCCGCAACACCGCAGGATGGCTTCAGGCCCTAATCTGGTTCTGGCACGGCACGCTGAGCCTTTGGTTAATTCCTCTTCCTGGTGGGAAATGAGAGTTAAATTTGCCCGTCCAGACACCTCCAGCTAGCCTCTCATTGGTTCTCGCTATTCCTGTTCATCTTCCGCAGAAATTGCAAACTGGGGCAAACAGGAGGTTAAAGGCGCTGACTCTCCAAGTCGGGAGAGTGTTAGTAAAGCGTCTGGAATGTTGCACCCGAGTACCAGGGTACGAAAACTGAGACATATTTGAACACGTCTCCCGTTCACATGGTTGATCATACTCTGGGTTCCACATGCATGTTTTAGCTGAAGGAAGAATACCTAAAACCTGGGTAGTTGAATCCCGTGGAATGGGTACCATGCAATATGACTTCAAAGGGTCTTCATTTGCTCACCGAACCTCTCCAATCCTATCACTGCTGCGTTTATGCCCCTGTACACATGCTTGATTCTCTTTTGGAGACATAGCAATCCATAGGTTTTAAGATACTTACTAGTCAGGTACATTCTTAGGCGTTTAATATGCGGTGTTGAGTCCATTTCGTTGAGCAAGGAGTAGCTCTTGTCTATTCCATATTTGACTTAAGGAACTTTATCTGTGCTCATTTCAATCTCTGGTTTTATGCAGCACCCCAACTCACCTTTACCCTTAAGCAAGCATAAGTTTGTTTTGTAAATTTGAGACCCTGTTCTGTTTTGGAATGCAGTTCCTGTGTAGCCAAGTTTACATTCCGTGTATTAGTGATATCTTATGATGTTTCTTTTTCTGTGTGACTTATTTCAGTTAGAATCATCGTACCTGAATCCACTCATTATGCTGCTACGGGCCTGATGACATAGATTTCATTGCTGAGTGATACTGCGTTGTAAGTAAATACCACAAGTTCTTTATCCATTTTTCACTTTCTGCGATGTTGAACTTGTACTGTAAACGAGGTTCCTGTAAACAGAGCCGTTCCAAACTTTGGGGTGGCTGTGTCTTTTTGATTTTAATTTCCCTAAGCTATAGGACCATCAGTGGCAGTGCCATAGGTTCTGTTGCTTTGTTTTTTAGATGTTTCAGGAAACACCATACACTTCTCCCGAGTGGTTGTTGGCAATTTACATCCCGCCCATCAGCATAACAAGGCTCCCAGTTCTCCATGGCCTGTCCTGCCTTTCTGGATTTTACACTTTTTTCAGATGGCCCTTTTGACCGGGGGGAAGTGAGACTTCATTGTAGTGCAGATTTCCTTTGCAAGCTTGCTTGGTTGGCCAAAAAGGGCGTATGCGTTTTTTCCTGAATATATTCAGGAAAAAACGCATATGCCCTTTTTGGCCAAGTGCATCATTGTGGACGTTCTGCCTCTTTTCCTATGCTTTCAATGCAATTCCAGTCTACCTCCTGAAATCGGTTTCCTGCAATTCTGCCCCGCTTTCAAGTCCTCTTGGCAGCCTTACTTCAGTATATTTTTGGACGATAGCTGTCATTTATAACTCTGCAGGTTTGTGAATTACAGTGCCCCTGAGCTCCTTTCTTCAACTCGCTTTCTTGTGAGCTGGCCGCAACACCGCAGGATGGCTTCAGGCCCTAATCTGGTTCCGGCACGGCACGCTGAGCCTTTGGTTAATTCCTCTTCCTGGTGGGAAATGAGAGTTAAATTTGCCCGTCCAGACACCTCCAGCTAGTCTCTCATTGGTTCTCGCTATTCCTGTTCATCTTCCGCAGAAATTGCAAACTGGGGCAAACAGGAGGTTAAAGGCACTGACTCTCCAAGTAGGGAGAGTGTTAGTAAAGCGTCTGGAATGTTGCACCCGAGTACCAGGGTACGAAAACTGAGACATATTTGAACACGTCTCCCGATCACATGGTTGATCATACTCTAGGTTCCACATGCATGTTTTAGCTGAAGGAAGAATACCTTAAACCTGGGTAGTTGAAACCCTTGGAATGGGTACCATGCAATATGACTTCAAAGGGTCTTCATTTGCTCACTGAACCTCTCCAATCCTATCAGTGCTGCGTTTATGCCCCTGTACAAATGCTTGATTCTCTTTCGGAGACATAGCAATCCATAGGTTTTAAGATACTTACAAGTCAGGTACATTCTTAGGCGTTTAATATGCGGTGTTGAGTCCATTTCGCTGAGCAAGGAGTAGCTCTTGTCTATTCCATATTTGGCTTAAGGAACTTTATCTGTGCTCATTTCAATCTCTGGTTTTATGCAGCACCCCAACTCACCTTTCCCCTTAAGCAAGCATAAGTTGGTTTTCTAAATTTGAGACCCTGTTCTGTTTTGGAATGCAGTTCCTGTGTAGCCAAGTTTACATTCCGTGTATTAGTGATATCTTATGATGTTTCTTTTTCAGTGTGACTTATTTCAGTTAGAATCATCGTACCTGAATCCACTCATTATGCTGCTACGGGCCTGATGACATAGATTTCATTGCTGAGTGATACTGCGTTGTAAGTAAATACCACAAGTTCTTTATCCATTTTTCACTTTCTGCGATGTTGAACTTCTACTGTAAACGAGGTTCTTGTAAACAGAGGCGTCCCAAACTTTGGGGTGGCTGTGTCTTTTTGATTTTAATTTCCCTAAGCTATAGGACCATAAGTGGAAGTGCCCTAGGCTCTGTTGCTTTGTTTTTTAGATGTTTCAGGAAACACCATACACTTCTCCCGAGTGGTTGTTGGCAATTTACATCCCGCCCATCAGCATAACAAGGCTCCCAGTTCTCCATGGCCTGTCCTGCCTTTCTGGATTTTACACTTTTTTCAGATGGCCGTTTTGACCGGGGGGGGGGGGAGAAGTGAGACTTCATTTTAGTGCAGATTTCCTTTGCAAGCTTGCTTGGTTGGCCAAAAAGGGCGTATGCATTTTTTCCTGAATATATTCAGGAAAAAACGCATACGCCCTTTTTGGCCAAGTGCATCATTGTGGACGTTCTGCCTCTTTTCCTATGCTTTCAATGCAATTCCAGTCTACCTCCTGAAATCGGTTTCCTGCAATTCTGCCCCGCTTTCAAGTCCTCTTGGCAGCCTTACTTCAGTCTATTTTTGGACGATAGCTGTCATTTATAACTCTGCAGGTTTGTGAATTACAGTGCCCCTGAGCTCCTTTCTTCAACTCGCTTTCTTGTGAGCTGGCCGCAACACCGCAGGATGGCTTCAGGCCCTAAACTGGTTCCGGCACGGCACGCTGAGCCTTTGGTTAATTCCTCTTCCTGGTGGGAAATGAGAGTTAAATTTGCCCGTCCAGACACCTCCAGCTAGTCTCTCATTGGTTCTCGCTATTCCTGTTCATCTTCCGCAGAAATTGCAAACTGGGCCAAACAGGAGGTTAAAGACACTGACTCTCCAAGTCGGGAGAGTGTTAGTAAAGCGTCTGGAATGTTGCACCCGAGTACCAGGGTACAAAAACTGAGACATATTTGAACACGTCTCCCGATCACATGGTTGATCATACTCTGGGTTCCACATGCATGTTTTAGCTGAAGGAAGAATACCTAAAACCTGGGTAGTTGAAACCCGTGGAATGGGTACCTTGCAATATGACTTCAAAGGGTCTTCATTTGCTCACCGAACCTCTCCAATCCTATCACTGCTGCGTTTATGCCCCTGTACACATGCTTGATTCTCTTTCGGAGACATAGCAATCCATAGGTTTTAAGATACTTACTAGTCAGGTACATTCTTAGGCGTTTAATATGCGGTGTTGAGTCCATTTCGTTGAGCAAGGAGTAGCTCTTGTCTATTCCATATTTGGCTTAAGGAACTTTATCTGTGCTCATTTCAATCTCTGGTTTTATGCAGCACCCCAACTCACCTTTCCCCTTAAGCAAGCATAAGTTGGTTTTCTAAATTTGAGACCCTGTTCTGTTCTGTAATTCAGTTCCTGTGTAGCCAAGTTTCCATTCCGTGTATTACTGATATCTTATGATGTTTCTTTTTCTGTGTGACTTATTTCAGTTAGAATCATCATACCTGAATCCACTCATTGTGCTGCTAAGGGCCTGATGACACAGATTTCATTGCTGAGTGATATTGCTTTGTAAGTAAATACCACAACTTCTTTATCCATTTTTCACTTTCTGCAATGTTGAACTTGTACTGTAAACGAGGTTCTTGTAAACAGAGCCATTCCAAACTTTGGGGTGTCTGTGTCTTTTTGATTTTAATTTCCCTAAGCTATAGGACCATAAGTGGAAGTGCCCTAGGCTCTGTTGCTTTGTTTTTTAGATGTTTCAGGAAACACCATACACTTCTCCCAAGTGGTTCTTGGCAATTTACATCCCGCCCATCAGCATAACAAGGCTCCCAGTTCTCCATGGCCTGTCCTGCCTTTCTGGATTTTACACTTTTTTCAGATGGCCCTTTTGACCGGGGGGAAGTGAGACTTCATTGTAGTGCAGATTTCCTTTGCAAGCTTGCTTGGTTGGCCAAAAAGGGCGTATGCGTTTTTTCCTGAATATATTCAGGAAAAAACGCATACGCCCTTTTTGGCCAAGTGCATCATTGTGGACGTTCTGCCTCTTTTCCTATGCATTCAATGCAATTCCAGTCTACCTCCTGAAATCGGTTTCCTGCAATTCTGCCCCGCTTTCAAGTCCTCTTGGCAGCCTTACTTCAGTCTATTTTTGGACGATAGCTGTCATTTATAACTCTGCAGGTTTGTGAATTACAGTGCCCCTGAGCTCCTTTCTTCAACTCGCTTTCTTGTGACCTGGCCGCAACACCGCAGGATGGCTTCAGGCCCTAATCTGGTTCCGGCACGGCACGCTGAGCCTTTGGTTAATTCCTCTTCCTGGTGGGAAATGAGAGTTAAATTTGCCCGTCCAGACACCTCCAGCTAGTCTCTCATTGGTTCTCACTATTCCTGTTCATCTTCCGCAGAAATTGCAAACTGGGGCAAACAGGAGGTTACAGGCGCTGACTCTCCAAGTCGGGAGAGTGTTAGTAAAGCGTCTGGAATGTTGAACCCGAGTACCAGGGGAGGAAAACTGAGACATATTTGAACACGTCTCCCTTTCACATGGTTGATCATACTCTGGGTTCCACATGCATGTTTTAGCTGAAGGAAGAATACCTAAAACCTGGGTAGTTGAAACCCGTGGAATGGGTACCATGCAATATGACTTCAAAGGGTCTTCATTTGCTCACCGAACCTCTCCAATCCTATCACTGCTGCGTTTATGCCCCTGTACACATGCTTGATTCTCTTTCGGAGACATAGCAATCCATAGGTTTTAAGATACTTACTAGTCAGGTACATTCTTAGGCGTTTAATATGCGGTGTTGAGTCCATTTCGTTGAGCAAGGAGTAGCTCTTGTCTATTCCATATTTGGCTTAAGGAACTTTATCTGTGCTCATTTCAATCTCTGGTTTTATGCAGCACCCCAACTCACCTTTCCCCTTAAGCAAGCATAAGTTGGTTTTCTAAATTTGAGACCCTGTTCTGTTCTGTAATTCAGTTCCTGTGTAGCCAAGTTTACATTCCGTGTATTAGTGATATCTTATGATGTTTCTTTTTCTGTGTGACTTATTTCAGTTAGAATCATCATACCTGAATCCACTCATTGTGCTGCTAAGGGCCTGATGACACAGATTTCATTGCTGAGTGATACTGCATTGTAAGTAAATACCACAACTTCTTTATCCATTTTTCACTTTCTGCGATGTTGAACTTGTACTGTAAACGAGGTTCTTGTAAACAGAGCCGTTCCAAACTTTGGGGTGGCTGTGTCTTTTTGATTTTAAATTCCTTAAGCTATAGGACCATAAGTGGAAGTGCCCTAGGCTCTGTTGCTTTGTTTTTTAGATGTTTCAGGAAACACCATACACTTCTCCCAAGTGGTTCTTGGCAATTTACATCCCGCCTATCAGCATAACAAGGCTCCCAGTTCTCCATGGCCTGTCCTGCCTTTCTGGATTTTACACTTTTTTCAGATGGCCCTTTTGACCGGGGGGAAGTGAGACTTCATTGTAGTGCAGATTTCCTTTGCAAGCTTGCTTGGTTAGCCAAAAAGGGCGTATGCGTTTTTTCCTGAATATATTCAGGAAAAAACGCATACGCCCTTATTGGCCAAGTGCATCATTGTGGACGTTCTGCCTCTTTTCCTATGCTTTCAATGCAATTCCAGTCTACCTCCTGAAATCGGTTTCCTGCAATTCTGCCCCGCTTTCAAGTCCTCTTGGCAGCCTTACTTCAGTCTATTTTTGGACGATAGCTGTCATTTATAACTCTGCAGGTTTGTGAATTACAGTGCCCCTGAGCTGCTTTCTTCAACTCGCTTTCTTTTGAGCTGGCCACAACACCGCAGGATGGCTTCAGGCCCTAATCTGGTTCCGGCACGGCACACTGAGCCTTTGGTTATTTCCTCTTCCTGGTGGGAAATGAGAGTTAAATTTGCCCGTCCAGACACCTCCAGCTAGCCTCTCATTGGTTCTCGCTATTCCTGTTCATCTTCCGCAGAAATTGAAAACTGGGCCAAACAGGAGGTTAAAGGCGCTGACTCTCCAAGTGGGGAGAGTGTTAGTAAAGCGTCTGGAATGTTGCACCCGAGTACCAGGGGAGGAAAACTGAGACATATTTGAACACGTCTCCCGTTCACATGGTTGATCATACTTGGGTTCCACATGCATGTTTTAGCTGAAGGAAGAATACCTAAAACCTGGGTAGTTGAAACCCGTGGAATGGGTACCATGCAATATGACTTCAAAGGGTCTTCATTTGCTCACCGAACCTCTCCAATCCTATCACTGCTGCGTTTATGCCCCTGTACACATGCTTGATTCTCTTTCGGAGACATAGCAATCCATAGGTTTTAAGATACTTACTAGTCAGGTACATTCTTAGGCGTTTAATATGCGGTGTTGAGTCCATTTCGTTGAGCAAGGAGTAGCTCTTGTCTATTCCATATTTGGCTTAAGGAACTTTATCTGTGCTCATTTCAATCTCTTGTTTTATGCAGCACCCCAACTCACCTTTCCCCTTAAGCAAGCATAAGTTGGTTTTCTAAATTTGAGACCCTGTCCTGTTCTGTAATTCAGTTCCTGTGTAGCCAAGTTTACATTCCGTGTATTACTGATATCTTATGATGTTTCTTTTTCTGTGTGACTTATTTCAGTTAGAATCATCATACCTGAATCCACTCATTGTGCTGCTAAGGGCCTGATGACACAGATTTCATTGCTGAGTGATATTGCTTTGTAAGTAAATACCACAACTTCTTTATCCATTTTTCACTTTCTGCGATCTTGAACTTGTACTGTAAACGAGGTTCTTGTAAACAGAGCCGTTCCAAACTTTGGGGTGGCTGTGTCTTTTTGATTTTAAATTCCCTAAGCTATAGGACCATAAGTGGCAGTGCCCTAGGCTCTGTTGCTTTGTTTTTTAGATGTTTCAGGAAACACCATACACTTCTCCCCAGTGGTTGTTGGCAATTTACATCCCGCCCATCAGCATAACAAGGCTCCCAGTTCTCCATGGCCTGTCCTGCCTTTCTGGATTTTACACTTTTTTCAGAGGGCCCTTTTGACCGGGGGGAAGTGAGACTTCATTGTAGTGCAGATTTCCTTTGCAAGCTTGCTTGGTTGGCCAAAAAGGGCGTATGCGTTTTTTCCTGAATATATTCAGGAAAAAACGCATACGCCCTTTTTGGCCAAGTGCATCATTGTGGACGTTCTGCCTCTTTTCCTATGCTTTCAATGCAATTCCAGTCTACCTCCTGAAATCGGTTTCCTGCAATTCTGCCCCGCTTTCAAGTCCTCTTGGCAGCCTTACTTCAGTCTATTTTTGGACGATAGCTGTCATTTATAACTCTGCAGGTTTGTGAATTACAGTGCCCCTGAGCTCCTTTCTTCAATTCGCTTTCTTGTGAGCTGGCCGCAACACCGCAGGATGCCTTCAGGCCCTAATCTGGTTCCGGCACGGCACGCTGAGCCTTTGGTTAATTCCTCTTCCTGGTGGGAAATGAGAGTTAAATTTGCCCGTCCAGACACCTCCAGCTAGTCTCTCATTGGTTCTCGCTATTCCTGTTCATCTTCCGCAGAAATTGCAAACTGGGCCAAACAGGAGGTTAAAGACACTGACTCTCCAAGTCGGGAGAGTGTTAGTAAAGCGTCTGGAATGTTGCACCCGAGTACCAGGGTACGAAAACTGAGACATATTTGAACACGTCTCCCGATCACATGGTTGATCATACTCTGGGTTCCACATGCATGTTTTAGCTGAAGGAAGAATACCTAAAACCTGGGTAGTTGAAACCCTTGGAATGGGTACCTTGCAATATGACTTCAAAGGGTCTTCATTTGCTCACCGAACCTCTCCAATCCTATCACTGCTGCGTTTATGCCCCTGTACACATGCTTGATTCTCTTTCGGAGACATAGCAATCCATAGGTTTTAAGATACTTACTAGTCAGGTACATTCTTAGGCGTTTAATATGCGGTGTTGAGTCCATTTCGTTGAGCAAGGAGTAGCTCTTGTCTATTCCATATTTGGCTTAAGGAACTTTATCTGTGCTCATTTCAATCTCTGGTTTTATGCAGCACCTCAACTCACCTTTACCCTTAAGCAAGCATAAGTTGGTTTTCTAAATTTGAGACCCTGTCCTGTTCTGTAATTCAGTTCCTGTGTAGCCAAGTTTACATTCCGTGTATTACTGATATCTTATGATGTTTCTTTTTCTGTGTGACTTATTTCAGTTAGAATCATCATACCTGAATCCACTCATTGTGCTGCTAAGGGCCTGATGACACAGATTTCATTGCTGAGTGATATTGCTTTGTAAGTAAATACCACAACTTCTTTATCCATTTTTCACTTTCTGCGATGTTGAACTTGTACTGTAAACGAGGTTCTTGTAAACAGAGCCATTCCAAACTTTGGGGTGGCTGTGTCTTTTTGATTTTAATTTCCCTAAGCTATAGGACCATAAGTGGAAGTGCCCTAGGTTCTGTTGCTTTGTTTTTTAGATGTTTCAGGAAACACCATACACTTCTCCCGAGTGGTTGTTGGCAATTTACATCCCGCCCATCAGCATAACAAGGTTCCCAGTTCTCCATGGCCTGTCCTGCCTTTCTGGATTTTACACTTTTTTCAGATGGCCCTTTTGACCGGGGGGAAGTGAGACTTCATTGTAGTGCAGATTTCCTTTGCAAGCTTGCTTGGTTGGCCAAAAAGGGCGTATGCGTTTTTTCCTGAATATATTCAGGAAAAAACGCATACGCCCTTTTTGGCCAAGTGCATCATTGTGGACGTTCTGCCTCTTTTCCTATGCTTTCAATGCAATTCCAGTCTACCTCCTGAAATCGGTTTCCTGCAATTCTGCCCCGCTTTCAAGTCCTCTTGGCAGCCTTACTTCAGTCTATTTTTGGACGATAGCTGTCATTTATAACTCTGCAGGTTTGTGAATTACAGTGCCCCTGAGCTCCTTTCTTCAACTCGCTTTCTTATGAGCTGGCCGCAACACCACAGGATGGCTTCAGGCCCTAATCTGGTTCCGGCACGGCACGCTGAGCCTTTGGTTAATTCCTCTTCCTGGTGGGAAATGAGAGTTAAATTTGCCCGTCCAGACACCTCCAGCTAGTCTCTCATTGGTTCTCGCTATTCCTGTTCATCTTCCGCAAAAATTGCAAACTGGGGCAAACAGGAGGTTAAAGACACTGACTCTCCAAGTCGGGAGAGTGTTAGTAAAGCGTCTGGAATGTTGCACCCGAGTACCAGGGTACGAAAACTGAGACATATTTGAACACGTCTCCCGATCACATGGTTGATCATACTCTGGGTTCCACATGCATGTTTTAGCTGAAGGAAGAATACCTAAAACCTGGGTAGTTGAAACCCGTGTAATGGGTACCATGCAATATGACTTCAAAGGGTCTTCATTTGCTCACCGAACCTCTCCAATCCTATCACTGCTGCGTTTATGCCCCTGTACACATGCTTGATTCTCTTTCGGAGACATAGCAATCCATAGGTTTTAAGATACTTACTAGTCAGGTACATTCTTAGGCGTTTAATATGCGGTGTTGAGTCCATTTCGTTGAGCAAGGAGTAGCTCTTGTCTATTCCATATTTGGCTTAAGGAACTTTATCTGTGCTCATTTCAATCTCTGGTTTTATGCAGCACCTCAACTCACCTTTACCCTTAAGCAAGCATAAGTTGGTTTTCTAAATTTGAGACACTGTCCTGTTCTGTAATTCAGTTCCTGTGTAGCCAAGTTTACATTCCGTGTATTACTGATATCTTATGATGTTTCTTTTTCTGTGTGACTTATTTCAGTTAGAATCATCATACCTGAATCCACTCATTGTGCTGCTAAGGGCCTGATGACACAGATTTCATTGCTGAGTGATATTGCTTTGTAAGTAAATACCACAAGTTCTTTATCCATTTTTCACTTTCTGCGATGTTGAACTTGTACTGTAAACGAGGTTCTTGTAAACAGAGCCATTCCAAACTTTGGGGTGGCTGTGTCTTTTTGGTTTTAATTTCCCTAAGCTATAGGACCATAAGTGGAAGTGCCCTAGGTTCTGTTGCTTTGTTTTTTAGATGTTTCAGGAAACACCATACACTTCTCCCGAGTGGTTGTTGGCAATTTACATCCCGCCCATCAGCATAACAATGCTCCCAGTTCTCCATGGCCTGTCCTGCCTTTCTGGATTTTACACTTTTTTCAGATGGCCCTTTTGACCGGGGGGAAGTGAGACTTCATTGTAGTGCAGATTTCCTTTGCAAGCTTGCTTGGTTGGCCAAAAAGGGCGTATGCGTTTTTTCCTGAATATATTCAGGAAAAAACGCATACGCCCTTTTTGGCCAAGTGCATCATTGTGGACGTTCTGCCTCTTTTCCTATGCTTTCAATGCAATTCCAGTCTACCTCCTGAAATCGGTTTCCTGCAATTCTGCCCCGCTTTCAAGTCCTCTTGGCAGCCTTACTTCAGTCTATTTTTGGACGATAGCTGTCATTTATAACTCTGCAGGTTTGTGAATTACAGTGCCCCTGAGCTCCTTTCTTCAACTCGCTTTCTTGTGAGCTGGCCGCAACACCACAGGATGGCTTCAGGCCCTAATCTGGTTCCGGCACGGCACGCTGAGCCTTTGGTTAATTCCTCTTCCTGGTGGGAAATGAGAGTTAAATTTGCCCGTCCAGACACCTCCAGCTAGTCTCTCATTGGTTCTCGCTATTCCTGTTCATCTTCCGCAAAAATTGCAAACTGGGGCAAACAGGAGGTTAAAGACACTGACTCTCCAAGTCGGGAGAGTGTTAGTAAAGCGTCTGGAATGTTGCACCCGAGTACCAGGGTACGAAAACTGAGACATATTTGAACACGTCTCCCGATCACATGGTTGATCATACTCTGGGTTCCACATGCATGTTTTAGCTGAAGGAAGAATACCTAAAACCTGGGTAGTTGAAACCCGTGGAATGGGTACCATGCAATATGACTTCAAAGGGTCTTCATTTGCTCACCGAACCTCTCCAATCCTATCACTGCTGCGTTTATGCCCCTGTACACATGCTTGATTCTCTTTCGGAGACATAGCAATCCATAGGTTTTAAGATACTTACTAGTCAGGTACATTCTTAGGCGTTTAATATGCGGTGTTGAGTCCATTTCGTTGAGCAAGGAGTAGCTCTTGTCTATTCCATATTTGGCTTAAGGAACTTTATCTGTGCTCATTTCAATCTCTGGTTTTATGCAGCACCTCAACTCACCTTTACCCTTAAGCAAGCATAAGTTGGTTTTCTAAATTTGAGACCCTGTCCTGTTCTGTAATTCAGTTCCTGTGTAGCCAAGTTTACATTCCGTGTATTACTGATATCTTATGATGTTTCTTTTTCTGTGTGACTTATTTCAGTTAGAATCATCATACCTGAATCCACTCATTGTGCTGCTAAGGGCCTGATGACACAGATTTCATTGCTGAGTGATATTGCTTTGTAAGTAAATACCACAAGTTCTTTATCCATTTTTCACTTTCTGCGATGTTGAACTTGTACTGTAAACGAGGTTCTTGTAAACAGAGCCATTCCAAACTTTGGGGTGGCTGTGTCTTTTTGATTTTAATTTCCCTAAGCTATAGGACCATAAGTGGAAGTGCCCTAGGTTCTGTTGCTTTGTTTTTTAGATGTTTCAGGAAACACCATACTCTTCTCCCGAGTGGTTGTTGGCAATTTACATCCCGCCCATCAGCATAACAAGGTTCCCAGTTCTCCATGGCCTGTCCTGCCTTTCTGGATTTTACACTTTTTTCAGATGGCCCTTTTGACCGGGGGGAAGTGAGACTTCATTGTAGTGCAGATTTCCTTTGCAAGCTTGCTTGGTTCGCCAAAAAGGGCGTATGCGTTTTTTCCTGAATATATTCAGGAAAAAATGCATACGCCCTTTTTGGCCAAGTGCATCATTGTGGACGTTCTGCCTCTTTTCCTATGCTTTCAATGCAATTCCAGTCTACCTCCTGAAATCGGTTTCCTGCAATTCTGCCCCGCTTTCAAGTCCTCTTGGCAGCCTTACTTCAGTCTATTTTTGGACGATAGCTGTCATTTATAACTCTGCAGGTTTGTGAATTACAGTGCCCCTGAGCTCCTTTCTTCAACTCGCTTTCTTATGAGCTGGCCGCAACACCACAGGATGGCTTCAGGCCCTAATCTGGTTCCGGCACGGCACGCTGAGCCTTTGGTTAATTCCTCTTCCTGGTGGGAAATGAGAGTTAAATTTGCCCGTCCAGACACCTCCAGCTAGTCTCTCATTGGTTCTCGCTATTCCTGTTCATCTTCCGCAAAAATTGCAAACTGGGCCAAACAGGAGGTTAAAGACACTGACTCTCCAAGTCGGGAGAGTGTTAGTAAAGCGTCTGGAATGTTGCACCCGAGTACCAGGGTACGAAAACTGAGACATATTTGAACACGTCTCCCGATCACATGGTTGATCATACTCTGGGTTCCACATGCATGTTTTAGCTGAAGGAAGAATACCTAAAACCTGGGTAGTTGAAACCCGTGTAATGGGTACCATGCAATATGACTTCAAAGGGTCTTCATTTGCTCACCGAACCTCTCCAATCCTATCACTGCTGCGTTTATGCCCCTGTACACATGCTTGATTCTCTTTCGGAGACATAGCAATCCATAGGTTTTAAGATACTTACTAGTCAGGTACATTCTTAGGCGTTTAATATGCAGTGTTGAGTCCATTTCGTTGAGCAAGGAGTAGCTCTTGTCTATTCCATATTTGGCTTAAGGAACTTTATCTGTGCTCATTTCAATCTCTGGTTTTATGCAGCACCTCAACTCACCTTTACCCTTAAGCAAGCATAAGTTGGTTTTCTAAATTTGAGACACTGTCCTGTTCTGTAATTCAGTTCCTGTGTAGCCAAGTTTCCATTCCGTGTATTACTGATATCTTATTATGTTTCTTTTTCTGTGTGACTTATTTCAGTTAGAATCATCATACCTGAATCCACTCATTGTGCTGCTAAGGGCCTGATGACACAGATTTCATTGCTGAGTGATATTGCTTTGTAAGTAAATACCACAAGTTCTTTATCCATTTTTCACTTTCTGCGATGTTGAACTTGTACTGTAAACGAGGTTCTTGTAAACAGAGCCATTCCAAACTTTGGGGTGGCTGTGTCTTTTTGATTTTAATTTCCCTAAGCTATAGGACCATAAGTGGAAGTGCCCTAGGTTCTGTTGCTTTGTTTTTTAGATGTTTCAGGAAACACCATACACTTCTCCCGAGTGGTTGTTGGCAATTTACATCCCGCCCATCAGCATAACAAGGCTCCCAGTTCTCCATGGCCTGTCCTGCCTTTCTGGATTTTACACTTTTTTCAGATGGCCCTTTTGACCGGGGGGAAGTGAGACTTCATTGTAGTGCAGATTTCCTTTGCAAGCTTGCTTGGTTGGCCAAAAAGGGCGTATGCGTTTTTTCCTGAATATATTCAGGAAAAAACGCATACGCCCTTTTTGGCCAAGTGCATCATTGTGGACGTTCTGCCTCTTTTCCTATGCTTTCAATGCAATTCCAGTCTACCTCCTGAAATCGGTTTCCTGCAATTCTGCCCCGCTTTCAAGTCCTCTTGGCAGCCTTACTTCAGTCTATTTTTGGACGATAGCTGTCATTTATAACTCTGCAGGTTTGTGAATTACAGTGCCCCTGAGCTCCTTTCTTCAACTCGCTTTCTTGTGAGCTGGCCGCAACACCACAGGATGGCTTCAGGCCCTAATCTGGTTCCGGCACGGCACGCTGAGCCTTTGGTTAATTCCTCTTCCTGGTGGGAAATGAGAGTTAAATTTGCCCGTCCAGACACCTCCAGCTAGTCTCTCATTGGTTCTCGCTATTCCTGTTCATCTTCCGCAGAAATTGCAAACTGGGCCAAACAGGAGGTTAAACACACTGACTCTCCAAGTCGGGAGAGTGTTAGTAAAGCGTCTGGAATGTTGCACCCGAGTACCAGGGTACGAAAACTGAGACATATTTGAACACGTCTCCCGATCACATGGTTGATCATACTCTGGGTTCCACATGCATGTTTTAGCTGAAGGAAGAATACCTAAAACCTGGGTAGTTGAAACCCGTGGAATGGGTACCATGCAATATGACTTCAAAGGGTCTTCATTTGCTCACCGAACCTCTCCAATCCTATCACTGCTGCGTTTATGCCCCTGTACACATGCTTGATTCTCTTTCGGAGACATAGCAATCCATAGGTTTTAAGATACTTACTAGTCAGGTACATTCTTAGGCGTTTAATATGCGGTGTTGAGTCCATTTCGTTGAGCAAGGAGTAGCTCTTGTCTATTCCATATTTGGCTTAAGGAACTTTATCTGTGCTCATTTCAATCTCTGGTTTTATGCAGCACCTCAACTCACCTTTACCCTTAAGCAAGCATAAGTTGGTTTTCTAAATTTGAAACCCTGTCCTGTTCTGTAATTCAGTTCCTGTGTAGCCAAGTTTACATTCCGTGTATTACTGATATCTTATGATGTTTCTTTTTCTGTGTGACTTATTTCAGTTAGAATCATCATACCTGAATCCACTCATTGTGCTGCTAAGGGCCTGAAGACACAGATTTCATTGCTGAGTGATATTGCTTTGTAAGTAAATACCACAATTTCTTTATCCATTTTTCACTTTCTGCGATGTTGAACTTGTACTGTAAACGAGGTTCTTGTAAACAGAGCCATTCCAAACTTTGGGGTGGCTGTGTCTTTTTGATTTTAATTTCCCTAAGCTATAGGACCATAAGTGGAAGTGCCCTAGGTTCTGTTGCTTTGTTTTTTAGATGTTTCAGGAAACACCATACACTTCTCCCGAGTGGTTGTTGGCAATTTACATCCCGCCCATCAGCATAACAAGGTTCCCAGTTCTCCATGGCCTGTCCTGCCTTTCTGGATTTTACACTTTTTTCAGATGGCCCTTTTGACCGGGGGGAAGTGAGACTTCATTGTAGTGCAGATTTCCTTTGCAAGCTTGCTTGGTTGGCCAAAAAGGGCGTATGCGTTTTTTCCTGAATATATTCAGGAAAAAACGCATACGCCCTTTTTGGCCAAGTGCATCATTGTGGACGTTCTGCCTCTTTTCCTATGCTTTCAATGCAATTCCAGTCTACCTCCTGAAATCGGTTTCCTGCAATTCTGCCCCGCTTTCAAGTCCTCTTGGCAGCCTTACTACAGTCTATTTTTGGACGATAGCTGTCATTTATAACTCTGCAGGTTTGTGAATTACAGTGCCCCTGAGCTCCTTTCTTCAACTCGCTTTCTTGTGAGCTGGCCGCAACACCACAGGATGGCTTCAGGCCCTAATCTGGTTCCGGCACGGCACGCTGAGCCTTTGGTTAATTCCTCTTCCTGGTGGGAAATGAGAGTTAAATTTGCCCGTCCAGACACCTCCAGCTAGTCTCTCATTGGTTCTCGCTATTCCTGTTCATCTTCCGCAAAAATTGCAAACTGGGCCAAACAGGAGGTTAAAGACACTGACTCTCCAAGTCGGGAGAGTGTTAGTAAAGCGTCTGGAATGTTGCACCCGAGTACCAGGGTACGAAAACTGAGACATATTTGAACACGTTTCCCGATCACATGGTTGATCATACTCTGGGTTCCACATGCATGTTTTAGCTGAAGGAAGAATACCTAAAACCTGGGTAGTTGAAACCCGTGTAATGGGTACCATGCAATATGACTTCAAAGGGTCTTCATTTGCTCACCGAACCTCTCCAATCCTATCACTGCTGCGTTTATGCCCCTGTACACATGCTTGATTCTCTTTCGGAGACATAGCAATCCATAGGTTTTAAGATACTTACTAGTCAGGTACATTCTTAGGCGTTTAATATGCGGTGTTGAGTCCATTTCGTTGAGCAAGGAGTAGCTCTTGTCTATTCCATATTTGGCTTAAGGAACTTTATCTGTGCTCATTTCAATCTCTGGTTTTATGCAGCACCTCAACTCACCTTTACCCTTAAGCAAGCATAAGTTGGTTTTCTAAATTTGAGACACTATCCTGTTCTGTAATTCAGTTCCTGTGTAGCCAAGTTTACATTCCGTGTATTACTGATATCTTATTATGTTTCTTTTTCTGTGTGACTTATTTCAGTTAGAATCATCATACCTGAATCCACTCATTGTGCTGCTAAGGGCCTGATGACACAGATTTCATTGCTGAGTGATATTGCTTTGTAAGTAAATACCACAAGTTCTTTATCCATTTTTCACTTTCTGCGATGTTGAACTTGTACTGTAAACGAGGTTCTTGTAAACAGAGCCATTCCAAACTTTGGGGTGGCTGTGTCTTTTTGATTTTAATTTCCCTAAACTATAGGACCATAAGTGGAAGTGCCCTAGGTTCTGTTGCTTTGTTTTTTAGATGTTTCAGGAAACACCATACACTTCTCCCGAGTGGTTGTTGGCAATTTACATCCCGCCCATCAGCATAACAAGGCTCCCAGTTCTCCATGGCCTGTCCTGCCTTTCTGGATTTTACACTTTTTTCAGATGGCCCTTTTGACCGGGGGTAAGTGAGACTTCATTGTAGTGCAGATTTCCTTTGCAAGCTTGCTTGGTTGGCCAAAAAGGGCGTATGCGTTTTTTCCTGAATATATTCAGGAAAAAACGCATACGCCCTTTTTGGCCAAGTGCATCATTGTGGACGTTCTGCCTCTTTTCCTATGCTTTCAATGCAATTCCAGTCTACCTCCTGAAATCGGTTTCCTGCAATTCTGCCCCGCTTTCAAGTCCTCTTGGCAGCCTTACTTCAGTCTATTTTTGGACGATAGCTGTCATTTATAACTCTGCAGGTTTGTGAATTACAGTGCCCCTGAGCTCCTTTCTTCAACTCGCTTTCTTGTGAGCTGGCCGCAACACCGCAGGATGGCTTCAGGCCCTAATCTGGTTCCGGCACGGCACGCTGAGCCTTTGGTTAATTCCTCTTCCTGGTGGGAAATGAGAGTTAAATTTGCCCGTCCAGACACCTCCAGCTAGTCTCTCAATGGTTCTCACTATTCCTGTTCATCTTCCGCAGAAATTGCAAACTGGGGCAAACAGGAGGTTAAAGGCACTGACTCTCCAAGTCGGGAGAGTGTTAGTAAAGCGTCTGGAATGTTGCACCCGAGTACCAGGGTACGAAAACTGAGACATATTTGAACACGTCTCCAGATCACATGGTTGATCATACTCTGGGTTGCACATGCATGTTTTAGCTGAAGAAAGAATACCTAAAACCTGGGTAGTTGAAACCCGTGGAATGGGTACCATGCAATATGACTTCAAAGGGTCTTCATTTGCTCACCGAACCTCTCCAATCCTATCACTGCTGCGTTTATGCCCCTGTACACATGCTTGATTCTCTTTCGGAGACATAGCAATCCATAGGTTTTAAGATACTTACTAGTCAGGTACATTCTTAGGCGTTTAATATGCGGTGTTGAGTCCATTTCGTTGAGCAAGGAGTAGCTCTTGTCTATTCCATATTTGGCTTAAGGAACTTTATCTGTGCTCATTTCAATCTCTGGTTTTATGCAGCACCTCAACTCACCTTTACCCTTAAGCAAGCATAAGTTGGTTTTCTAAATTTGAGACCCTGTCCTGTTCTGTAATTCAGTTCCTGTGTAGCCAAGTTTACATTCCGTGTATTACTGATATCTTATGATGTTTCTTTTTCTGTGTGACTTATTTCAGTTAGAATCATCATACCTGAATCCACTCATTGTGCTGCTAAGGGCCTGATGACACAGATTTCATTGCTGAGTGATATTGCTTTGTAAGTAAATACCACAAGTTCTTTATCCATTTTTCACTTTCTGCGATGTTGAACTTGTACTGTAAACGAGGTTCTTGTAAACAGAGGCGTCCCAAACTTTGGGGTGGCTGTGTCTTTTTGATTTTAATTTCCCTAAGCTATAGGACCATAAGTGGAAGTGCCCTAGGCTCTGTTGCTTTGTTTTTTAGATGTTTCAGGAAACACCATACACTTCTCCCGAGTGGTTGTTGGCAATTTACATCCCGCCCATCAGCATAACAAGGCTCCCAGTTCTCCATGGCCTGTCCTGCCTTTCTGGATTTTACACTTTTTTCAGATGGCCCTTTTGACCGGGGGGAAGTGAGACTTCATTGTAGTGCAGATTTCCTTTGCAAGCTTGCTTGGTTGGCCAAAAAGGGCGTATGCGTTTTTTCCTGAATATATTCAGGAAAAAACGCATACGCCCTTTTTGGCCAAGTGCATCATTGTGGACGTTCGGCCTCTTTTCCTATGCTTTCAATGCAATTCCAGTCTACCTCCTGAAATCGGTTTCCTGCAATTCTGCCCCGCTTTCAAGTCCTCTTGGCAGCCTTACTTCAGTATATTTTTGGACGATAGCAGTCATTTATAACTCTGCAGGTTTGTGAATTACAGTGCCCCTGAGCTCCTTTCTTCAACTCGCTTTCTTGTGAGCTGGCCGCAACACCGCAGGATGGCTTCAGGCCCTAATCTGGTTCCGGCACGGCACGCTGAGCCTTTGGTTAATTCCTCTTCCTGGTGGGAAATGAGAGTTAAATTTGCCCGTCCAGACACCTCCAGCTAGTCTCTCATTGGTTCTCGCTATTCCTGTTCATCTTCCGCAGAAATTGCAAACTGGGGCAAACAGGAGGTTAAAGGCACTGACTCTCCAAGTAGGGAGAGTGTTAGTAAAGCGTCTGGAATGTTGCTCCCGAGTACCAGGGTACGAAAACTGAGACATATTTGAACACGTCTCCCGATCACATGGTTGATCATACTCTAGGTTCCACATGCATGTTTTAGCTGAAGGAAGAATACCTTAAACCTGGGTAGTTGAAACCCGTGGAATGGGTACCATGCAATATGACTTCAAAGGGTCTTCATTTGCTCACCGAACCTCTCCAATCCTATCACTGCTGCGTTTATGCCCCTGTACACATGCTTGATTCTCTTTTGGAGACATAGCAATCCATAGGTTTTAAGATACTTACAAGTCAGGTACATTCTTAGGCGTTTAATATGCGGTGTTGAGTCCATTTTGTTGAGCAAGGAGTAGCTCTTGTCTATTCCATATTTGGCTTAAGGAACTTTATCTGTGCTCATTTCAATCTCTGGTTTTATGCAGCACCCCAACTCACCTTTACCCTTAAGCAAGCATAAGTTGTTTTTCTAAATTTGAGACCCTGTTCTGTTCTGTAATTCAGTTCCTGTGTAGCCAAGTTTCCATTCTGTGTATTACTGATATCTTATGATGTTTCTTTTTCTGTGTGACTTATTTCAGTTAGAATCATCATACCTGAATCCACTCATTGTGCTGCTAAGGGCCTGATGACACAGATTTCATTGCTGAGTGATACTGCATTGTAAGTAAATACCACAACTTCTTTATCCATTTTTCACTTTCTGCGATGTTGAACTTGTACTGTAAATGAGGTTCTTGTAAACAGAGGCGTCCCAAACTTTGGGGTGGCTGTGTCTTTTTGATTTTAATTTCCCTAAGCTATAGGACCATAAGTGGAAGTGCCCTAGGCTCTGTTGCTTTGTTTTTTAGATGTTTCAGGAAACACCATACACTTCTCCCGAGTGGTTGTTGGCAATTTACATCCCGCCCATCAGCATAACAAGGCTCCCAGTTCTCCATGGCCTGTCCTGCCTTTCTGGATTTTACACTTTTTTCAGATGGCCCTTTTGACCGGGGGGAAGTGAGACTTCATTGTAGTGCAGATTTCCTTTGCAAGCTTGCTTGGTTGGCCAAAAAGGGCGTATGCGTTTTTTCCTGAATATATTCAGGAAAAAACGCATACGCCCTTTTTGGCCAAGTGCATCATTGTGGACGTTCTGCCTCTTTTCCTATGCTTTCAATGCAATTCCAGTCTACCTCCTGAAATCGGTTTCCTGCAATTCTGCCCCGCTTTCAAGTCCTCTTGGCAGCCTTACTTCAGTCTATTTTTGGACGATAGCTGTCATTTATAACTCTGCAGGTTTGTGAATTACAGTGCCCCTGAGCTCCTTTCTTCAACTCGCTTTCTTGTGAGCTGGCCGCAACACCGCAGGATGGCTTCAGGCCCTAATCTGGTTCCGGCACGGCACACTGAGCCTTTGGTTATTTCCTCTTCCTGGTGGGAAATGAGAGTTAAATTTGCCCGTCCAGACACCTCCAGCTAGTCTCTCATTGGTTCTCGCTATTCCTGTTCATCTTCCGCAGAAATTGCAAACTGGGCCAAACAGGAGGTTAAAGGCGCTGACTCTCCAAGTCGGGAGAGTGTTAGTAAAGCGTCTGGAATGTTGCACCCGAGTACCAGGGTACGAAAACTGAGACATATTTGAACACGTCTCCCGTTCACATGGTTGATCATACTTGGGTTCCACATGCATGTTTTAGCTGAAGGAAGAATACCTTAAACCTGGGTAGTTGAGACCCGTGTAATGGGTACCATGCAATATGACTTCAAAGGGTCTTCATTTGCTCACCGAACCTCTCCAATCCTATCACTGCTGCGTTTATGCCCCTGTACACACGCTTGATTCTCTTTTGGAGACATAGCAATCCATAGGTTTTACGATACTTACTAGTCAGGTACATTCTTAGGCGTTTAATATGCGGTGTTGAGTCCATTTCGTTGAGCAAGGAGTAGCTCTTGTTTATTCCATATTTGACTTAAGGAACTTTATCTGTGCTCATTTCAATCTGTGGTTTTATGCAGCACCCCAACTCACCTTTACCCTTAAGCAAGCATAAGTTGGTTTTCTAAATTTGAGACCCTGTTCTGTTTTGGAATGCAGTTCCTGTGTAGCCAAGTTTACATTCCGTGTATTAGTGATATCTTATGATGTTTCTTTTTCTGTGTGACTTATTTCAGTTAGAATCATCGTACCTGAATCCACTCATTATGCTGCGACGGGCCTGATGACATAGATTTCATTGCTGAGTGATACTGCGTTGTAAGTAAATACCACAAGTTCTTTATACATTTTTCACTTTCTGCGATGTTGAACTTGTACTGTAAACGAGGTTCTTGTAAACAGAGGCGTCCCAAACTTTGGGGTGGCTGTGTCTTTTTGATTTTAATTTCCCTAAGCTATAGGACCATAAGTGGAAGTGCCCTAGGCTCTGTTGCTTTGTTTTTTAGATGTTTCAGGAAACACCATACACTTCTCCCGAGTGGTTGTTGGCAATTTACATCCCGCCCATCAGCATAACAAGGCTCCCAGTTCTCCATGGCCTGTCCTGCCTTTCTGGATTTTACACTTTTTTCAGATGGCCCTTTTGACCGGGGGCAAGTGAGACTTCATTGTAGTGCAGATTTCCTTTGCAAGCTTGCTTGGTTGGCCAAAAAGGGCGTATGCGTTTTTTCCTGAATATATTCCTGAATATATTCAGGAAATATATTCAGGAAAAAACGCATACGACCTTTTTGGCCAAGTGCATCATTGTGGACGTTCGGCCTCTTTTCCTATGCTTTCAATGCAATTCCAGTCTACCTCCTGAAATCGGTTTCCTGCAATTCTGCCCCGCTTTCAAGTCCTCTTGGCAGCCTTACTTCAGTCTATTTTTGGACGATAGCTGTCATTTATAACTCTGCAGGTTTGTGAATTACAGTGCCCCTGAGCTCCTTTCTTCAACTCGGTTTCTTGTGAGCTGGCCGCAACACCACAGGATGGCTTCAGGCCCTAATCTGGTTCCGGCACGGCACGCTGAGCCTTTGGTTAATTTCTCTTCCTGGTGGGAAATGAGAGTTAAATTTGCCCGTCCAGACACCTCCAGCTAGTCTCTCATTGGTTCTCGCTATTCCTGTTCATCTTCCGCAGAAATTGCAAACTGGGCCAAACAGGAGGTTAAAGACACTGACTCTCCAAGTGGGGAGAGTGTTAGTAAAGCGTCTGGAATGTTGCACCCGAGTACCAGGGTACGAAAACTGAGACATATTTGAACACGTCTCCCGATCACATGGTTGATCATACTCTGGGTTCCACATGCATGTTTTAGCTGAAGGAAGAATACCTAAAACCTGGGTAGTTGAAACCCGTGGAATGGGTACCATGCAATATGACTTCAAAGGGTCTTCATTTGCTCACCGAACCTCTCCAATCCTATCACTGCTGCGTTTATGCCCCTGTACACATGCTTGATTCTCTTTCGGAGACATAGCAATCCATAGGTTTTAAGATACTTACTAGTCAGGTACATTCTTAGGCGTTTAATATGCGGTGTTGAGTCCATTTCGTTGAGCAAGGAGTAGCTCTTGTCTATTCCATATTTGGCTTAAGGAACTTTATCTGTGCTCATTTCAATCTCTGGTTTTATGCAGCACCTCAACTCACCTTTACCCTTAAGCAAGCATAAGTTGGTTTTCTAAATTTGAGACCCTGTCCTGTTCTGTAATTCAGTTCCTGTGTAGCCAAGTTTACATTCCGTGTATTACTGATATCTTATGATGTTTCTTTTTCTGTGTGACTTATTTCAGTTAGAATCATCATACCTGAATCCACTCATTGTGCTGCTAAGGGCCTGATGACACAGATTTCATTGCTGAGTGATATTGCTTTGTAAGTAAATACCACAACTTCTTTATCCATTTTTCACTTTCTGCGATGTTGAACTTGTACTGTAAACGAGGTTCTTGTAAACAGAGCCGTTCGAAAATTTGGGGTGGCTGTGTCTTTTTGATTTTAAATTCCGTAAGCTATAGGACCATAAGTGGCAGTGCCATAGGTTCTGTTGCTTTCTTTTTTAGATGTTTCAGGAAACACCATACACTTCTCCCGAGTGGTTGTTGGCAATTTACATCCCGCCCATCAGCATAACAAGGCTCCCAGTTCTCCATGGCCTGTCCTGCCTTTCTGGATTTTACACTTTTTTCAGATGGCCCTTTAGACCGGGGGGAAGTGAGACTTCATTGTAGTGCAGATTTCCTTTGCAAGCTTGCTTGGTTGGCCAAAAAGGGCGTATGCGTTTTTTCCTGAATATATTCAGGAAAAAACGCATACGCCCTTTTTGGCCAAGTGCATCATTGTGGACGTTCGGCCTCTTTTCCTATGCTTTCAATGCAATTCCAGTCTACCTCCTGAAATCGGTTTCCTGCAATTCTGCCCCGCTTTCAAGTCCTCTTGGCAGCCTTACTTCAGTATATTTTTGGACGATAGCAGTCATTTATAACTCTGCAGGTTTGTGAATTACACTGCCCCTGAGCTCCTTTCTTCAACTCGCTTTCTTGTGAGCTGGCCGCAACACCGCAGGATGGCTTCAGGCCCTAATCTGGTTCCGGCACGGCACGCTGAGCCTTTGGTTATTTCCTCTTCCTGGTGGGAAATGAGAGTTAAATTTGCCCGTCCAGACACCTCCAGCTAGTCTCTCATTGGTTCTCGCTATTCCTGTTCATCTTCCGCAGAAATTGCAAACTGGGGCAAACAGGAGGTTAAAGGCACTGACTCTCCAAGTAGGGAGAGTGTTAGTAAAGCGTCTGGAATGTTGCACCCGAGTACCAGGGTACGAAAACTGAGACATATTTGAACACGTCTCCCGATCACATGGTTGATCATACTCTAGGTTCCACATGCATGTTTTAGCTGAAGGAAGAATACCTTAAACCTGGGTAGTTGAAACCCGTGGAATGGGTACCATGCAATATGACTTCAAAGGGTCTTCATTTGCTCACCGAACCTCTCCAATCCTATCACTGCTGCGTTTATGCCCCTGTACACATGCTTGATTCTCTTTTGGAGACATAGCAATCCATAGGTTTTAAGATACTTACAAGTCAGGTACATTCTTGGCGTTTAATATGCGGTGTTGAGTCCATTTCGTTGAGCAAGGAGTAGCTCTTGTCTATTCCATATTTGGCTTAAGGAACTTTATCTGTGCTCATTTCAATCTCTGGTTTTATGCAGCACCCCAACTCACCTTTACCCTTAAGCAAGCATAAGTTGTTTTTCTAAATTTGAGACCCTGTTCTGTTCTGTAATTCAGTTCCTGTGTAGCCAAGTTTCCATTCTGTGTATTACTGATATCGTATGATGTTTCTTTTTCTGTGTGACTTATTTCAGTTAGAATCATCATACCTGAATCCACTCATTGTGCTGCTAAGGGCCTGATGACACAGATTTCATTGCTGAGTGATATTGCTTTGTAAGTAATACCACAACTTCTTTATCCATTTTTCACTTTCTGCGATGTTGAACTTGTACTGTAAACGAGGTTCTTGTAAACAGAGCCGTTCGAAAATTTGGGGTGGCTGTGTCTTTTTGATTTTAAATTCCGTAAGCTATAGGACCATAAGTGGAAGTGCCCTAGGCTCTGTTGCTTTGTTTTTTAGATGTTTCAGGAAACACCATACACTCCTCCGGAGTGTCTGTTGGCAATTTACATCCCGCCCATCAGCATAACAAGGCTCCCTGTTCTCCATGGCCTGTCCTGCCTTTCTGGATTTTACACTTTTTTCAGTTGGCCCTTTTGACTGGGGGGAAGTGAGACTTCATTGTAGTGCAGATTTCCTCTGCAAGCTTGCTTGGTTGGCCAAAAAGGGCGTATGCGTTTTTTCCTGAATATATTCCTGAATATATTCAGGAAATATATTCAGGAAAAAACGCATACGCCCTTTTTGGCCAAGTGCATCATTGTGGACGTTCTGCCTCTTTTCCTATGCTTTCAATGCAATTCCAGTCTACCTCCTGAAATCGGTTTCCTGCAATTCTGCCCCGCTTTCAAGTCCTCTTGGCAGCCTTACTTCAGTCTATTTTTGGACGATAGCTGTCATTTATAACTCTGCAGGTTTGTGAATTACAGTGCCCCTGAGCTCCTTTCTTCAACTCGCTTTCTTGTGAGCTGGCCGCAACACCACAGGATGGCTTCAGGCCCTAATCTGGTTCCGGCACGGCACGCTGAGCCTTTGGTTAATTCCTCTTCCTGGTGGGAAATGAGAGTTAAATTTGCCCGTCCAGACACCTCCAGCTAGTCTCTCATTGGTTCTCGCTATTCCTGTTCATCTTCCGCAGAAATTGCAAACTGGGGCAAACAGGAGGTTAAAGACACTGACTCTCCAAGTGGGGAGAGTGTTAGTAAAGCGTCTGGAATGTTGCACCCGAGTACCAGGGTACGAAAACTGAGACATATTTGAACACGTCTCCCGATCACATGGTTGATCAAACTCTGGGTTCCACATGCATGTTTTAGCTGAAGGAAGAATACCTAAAACCTGGGTAGTTGAAACCCGTGGAATGGGTACCATGCAATATGACTTCAAAGGGTCTTCATTTGCTCACCGAACCTCTCCAATCCTATCACTGCTGCGTTTATGCCCCTGTACACATGCTTGATTCTCTTTCGGAGACATAGCAATCCATAGGTTTTAAGATACTTACTAGTCAGGTACATTCTTAGGCGTTTAATATGCGGTGTTGAGTCCATTTCGTTGAGCAAGGAGTAGCTCTTGTCTATTCCATATTTGGCTTAAAGAACTTTATCTGTGCTCATTTCAATCTCTGGTTTTATGCAGCACCTCAACTCACCTTTACCCTTAAGCAAGCATAAGTTGGTTTTCTAAATTTGAGACCCTGTCCTGTTCTGTAATTCAGTTCCTGTGTAGCCAAGTTTACATTCCGTGTATTAGTGATATCTTATGATGTTTCTTTTTCTGTGTGACTTATTTCAGTTCGAATCATCATACCTGAATCCACTCATTGTGCTGCTAAGGGCCTGATGACACAGATTTCATTGCTGAGTGATATTGCTTTGTAAGTAAATACCACAACTTCTTTATCCATTTTTCACTTTCTGCGATGTTGAACTTGTACTGTAAACGAGGTTCTTGTAAACAGAGCCGTTCGAAAATTTGGGGTGGCTGTGTCTTTTTGATTTTAAATTCCCTAAGCTATAGGACCATAAGTGGAAGTGCCCTAGGCTCTGTTGCTTTGTTTTTTAGATGTTTCAGGAAACACCATACACTTCTCAGGAGTGTCTGTTGGCAATTTACATCCCGCCCATCAGCATAACAAGGCTCCCAGTTCTCCATGGCCTGTCCTGCCTTTCTGGATTTTACACTTTTTTCAGATGGCCCTTTTGACCGGGGGGAAGTGAGACTTCATTGTAGTGCAGATTTCCTTTGCAAGCTTGCTTGGTTGGCCAAAAAGGGCGTATGGGTTTTTTCCTGAATATATTCAGGAAAAAACGCATACGCCCTTTTTGGCCAAGTGCATCATTGTGGACGTTCTGCCTCTTTTCCTATGCTTTCAATGCAATTCCAGTCTACCTCCTGAAATCGGTTTCCTGCAATTCTGCCCCATTTCAAGTCCTCTTGGCAGCCTTACTTCAGTCTATTTTTGGACGATAGCTGTCATTTATAACTCTGCAGGTTTGTGAATTACAGTGCCCCTGAGCTCCTTTCTTCAACTCGCTTTCTTGTGACCTGGCCGCAACACCGCAGGATAGCTTCAGGCCCTAATCTGGTTCCGGCACGGCATGCTGAGCCTTTGGTTATTTCCTCTTCCTGGTGGGAAATGAGAGTTAAATTTGCCCATCCAGACACCTCCAGCTAGCCTCTCATTGGTTCTCGCTATTCCTGTTCATCTTCCGCAGAAATTGCAAACTGGGCCAAACAGGAGGTTAAAGGGACTGACTCTCCAAGTCGGGAGAGTGTTAGTAAAGTGTCTGGAATGTTGCACCCGAGTACCAGGGTACGAAAACTGAGACATATTTGAACACGTCTCCCGATCACATGGTTGATCATACTCTAGGTTCCACATGCATGTTTTAGCTGAAGGAAGAATACCTTAAACCTGGGTAGTTGAAACCCGTGGAATGGGTACCATGCAATATGACTTCAAAGGGTCTTCATTTGCTCACCGAACCTCTCCAATCCTATCACTGCTGCGTTTATGCCCCTGTACACATGCTTGATTCTCTTTCGGAGACATAGCAATCCATAGGTTTTAAGATACTTACTAGTCAGGTACATTCTTAGGCGTTTAATATGGGGTGTTGAGTCCATTTCGTTGAGCAAGGAGTAGCTCTTGTCTATTCCATATTTGGCTTAAGGAACTTTATCTGTGCTCATTTCAATCTCTGGTTTTATGCAGCACCCCAACTCACCTTTACCCTTAAGCAAGAATAAGTTGGTTTTCTAAATTTGAGACCCTGTTCTGTTCTGTAATTCAGTTCCTGTGTAGCCAAGTTTACATTCCGTGTATTACTGATATCTTATGATGTTTCTTTTTCTGTGTGACTTATTTCAGTTAGAATCATCATACCTGAATCCACTCATTGTGCTGCTAAGGGCCTGATGACACAGATTTCATTGCTGAGTGATATTGCTTTGTAAGTAAATACCACAACTTCTTTATCCATTTTTCACTTTCTGCGATGTTGAACTTGTACTGTAAATGAGGTTTTTGTAAACAGAGCCTTTCCAAACTTTGGGGTGGCTGTGTCTTTTTTTTTTTTTTTTTTTTTTTTTTGTGGTACGCGAGCCTCTCACTGTTGTGGCCTCTCCCATTGCGGAGCACAGGCTCCGGACACACAGGCTCAGCGGCCATGGCTCACAGGCCCAGACGCTCCAGGGCATGTGGGATCTTCCCGGACCGGGGCACGAACCCGTGTCCCCTGCATCGGCAGGCGGACTCTCAACCACTGCGCCACCAGGGAAGCCCGGCTGTGTCTTTTTGATTTTAATTTCCCTAAGCTATAGGACCATAAGTGGAAGTGCCCTAGGTTCTGTTGCTTTGTTTTTTAGATGTTTCAGGAAACACCATACACTTCTCCCGAGTGGTTGTTGGCAATTTACATCCTGCCCATCAGCATAACAAGGCTCCCAGTTCTCCATGGCCTGTCCTGCCTTTCTGGATTTTACACTTTTTTCAGATGGCCCTTTTGACCGGGGGGAAGTGAGACTTCATTGTAGTGCAGATTTCCTTTGCAAGCTTGCTTGGTTGGCCAAAAAGGGCGTATGCGTTTTTTCCTGAATATATTCAGGAAAAAACGCATACGCCCTTTTTAGCCAAGTGCATCATTGTGGACGTTCTGCCTCTTTTCCTATGCTTTCAATGCAATTCCAGTCTACCTCCTGAAATCGGTTTCCTGCAATTCTGCCCCGCTTTCAAGTCCTCTTGGCAGCCTCACTTCAGTATATTTTTGGACGATAGCTGTCATTTATAACTCTGCAGGTTTGCGAATTACAGTGCCCCTGAGCTCCTTTCTTCAACTCGCTTTCTTGTGAGCTGGCTGTAACACCGCAGGATGGCTTCAGGCCCTAATCTGGTTCCGGCACGGCACGCTGAGCCTTTGGTTATTTCCTCTTCCTGGTGGGAAATGAGAGTTAAATTTGCCCGTCCAGACACCTCCAGCTAGTCTCTCATTGGTTCTCGCTATTCCTGTTCATCTTCCGCAGAAATTGCAAACTGGGCCAAACAGGAGGTTAAAGGTGCTGACTCTCCAAGTCGGGAGAGTGTTAGTAAAGCGTCTGGAATGTTGCACCCGAGTACCAGGGTACAAAAACTGAGACATATTTGAACACGTCTCCCGTTCACACGGATGATCATACTCTGGGTTCCACATGCATGTTTTAGCTGAAGGAAGAATACCTTAAACATGGGTAGTTGAAACCCGTGGAATGGGTACCATGCAATATGACTTCAAAGGGTCTTCATTTGCTCACCGAACCTCTCCAATCCTATCACTGCTGCGTTTATGCCCCTGTACACATGCTTGATTCTCTTTCGGAGACATAGCAATCCATAGGTTTTAAGATACTTACTAGACAGGTACATACTTAGGCGTTTAATATGCGGTGTTGAGTCCATTTCGTTGAGCAAGGAGTAGCTCTTGTCTACTCCATATTTGGCTTAAGGAACTTTATCTGTGCTCATTTCAATCTCTGGTTTTATGCAGCACCCCAACTCACCTTTACCCTTAAGCAAGCATAAGTTGGTTTTCTAAATTAGAGACCCTGTTCTGTTCTGTAATTCATTTCCTGTGTAGCCAAGTTTACATTCCGTGTATTACTGATATCTTATGATGTTTCTTTTTCTGTGTGACTTATTTCAGTTAGAATCATCATACCTGAATCCACTCATTGTGCTGCTAAGTGCCTGACGACACAGATTTCATTGCTGAGTGATATTGCTTTGTAAGTAAATACCACAACTTCTTTATCCATTTTTCACTTTCTGCGATGTTGAACTTGTACTGTAAACGAGGTTCTTGTAAACAGAGCCATTCCAAACTTTGGGGTGGCTCTGTCTTTTTGATTTTAATTTCCCTAAGCTATAGGACCATAAGTGGAAGTGCCCTAGGCTCTGTTGCTTTGTTTTTTAGATGTTTCAGGAAACACCATACACTTCTCCCGAGTGGTTGTTGGCAATTTACATCCCGCCCATCAGCATAACAAGGCTCCCAGTTCTCCATGGCCTGTCCTGCCTTTCTGGATTTTACACTTTTTTCAGATGGCCCTTTTGACCGGGGGGAAGTGAGACTTCATTGTAGTGCAGATTTCCATTGCAAGCTTGCTTGGTTGGCCAAAAAGGGCGTATGCGTTTTTTCCTGAATATATTCAGGAAAAAACGCATACGCCCTTTTTGGCCAAGTGCATCATTGTGGACGTTCTGCCTCTTTTCCTATGCTTTCAATGCAATTCCAGTCTACCTCCTGAAATCGGTTTCCTGCAATGCTGCCCCGCTTTCAAGTCCTCTTGGCAGCCTTACTTCAGTCTATTTTTGGACGATAGCTGTCATTTATAACTCTGCAGGTTTGTGAATTACAGTGCCCCTGAGCTCCTTTCTTCAACTCGCTTTCTTGTGACCTGGCCGCAACACCGCAGGATGGCTTCAGGCCCTAATCTGGTTCTGGCACGGCACGCTGAGCCTTTGGTTAATTCCTCTTCCTGGTGGGAAATGAGAGTTAAATTTGCCCGTCCAGACACCTCCAGCTAGTCTCTCATTGGTTCTCGCTATTCCTGTTCATCTTCCGCAAAAATTGCAAACTGGGCCAAACAGGAGGTTAAAGGGACTGACTCTCCAAGTCGGCAGAGTGTTAGTAAAGCGTTTGGAATGTTGCACCCGAGTACCAGGGTACGAAAACTGAGACATATTTGAACACGTCTCCCGATCACATGGTTGATCATACTCTGGGTTCCACATGCATGTTTTAGCTGAAGGAAGAATACCTTAAACCTGGGTAGTTGAAACCCGTGGAATGGGTACCATGCAATATGACTTCAAAGGGTCTTCATTTGCTCACCGAACCTCTCCAATCCTATCACTGCTGCGTTTATGCCCCTGTACACATGCTTGATTCTCTTTCGGAGACATAGCAATCCATAGGTTTTAAGATACTTACTAGTCAGGTACATTCTTAGGCGTTTAATATGGGGTGTTGAGTCCATTTCGTTGAGCAAGGAGTAGCTCTTGTCTATTCCATATTTGGCTTAAGGAACTTTATCTGTGCTCATTTCAATCTCTGGTTTTATGCAGCACCCCAACTCACCTTTCCCCTTAAGCAAGCATAAGTTGGTTTTCTATATTTGAGACCCTGTTCTGTTTTGGAATGCAGTTCCTGTGTAGCCAAGTTTACATTCCGTGTATTACTGATATCTTATGATGTTTCTTTTTCTGTGTGACTTATTTCAGTTAGAATCATCGTACCTGAATCCACTCATTATGCTGCTACGGGCCTGAGGATTAGATTTCATTGCTGAGTGATACTGCATTGTACGTAAGTACCACAAGTTCTTTATCCATTTTTCACTTTCTGTGATATTCAACTTGTACGGTAAACGAGGTTCTTGTAAACGGAGGCGTCCCAAACTTTGGGGTGGCTGTGTTTTTGATTTTAATTTCCCTAAGCTATAGGACCATAAGTGGAAGTGCCCTAGGCTCTGTTGCTTTGTTTTTTAGATGTTTCAGGAAACACCATACACTTCTCCTGAGTGTCTGTTGGCAATTTACATCCCGCCCATCAGCATAACAAGGCTCCCAGTTCTCCATGGCCTGTCCTGCCTTTCTGGATTTTACACTTTTTTCAGATGGCCCTTTTAACCGGGGAGAAGTGAGACTTCATTGTAGTGCAGATTTCCTTTGCAAGTTTGCTTGGTTGGCCAAAAAGGGCGTATGCGTTTTTTCCTGAATATATTCAGGAAAAAACGCATACGCCCTTTTTAGCCAAGTGCATCATTGTGGACGTTCTGCCTCTTTTCCTATGCTTTCAATGCAATTCCAGTCTACCTCCTGAAATCGGTTTCCTGCAATTCTGCCCCGCTTTCAAGTCCTCTTGGCAGCCTTACTTCAGTATATTTTTGGACGATAGCTGTCATTTATAACTCTGCAGGTTTGTGAATTACAGTGCCCCTGAGCTCCTTTCTTCAACTCGCTTTCTTGTGACCTGGCCGCAACACCGCAGGATGTCTTCAGGCCCTAATCTGGTTCTGGCACGGCACGCTGAGCCTTTGGTTAATTCCTCTTCCTGGTGGGAAATGAGAGTTAAATTTGCCCATCCAGACACCTCCAGCTAGTCTCTCATTGATTCTCGCTATTCCTGTTCATCTTCCGCAGAAATTGCAAACTGGGCCAAACAGGAGGTTAAAGGCGCTGACTCTTCAACTGGGGAGAGTGTTAGTAAAGCGTCTGGAATGTTGCACCCGAGTACCAGGGGAGGAAAACTGAGACATATTTGAACACATCTCCCGTTCACATGGTTGATCATACTTGGGTTCCACATGCATGTTTTAGCTGAAGGAAGAATACCTTAAACCTGGAGAGTTAAGACCCGTGGAATGGGTACCATGCAATATGACTTCAAAGGGTCTTCATTTGCTCACGAACATCTCCAATCCTATCACTGCTGCATTTATGCCCCTGTACACATGCTTGATTCTCTTTCGGAGACATAGCGATCCATAGGTTTTAAGATACTTACTAGTCAGGTACATTCTTAGGCGTTTAATATGCGGTGTTGAGTCCATTTCGTTGAGCAAGGAGTAGCTCTTGTCTATTCCATATTTGACTTAAGGAACTTTATCTGTGCTCATTTCAATCTCTGGTTTTATGCAGCACCCCAACTCACCTTTACCCTTAAGCAAGCATAAGTTGGTTTTCTAAATTTGAGACCCTGTTCTGTTCTGTAATTCAGTTCCTGTGTAGCCAAGTTTACATTCCATGTATTACTGATATCTTATGATGTTTCTTTTCCTGTGTGACTTATTTCAGTTAGAATCATCATACCTGAATCCACTCATTGTGCTGCTAAGGGCCTGATGACATAGATTCCATTGCTGAGTGATATTGCTTTGTAAGTGAATACCACAACTTCTTTATCCATTTTTCACTTTCTGCGATGTTGAACTTGTACTGTAAACGAGGTTCTTGTAAACAGAGCCGTTCCAAACTTTGGGGTGACTGTGTCTTTTTGATTTTAATTTCCCTAAGCTATAGGACCATAAGTGGAAGTGCCCTAGGCTCTGTTGCTTTGTTTTTTAGATGTTTCAGGAAACACCATACACTTCTCCCGAGTGGTTGTTGGCAATTTACATCCCGCCCATCAGCATAACAAGGCTCTCAGTTCTCCATGGCCTGTCCTGCCTTTCTGGATTTTACACTTTTTTCAGATGGCCCTTTTGACCGGGCAGAAGTGAGACTTCATTGTAGTGCAGATTTCCTTTGCAAGCTTGCTTGGTTGGCCAAAAAGGGCGTATGCGTTTTTTCCTGAATATATTCAGGAATATATTCAGGAAAAAACGCATACGCCCGTTTTGACCAAGTGCATCATTGTGGACGTTCTGCCTCTTTTCCTATGCTTTCAATGCAATTCCAGTCTACCTCCTGAAATCGGTTTCCTGCAATGCTGCCCCGCTTTCAAGTCCTCTTGGCAGCCTTACTTCAGTCTATTTTTGGACGATAGCTGTCATTTATAACTCTGCAGGTTTGTGAATTACAGTGCCCCTGAGCTCCTTTCTTCACCTCGCTTTCTTGTGAGCTGGCCGCAACACCGCAGGATGGCTTCAGGCCCTAATCTGGTTCCGACACGGCATGCTGAGCCTTTGGTTAATTCCTCTTCCTGGTGGGAAATGAGAGTTAAATTTGCCCATCCAGACACCTCCAGCTAGCCTCTGATTGGTTCTCGCTATTCCTGTTCATCTTCTGCAGAAATTGCAAACTGGGCCAAACAGGAGGTTAAAGGGACTGACTCTCCAAGTCGGGAGAGTGTTAGTAAAGCGTCTGGAATGTTGCACCCGAGTACCAGGGGAGGAAAACTGAGACATATTTGAACACGTCTCCCGTTCACATGGTTGATCATACTCTGGGTTCCACATGCATGTTTTAGCTGAAGGAAGAATACCTTAAACCTGGAGAGTTGAGACCCGTGTAATGGGTACCATGCACTATGACTTCAAAGGGTCTTCATTTGCTCACCGAACCTCTCCAATCCTATCACTGCTGCGTTTATGCCCCTGTACACACGCTTGATTCTCTTTTGGAGACATAGCAATCCATAGGTTTTAAGATACTTACTAGTCAGGTACATTCTTAGGCGTTTAATATGGGGTGTTGAGTCCATTTCGTTGAGCAAGGAGTAGCTCTTGTCTATTCCATATTTGGCTTAAGGAACTTTATCTGTGCTCATTTCAATCTCTGGTTTTATGCAGCACCCCAACTCACCTTTCCCCTTAAGCAAGCATAAGTTGGTTTTCTAAATTTGAGACCCTGTTCTGTTTTGGAATGCAGTTCCTGTGTAGCCAAGTTTACATTCCGTGTATTAGTGATATCTTATGATGTTTCTTTTTCTGTGTGACTTATTTCAGTTAGAATCATCGTACCTGAATCCACTCATTATGCTGCTAAGGGCCTGATGACATAGATTTCATTGCTGGGTGATACTGTATTGTACGTAAGTACCTCAAGTTCTTTATCAATTTTTCACTTTCTGTGATATTGAACTTGTATGGTAAACGAGGTTCTTGTAAACGGAGGCGTCCCAAACTTTGGGGTGGCTGTGTCTTTTTGATTTTAAATTCCCTAAGCTATAGGACCATAAGTGGAAGTGCCCTAGGCTCTGTTGCTTTGTTTTTTAGATGTTTCAGGAAACACCATACACTTCTCCCGAGTGGTTGTTGGCAATTTACATCCCGCCCATCAGCATAACAAGGCTCCCAGTTCTCCATGGCCTGTCCTGCCTTTCTGGATTTTACACTTTTTTCAGATGGCCCTTTTGACCGGGGGGAAGTGAGACTTCATTGTAGTGCAGATTTCCTTTGCAAGCTTGCTTGGTTGGCCAAAAAGGGCGTATGCGTTTTTTCCTGAATATATTCAGGAATATATTCAGGAAAAGACGCATACGCCCGTTTTGACCAAGTGCATCATTGTGGACGTTCTGCCTCTTTTCCTATGCTTTCAATGCAATTCCAGTCTACCTCCTGAAATCGGTTTCCTGCAATTCTGCCCCGCTTTCAAGTCCTCTTGGCAGCCTTACTTCAGTCTATTTTTGGACGATAGCTGTCATTTATAACTCTGCAGGTTTGTGAATTACAGTGCCCCTGAGCTCCTTTCTTCAACTCGCTTTCTTGTGACCTGGCCGCAACACCGCAGGATGTCTTCAGGCCCTAATCTGGTTCTGGCACGGCACGCTGAGCCTTTGGTTAATTCCTCTTCCTGGTGGGAAATGAGAGTTAAATTTGCCCGTCCAGACACCTCCAGCTAGCCTCTCATTGGTTCTCGCTATTCCCTTTCATCTTCCGCAGAAATTGCAAACTGGGCCAAACAGGAGGTTAAAGGGACTGACTCTCCAAGTCGGGAGAGTGTTAGTAAAGCGTCTGGAATGTTGCACCCGAGTACCAAGGGAGGAAAACTGAGACATATTTGAACACGTCTCCCGTTCACATGGTTGATCATACTCTGGGTTCCACATGCATGTTTTAGCTGAAGGAAGAATACCTAAAACCTGGGTAGTTGAAACCCGCGGAATGGGTACCATGCAATATGACTTCAAAGGGTCTTCATTTGCTCACCGAACCTCTCCAATCCTATCACTGCTGCGTTTATGCCCCTGTAGACATGCTTGATTCTCTTTCGGAGACATAGCGATCCATAGGTTTTAAGATACTTACTAGTCAGGTACATTCTTAGGCGTTTAATATGCGGTGTTGAGTCCATTTCGTTGAGCAAGGAGTAGCTCTTGTCTATTCCATATTTGACTTAAGGAACTTTATCTGTGCTCATTTCAATCTCTGGTTTTATGCAGCACCCCAACTCACCTTTCCCCTTAAGCAAGCATAAGTTGGTTTTCTAAATTTGAGACCCTGTTCTGTTCTGTAATTCATTTCCTGTGTAGCCAAGTTTACATTCCGTGTATTACTGATATCTTATGATGTTTCTTTTTCTGTGTGACTTATTTCAGTTAGAATCATCGTACCTGAATCCACTCATTATGCTGCGACGGGCCTGATGACATAGATTTCATTGCTGAGTGATACTGCATTGTACGTAAGTACCACAAGTTCTTTATCCATTTTTCACTTTCTGTGATATTGAACTTGTACGGTAAACGAGGTTCTTGTAAACGAAGGCGTCCCAAACTTTGGGGTGGCTGTGTCTTTGTGATTTTAATTTCCCTAAGCTATAGGACCATAAGTGGAAGTGCCCTAGGTTCTGTTGCTTTGTTTTTTAGATGTTTCAGGAAACACCATACACTTCTCCCAAGTGGTTGTTGGCAATTTACATCCCGCCCTTCAGCATAACAAGGCTCCCAGTTCTCCATGGCCTGTCCTGCCTTTCTGGATTTTACACTTTTTTCAGATGGCCCTTTTGACCGGGGGGAAGTGAGACTTCATTGTAGTGCAGATTTCCTTTGCAAGCTTGCTTGGTTGGCCAAAAAGGGTGTATGCGTTTTTTCCTGAATATATTCAGGAAAAAACGCATACGCCCTTTTTGGCCAAGTGCATCATTGTGGACGTTCTGCCTCTTTTCCTATGCTTTCAATGCAATTCCAGTCTACCTCCTGAAATCGGTTTCCTGCAATTCTGCCCCGCTTTCAAGTCCTCTTGGCAGCCTTCCTTCAGTCTATTTTTGGACGATAGCTGTCATTTATAACTCTGCAGGTTTGTGAATTACAGTGCCCCTGAGCTCCTTTCTTCAACTCGCTTTCTTGTGAGCTGGCCGCAACACCGCAGAATGGCTTCAGGCCCTAATCTGGTTCCTGCACGGCACGCTGATCCTTTGGTTATTTCCTCTTCCTGGTGGGAAATGAGAGTTAAATTTGCCCGTCCAGACACCTCCAGCTTGTCTCTCATTGGTTCTCGCTATTCCTGTTCATCTTCCGCAGAAATTGCAAACTGGGCCAAACAGGAGGTTAAAGGCGCTGACTCTCCAAGTGGGGAGAGTGTTAGTAAAGCGTCTGGAATGTTGCACCCAAGTACCAGGGGAGGAAAACTGAGACATATTTGAACACGTCTCCCGTTCACATGGTTGATCATACTTGGGTTCCACATGCATGTTTTAGCTGAAGGAAGAATACCTAAAACCTGGGTAGTTGAAACCCGTGGAATGGGTACCATGCAATATGACTTCAAAGGGTCTTCATTTGCTCACCGAACCTCTCCAATCCTATCACTGCTGCGTTTATGCCCCTGTACACATGCTTGATTCTCTTTCGGAGACATAGCAATCCATAGGTTTTAAGATACTTACTAGTCAGGTACATTCTTAGGCGTTTAATATGCGGTGTTGAGTCCATTTCGTTGAGCAAGGAGTAGCTCTTGTCTATTCCATATTTGGCTTAAGGAACTTTATCTGTGCTCATTTCAATCTCTGGTTTTATGCAGCACCCCAACTCACCTTTCCCCTTAAGCAAGCATAAGTTGGTTTTCTAAATTTGAGACCCTGTTCTGTTCTGTAATTCAGTTCCTGTGTAGCCAAGTTTACATTCCGTGTATTACTGATATCTTATGATGTTTCTTTTTCTGTGTGACTTATTTCAGTTAGAATCATCATACCTGAATCCACTCATTGTGCTGCTAAGGGCCTGATGACACAGATTTCATTGCTGAGTGATTTTGCTTTGTAAGTAAATACCACAACTTCTTTATCCATTTTTCACTTTCTGCAATGTTGAACTTGTACTGTAAACGAGGTTCTTGTAAACAGAGCCGTTCCAAACTTTGGGGTGGCTGTGTCTTTTTGATTTTAATTTCCCTAAGCTATAGGACCATAAGTGGAAGTGCCCTAGGTTCTGTTGCTTTGTTTTTTAGATGTTTCAGGAAACACCATACACTTCTCCCGAGTGGTTGTTGGCAATTTACATCCCGCCCATCAGCATAACAAGGCTCCCAGTTCTCCATGGCCTGTCCTGCCTTTCTGGATTTTACACTTTTTTCAGATGGCCCTTTTGACCGGGGGGAAGTGAGACTTCATTGTAGTGCAGATTTCCTTTGCAAGCTTGCTTGGTTGGCCAAAAAGGGCGTATGCGTTTTTTCCTGAATATATTCAGGAAAAAACGCATACGCCCTTTTTGGTCAAGTGCATCATTGTGGACGTTCTGCCTCTTTTCCTATGCTTTCAATGCAATTCCAGTCTACCTCCTGAAATCGGTTTCCTGCAATTCTGCCCCGCTTTCAAGTCCTCTTGGCAGCCTTACTTCAGTCTATTTTTGGACGATAGCTGTCATTTATAACTCTGCAGGTTTGTGAATTACAGTGCCCCTGAGCTCCTTTCTTCAACTCGCTTTCTTGTGACCTGGCCGCAACACCGCAGGATGGCTTCAGGCCCTAATCTGGTTCTTGTACGGCACGCTGATCCTTTGGTTATTTCCTCTTCCTGGTGGGAAATGAGAGTTAAATTTGCCCGTCCAGACACCTCCAGCTAGCCTCTCATTGGTTCTCGCTATTCCTGTTCATCTTCCGCAGAAATTGCAAACTGGGCCAACCAGGAGTTTAAAGGGACTGACTCTCCAAGTCGGGAGAGTGTTAGTAAAGCGTCTGGAATGTTGCACCCGAGTATCAGGGGAGGAAAACTGAGACATATTTGAACACGTCTCCCGTTTACATGGTTAATCATACTCTGGGTTCCACATGCATGTTTTAGCTGAAGGAAGAATACCTTAAAACTGGAGAGTTGAGACCCGTGTAATGGGTACTATGCAATATAACTTCAAAGGGTCTTCATTTGCTCACCGAACCTCTCCAATCCTATCACTGCTGCGTTTATGCCCCTGTACACATGCTTGATTCTCTTTTGGAGACATAGCAATCCATAGGTTTTAAGATACTTACTAGTCAGGTACATTCTTAGGCGTTTAATATGGGGTTTTGAGTCCATTTCGTTGAGCAAGGAGTAGCTCTTGTCTATTCCATATTTGGCTTAAGGAACTTTATCTGTGTTCATTTCAATCTCTGGTTTTATGCAGCACCCCAACTCACCTTTCCCCTTAAGCAAGCATAAGTTGGTTTTCTAAATTCTAGACCCTGTTCTGTTTTGGAATGCAGTTCCTGTGTAGCCAAGTTTACATTCCGTGTATTACTGATATCTTATGATGTTTCTTTTTCTGTGTGACTTATTTCAGTTAGAATCATCGTACCTGAATCCACTCATTATTCTGCGACGGGCCTGATGACATAGATTTCATTGCTGAGTGATACTGCATTGTACGTAAGTACCACAAGTTCTTTATCCATTTTTCACTTTCTGTGATATTGAACTTGTACGGTAAACGAGGTTCTTGTAAACGGAGGCGTCCCAAACTTTGGGGTGGCTGTGTCTTTTTGATTTTAATTTCCCTAAGCTATAGGACCATAAGTGGAAGTGCCCTAGGTTCTGTTGCTTTGTTTTTTAGATGTTTCAGGAAACACCATACACTTCTCCCGAATGGTTGTTGGCAATTTACATCCCGTCCTTCAGCATAACAAGGCTCCCAGTTCTCCATGGCCTGTCCTGCCTTTCTGGATTTTACACTTTTTTCAGATGGCCCTTTTGACCGGGGGGAAGTGAGACTTCATTGTAGTGCAGATTTCCTTTGCAAGCTTGCTTGGTTGGCCAAAAAGGGCGTATGCGTTTTTTCCTGAATATATTCAGGAAAAAGCGCATACGCCCTTATTGACCAAGTGCATCATTGTGGACGTTCTGCCTCTTTTCCTACGCTTTCAATGTAATTCTAGTCTACCTCCTGAAATCGGTTTCCTGCAATTCTGCCCCGCTTTCAAGTCCTCTTGGCAGCCTTACTTCAGTCTATTTTTGGACGATAGCTGTCATTTATAACTCTGCAGGTTTGTGAATTACAGTGCCCCTGAGCTCCTTTCTTCAACTCGCTTTCTTTTGAGCTGGCCGCAACACCGCAGGATGGCTTCAGGCCCTAATCTGGTTCCGGCATGGCACACTGAGCCTTTGGTTAATTCCTCTTCCTGGTGGGAAATGAGAGTTAAATTTGCCCGTCCAGACACCTCCAGCTAGTCTCTCATTGGTTCTCGCTATTCCTGTTCATCTTCCACAGAAATTGCAAACTGGGCCAAGCAGGAGGTTAAAGGCGCTGACTCTCCAAGTGGGGAGAGTGTTAGTAAAGCGTCTGGAATGTTGCACCCGAGTACCAGGGGAGGAAAACTGAGACATATTTGAACACGTCTCCCGTTCACACGGTTGATCATACTTGGGTTCCACATGCATGTTTTAGCTGAAGGAAGAATACCTTAAACCTGGAGAGTTGAGACCCGTGTAATGGGTACCATGCAATATGACTTCAAAGGGTCTTCATTTGCTCACCGAACCTCTCCAATCCTATCACTGCTGCGTTTATGCCCCTGTAGACATGCTTGATTCTCTTTTGGAGACATAGCAATCCATAGGTTTTACGATACTTAATAGTCAGGTACATTCTTAGGCGTTTAATATGCGGTGTTGAGTCCATTTCGTTGAGCAAGGAGTAGCTCTTGTCTATTCCATATTTGACTTAAGGAACTTTATCTGTGCTCATTTCAATCTCTGGTTTTATGCAGCACCCCAAGGCACCTTTACCCTTAAGCAAGAATAAGTTGGTTTTCTAAATTTGAGACCCTGTTCTGTTCTGTAATTCCGTTCCTGTGTAGCCAAGTTTCCATTCCGTGTATTACTGATATCTTATGATGTTTCTTTTTCTGTGTGACTTATTTCAGTTAGAATCATCATACCTGAATCCACTCATTGTGCTGCTAAGGGCCTGATGACATAGATTTCATTGCTGAGTGATATTTCTTTGTAAGTGAATACCACAACTTCTTTATCCATTTTTCACTTTCTGCGATGTTGAACTTGTACTGTAAACGAGGTTCTTGTAAACAGATCCGTTCCAAACTTTGGGGTGGCTGTGTCTTTTTGATTTTAATTTCCCTAAGCTATAGGACCATAAGTGGAAGTGCCCTAGGCTCTGTTGCTTTGTTTTTTAGATGTTTCAGGAAACACCATACACTTCTCCCAAGTGTCTGTTGGCAATTTACATCCCGCCCATCAGCATAACAAGGCTCCCAGTTCTCAATGGCCTGTTGCCTTTCTGGATTTTACACTTTTTTCAGATGGCCCTTTTGACCGGGGGGAAGTGAGACTTCATTGTAGTGCAGATTTCCTTTGCAAGCTTGCTTGGTTGGCCAAAAAGGGCGTATGCGTTTTTTCCTGAATATATTCAGGAAAAAACGCATACGCCCGTTTTGGCCAAGTGCATCATTGTGGACGTTCTGCCTCTTTTCCTATGCTTTCAATGCAATTCCAGTCTACCTCCTGAAATCGGTTTCCTGCAATTCTGCCCCGCTTTCAAGTCCTCTTGGCAGCCTTCCTTCAGTCTATTTTTGGACGATAGCTGTCATTTATAACTCTGCAGGTTTGTGAATTACAGTGCCCCTGAGCTCCTTTCTTCAACTCGCTTTCTTGTGACCTGGCCGCAACACCGCAGAATGGCTTCAGGCCCTAATCTGGTTCCGGCACGGCACGCTGAGCCTTTGGTTATTTCCTCTTCCTGGTGGGAAATGAGAGTTAAATTTGCCCGTCCAGACACCTCCAGCTTGTCTTTCATTGGTTCTCGCTATTCCTGTTCATCTTCCGCAGAAATTGCAAACTGGGCCAAACAGGAGGTTAAAGGCGCTGACTCTCCAAGTGGGGAGAGTGTTAGTAAAGCGTCTGGAATGTTGCACCCGAGTACCAGGGGAGGAAAACTGAGACATATTTGAACACGTCTCCCGTTCACATGGTTGATCATACTTGGGTTCCACATGCATGTTTTAGCTGAAGGAAGAATACCTAAAACCTGGGTAGTTGAAACCCGTGTAATGGGTACCATGCAATATGACTTCAAAGGGTCTTCATTTGCTCACCGAACCTCTCCAATCCTATCACTGTTGCGTTTATGCCCCTGTACACATGCTTGATTCTCTTTCGGAGACATAGCAATCCATAGGTTTTAAGATACTTACTAGTCAGGTACATTCTTAGGCGTTTAATATGCGGTGTTGAGTCCATTTCGTTGAGCAAGGAGTAGCTCTTGTCTATTCCATATTTGACTTAAGGAACTTTATCTGTGCTCATTTCAATCTCTGGTTTTATGCAGCACCCCAACTCACCTTTACCCTTAAGCAAGCATAAGTTGGTTTTCTAAATTTGAGACCCTGTTCTGTTCTGTAATTCAGTTCCTGTGTAGCCAAGTTTACATTCCGTGTATTACTGATATCTTATGATGTTTCTTTTTCTGTGTGACTTATTTCAGTTAGAATCATCATACCTGAATCCACTCATTGTGCTGCTAAGGGCCTGATGACACAGATTTCATTGCTGAGTGATATTGCTTTGTAAGTAAATACCACAACTTCTTTATCCATTTTTCACTTTCTGCAATGTTGAACTTGTACTGTAAACGAGGTTCTTGTAAACAGAGCCGTTCCAAACTTTGGGGTGGCTGTGTCTTTTTGATTTTAATTTCCCTAAGCTATAGGACCATAAGTGGAAGTGCCCTAGGTTCTGTTGCTTTGTTTTTTAGATGTTTCAGGAAACACCATACACTTCTCCCGAGTGGTTGTTGGCAATTTATATCCCGCCCATCACCATAACAAGGCTCCCAGTTCTCCATGGCCTGTCCTGCCTTTCTGGATTTTACACTTTTTTCAGATGGCCCTTTTGACCGGGGGGAAGTGAGACTTCATTGTAGTGCAGATTTCCTTTGCAAGCTTGCTTGGTTGGCCAAAAAGGGTGTATGCGTTTTTTCCTGAATATATTCAGGAAAAAACGCATACGCCCTTTTTGGCCAAGTGCATCATTGTGGACGTTCTGCCTCTTTTCCTATGCTTTCAATGCAATTCCAGTCTACCTCCTGAAATCGGTTTCCTGCAATTCTGCCCCGCTTTCAAGTCCTCTTGGCAGCCTTACTTCAGTCTATTTTTGGACGATATCTGTCATTTATAACTCTGCAGGTTTGTGAATTACAGTGCCCCTGAGCTCCTTTCTTCAACTCGCTTTCTTTTGAGCTGGCCGCAACACCGCAGGATGGCTTCAGGCCCTAATCTGGTTCTTGTACGGCACGCTGATCCTTTGGTTATTTCCTCTTCCTGGTGGGAAATGAGAGTTAAATTTGCCCGTCCAGTCACCTCCAGCTAGCCTCTCATTGGTTCTCGCTATTCCTGTTCATCTTCCACAGAAATTGCAAACTGGGCCAAACAGGAGGTTAAAGGCGCTGACTCTCCAAGTGGGGAGAGTGTTAGTAAAGCGTCTGGAATGTTGCACCCGAGTACCAGGGGAGGAAAACTGAGACATATTTGAACACGTCTCCCGATCACATGGTTGATCTTACTCTAGGTTCCACATGCATGTTTTAGATGAAGGAAGAATACCTAAAACCTGGGTAGTTGAAACCCGTTTAATGGGTACCATGCAATATGACTTCAAAGGGTCTTCATTTGCTCACTGAACCTCTCCAATCCTATCACTGCTGCGTTTATGCCCCTGTACACATGCTTGATTCTCTTTCGGAGACATAGCAATCTATAGGTTTTAAGATACTTACTAGTCAGGTACATTCTTAGGCGATTAATATGCGGTGTTGAGTCCATTTCGTTGAGCAAGGAGTAGCTCTTGTCTATTCCATATTTGACTTAAGGAACTTTATCTGTGCTCATTTCAATCTCTGGTTTTATGCAGCACCCCAACTCATCTTTACCCTTAAGCAAGCATAAGTTGGTTTTCTAAATTTGAGACCCTGTTCTGTTCTGTAATTCAGTTCCTGTGTAGCCAAGTTTCCATTCCGTGTATTAGTGATATCTTATGATGTTTCTTTTTCTGTGTGACTTATTTCAGTTAGAATCATCGTACCTGAATCCACTCACTATGCAGCTACGGGCCTGATGACATAGATTTCATTGCTGAGTGATACTGCATTGTACGTAAGTACCACAAGTTCTTTATCCATTTTTCACTTTCTGTGATATTGAACTTGTACGGTAAACGAGGTTCTTGTAAACAGAGGCGTCCCAAACTTTGGGGTGGCTGTGTCTTTTTGATTTTAATTTCCCTAAGCTATAGGACCATAAGTGGAAGTGCCCTAGGCTCTGTTGCTTTGTTTTTTAGATGTTTCAGGAAACACCATACACTTCTCCGGAGTGTCTGTTGACAATTTACATCCCGCCCATCAGCATAACAAGGCTCCCAGTTCTCCATGGCCTGTCCTGCCTTTCTGGATTTTACACCTTTTTCAGATGGCCCTTTTGACCGGGGGGAAGTGAGACTTCTTTGTAGTGCAGATTTCCTTTGCAAGCTTGCTTGGTTGGCCAAAAAGGGCGTATGCGTTTTTTCCTGAATATATTCAGGAAAAAACGCATACGCCCTTTTTGGCCAAGTGCATCATTGTGGACGTTCTGCCTCTTTTCCTATGCTTTCAATGCAATTCCAGTCTACCTCCTGAAATCGGTTTCCTGCAATTCTGCCCTGCTTTCAAGTCCTCTTGGCAGCCTTCCTTCAGTCTATTTTTGGACGATAGCTGTCATTTATAACTCTGCAGGTTTGTGAATTACAGTGCCCCTGAACTCCTTTCTTCAACTCGCTTTCTTGTGACCTGGCCGCAACACCGTAGGATGGCTTCAGGCCCTAATCTGGTTCCGGCACGGCACGCTGAGCCTTTGGTTAATTCCTCTTCCTGGTGGGAAATAAGAGTTAAATTTGCCCGTCCAGACACCTCCAGCTAGTCTCTCATTGGTTCTCGCTATTCCTGTTCATCTTCCGCAGAAATTGTAAACTGGGCCAAACAGGAGTTTAAAGGGACTGACTCTCCAAGTCGGGAGAGTGTTAGTAAAGCGTCTGGAATGTTGCACCCGAGTACCAGGGTACGAAAACTGAGACATATTTGAACACGTCTCCCGATCACATGGTTGATCATACTCTAGGTTCCACATGCATGTTTTAGCTGAAGGAAGAATACCTTAAACCTGGGTACTTGAAAGCCGTGGAATGGGTACCATGCAATATGACTTCAAAGGGTCTTCATTTGCTCACCGAACCTCTCCAATCCTATCACTGCTGCGTTTATCCCCCTGTACACATGCTTGATTTTCCTTAGGAGACATAGCAATCCATAGGTTTTGAGATACTTACTAGTCAGGTACATTCTTAGGCGTTTAATATGGGGTGTTGAGTCCATTTCGTTGAGCAAGGAGTAGCTCTTGTCTATTCCATATTTGGCTTAAGGAAATTTATCTGTGCTCATTTCAATCTCTGGTTTTATGCAGCACCCCAACTCACCTTTCCCCTTAAGCAAGCATAAGTTGGTTTTCTAAATTTGAGACCCTGTTCTGTTCTGTAATTCAGTTCCTGTGTAGCCAAGTTTCCATTCCGTGTATTACTGATATCTTATGATGTTTCTTTTTCTGTGTGACTTATTTCAGTTAGAATCATCATACCTGAATCCACTCATTGTGCTGCTAAGGGCCTGATGACATAGATTTCATTGCTGAGTGATATTGCTTTGTAAGTGAATACCACAACTTCTTTATCCATTTTTCACTTTCTGCGATGTTGAACTTGTACTGTAAACGAGGTTCTTGTAAACAGAGCCGTTCCAAACTTTGGGGTGGCTGTGTCTTTTTGATTTTAATTTCCCTAAGCTATAGGACCATAAGTGGAAGTGCCCTAGGCTCTGTTGCTTTGTTTTTTAGATGTTTCAGGAAACACCATACACTTCTCCCAAGTGTCTGTTGGCAATTTACATCCCGCCCATCAGCATAACAAGGCTCCCAGTTCTCAATGGCCTGTTGCCTTTCTGGATTTTACACTTTTTTCAGATGGCCTTTTTGACCGGGGGGAAGTGAGACTTCATTGTAGTGCAGATTTCCTTTGCAAGCTTGCTTGGTTGGCCAAAAAGGGCGTATGCGTTTTTTCCTGAATATATTCAGGAAAAAACGCATACGCCCGTTTTGGCCAAGTGCATCATTGTGGACGTTCTGCCTCTTTTCCTATGCTTTCAATGCAATTCCAGTCTACCTCCTGAAATCGGTTTCCTGCAATTCTGCCCCGCTTTCAAGTCCTCTTGGCAGCCTTACTTCAGTCTATTTTTGGACGATAGCTGTCATTTATAACTCTGCAGGTTTGTGAATTACTGTGCCCCTGAGCTCCTTTCTTCAACTCGCTTTCTTGTGACCTGGCCGCAACACCGCAGGATGGCTTCAGGCCCTAATCTGGTTCCGGCACGGCACACTGAGCCTTTGGTTAATTCCTCTTCCTGGTGGGAAATGAGAGTTAAATTTGCCCATCCAGACACCTCCAGCTAGTCTCTCATTGGTTCTCGCTATTCCTGTTCATCTTCCGCAGAAATTGCAAACTGGGCCAAGCAGGAGGTTAAAGGCGCTGACTCTCCAAGTGGGGAGAGTGTTAGTAAAGCGTCTGGAATGTTGCACCCGAGTACCAGGGGAGGAAAACTGAGACATATTTGAACACGTCTCCCGTTCACACGGTTGATCATACTTGGGTTCCACATGCATGTTTTAGCTGAAGGAAGAATACCTTAAACCTGGAGAGTTGAGACCCGTGTAATGGGTACCATGCAATATGACTTCAAAGGGTCTTCATTTGCTCACCGAACCTCTCCAATCCTATCACTGCTGCGTTTATGCCCCTGTACACATGCTTGATTTTCTTTAGGAGACATAGCAATCCATAGGTTTTGAGATACTTACTAGTCAGGTACATTCTTAGGCGTTTAATATGGGGTGTTGAGTCCATTTCGTTGAGCAAGGAGTAGCTCTTGTCTATTCCATATTTGGCTTAAGGAACTTTATCTGTGCTCATTTCAATCTCTGGTTTTATGCAGCACCCCAACTCACCTTTACCCTTAAGCAAGCATAAGTTGGTTTTCTAAATTTGAGACCCTGTTCTGTTCTGTAATTCAGTTCCTGTGTAGCCAAGTTTCCATTCCGTGTATTACTGATATCTTATGATGTTTCTTTTTCTGTGTGACTTATTTCAGTTAGAATCATCATACCTGAATCCACTCATTGTGCTGCTAAGGGCCTGATGACATAGATTTCATTGCTGAGTGATATTGCTTTGTAAGTGAATACCACAACTTCTTTATCCATTTTTCACTTTCTGCGATGTTGAACTTGTACTGTAAACGAGGTTCTTGTAAACAGAGCCGTTCCAAACTTTGGGGTGGCTGTGTCTTTTTGATTTTAATTTCCCTAAGCTATAGGACCATAAGTGGAAGTGCCCTAGGCTCTGTTGCTTTGTTTTTTAGATGTTTCAGGAAACACCATACACTTCTCCCAAGTGTCTGTTGGCAATTTACATCCCGCCCATCAGCATAACAAGGCTCCCAGTTCTCAATGGCCTGTTGCCTTTCTGGATTTTACACTTTTTTCAGATGGCCTTTTTGACCGGGGGGAAGTGAGACTTCATTGTAGTGCAGATTTCCTTTGCAAGCTTGCTTGGTTGGCCAAAAAGGGTGTATGCGTTTTTTCCTGAATATATTCAGGAAAAAAACGCATACGCCCGTTTTGGCCAAGTGCATCATTGTGGACGTTCTGCCTCTTTTCCTATGCTTTCAATGCAATTCCAGTCTACCTCCTGAAATCGGTTTCCTGCAATTCTGCCCCGCTTTCAAGTCCTCTTGGCAGCCTTACTTCAGTCTATTTTTGGACGATAGCTGTCATTTATAACTCTGCAGGTTTGTGAATTACTGTGCCACTGAGCTCCTTTCTTCAACTCGCTTTCTTGTGACCTGGCCGCAACACCGCAGGATGGCTTCAGGCCCTAATCTGGTTCCGGCACGGCACACTGAGCCTTTGGTTAATTCCTCTTCCTGGTGGGAAATGAGAGTTAAATTTGCCCGTCCAGACACCTCCAGCTAGTCTCTCATTGGTTCTCGCTATTCCTGTTCATCTTCCGCAGAAATTGCAAACTGGGCCAAGCAGGAGGTTAAAGGCGCTGACTCTCCAAGTGGGGAGAGTGTTAGTAAAGCGTCTGGAATGTTGCACCCGAGTACCAGGGGAGGAAAACTGAGACATATTTGAACACGTCTCCCGTTCACACGGTTGATCATACTTGGGTTCCACATGCATGTTTTAGCTGAAGGAAGAATACCTTAAACCTGGAGAGTTGAGACCCGTGTAATGGGTACCATGCAATATGATTTCAAAGGGTCTTCATTTGCTCACGAACCTATCCAATCCTATCACTGCTGCATTTATGCCCCTGTACACATGCTTGATTCTCTTTCGGAGACATAGCAATCCATAGGTTTTAAGATACTTACTAGACACGTACATTCTTAGGCGTTTAATATGCGGTGTTGAGTCCATTTCGTTGAGCAAGGAGTAGCTCTTGTCTATTCCATATTTGGTTTAAGGAACTTTATCTGTGCTCATTTCAATCTCTGGTTTTATGCAGCACCCCAACTCACCTTTACCCTTAAGCAAGCATAATTTGGTTTTCTAAATTTGAGACCCTGTTCTGTTCTGTAATTCAGTTCCTGTGTAGCCAAGTTTACATTCCGTGTATTACTGATATCTTATGATGTTTCTTTTTCTGTGTGACTTATTTCAGTTAGAATCATCATACCTGAATCCACTCATTGTGCTGCTAAGGGCCTGATGACACAGATTTCATTGCTGAGTGATATTGCTTTGTAAGTAAATACCACAACTTCTTTATCCATTTTTCACTTTCTGCGATGTTGAACTTGTACTGTAAACGAGGTTCTTGTAAACAGAGGCGTCCCAAACTTTGGGGTGACTGTGTCTTTTTGATTTTAAATTCCCTAAGCTTTAGGACCAAGAGTGGAAGTGCCCTAGGTTCTGTTGCTTTGTTTTTTAGATGTTTCAGGAAACACCATACACATCTCCGGAGTGGTTGTTGCCAATTTACATCCCGGCCATCAGCATAACAAGGCTCCCAGTTCTCCATGGCCTGTCCTGCCTTTCTGGATTTTACACTTTTTTCAGATGGCCCTTTTGACCGGGGGGAAGTGAGACTTCATTGTAGTGCAGATTTCCTTTGCAAGCTTGCTTGGTTGGCCAAAAAGGGCGTATGCGTTTTATCCTGAATATATTCAGGAAAAAACGCATACGCCCTGTTTGGTCAAGTGCATCATTGTGGACGTTCTGCCTCTTTTCCTACGCTTTCAATGCAATTCCAGTCTACCTCCTGAAATCGGTTTCCTGCAATTCTGCCCCGCTTTCAAGTCCTCTTGGCAGCCTTACTTCAGTCTATTTTTGGACGATAGCTGTCATTTATAACTCTGCAGGTTTGTGAATTACAGTTCCCCTGAGCTCCTTTCTTCAACTCGCTTTCTTGTGAGCTGGCCGCAACACTGCAGGATGGCTTCAGGCCCTAATCTGGTTCCGGCACGGCACGCTGAGCCTTTGGTTAATTCCTCTTCCTGGTGGGAAATGAGAGTTAAATTTGCCCGTCCAGACACCTCCAGCTAGTCTCTCATTGGTTCTCGCTATTCCTGTTCATCTTCCGCAGAAATTGCAAACTGGGCCAAACAGGAGGTTAAAGGGACTGACTCTCCAAGTCGGGAGAGTGTTAGTAAAGCGTCTGGAATGTTGAACCCGAGTACCAGAGTACGAAAACTGAGACATATTTGAACACGTCTCCCGATCACATGGTTGATCATACTCTGGGTTCCACATGCATGTTTTAGCTGAAGGAAGAATACCTAAAACCTGGGTAGTTGAAACCCGTGGAATGGGTACCATGCAATATGACTTCAAAGGGTCTTCATTTGCTCACCGAACCTCTCCAATCCTATCACTGCTGCGTTTATGCCCCTGTACACATGCTTGATTCTCTTTCGGAGACATAGCAATCCATAGGTTTTACGATACTTACTAGTCAGGTACATTCTTAGGCGTTTAATATGCGGTGTTGAGTCCATTTCGTTGAGCAAGGAGTAGCTCTTGTCTATTCCATATTTGGCTTAAGGAACTTTATCTGTGCTCATTTCAATCTCTGGTTTTATGCAGCACCCCAACTCACCTTTCCCCTTAAGCAAGCATAAGTTGTTTTTCTAAATTTGAGACCCTGTTCTGTTCTGTAATTCAGTTCCTGTGTAGCCAAGTTTACATTCCGTGTATTACTGATATCTTATGATGTTTCTTTTTCTGTGTGACTTATTTCAGTTAGAATCATCATACCTGAATCCACTCATTGTGCTGCTAAGGGCCTGATTACACAGATTTCATTGCTGAGTGATATTGCTTTGTAAGTAAATACCACAACTTCTTTATCCATTTTTCACTTTCTGCGATGTTGAACTTGTACTGTAAACGAGGTTCTTGTAAACAGAGGCGATCGAAACTTTGGGGTGGCTGTGTCTTTTTTATTTTAATTTCCCTAAGCTATAGGACAATAAGTGGAAGTGCCCTAGGCTCTGTTGCTTTGTTTTTTAGATGTTTCAGGAAACACCATACACTTCTCCTGAGTGGTTGTTGGCAATTTACATCCCGCCCATCAGCATAACAAGGCTCCCAGTTCTCCATGGCCTGTCCTGCCTTTCTGGATTTTACACTTTTTTCAGATGGCCCTTTTGACCGGGGGGAAGTGAGACTTCTTTGTAGTGCAGATTTCCTTTGCAAGCTTGCTTGGTTGGCCAAAAAGGGCGTATGCGTTTTTTCCTGAATATATTCAGGAAAAAACCCATACGCCCTTTTTGGCCAAGTGCATCATTGTGGACGTTCTGCCTCTTTTCCTATGCTTTCAATGCAATTCCAGTCTACCTCCTGAAATCGGTTTCCTGCAATGCTGCCCCGCTTTCAAGTCCTCTTGGCAGCCTTACTTCAGTCTATTTTTGGACGATAGCTGTCATTTATAACTCTGCAGGTTTGTGAATTACAGTGCCCCTGAGCTCCTTTCTTCAACTCGCTTTCTTGTGACCTGGCCGCAACACCGCAGGATGGCTTCAGGCCCTAATCTGGTTCTGGCACGGCACGCTGAGCCTTTGGTTAATTCCTCTTCCTGGTGGGAAATGAGAGTTAAATTTGCCCGTCCAGACACCTCCAGCTAGTCTCTCATTGGTTCTCGCTATTCCTGTTCATCTTCCGCAGAAATTGCAAACTGGGCCAAACAGGAGGTTAAAGGGACTGACTCTCCAAGTCGGGAGAGTGTTAGTAAAGCGTCTGGAATGTTGCACCCGAGTACCAGGGTACGAAAACTGAGACATATTTGAACACGTCTCCCGATCACATGGTTGATCATACTCTGGGTTCCACATGCATGTTTTAGCTGAAGGAAGAATACCTTAAACCTGGGTAGTTGAAACCCGTGGAATGGGTACCATGCAATATGACTTCAAAGGGTCTTCATTTGCTCACCGAACCTCTCCAATCCTATCACTGCTGCGTTTATGCCCCTGTACACATGCTTGATTCTCTTTCGGAGACATAGCAATCCATAGGTTTTAAGATACTTACTAGTCAGGTACATTCTTAGGCGTTTAATATGGGGTGTTGAGTCCATTTCGTTGAGCAAGGAGTAGCTCTTGTCTATTCCATATTTGGCTTAAGGAACTTTATCTGTGCTCATTTCAATCTCTGGTTTTATGCAGCACCCCAACTCACCTTTCCCCTTAAGCAAGCATAAGTTGGTTTTCTAAATTTGAGACCCTGTTCTGTTTTGGAATGCAGTTCCTGTGTAGCCAAGTTTCCATTCCGTGTATTACTGATATCTTATGATGTTTCTTTTTCTGTGTGACTTATTTCAGTTAGAATCATCGTACCTGAATCCACTCATTATGCTGCTAAGGGCCTGATGACATAGATTTCATTGCTGAGTGATACTGCATTGTACGTAAGTACCACAAGTTCTTTATCCATTTTTCACTTTCTGTGATATTCAACTTGTACGGTAAACGAGATTCTTGTAAACGGAGGCGTCCCAAACTTTGGGGTGGCTGTGTTTTTGATTTTAATTTCCCTAAGCTATAGGACCATAAGTGGAAGTGCCCTAGGCTCTGTTGCTTTGTTTTTTAGATGTTTCAGGAAACACCATACACTTCTCCTGAGTGTCTGTTGGCAATTTACATCCCGCCCATCAGCATAACAAGGCTCCCAGTTCTCCATGGCCTGTACTGCCTTTCTGGATTTTACACTTTTTTCAGATGGCCCTTTTAACTGGGGAGAAGTGAGACTTCATTGTAGTGCAGATTTCCTTTGCAAGTTTGCTTGGTTGGCCAAAAAGGGCGTATGCGTTTTTTCCTGAATATATTCAGGAAAAAACGCATACGCCCTTTTTAGCCAAGTGCATCATTGTGGACGTTCTGCCTCTTTTCCTATGCTTTCAATGCAATTCCAGTCTACCTCCTGAAATCGGTTTCCTGCAATTCTGCCCCGCTTTCAAGTCCTCTTGGCAGCCTTACTTCAGTCTATTTTTGGACGATAGCTGTCATTTATAACTCTGCAGGTTTGTGAATTACAGGGCCCCTGAGCTCCTTTCTTCAACTCGCTTTCTTGTGACCTGGCCGCAACACCGCAGGATGTCTTCAGGCCCTAATCTGGTTCTGGCACGGCATTCTGAGCCTTTGGTTAATTCCTCTTCCTGGTGGGAAATGAGAGTTAAATTTGCCCATCCAGACACCTCCAGCTAGTCTCTCATTGATTCTCGCTATTCCTGTTCATCTTCCGCAGAAATTGAAAACTGGGCCAAACAGGAGGTTAAAGGGACTGACTCTCCAAGTGGGGAGAGTGTTAGTAAGCGTCTGGAATGTTGCACCCGAGTACCAGGGTACGAAAACAGAGACATATTTGAACACGTCTCCCGATCACATGGTTGATCATACTCTAGGTTCCACATGCATGTTTTAGCTGAAGGAAGAATACCTAAAACCTGGGTAGTTGAAACCCGTGGAATGGGTACCATGCAATATGACTTCAAAGGGTCTTCATTTGCTCACCGAACCTCTCCAATCCTATCACTGCTGCGTTTATGCCCCTGTACACATGCTTGATTCTCTTTCGGAGACATAGCAATCCATAGGTTTTACGATACTTACTAGTCAGGTACATTCTTAGGCGTTTAATATGCGGTGTTGAGTCCATTTCGTTGAGCAAGGAGTAGCTCTTGTCTATTCCATATTTGGCTTAAGGAACTTTATCTGTGCTCATTTCAATCTCTGGTTTTATGCAGCACCCCAACTCACCTTTACCCTTAAGCAAGCATAAGTTGGTTTTCTAAATTTGAGACCCTGTTCTGTTCTGTAATTCAGTTCCTGTGTAGCCAAGTTTACATTCCGTGTATTACTGATATCTTATGATGTTTCTTTTTCTGTGTGACTTATTTCAGTTAGAATCATCATACCTGAATCCACTCATTGTGCTGCTAAGGGCCTGATTACACAGATTTCATTGCTGAGTGATATTGCTTTGTAAGTAAATACCACAACTTCTTTATCCATTTTTCACTTTCTGCGATGTTGAACTTGTACTGTAAACGAGGTTCTTGTAAACAGAGGCGATGGAAACTTTGGGGTGGCTGTGTCTTTTTTATTTTAATTTCCCTAAGCTATAGGACAATAAGTGGAAGTGCCCTAGGCTCTGTTGCTTTGTTTTTTAGATGTTTCAGGAAACACCATACACTTCTCCTGAGTGGTTGTTGGCAATTTACATCCCGCCCATCAGCATAACAAGGCTCCCAGTTCTCCATGGCCTGTCCTGCCTTTCTGGATTTTACACTTTTTTCAGATGGCCCTTTTGACCGGGGGGAAGTGAGACTTCTTTGTAGTGCAGATTTCCTTTGCAAGCTTGCTTGGTTGGCCAAAAAGGGCGTATGCGTTTTTTCCTGAATATATTCAGGAAAAAACCCATACGCCCTTTTTGGCCAAGTGCATCATTGTGGACGTTCTGCCTCTTTTCCTATGCTTTCAATGCAATTCCAGTCTACCTCCTGAAATCGGTTTCCTGCAATGCTGCCCCGCTTTCAAGTCCTCTTGGCAGCCTTACTTCAGTCTATTTTTGGACGATAGCTGTCATTTATAACTCTGCAGGTTTGTGAATTACAGTGCCCCTGAGCTCCTTTCTTCAACTCGCTTTCTTGTGACCTGGCCGCAACACCGCAGGATGGCTTCAGGCCCTAATCTGGTTCTGGCACGGCACGCTGAGCCTTTGGTTAATTCCTCTTCCTGGTGGGAAATGAGAGTTAAATTTGCCCATCCAGACACCTCCAGCTAGTCTCTCATTGGTTCTCGCTATTCCTGTTCATCTTCCGCAGAAATTGCAAACTGGGCCAAACAGGAGGTTAAAGGGACTGACTCTCCAAGTCGGGAGAGTGTTAGTAAAGCGTCTGGAATGTTGCACCCGAGTACCAGGGTACGAAAACTGAGACATATTTGAACACGTCTCCCGATCACATGGTTGATCATACTCTGGGTTCCACATGCATGTTTTAGCTGAAGGAAGAATACCTTAAACCTGGGTAGTTGAAACCCGTGGAATGGGTACCATGCAATATGACTTCAAAGGGTCTTCATTTGCTCACCGAACCTCTCCAATCCTATCACTGCTGCGTTTATGCCCCTGTACACATGCTTGATTCTCTTTCGGAGACATAGCAATCCATAGGTTTTAAGATACTTACTAGTCAGGTACATTCTTAGGCGTTTAATATGGGGTGTTGAGTCCATTTCGTTGAGCAAGGAGTAGCTCTTGTCTATTCCATATTTGGCTTAAGGAACTTTATCTGTGCTCATTTCAATCTCTGGTTTTATGCAGCACCCCAACTCACCTTTCCCCTTAAGCAAGCATAAGTTGGTTTTCTAAATTTGAGACCCTGTTCTGTTTTGGAATGCAGTTCCTGTGTAGCCAAGTTTCCATTCCGTGTATTACTGATATCTTATGATGTTTCTTTTTCTGTGTGACTTATTTCAGTTAGAATCATCGTACCTGAATCCACTCATTATGCTGCTAAGGGCCTGATGACATAGATTTCATTGCTGAGTGATACTGCATTGTACGTAAGTACCACAAGTTCTTTATCCATTTTTCACTTTCTGTGATATTCAACTTGTACGGTAAACGAGGTTCTTGTAAACGGAGGCGTCCCAAACTTTGGGGTGGCTGTGTTTTTGATTTTAATTTCCCTAAGCTATAGGACCATAAGTGGAAGTGCCCTAGGCTCTGTTGCTTTGTTTTTTAGATGTTTCAGGAAACACCATACACTTCTCCTGAGTGTCTGTTGGCAATTTACATCCCGCCCATCAGCATAACAAGGCTCCCAGTTCTCCATGGCCTGTACTGCCTTTCTGGATTTTACACTTTTTTCAGATGGCCCTTTTAACTGGGGAGAAGTGAGACTTCATTGTAGTGCAGATTTCCTTTGCAAGTTTGCTTGGTTGGCCAAAAAGTGCGTATGCGTTTTTTCCTGAATATATTCAGGAAAAAACGCATACGCCCTTTTTAGCCAAGTGCATCATTGTGGACGTTCTGCCTCTTTTCCTATGCTTTCAATGCAATTCCAGTCTACCTCCTGAAATCGGTTTCCTGCAATTCTGCCCCGCTTTCAAGTCCTCTTGGCAGCCTTACTTCAGTCTATTTTTGGACGATAGCTGTCATTTATAACTCTGCAGGTTTGTGAATTACAGTGCCCCTGAGCTCCTTTCTTCAACTCGCTTTCTTGTGACCTGGCCGCAACACCGCAGGATGTCTTCAGGCCCTAATCTGGTTCTGGCACGGCATTCTGAGCCTTTGGTTAATTCCTCTTCCTGGTGGGAAATGAGAGTTAAATTTGCCCATCCAGACACCTCCAGCTAGTCTCTCATTGATTCTCGCTATTCCTGTTCATCTTCCGCAGAAATTGAAAACTGGGCCAAACAGGAGGTTAAAGGGACTGACTCTCCAAGTGGGGAGAGTGTTAGTAAGCGTCTGGAATGTTGCACCTGAGTACCAGGGTACGAAAACAGAGACATATTTGAACACGTCTCCCGATCACATGGTTGATCATACTCTAGGTTCCACATGCATGTTTTAGCTGAAGGAAGAATACCTTAAACCTGGGTAGCTGAAACCCGTGGAATGGGTACCATGCAATATGACTTCAAAGGGTCTTCATTTGCTCACGAACCTCTCCAGTCCTATCACTGCTGCGTTTATGCCCCTGTACACATGCTTGATTCTCTTTCGGAGACATAGCAATGCATAGGTTTTAAGATACTTACTAGTCAGGTACATTCTTAGGCGTTTAATATGGGGTGTTGAGTCCATTTCGTTGAGCAAGGAGTAGCTCTTGTCTATTCCATATTTGGCTTAAGGAACTTTATCTGTGCTCATTTCAATCTCTGGTTTTATGCAGCACCCCAACTCACCTTTCCCCTTAAGCAAGCATAAGTTGGTTTTCTAAATTTGAGACCCTGTTCTGTTCTGTAATTCAGTTCCTGTGTAGCCAAGTTTCCATTCCGTGTATTACTGATATCTTATGATGTTTCTTTTTCTGTGTGACTTATTTCAGTTAGAATCATCATACCTGAATCCACTCATTGTGCTGCTAAGGGCCTGATGACATAGATTTCATTGCTGAGTGTTATTGCTTTGTAAGTAAATACCACAGCTTCTTTATCCATTTTTCATTTTCTGCGATGTTGAACTTGTACTGTAAACGAGGTTCTTGTAAACAGAGGTGTCCCAAACTTTGGGGTGGCTGTGTCTTTTTTATTTTAATTTCCCTAAGCTATAGGACCATAAGTGGAAGTGCCCTAGGCTCTGTTGATTTGTTTTTTCGATGTTTCAGGAAACACCATACACTTCTCCCGAGTGTCTGTTGGCAATTTACATCCCGCCCATCAGCATAACAAGGCTCCCAGTTCTCCATGGCCTGTCCTGCCTTTCTGGATCTTACACTTTTTTCAGATGGCCCTTTTGACCGGAGAGAAGTGAGACTTCATTGTAGTGCAGATTTCCTTTGCAAGCTTGCTTGGTTGGACAAAAAGGGCGTATGCGTTTTTTCCTGAATATATTCAGGAAAAAACGCATACGCCCTTTTTGGCCAAGTGCATCATTGTGGACGTTCTGCCTCTTTTCCTATGCTTTCAATGCAATTCCAGTCTACCTCCTGAAATCGGTTTCCTGCAATGCTGCCCCGCTTTCAAGTCCTCTTGGCAGCCTTACTTCAGTCTATTTTTGGACGATAGCTGTCATTTATAACTCTGCAGGTTTGTGAATTACAGTGCCCCTGAGCTCCTTTCTTCAACTCGCTTTCTTGTGACCTGGCCGCAACACCGCAGGATGGCTTCAGGCCCTAATCTGGTTCCGGCACGGCATGCTGAGCCTTTGGTTATTTCCTCTTTCTGGTGGGAAATGAGAGTTAAATTTGCCCGTCCAGACACTTCCAGCTAGTCTCTCATTGGTTCTCGCTATTCCTGTTCATCTTCCGCAGAAATTGCAAACTGGGCCAAACAGGAGGTTAAAGGTGCTGACTCTCCAAGGGGGGAGTGTGTTAGTAAAGCATCTGGAATGTTGCACCCGAGTACCAGGGGAGGAAAACTGAGACATATTTGAACACGTCTCCCGTTCACATGGTTGATCATACTCTGGGTTCCACATGCATGTTTTAGCTGAAGGAAGAATACCTTAAACCTGGAGAGTTGAGACCCGTGTAATGGGTACCATGCAATATGACTTTAAATGGTCTTCATTTGCTCACCGAACCTCTCCAATCCTATCACTGCTGCGTTTATGCCCCTGTACACACGCTTGATTCTCTTTTGGAGACATAGCAATCCATAGGTTTTAAGATACTTACTAGTCAGGTACATTCTTAGGCGTTTAATATGGGGTGTTGAGTCCATTTCGTTGAGCAAGGAGTAGCTCTTGTCTATTCCATATTTGGCTTAAGGAACTTTATCTGTGCTCATTTCAATCTCTGGTTTTATGCAGCACCCCAACTCACCTTCCCCCTTAAGCAAGCATAAGTTGGTTTTCTAAACTTGAGACACTGTTCTGTTTTGTAATTCAGTTCATGTGTAGCCAAGTTTACATTCCGTGTATTACTGATACCTTATGATGTTTCTTTTCTGTGTGACTTATTTCAGTTCGAATCATCATACCTGAATCCACTCATTATGCTGCTACGGGCCTGATGACATAGATTTCATTGCTGAGTGATATTGCATTGTACGTAAGTACCACAAGTTCTTTATCCATTTTTCACTTTCTGCGATATTGAACTTGTACTGTAAACGAGGTTCTTGTAAACAGAGGCGTCCCAAACTTTGGGGTGGCTGTGTCTTTTTGATTTTAATTTCCCTAAACTATAGGACCATAAGTGGAAGTGCCCTAGGCTCTGTTGCTTTGTTTTTTAGATGTTTCAGGAAACAGCATACACTTCTCCAGAGTGGCTGTTGGCAATTTACATCCCGCCCATCAGCATAAGAAGGCTCCCAGTTCTCCATGGCCTTTCGTGCCTTTATGGATTTTACACTTTTTCCAGATGGCCCTTTTGACCAGGTGGAAGTGAGACTTCATTGTAGTGCAGATTTCCTTTGCAAGCTTGCTTGGTTGGCCAAAAAGTGCGTATGCGTTTTTTCCTGAATATATTCAGGAAAAAACACATACGCCATTTTTGGCCAAGTGCATCATTGTCGAGTTTCTGACTCTCTTCATATGCTTTCAATGCAATTCCAGTCTACCTCCTGAAATCGGTTTCCTGCAATTCTGCCTTGCTTTCAATGCCTCTTCATAGCCTTACCTCAATATATTTTTAAAAAATAGTTGGCCTTTATAACTCTGCAGGTTTTTGAATTGCAGTGGCCCTTAGCTCCATTTTTTAGCTCTTATTTTTGTGGTATTGCCCCATAACCACAGGATTCCTTGAAGCCCTATTTTTCTTCTGGGGCACCTGCTGTGCCTTTGGTTAATTCTTCTTACTGATGTGATATTAGAGTGACATGTGCCCATTGATACCGCTACAGCTAGTTTCTCACTGGTTCCCCCTATTCCCATTCATCCTCTGCACTAACTGCAGACTGTGCGATACGAGAACTTAAAGGCATTGACTCCATGTGGGGATGTTGTCAGTAAAGCGGCTGGAATGTCGATCCGGAGCCCCAGGAGAGGAAAAATGAGGTGGGTTTTAGAAACCTTTCCCGATCATATGGTATACCAGTCGCTGGGTTTCCCAAGCATGGTTTAGCTGTAGGAAGATTCCCTTCAACCTGGAGTGTTGGGACCCTTGGAATGAGTAGCATGAAGTATTGCATTAAACTTTCGGCAGTTGCTCACCAAAGCTCACCAATCCTCTCAGCCCCAAGTGTCCAGCCTTATGTCTTATCCAGCTGTGGGTTTATATGTGGTCAATCCAGGTTGCATCACAGCCCCTGAGCGAATTTTGTAAGAATTTTTCTCTCTTTCATTGTTTCAGCGTTTTGTTTTTAAAATTTATTTCTATAATGGGGTTTAGCTCCTTTTCACTGCTGTGTTTGTGCCGCTCTGCACACACTTGATTCCCTTATGGAGATATATCAATACATGGGTTTTAAGATTCTTATTCCTCAGATATATTTCTCTGCGGTGTATAGGGTGTGTTGAGGCCTGTTCATTGAGCAAGGTGTAGATCTTGTCTAATACCTATTTGGTTTATTGAACGGTATCTGTGCTAATTTCAAACTCTGGTTTTATGCATCACCCCACCTCTCCTTTCCCCTTAAGCTGACATAAGTGTGTTTTCTAAATGTGAGACACTGTTCTGTTCTGTAATTCATTTCTTGTGCAGCCATATTTACCCTCCCTCTATAAGTGATATCTTATGATATGTTTCTTTTTCTGTTTGACTTATTTCAAGTAGTATTATCGGACCTAAATCCACTCTTTATCCTTCTACTAGCCTTATTACATTGATTTCATGGTGAAGAGATATTCCATTGTACATAAGTACCACATCTTCTTTATCCATTGTTCTCTTTCCTGGGATATTTAAGGTGTACTGAAGTTGAGGTTCTTGTAAACAGAGTAGCCCTAAACTGTGGTGTGCTTGTGTCTTGTTGATTTTTAGACTTCCCTAGATATACTCCCATGATTGGAAGTGTCCTATGCTCTGTAGCTCTGTTTTTTAGATGATTTAGGAACCACCATACACTTCTCCAGAGTGGCTCTCGGCAGTTCACACACTGCCCATCAGCGTATAAAGGCTCCCTGTTCTCCATGGCCTGTCCTGCATTTCTGGTTTTTACAATTTTTTAGGATGGCCCTTTTGACCGGTGGGAAGTGAGACTTCTTTGTTGTGCACATTTGCATTGCTTGCTTGCTTCGTTGCCCATAAAGTGCGTATGCGTTTTTTCCTGGATATAATCAGGAAAAAATGCATACGCCCTTTTGGGCCAACTGCATCATTGTCGAAATTCTGCCGCTTTTCATGTGCGTTAAAGACGAGTCCAATCTATCTCTTGAAATCTGTTTCTTGCAATTCTGTCTTGCATTCAGATCCTCTTCTTTGCCTTACCTCAACATATTTTTGGACGTTAGTTTTCATTTATAACTCTGCAGGTTTGTGAATTGCAGTGACCCTGAGCTCCATTTTTTAAGTTACTCTTTTGTGAGCTGGCCTCAAACCCGCAGGATTGCTTCAGGCCCTATTTTGGCTCCGGCGAGGCAGGCTGAGCCTTTCTTTAATTCTTATTCTTAATGGGAAATTAGAGTGATATGTGCCCGTCCAAACCCCTACAACTCTTCTCTCATTGGTTCCCCCTCTTCCCGTTCATCCTCCTCACAATTTGCAAAATGTGTGAAACAGAAGTTTAAATGTGCTGATTCTCCAAGTGGGGAGATTCTAAGTAGCGTGGCTGGAATGGTGAACAGGAGCACCAGGAGAGGATAAATGAGGTGCATTTTAGACACATCTCCCGATCACATGGTGTACAGTCCTCTGGGTTTTCCATGCATGTTTTAGCTGTAGGAAGATCCCTTGAACCTGCAGATTTGGGACCCATTGAATGGGTACCAGGTAGTATTACTTTAAAGGGTGTGCATTTCCTCACCCAACCTCACATTTCTCTTAGCGCAAACAGTTTCCAGCCTTATGTCTCATCCTGCTGTGGGTCTAGATGTGTTCAATCCATGTTGCATCACCGTCCCTGAGGAAAAGTTGTAAGAGGTTTTCTCTGTCTCTCTGTCGTTTATTTTTTTCAATTTATTACTATATTGGTTACAGCTGATTTTCAAAGCTCTGTTTCTTGCTGCTGTACATCCACTTGATTCGCATACAGAGAGACATCAATAAATTCTTTTTCAGATTCTTACCAGTCGTATATATTCTTTTCCGGTGACTTGAGTGTGCTGAGTGCAGTTCTTTTAGCTACCGTGTAGGCCTTGTTGATTATCAGTTTGGTATTTGGAATGGTATCTTTGCTAATTTCAACCTCCTGGATGATGCCTCACCCCTCCCCACCTTTCCCGTTTAGCAGCCTTATGCGTGTTTTCTACATATTTGACTATGTTTTTGTTTTGTAATTTATTTCATGTGTAGCCATTTTGGATTCCACCTTTAAGTGATATCTTATGATATGTGTCTTTTTCTTTTTGAATTCTGTCACTTAGAATGATCATACGTAACTCCTCCGGAGTTGTTACAACTGGCCATATTTCATTGATTTCCAGGCTGAATAATATTCCACTCTACCTAAGTACCACATCTCTATCCATTTTTTCCCTCCAGAGACATTTAAGTTATATCCTAGTCGAGGATCTTTTAAACAGAGAGGGGGTAAACATTGGGGTGCCTGTGTCCTCTCGATTTTTGTTTTTCCCAAGATATACGCCCATGAGTGCAAGTGCCCTATGCTCTGTAGCTCATTTTTTAGATGCTTTAGTAAACACAATACACTTCTCCAGAATGGCCGTTGGCAATATACATTTCCACTATAAGTCTCACAGGGCTCCCTCTTCTCGTTGCCCTGTCCTGCATTTCTGTTGTTTACGCTTTATGAGGATGGCTCTTCTGACTGATGCGAAGTGATATCTTTTGTAGTATTGACTTCCAGTGCCCACCTGTTTGGTTGGCTAAAAAAGTGTATGCCCTTTTCTTGAATATATACAGAAAAGAACGCATACACCCTTTTTGGCCAACTGCAATGTTGGCAATGTTCAGCTCCTTTTCTTGTGCTTAATGGCGAGTCCTTTCTACCTCCTCAAATCCCTTTCCTGCCATTCTCCCTTGCTTACAAGTCCTTTTCTCTGACTTTCCTCAAGACATTTTTCAGTGATGGATATTTTCAACTCTGCAGTTTTGTGAATTTTACTGCCCCTGAGTTCCATTGTTCAACTCGTGTTTATGGGAACTGGCCACAAAGCAGCGGGATTTCCTCAAGCCCTATACTGTTTCCATGGGCAACCCTAGCCTTTGGTCAATTCGTCTTCCTGATTGGAAATTAGAGTGACATGTGCCTGTCTGAACACCTAGGACTTGTCTCTCATTGTTCCTCATCCTTCCGCTTCATCCTCTGGACAAATTCCAAACTGTACGCAACAGGATGTTGACAGTGCTGACATCTCCAAGTGGGGAGACTGTTAGTAAAGACGCTGGAGGGGTGAACCCGAGCACCAGGAGATGAGGAGATGAGATGCCTTTTCCAAACTCTTCCCGATCAGACGGTATACCATCCTCTGGGTGTGACAGACATGTTCTAGCAGTAGGAAGAGTCCCATTCATGTAAGGAGAACACCAGGGCTTTTTCAAAATCAGTGTCTCCCCGAAACCCAAACTGGGGAAGTTTTTAAGCTACGGCTACACATATGTTCATTAAGGGCCTTGGGAAGTAGGCAGAGTCCAAACTTTAGATGATTGAAGTCTTCAGGGTCAGAAGCACTCACCACCAGCTTCCCTTAGGCTACACTTTAACTGTCATTGATAGATGATGTCAATAAAAATATCTATTCTTTTTCAGATTATTTCCCCTTATAGGTTATTGCAAAATGTTGAGTGTAGTTCCCTGTGCTATACAGTAGTTCCTTGTTGATGATCTATTTTATACATAGCAGTGTGTATGTGTTCATTCCAAACTGTTAATTTATCCCTCCTCCCACCTTTCCCCTTTGGTAATAATAAATTATAAGATTTTATACTTCTCAGAAATGGGGGAGCTGAAAGAGAGGTATCATTTTCAATGGAAAAGCATTTAAAACAAGATTGAAGGTTTAACCAAGATTATTAGCTGTACATCCTTGGAAAGAAATCACTTCGTTTCTCTAATATTGACCTGACAAATAAGACAAACCTTTTCACTGAACTTGCTTATAAAAAGTGATGGAAATATCAAATGGAAGTGTTAAAAACATCTTATTTTACCCGAGCCTTATACACTGTTCTATGTTAACTACAGTTTGGCTCACACATCTGTTCATTGAGGTTACAATAGTCTCAATTTCTGTTACTGATCCTCCAGAGTGGACCCCAACAAGTGTCCCCCTGCCCAGTGTCATTGGGGCCAACAGATCGAGACTGAGTTTGGTTCACAAGCAAAGGAAACTTTATATTTTGATCAGAGAATGGAGAGGTGAGAGCATGCACTACCCCGTGGGCTGTGGGCTGGGCTGCTGTGTAGAGATCCTGTCAGAGTCAGTGGGAGGGAGGGAGGCGGCAGAGCTCTCGAGGGCCGGGTTGGCTGTAGCTCAGGCTCTATATCGTGGAGTCTGCACTGGGCCCCAGGAGCTGAGGTGTCGACCCAGCCATTCTGCACTAGGAAATCTGGTCTGAAGTGCCGGGTGTGGAACCTCTGCATGCGGGACCCTAGGAGCACGTGAAATTAGACAAAGCACAAAGGATAAAAAAGGTTAGACTTGACTTTATTGCCCAGATTCTATTTTTATCTCCCAGGGATTTTTAATGGGCTTTGCTGGGGACAAACCCCTCCTCTGCCTTTTGTCCCGTTCCTCATTCTTGGAGTGCTGAGGGTGCAGACCCTTCTTCTGTAACTGCTGAGTGCTGAGTTGGGAGCCCTCATACCCTGGGGCGAGGGTCAGAGCTTCTCCCCAGCAGCCTCCCGGTGACGTTGATTGTCCCCAGGACCCCTGCCTCCCTGCTCGTCCACCTGAGCACCAGCATTGGAAGTGTTATAGATTCTAATGACCTTTAAGGGTCCAGGAAAGAGATGTGCAGAGACGCTGTGGGGGCCGGTTTCACCCCGCCCCACATTTGTTCGGCCACCTTAGGCTGACCGTCTCTGCCAGCCTAGATGCTCTGACCAGTAGTCTGCGCTTTCTTCAGTTAGGCCCCTGAATTAACGTACAAACAGCACCAGGTGTCAGAGCCCTGCCCGCTCAACTCCCAGACAGTCCAGGGTCAGTGGTGACCAAGGACCATGATGGCTACTGAGTCAACAGCCTTTTGAAGTAAACAGGAGTCCAGCCGGTCTTATTGGCCACCATCATCACGGTGTCTGTAGGCTTTTCTATGGTGACAGTGTGGTATACTGTTCCCCCGCCAAGATTATTAGCTCCCCTCTGGGTGCAGTAAGTCCTGCAAGCAGTAGTCTACTCTTTTGGGACACACTCTTGTTGTTTTATGAGAGAAACTCCAGGTCAAGTGATGTTCACACGAGTCGTCATGGTGCCCTGTTGCCCCCGGTTATCTCTCTGGATGTTGGAGTTGGAGGGCCTCCTCACTCGAGGTCGGTGTGCCCACGGAGCGAACCCTGCAACTTCAGGGCATGGTTGGTGGTTAGGATCACCACGTGGGATCCTTTTCCCTTAGGAGGGAGGTGGCCTTTTGGGCTGCTGATTTCCAGGTTTTTAGATACCGCCAGTATCTTGGCCAGATGTGGCAGTGGGCCAAGCCCCTTAGTGACCGTAGTTTATCCTACCTGGATGGCATTCTTGCATTGTTCCATTTCAAGCGGTCCCAGTTTTTGCACTAATTCTCCAATGGCGATTCACCTTTCACCGGGAATGTAAAGGTCAAAGGGTTTAGCTAAATTAGGGAGTTCCAGGGCAAGGGTCTGAATTGACTGCTCTTTCCATTCTTGAAAGGCCACTTCTGGATTCTATTCAAAAGGATCATCATCTTTTCCTTTCAGTGTTTCATATAGAGGCGCAGCTAGTAGACTGTAGTTAGGGATCCAGAAGCAGCAAACCCTGGCCTCCCCAGGAACCCCTAAGCTGTCTTCTAGTTTTAGAAAGGGGTAAGGCTGAAAATGGTTTCTTCCCTTTCCTGGGATGGGCTTCTCTGACCTTCTGTGAGAATGAAGCCCAGGCAGGTCACCGCAGTCTGTGATATTTGAGCTTTCTCTTGGACAACTTCTATCCTTTATTGGCTTGGTAGTTCAGAGGCCTCCTTAGTAGGGCTGGTGATCAGAATGTCGTCTGCATATTGAAGGAGGGTTTCCTTTTCCAGAGGTAGAACTTTTAGGTCTTTAGCTAAGCTTTCCCCAAAGATGGTGTGGGAATTTTTGCACCCTTGGGGCCAGACGGCCCGGAAGTATTGTTTTAGTTGTATGTGGAGTCCTGCCACTCACAAGCCAAAATTTCTTGTGACTCTGGGACTAATGGAATACAAAAGAAGGCATCATTGAAGACTAATACAGAATACCATGTCCTGGTGGTTGGTAGAATGACCAGCAGGGTGTAGGAATTAGGAGCAACTGGAGGTATATCCTCGGTGGCTTCACTGACTGTCCTGACATCCTTTACCAGGTCCCCAGCAGCCCATGGGGCTCTCGTGGTCAGACCAATCCCAGAATATGGAGCTCACCTGGGCAGGTACCCCACCCCCACCCCAGCCCACGGGGCTCTCGTGGTCAGGCCCCTCCCAGGATACAGAGCTACCCTTGCAGGTACCGTGGCAGGGCTGGGCACACAGGAACCGTGCACATAGCCCTCATTGCAGAGCACCCCCAGCTCACCTGTCGCTCAGAGCTGACACAGAGCACCTCAGAGCAGGACTTGAACTAACAAACAGCAGCTGCGACAGGTCTGTGACCCTGGGCATCACTCCGTGAGGCCTCCCTCCACCTGGTCTTCCAGAGACTTCCACTGCACCCGGGGCACCAGGCCTCTGTCTCCAACCACCACCCACCCCTCCTCTCCCTGACTCCTGGGTTCCTCTCATTAGGAGAGGGTTTTCTTGAAGTTGTCTCCCACTCATGGGCCAGATAAAATGATTAGAAAACAAGCCAAAGCTGCAGCCCCTTGTCTATCCTGACTCTCAGGAGCCCACACCTGTTCCTTGGACCTGGCCGGTTCAGCAAGTTCCATTTTCTGCAACTGTGAGCCCCTGAGGGGTGATGATTGGCTGACCTGGGCAGCCTTACCGTGCCGGCCAGCCCTCCCCAGGTGTGCCTGGGTTGAGATCAATATAAATACCACTCCAGGCAGCAAGAGCCCCTGCAGCCGTGCCTGACGCCATTTTCTCTGCCCTGTCAGCAGTCTCGGGGCTGGGCTGGTGGGAGGGAGTGAGAGGCCACGGCTTTGTGGGTGGCCCAGTGTGAGTGGGGCTCTGCTGGACTTTCTGCAGCAGTTGCCAGGCTGCCACCTGCTAAAGAAGAGGATGTGTCACCCATACCTGCTGCTGGAATTTCTCCCTGGGCAGAGGTGAGGAAGGAAAAAAGCAGTGGGGGCAGGGACAGGACGGGTATCTCAGGCAGGGAAATGGAAATCTTCCAGAAGAGCACCCAGGGCCAGAACCATCCTGGCTGGCCTGCAGGCACCAAGTCGGCCGGCATGCTGTCACTCGTGTGGCTCTATGGCCCTTCCTCTAGGCTTTCAAGTCCTTGTATATATTCAGGTGTTTTACCTGGGACGGGTGGGAATAGTTCAGCAGCAACTGGCCTGGGGCTCAGCTCACGTTTACTCACAGATGCCTCGGCACGGTGCCCCAGCTTTGCAATGAGGACGCTTGTTGCGTGGGGGCTGCTGGCTGAATGGGAGACGATTCCCCACCACTGACCAACTTCAGAATTGTTTACAACTGGAGCAAGTGCCCTGATACGGTTTTCCTCTGTGTAACTGGTGGGTTCTGTGTTTTTTTTCTCTTTTTCGTTTTTGGTTCAAGGTAGATTTTATTCCTCTTTTTTGTATTTACAGATATAAGCATGGAAATAATTTATTCATATAAATACATGTATGTGCAGGGAATAATTGTTTTTTCTGTTTTATTTTTTAAATTTTACTTCTTTTTAATTTTGAATTTTATTTTATATTTTTATACAGCAGGTTCTTATTGGTTATCTATTTTATACATATAAATGTATACATGCCAATCCCAGTCTCTCAACTCCTCCCACCACCACCCCCCCAACAGCTTTCCCCCCTTGTTGTCCATACGTTTGTTGTCTACATCTGTTGCTCTATTTATGCCTTGCAAAACGGTTAATCTGTACAGTTTTTCTAGGTTCCACATATATGCATGAATATACAAGATTTGTTTTTCTCTTTCTGACTTACTTCACTCTGTATGACAGTCTCTAGATCCATCGACGTCTCTACAAATGACCCAATTTCATTCCTTTTCATGGCTTAGTAATATTCCATTTTATATATGTACCACAGCTTTATGCATTCGTCTGTCTGTGGGCATTTAGGTTGCTTCCATTACCTCGATATTGTAAATAGTGATGCAATGAACATTGCGGTGAATGACTCTTTTTGATTTATGGTTTTGTCTGGGTATATGTCCAGTACTGGGATTGCTGTATCATATGGTAATTCTATTGTTAGTTTCTTAAGAAATTCCATATTGTTCTCCATAATGACTGTATCAATTTATATTCCCAACAATAGTGGAAGAGGGTTCCTTTTCTCCACACCCTTTCCAGCATTTTTTGTTTGTAGATTTTCAATGATGCCTATTCTACCAGGTGTGAGGTGATACCTCATTGTTGAATCCATTTCGTTGAGCAAGGGGTAGCTCTTGTCTATTACATATTTGGCTTATGGAACGGTATCTGTGCTAATTTCAAACTCTGCTTTTATGCAGCACCCCAACTCACCTTCCCCCTTAAGCAGGCATAAGTTGGTTTTCTAAACTTGAGACCCTGTTCTGTTTTGTAATTCAGTTCATGTGTAGCCAAGTTCACATTCCGTGTATTAGTGATACCTTATGATGTTTCTTTTTCTGTGTGACTTATTTCACTTAGAATCATCGTGCCTCAATCCACTCATTATGCTGGTACGGGCCTGGTGACATAGATTTCATTGCTGAGTGGTATTCTGTTGTACAGAAGTACCGCAACTTCTTTATCCATTATTTGCTCTCTGGGATATTTAACTTGTGCCGTAGAAGAGATTTCTGTAAAAAGAGCCATCCCAAATTTTGGGGTTGCTGTGTCTTTTTGATATTAATTTCCCTAAGCTATAGGACCATAAGTGGAAGTGCCCTAGGCTCTGTTGCTTTGTTTTTTAGATGTTTCAGGAAACACCATACACATCTCCCGAGTGTCTGTTGGCAATTTACATCCCGCCCATCAGCATAACAAGGCTCCCAGTTCTCCATGGCCTGTCCTGCCTTTCTGGGTTTTACACTTTTTTCAGATGGCCCTTTTGACCGGGGGGAAGTGAGACTTCATTGTAGTGCAGATTTCCTTTGCAAGCTTGCTTGGTTGGCCAAAAAGGGCATATGCGTTTTTTCCTGAATATATTCAGGAAAAAACGCATACGCCCTTTTGGCAAAGTGCATCATTGTGGACGATCTGCCTCTTTTCCTATGCTTTCAGTGCAATTCCAGTCTACCTCCTGAAAGCGGTATCCTGCAATTCTGCCCCGCTTTCAAGTCCTCTTGGCAGCCTTACTTCAGTCTATTTTTGGACGATAGCTGTCATTTATAACTCTGCAGGTTTGTGAATTACAGAGACCCTGAGCTCCTTTCTTCAACTCGCTTTCTTTTGAGCTGGCCGCAACACCGCAGGATGGCTTCAGGCCCTAATCTTGTTCCGGCACGGCACGCTGAGCCTTTGGTTATTTCCTCTTCCTGGTGGGAAATGAGAGTTAAATTTGCCCGTCCAGACACCTCCAGCTAGTCTCTCATTGGTTCTCCCTATTCCTGTTCATCTTCTGCAGAAATTGCAAACTGGGCCAAACAGGAGGTTAAAGGCGCTGACTCTCCAAGTCGGGAGAGTGTTAGTAAAGGGTTTGGAATGTTGCACCCGAGTACCAGGGGAGGAAAACTGAGACATATTTGAACACCTCTCCCGTTCACATGGTTGATCATACTCTGGGTTCCACATGCATGTTTTAGCTGAAGGAAGAATACCTTAAACCTGGAGAGTTGAGACCCGTGTAATGGGTACCATGCAATATGACTTCAAAGTGTCTTCATTTGCTCACCGAACCTCTCCAATCCTATCACTGCTGCGTTCATGCCCCTGTACACATGCTTGATTCTCTTTCGGAGACATAACAATCCATAGGTTTTAAGATACTTACTAGTCAGGTACATTCTTAGGCGTTTAATATGCGGTGTTGAGTCCATTTCGTTGAGCAAGGAGTAGCTCTTGTGTATTCCATATTTGGCTTAAGGAACTTTATCTGTGCTCATTTCAATCTCTGGTTTTATGCAGCACCCCAACTCACCTTTCCCCTTAAGCAAGCATAAGTTGGTTTTCTAAATTTGAGACCCTGTTCTGTTCTGTAATTCAGTTCCTGTGTAGCCAAGTTTCCATTCCGTGTATTACTGATATCTTATGATGTTTCTTTTTCTGTGTGACTTATTTCAGTTAGAATCATCATACCTGAATCCACTCATTGTGCTGCTAAGGGCCTGATGACATAGATTTCATTGCTGAGTGATATTGTTTTGTAAGTGAATACCACAACTACTTTATCCATTTTTCACTTTCTGCGATGTTGAACTTGTACTGTAAACGAGGTTCTTGTAAACAGAGGCGTCCCAAACTTTGGGGTGGCTGTGTCTTTTTGATTTTAATTTCCCTAAGCTACAGGACCATAAGTGGAAGTGCCCTAGGCTCTGTTGCTTTGTTTTTTAGATGTTTCAGGAAACACCATACACTTCTCCCAAGTGTCTGTTGGCAATTTACATCCCGCCCATCAGCATAACAAGGCTCCCAGTTCTCAATGGCCTGTCCTGCCTTTCTGGATTTTACACTTTTTTCAGATGGCCCTTTTGACCGGGGGGGAAGTGAGACTTCATTGTAGTGCAGATTTCCTTTGCAAGCTTGCTTGGTTGGCCAAAAAGGGCGTATGCGTTTTTTCCTGAATATATTCAGGAAAAAACGCATACGCCCTTTTTGGCCAAGTGCATCATTGTGGACGTTCTGCCTCTTTTCCTATGCTTTCAATGCAATTCCAGTCTACCTCCTGAAATCGGTTTCCTGCAATTCTGCCCCGCTTTCAAGTTCCCTTGGCAGCATTACTTCAGTATATTTTTGGACGATAGCTGTCATTTATAACTCTGCAGGTTTGTGAATTACAGTGCCCCTGAGCTCCTTTCTTCAACTCGCTTTCTTGTGACCTGGCCGCAACACCACAGGATGGCTTCAGGCCCTAATCTGGTTCCGGCCCGGCACGCTGAGCCTTTGGTTAATTCCTCTTCCTGGTGGAAAATGAGAGTTAAATTTGCCCGTTCAGACACCTCCAGCTAGCCTCTCATTGGTTCTCGCTATTCCTGTTCATCTTCCGCAGAAATTGCAAACTGGGCCAAACAGGAGGTTAAAGGCACTGACTCTCCAAGTCGGGAGAGTGTTAGTAAAGCGTCTGGAATGTTGCACCCGAGTACCAGGGGAGGAAAACTGAGACATATTTGAACACGTCTCCCGTTCACATGGTTGATCATACTCTGGGTTCCACATGCATGTTTTAGCTGAAGGAAGAATACCTTAAACCTGGAGAGTTGAGACCCGTGTAATGGGTACCATGCACTATGACTTCAAAGGGTCTTCATTTGCTCACCAAACCTCTCCAATCCTATCACTGCTGCGTTTATGCCCCTGTACACACGCTTGATTCTCTTTTGGAGACATAGCAATCCATAGGTTTTAAGATACTTACTAATCAGGTACATTCTTAGGCGTTTAATATGCGGTGTTGAGTCCATTTCGTTGAGCAAGGAGTAGCTCTTGTCTATTCCATATTTGGCTTAAGGAACTTTATCTGTGCTCATTTCAATCTCTGGTTTTATGCAGCACCCCAACTCACCTTTCCCCTTAAGCAAGCATAAGTTGGTTTTCTAAATTTGAGACCCTGTTCTGTTTTGGAATGCAGTTCCTGTGTAGCCAAGTTTACATTCCGTGTATTAGTGATATCTTATGATGTTTCTTTTTCTGTGTGACTTATTTCAGTTAGAATCATCGTACCTGAATCCACTCATTATGCTGCTAAGGGCCTGATGACATAGATTTCATTGCTGGGTGATACTGTATTGTACGTAAGTACCTCAAGTTCTTTGTCAATTTTTCACTTTCTGTGATATTGAACTTGTATGGTAAACGAGGTTCTTGTAAACGGAGGCGTCCCAAACTTTGGGGTGGCTGTGTCTTTTTGATTTTAAATTCCCTAATCTATAGGACCATAAGTGGAAGTGCCCTAGGCTCTGTTGCTTTGTTTTTTAGATGTTTCAGGAAACACCATACACTTCTCCCGAGTGGTTGTTGGCAATTTACATCCCGCCCATCAGCATAACAAGGCTCCCAGTTCTCCATGGCCTGTCCTGCCTTTCTGGATTTTACACTTTTTTCAGATGGCCCTTTTGACCGGGGGGAAGTGAGACTTCATTGTAGTGCAGATTTCCTTTGCAAGCTTGCTTGGTTGGCCAAAAAGGGCGTATGCGTTTTTTCCTGAATATATTCAGGAAAAAACGCATACGCCCTTTTTGGCCAAGTGCATCATTGTGGACGTTCTGCCTCTTTTCCTATGCTTTCAATGCAATTCCAGTCTACCTCCTGAAATCGGTTTCCTGCAATTCTGCCCCGCTTTCAAGTCCTCTTGGCAGCCTTACTTCAGTCTATTTTTGGACGATAGCTGTCATTTATAACTCTGCAGGTTTGTGAATTACAGTGCCCCTGAGCTCCTTTCTTCAACTCGCTTTCTTGTGACCTGGCCGCAACACCGCAGGATGTCTTCAGGCCCTAATCTGGTTCTGGCACGGCACGCTGAGCCTTTGGTTAATTCCTCTTCCTGGTGGGAAATGAGAGTTAAATTTGCCCATCCAGAAACCTCCAGCTAGTCTCTCATTGCTTCTCGCTATTCCTGTTCATCTTCCGCAGAAATTGCAAACTGGGCCAAACAGGAGGTTAAAGGGACTGACTCTCCAAGTCGGGAGAGTGTTAGTAAGCGTCTGGAATGTTGCACCCGAGTACCAGGGTACGAAAACTGAGACATATTTGAACACGTCTCCCGTTCACATGGTTGATCATACTTGGGTTCCACATGCATGTTTTAGCTGAAGGAACAATACCTTAAACCTGGAGAGTTAAGACCCGTGTAATGGGTACCATGCAATATGACTTCAAAGGGTCTTCATTTGCTCACCGAACCTCTCCAATCCTATCACTGCTGCGTTTATGCCCCTGTACACATGCTTGATTCTCTTTCGGAGACATAGCAATCCATAGGTTTTAAGATACTTACTAGTCAGGTACATTCTTAGGCGTTTAATATGCGGTGTTGAGTCCATTTCGTTGAGCAAGGAGTAGCTCTTGTCTATTCCATATTTGGCTTAAGGAACTTTATCTGTGCTCATTTCAATCTCTGGTTTTATGCAGCACCCCAACTCACCTTTACCCTTAAGCAAGCATAAGTTGGTTTTCTAAATTTGAGACCCTGTTCTGTTCTGTAATTCAGTTCCTGTGTAGCCAAGTTTACATTCCGTGTATTACTGATATCTTATGATGTTTCTTTTTCTGTGTGACTTATTTCAGTTAGAATCATCATACCTGAATCCACTCATTGTGCTGCTAAGGGCCTTGTGACACAGATTTCATTGCTGAGTGATATTGCTTTGTAAGTAAATACCACAACTTCTTTATCCATTTTTCACTTTCTGCGATGTTGAACTTGTACTGTAAACGAGGTTCTTGTAAACAGAGCCGTTCCAAACTTTGGGGTGGCTGTGTCTTTTTGATTTTAATTTCCCTAAGCTATAGGACCATAAGTGGAAGTGCCCTAGGCTCTGTTGCTTTGTTTTTTAGATGTTTCAGGAAACACCATACACTTCTCCCGAGTGTCTGTTGGCAATTTACATCCCGCCCATCAGCATAACAAGGCTCCCAGTTCTCCATGGCCTGTCCTGCCTTTCTGGATTTTACACTTTTTTCAGATGGCCCTTTTGACCGGGGGGAAGTGAGACTTCATTGTAGTGCAGATTTCCTTTGCAAGCTTGCTTGGTTGGCCAAAAAGGGCGTATGCGTTTTTTCCTGAATATATTCAGGAAAAAACGCATACGCCCTTTTTGGCCAAGTGCATCATTGTGGACGTTCTGCCTCTTTTCCTATGCTTTCAATGCAATTCCAGTCTACCTCCTGAAATCGGTTTCCTGCAATTCTGCCCCGCTTTCAAGTCCTCTTGGCAGCCTTACTTCAGTCTATTTTTGGACGATAGCTGTCATTTATAACTCTGCAGGTTTGTGAATTACAGTGCCCCTGAGCTCCTTTCTTCACCTCGCTTTCTTGTGAGCTGGCCGCAACACCGCAGGATGGCTTCAGGCCCTAATCTGGTTCCGACACGGCATGCTGAGCCTTTGGTTAATTCCTCTTCCTGGTGGGAAATGAGAGTTAAATTTGCCCATCCAGACACCTCCAGCTAGCCTCTGATTGGTTCTCGCTATTCCTGTTCATCTTCTGCAGAAATTGCAAACTGGGCCAAACAGGAGGTTAAAGGGACTGACTCTCCAAGTCGGGAGAGTGTTAGTAAAGCGTCTGGAATGTTGCACCCGAGTACCAGGGGAGGAAAACTGAGACATATTTGAACACGTCTCCCGTTCACATGGTTGATCATACTCTGGGTTCCACATGCATGTTTTAGCTGAAGGAAGAATACCTTAAACCTGGAGAGTTGAGACCCGTGTAATGGGTACCATGCACTATGACTTCAAAGGGTCTTCATTTGCTCACCGAACTTCTCCAATCCTATCACTGCTGCGTTTATGCCCCTGTACACACGCTTGATTCTCTTTTGGAGACATAGCAATCCATAGGTTTTAAGATACTTACTAGTCAGGTACATTCTTAGGCGTTTAATATGGGGTGTTGAGTCCATTTCGTTGAGCAAGGAGTAGCTCTTGTCTATTCCATATTTGGCTTAAGGAACTTTATCTGTGCTCATTTCAATCTCTGGTTTTATGCAGCACCCCAACTCACCTTTCCCCTTAAGCAAGCATAAGTTGGTTTTCTAAATTTGAGACCCTGTTCTGTTTTGGAATGCAGTTCCTGTGTAGCCAAGTTTACATTCCGTGTATTAGTGATATCTTATGATGTTTCTTTTTCTGCGTGACTTATTTCAGTTAGAATCATCGTACCTGAATCCACTCATTATGCTGCTAAGGGCCTGATGACATAGATTTCATTGCTGGGTGATACTGTATTGTACGTAAGTACCTCAAGTTCTTTGTCAATTTTTCACTTTCTGTGATATTGAACTTGTATGGTAAACGAGGTTCTTGTAAACGGAGGCGTCCCAAACTTTGGGGTGGCTGTGTCTTTTTGATTTTAAATTCCCTAAGCTATAGGACCATAAGTGGAAGTGCCCTAGGCTCTGTTGCTTTGTTTTTTAGATGTTTCAGGAAACACCATACACTTCTCCCGAGTGGTTGTTGGCAATTTACATCCCGCCCATCAGCATAACAAGGCTCCCAGTTCTCCATGGCCTGTCCTGCCTTTCTGGATTTTACACTTTTTTCAGATGGCCCTTTTGACCGGGGGGAAGTGAGACTTCATTGTAGTGCAGATTTCCTTTGCAAGCTTGCTTGGTTGGCCAAAAAGGGCGTATGCGTTTTTTCCTGAATATATTCAGGAAAAAACGCATACGCCCTTTTTGGCCAAGTGCATCATTGTGGACGTTCTGCCTCTTTTCCTATGCTTTCAATGCAATTCCAGTCTACCTCCTGAAATCGGTTTCCTGCAATTCTGCCCCGCTTTCAAGTCCTCTTGGCAGCCTTACTTCAGTCTATTTTTGGACGATAGCTGTCATTTATAACTCTGCAGGTTTGTGAATTACAGTGCCCCTGAGCTCCTTTCTTCAACTCGCTTTCTTGTGACCTGGCCGCAACACCGCAGGATGTCTTCAGGCCCTAATCTGGTTCTGGCACGGCACGCTGAGCCTTTGGTTAATTCCTCTTCCTGGTGGGAAATGAGAGTTAAATTTGCCCATCCAGAAACCTCCAGCTAGTCTCTCATTGCTTCTCGCTATTCCTGTTCATCTTCCGCAGAAATTGCAAACTGGGCCAAACAGGAGGTTAAAGGGACTGACTCTCCAAGTGGGGAGAGTGTTAGTAAGCGTCTGGAATGTTGCACCCGAGTACCAGGGTACGAAAACTGAGACATATTTGAACACGTCTCCCGTTCACATGGTTGATCATACTTGGGTTCCACATGCATGTTTTAGCTGAAGGAAGAATACCTTAAACCTGGAGAGTTAAGACCCGTGTAATGGGTACCATGCAATATGACTTCAAAGGGTCTTCATTTGCTCACCGAACCTCTCCAATCCTATCACTGCTGCGTTTATGCCCCTGTACACATGCTTGATTCTCTTTCGGAGACATAGCAATCCATAGGTTTTAAGATACTTACTAGTCAGGTACATTCTTAGGCGTTTAATATGCGGTGTTGAGTCCATTTCGTTGAGCAAGGAGTAGCTCTTGTCTATTCCATATTTGGCTTAAGGAACTTTATCTGTGCTCATTTCAATCTCTGGTTTTATGCAGCACCCCAACTCACCTTTACCCTTAAGCAAGCATAAGTTGGTTTTCTAAATTTGAGACCCTGTTCTGTTCTGTAATTCAGTTCCTGTGTAGCCAAGTTTACATTCCGTGTATTACTGATATCTTATGATGTTTCTTTTTCTGTGTGACTTATTTCAGTTAGAATCATCATACCTGAATCCACTCATTGTGCTGCTAAGGGCCTTGTGACACAGATTTCATTGCTGAGTGATATTGCTTTGTAAGTAAATACCACAACTTCTTTATCCATTTTTCACTTTCTGCGATGTTGAACTTGTACTGTAAACGAGGTTCTTGTAAACAGAGCCGTTCCAAACTTTGGGGTGGCTGTGTCTTTTTGATTTTAATTTCCCTAAGCTATAGGACCATAAGTGGAAGTGCCCTAGGCTCTGTTGCTTTGTTTTTTAGATGTTTCAGGAAACACCATACACTTCTCCCGAGTGTCTGTTGGCAATTTACATCCCGCCCATCAGCATAACAAGGCTCCCAGTTCTCCATGGCCTGTCCTGCCTTTCTGGATTTTACACTTTTTTCAGATGGCCCTTTTGACCGGGGGGAAGTGAGACTTCATTGTAGTGCAGATTTCCTTTGCAAGCTTGCTTGGTTGGCCAAAAAGTGCGTATGCGTTTTTTCCTGAATATATTCAGGAAAAAACGCATACGCCCTTTTTGGCCAAGTGCATCATTGTGGACGTTCTGCCTCTTTTCCTATGCTTTCAATGCAATTCCAGTCTACCTCCTGAAATCGGTTTCCTGCAATTCTGCCCCGCTTTCAAGTCCTCTTGGCAGCCTTCCTTCAGTCTATTTTTGGACGATAGCTGTCATTTATAACTCTGCAGGTTTGTGAATTACAGTGCCCCTGAGCTCCTTTCTTCACCTCGCTTTCTTGTGAGCTGGCCGCAGCACCGCAGGATGGCTTCAGGCCCTAATCTGGTTCTGGCACGGCATGCTGAGCCTTTGGTTAATTCCTCTTCCTGGTGGGAAATGAGAGTTAAATTTGCCCATCCAGACACCTCCAGCTAGCCTCTGATTGGTTCTCGCTATTCCTGTTCATCTTCTGCAGAAATTGCAAACTGGGCCAAACAGGAGGTTAAAGGGACTGACTCTCCAAGTCGGGAGAGTGTTAGTAAAGCGTCTGGAATGTTGCACCCGAGTACCAGGGGAGGAAAACTGAGACATATTTGAACACGTCTCCCGTTCACATGGTTGATCATACTCTGGGTTCCACATGCATGTTTTAGCTGAAGGAAGAATACCTAAAACCTGGAGAGTTGAGACCCGTGTAATGGGTACCATGCAATATGACTTCAAAGGGTCTTCATTTGCTCACCGAACCTCTCCAATCCTATCACTGCTGCGTTTATGCCCCTGTACACACGCTTGATTCTCTTTTGGAGACATAGAAATCCATAGGTTTTAAGATGCTTACTAGTCAGGTACATTCTTAGGCGTTTAATATGGGGTTTTGAGTCCATTTCGTTGAGCAAGGAGTAGCTCTTGTCTATTCCATATTTGGCTTAAGGAACTTTATCTTTGCTCATTTCAATCTCTGGTTTTATGCAGCACCCCAACTCACCTTTCCCTTAAGCAAGCATAAGTTGGTTTTCTTAATTTGAGACCCTGTTCTGTTTTGGAATGCAGTTCCTGTGTAGCCAAGTTTACATTCCGTGTATTAGTGATATCTTATGATATTTCTTTTTCTGTGTGACTTATTTCAGTTAGAATCATCATACCTGAATCCACTCATTGTGCTGCTAAGGGCCTGATGACACAGATTTCATTGCTGAGTGATATTGCTTTGTAAGTAAATACCACAACTTCTTTATCCATTTTTCACTTTCTACGATGTTGAACTTGTACTGTAAACGAGGTTCTTGTAAACAGAGCCGTTCCAAACTTTGGGGTGGCTGTGTCTTTTTCATTTTAATTTCCCTAAGCTATAGGACCATAAGTGGAAGTGCCCTAGGCTCTGTTGTTTTGTTTTTTAGATGTTTCAGGAAACACCATACACTTCTCCCGAGTGGTTGTTGGCAATTTACATCCCGCCCATCAGCATAACAAGGCTCCCAGTTCTCCATGGCCTGTCCTGCCTTTCTGGATTTTACACTTTTTTCAGATGGCCCTTTTGACCGGGGGGAAGTGAGACTTCATTGTAGTGCAGATTTCCTTTGCAAGCTTGCTTGGTTGGCCAAAAAGGGCGTATGCGTTTTTTCCTGAATATATTCAGGAAAAAACACATACGCCCTTTTTGGCCAAGTGCATCATTGTGGACGTTCTGCCTCTTTTCCTATGCTTTCAATGCAATTCCAGTCTACCTCCTGAAATCGGTTTCCTGCAATTCTGCCCCGCTTTCAAGTCCTCTTGGCAGCCTTACTTCAGTCTATTTTTGGACGATAGCTGTCATTTATAACTCTGCAGGTTTGTGAATTACAGTGCCCCTGAGCTCCTTTCTTCAACTCGCTTTCTTGTGACCTGGCCGCAACACCGCAGGATGGCTTCAACCCTAATCTGGTTCCGGCACGGCACGCTGAGCCTTTGGTTAATTCCTCTTCCTGGTGGGAAATGAGAGTTAAATTTGCCCGTCCAGACACCTCCAGCTAGTCTCTCAATGGTTCTCGCTATTCCTGTTCATCTTCCGCAGAAATTGCAAACTGGGCCAAACAGGAGGTTAAAGGGACTGACTCTCCAAGTGGGGAGAGTGTTAGTAAAGCGTCTGGAATGTTGCACCCGAGTACCAGGGTACGAAAACTGAGACATATTTGAACACGTCTCCCATTCACATGGTGATCATACTTGGGTTCCACATGCATGTTTTAGCTGAAGGAAGAATACCTAAAACCTGGGTAGTTGAAACCCGTGGAATGGGTACCATGCAATATGACTTCAAAGGGTCTTCATTTGCTCACCGAACCTCTCCAATCCTATCACTGCTGCATTTATGCCCCTGTACAAATGCTTGATTCTGTTTCGGAGACATAGCAATCCATAGGTTTTAAGATACTTACTAGTCAGGTACATTCTTAGGCGTTTAATATGCGGTGTTGAGTTCATTTCGTTGAGCAAGGAGTAGCTCTTGTCTATTCCATATTTGGCTTAAGGAACTGTATCTGTGCTCATTTAAATCTCTGGTTTTATGCAGCACCCCAACTCACCTTTCCCCTTAAGCAAGCATAAGTTGGTTTTCTAAATTTGAGACCCTGTTCTGTTCTGTAATTCAGTTCCTGTGTAGCCAAGTTTACATTCCGTGTATTACTGATATCTTATGATGTTTCTTTTTCTGTGTGACTTATTTCAGTTAGAATCATCATACCTGAATCCACTCATTGTGCTGCTAAGGGCCTGATGACACAGATTTCATTGCTGAGTGATATTGCTTTGTAAGTAAATACCACAACTTCTTTATCCATTTTTCAATTTCTGCGATGTTGAACTTGTACTGTAAACGAGGTTCTTGTAAACAGAGCCGTTCCAAACTTTGGGTTGGCTGTGTCTTTTTTATTTTAAATTCCCTAAGCTATAGGACCATAAGTGGAAGTGCCCTAGGCTCTGTTGCTTTGTTTTTTAGATGTTTCAGGAAACACCATACACTTCTCCCGAGTGGTTGTTGGCAATTTACATCCCGCCCATCAGCATAACAAGGCTCCCAGTTCTCCATGGCCTGTCCTGCCTTTCTGGATTTTACACTTTTTTCAGATGGCCCTTTTGACCGGGGGGAAGTGAGACTTCATTGTAGTGCAGATTTCCTTTGCAAGCTTGCTTGGTTGGCCAAAAAGGGCGTATGCGTTTTTTCCTGAATATATTCAGGAAAAAACACATACGCCCTTTTTGGCCAAGTGCATCATTGTGGACGTTCTGCCTCTTTTCCTATGCTTTCAATGCAATTCCAGTCTACCTCCTGAAATCGGTTTCCTGCAATTCTGCCCCGCTTTCAAGTCCTCTTGGCAGCCTTACTTCAGTCTATTTTTGGACGATAGCTGTCATTTATAACTCTGCAGGTTTGTGAATTACAGTGCCCCTGAGCTCCTTTCTTCAACTCGCTTTCTTGTGACCTGGCCGCAACACCGCAGGATGGCTTCCACCCTAATCTGGTTCCGGCACGGCACGCTGAGCCTTTGGTTAATTCCTCTTCCTGGTGGGAAATGAGAGTTAAATTTGCCCGTCCAGACACCTCCAGCTAGTCTCTCAATGGTTCTCGCTATTCCTGTTCATCTTCCGCAGAAATTGCAAACTGGGCCAAACAGGAGGTTAAAGGGACTGACTCTCCAAGTGGGGAGAGTGTTAGTAAAGCGTCTGGAATGTTGCACCCGAGTACCAGGGTACGAAAACTGAGACATATTTGAACACGTCTCCCATTCACATGGTGATCATACTTGGGTTCCACATGCATGTTTTAGCTGAAGGAAGAATACCTAAAACCTGGGTAGTTGAAACCCGTGGAATGGGTACCATGCAATATGACTTCAAAGGGTCTTCATTTGCTCACCGAACCTCTCCAATCCTATCACTGCTGCATTTATGCCCCTGTACAAATGCTTGATTCTGTTTCGGAGACATAGCAATCCATAGGTTTTAAGATACTTACTAGTCAGGTACATTCTTAGGCGTTTAATATGCGGTGTTGAGTTCATTTCGTTGAGCAAGGAGTAGCTCTTGTCTATTCCATATTTGGCTTAAGGAACTGTATCTGTGCTCATTTAAATCTCTGGTTTTATGCAGCACCCCAACTCACCTTTCCCCTTAAGCAAGCATAAGTTGGTTTTCTAAATTTGAGACCCTGTTCTGTTCTGTAATTCAGTTCCTGTGTAGCCAAGTTTACATTCCGTGTATTACTGATATCTTATGATGTTTCTTTTTCTGTGTGACTTATTTCAGTTAGAATCATCATACCTGAATCCACTCATTGTGCTGCTAAGGGCCTGATGACACAGATTTCATTGCTGAGTGATATTGCTTTGTAAGTAAATACCACAACTTCTTTATCCATTTTTCAATTTCTGCGATGTTGAACTTGTACTGTAAACGAGGTTCTTGTAAACAGAGCCGTTCCAAACTTTGGGTTGGCTGTGTCTTTTTTATTTTAAATTCCCTAAGCTATAGGACCATAAGTGGAAGTGCCCTAGGCTCTGTTGCTTTGTTTTTTAGATGTTTCAGGAAACACCATACACTTCTCCCGAGTGGTTGTTGGCAATTTACATCCCGCCCATCAGCATAACAATGCTTCCAGTTCTCCATGGCCTGTCCTGCCTTTCTGGATTTTACACTTTTTTCAGATGGCCCTTTTGACCGGGGGGAAGTGAGACTTCATTGTAGTGCAGATTTCCTTTGCAAGCTTGCTTGGTTGGCCAAAAAGGGCGTATGCGTTTTTTCCTGAATATATTCAGGAAAAAACACATACGCCCTTTTTGGCCAAGTGCATCATTGTGGACGTTCTGCCTCTTTTCCTATGCTTTCAATGCAATTCCAGTCTACCTCCTGAAATCGGTTTCCTGCAATTCTGCCCCGCTTTCAAGTCCTCTTGGCAGCCTTACTTCAGTCTATTTTTGGATGATAGCTGTCATTTATAACTCTGCAGGTTTGTGAATTACAGTGCCCCTGAGCTCCTTTCTTCAACTCGCTTTCTTGTGAGCTGGCCGCAACACCGCAGGATGGCTTCAGGCCCTAATCTGGTTCCGGCACGGCACGCTGAGCCTTTGGTTAATTCCTCTTCCTGGTGGGAAATGAGAGTTAAATTTGCAAGTCCAGACACCTCCAGCTAGTCTCTCAATGGTTCTCGCTATTCCTGTTCATCTTCCGCAGAAATTGCAAACTGGGCCAAACAGGAGGTTAAAGGGACTGACTCTCCAAGTGGGGAGAGTGTTAGTAAAGCGTCTGGAATGTTGCACCCGAGTACCAGGGTACGAAAACTGAGACATATTTGAACACGTCTCCCATTCACATGGTGATCATACTTGGGTTCCACATGCATGTTTTAGCTGAAGGAAGAATACCTAAAACCTGGGTAGTTGAAACCCGTGGAATGGGTACCATGCAATATGACTTCAAAGGGTCTTCATTTGCTCACCGAACCTCTCCAATCCTATCACTGCTGCATTTATGCCCCTGTACAAATGCTTGATTCTGTTTCGGAGACATAGCAATCCATAGGTTTTAAGATACTTACTAGTCAGGTACATTCTTAGGCGTTTAATATGCGGTGTTGAGTTCATTTCGTTGAGCAAGGAGTAGCTCTTGTCTATTCCATATTTGGCTTAAGGAACTGTATCTGTGCTCATTTCAATCTCTGGTTTTATGCAGCACCCCAACTCACCTTTCCCCTTAAGCAAGCATAAGTTGGTTTTCTAAACTTGAGACACTGTTCTGTTTTGTAATTCAGTTCATGTGTAGCCAAGTTTACATTCCGTGTATTACTGATACCTTATGATGTTTCTTTTCTGTGTGACTTATTTCAGTTCGAATCATCATACCTGAATCCACTCATTATGCTGCTACGGGCCTGATGACATAGATTTCATTGCTGAGTGATATTGCATTGTACGTAAGTACCACAAGTTCTTTATCCATTTTTCACTTTCTGCGATAATGAACTTGTACTGTAAACGAGGTTCTTGTAAACAGAGCCGTCCCAAACTTTGGGGTGGCTGTGTCTTTTTGATTTTAATTTCCCTAAACTATAGGACCATAAGTGGAAGTGCCCTAGGCTCTGTTGCTTTGTTTTTTAGATGTTTCAGGAAACACCATACACTTCTCCAGAGTGGCTGTTGGCAATTTACATCCCGCCCATCAGCATAAGAAGGCTCCCAGTTCTCCATGGCCTTTCGTGCCTTTATGGATTTTACACTTTTTCCAGATGGCCCTTTTGACCAGGTGGAAGTGAGACTTCATTGTAGTGCAGATTTCCTTTGCAAGCTTGCTTGGTTGGCCAAAAAGTGCGTATGCGTTTTTTCCTGAATATATTCAGGAAAAAACACATACGCCATTTTTGGCCAAGTGCATCATTGTCGAGTTTCTGACTCTCTTCATATGCTTTCAATGCAATTCCAGTCTACCTCCTGAAATCGGTTTCCTGCAATTCTGCCTTGCTTTCAATGCCTCTTCATAGCCTTACCTCAATATATTTTTAAAAAATAGTTGGCCTTTATAACTCTGCAGATTTTTGAATTGCAGTGGCCCTTAGCTCCATTTTTTAGCTCTTATTTTTGTGGTATTGCCCCATAACCACAGGATTCCTTGAAGCCCTATTTTTCTTCTGGGGCACCTGCTGTGCCTTTGGTTAATTCTTCTTACTGATGTGATATTAGAGTGACATGTGCCCATTGATACCGCTACAGCTAGTTTCTCACTGGTTCCCCCTATTCCCATTCATCCTCTGCACTAACTGCAGACTGTGCGATACGAGAACTTAAAGGCATTGACTCCATGTGGGGATGTTGTCAGTAAAGCGGCTGGAATGTCGATCCGGAGCCCCAGGAGAGGAAAAATGAGGTGGGTTTTAGAAACCTTTCCCGATCATATGGTATACCAGTCGCTGGGTTTCCCAAGCATGGTTTAGCTGTAGGAAGATTCCCTTCAACCTGGAGTGTTGGGACCCTTGGAATGAGTAGCATGAAGTATTGCATTAAACTTTCGGCAGTTGCTCACCAAAGCTCACCAATCCTCTCAGCCCCAAGTGTCCAGCCTTATGTCTTATCCAGCTGTGGGTTTATATGTGGTCAATCCAGGTTGCATCACAGCCCCTGAGCGAATTTTGTAAGAATTTTTCTCTCTTTCATTGTTTCAGCGTTTTGTTTTTAAAATTTATTTCTATAATGGGGTTTAGCTCCTTTTCACTGCTGTGTTTGTGCCGCTCTGCACACACTTGATTCCCTTATGGAGATATATCAATACATGGGTTTTAAGATTCTTATTCCTCAGATATATTTCTCTGCGGTGTATAGGGTGTGTTGAGGCCTGTTCATTGAGCAAGGTGTAGATCTTGTCTAATACCTATTTGGTTTATTGAACGGTATCTGTGCTAATTTCAAACTCTGGTTTTATGCATCACCCCACCTCTCCTTTCCCCTTAAGCTGACATAAGTGTGTTTTCTAAATGTGAGACACTGTTCTGTTCTGTAATTCATTTCTTGTGCAGCCATATTTACCCTCCCTCTATAAGTGATATCTTATGATATGTTTCTTTTTCTGTTTGACTTATTTCAAGTAGTATTATCGGACCTAAATCCACTCTTTATCCTTCTACTAGCCTTATTACATTGATTTCATGGTGAAGAGATATTCCATTGTACATAAGTACCACATCTTCTTTATCCATTGTTCTCTTTCCTGGGATATTTAAGGTGTACTGAAGTTGAGGTTCTTGTAAACAGAGTAGCCCTAAACTGTGGTGTGCTTGTGTCTTGTTGATTTTTAGACTTCCCTAGATATACTCCCATGATTGGAAGTGTCCTATGCTCTGTAGCTCTGTTTTTTAGATGATTTAGGAACCACCATACACTTCTCCAGAGTGGCTCTCGGCAGTTCACACACTGCCCATCAGCGTATAAAGGCTCCCTGTTCTCCATGGCCTGTCCTGCATTTCTGGTTTTTACAATTTTTTAGGATGGCCCTTTTGACCGGTGGGAAGTGAGACTTCTTTGTTGTGCACATTTGCATTGCTTGCTTGCTTCGTTGCCCATAAAGTGCGTATGCGTTTTTTCCTGGATATAATCAGGAAAAAACGCATACGCCCTTTTGGGCCAACTGCATCATTGTCGAAATTCTGCCGCTTTTCATGTGCGTTAAAGACGAGTCCAATCTATCTCTTGAAATCTGTTTCTTGCAATTCTGTCTTGCATTCAGATCCTCTTCTTTGCCTTACCTCAACATATTTTTGGACGTTAGTTTTCATTTATAACTCTGCAGGTTTGTGAATTGCAGTGACCCTGAGCTCCATTTTTTAAGTTGCTCTTTTGTGAGCTGGCCTCAAACCCGCAGGATTGCTTCAGGCCCTATTTTGGCTCCGGCGAGGCAGGCTGAGCCTTTCTTTAATTCTTATTCTTAATGGGAAATTAGAGTGATATGTGCCCGTCCAAACCCCTACAACTCTTCTCTCATTGGTTCCCCCTCTTCCCGTTCATCCTCCTCACAATTTGCAAAATGTGTGAAACAGAAGTTTAAATGTGCTGATTCTCCAAGTGGGGAGATTCTAAGTAGCGTGGCTGGAATGGTGAACAGGAGCACCAGGAGAGGATAAATGAGGTGCATTTTAGACACATCTCCCGATCACATGGTGTACAGTCCTCTGGGTTTTCCATGCATGTTTTAGCTGTAGGAAGATCCCTTGAACCTGCAGATTTGGGACCCATTGAATGGGTACCAGGTAGTATTACTTTAAAGGGTGTGCATTTCCTCACCCAACCTCACATTTCTCTTAGCGCAAACAGTTTCCAGCCTTATGTCTCATCCTGCTGTGGGTCTAGATGTGTTCAATCCATGTTGCATCACCGTCCCTGAGGAAAAGTTGTAAGAGGTTTTCTCTGTCTCTCTGTCGTTTATTTTTTTCAATTTATTACTATATTGGTTACAGCTGATTTTCAAAGCTCTGTTTCTTGCTGCTGTACATCCACTTGATTCGCATACAGAGAGACATCAATAAATTCTTTTTCAGATTCTTACCAGTCGTATATATTCTTTTCCGGTGACTTGAGTGTGCTGAGTGCAGTTCTTTTAGCTACCGTGTAGGCCTTGTTGATTATCAGTTTGGTATTTGGAATGGTATCTTTGCTAATTTCAACCTCCTGGATGATGCCTCACCCCTCCCCACCTTTCCCGTTTAGCAGCCTTATGCGTGTTTTCTACATATTTGACTATGTTTTTGTTTTGTAATTTATTTCATGTGTAGCCATTTTGGATTCCACCTTTAAGTGATATCTTATGATATGTGTCTTTTTCTTTTTGAATTCTGTCACTTAGAATGATCATACGTAACTCCTCCGGAGTTGTTACAACTGGCCATATTTCATTGATTTCCAGGCTGAATAATATTCCACTCTACCTAAGTACCACATCTCTATCCATTTTTTCCCTCCAGAGACATTTAAGTTATATCCTAGTCGAGGATCTTTTAAACAGAGAGGGGGTAAACATTGGGGTGCCTGTGTCCTCTCGATTTTTGTTTTTCCCAAGATATACGCCCATGAGTGCAAGTGCCCTATGCTCTGTAGCTCATTTTTTAGATGCTTTAGTAAACACAATACACTTCTCCAGAATGGCCGTTGGCAATATACATTTCCACTATAAGTCTCACAGGGCTCCCTCTTCTCGTTGCCCTGTCCTGCATTTCTGTTGTTTACGCTTTATGAGGATGGCTCTTCTGACTGATGCGAAGTGATATCTTTTGTAGTATTGACTTCCAGTGCCCACCTGTTTGGTTGGCTAAAAAAGTGTATGCCCTTTTCTTGAATATATACAGAAAAGAACGCATACACCCTTTTTGGCCAACTGCAATGTTGGCAATGTTCAGCTCCTTTTCTTGTGCTTAATGGCGAGTCCTTTCTACCTCCTCAAATCCCTTTCCTGCCATTCTCCCTTGCTTACAAGTCCTTTTCTCTGACTTTCCTCAAGACATTTTTCAGTGATGGATATTTTCAACTCTGCAGTTTTGTGAATTTTACTGCCCCTGAGTTCCATTGTTCAACTCGTGTTTATGGGAACTGGCCACAAAGCAGCGGGATTTCCTCAAGCCCTATACTGTTTCCATGGGCAACCCTAGCCTTTGGTCAATTCGTCTTCCTGATTGGAAATTAGAGTGACATGTGCCTGTCTGAACACCTAGGACTTGTCTCTCATTGTTCCTCATCCTTCCGCTTCATCCTCTGGACAAATTCCAAACTGTACGCAACAGGATGTTGACAGTGCTGACATCTCCAAGTGGGGAGACTGTTAGTAAAGACGCTGGAGGGGTGAACCCGAGCACCAGGAGATGAGGAGATGAGATGCCTTTTCCAAACTCTTCCCGATCAGACGGTATACCATCCTCTGGGTGTGACAGACATGTTCTAGCAGTAGGAAGAGTCCCATTCATGTAAGGAGAACACCAGGGCTTTTTCAAAATCAGTGTCTCCCCGAAACCCAAACTGGGGAAGTTTTTAAGCTACGGCTACACATATGTTCATTAAGGGCCTTGGGAAGTAGGCAGAGTCCAAACTTTAGATGATTGAAGTCTTCAGGGTCAGAAGCACTCACCACCAGCTTCCCTTAGGCTACACTTTAACTGTCATTGATAGATGATGTCAATAAAAATATCTATTCTTTTTCAGATTATTTCCCCTTATAGGTTATTGCAAAATGTTGAGTGTAGTTCCCTGTGCTATACAGTAGTTCCTTGTTGATGATCTATTTTATACATAGCAGTGTGTATGTGTTCATTCCAAACTGTTAATTTATCCCTCCTCCCACCTTTCCCCTTTGGTAATAATAAATTATAAGATTTTATACTTCTCAGAAATGGGGGAGCTGAAAGAGAGGTATCATTTTCAATGGAAAAGCATTTAAAACAAGATTGAAGGTTTAACCAAGATTATTAGCTGTACATCCTTGGAAAGAAATCACTTCGTTTCTCTAATATTGACCTGACAAATAAGACAAACCTTTTCACTGAACTTGCTTATAAAAAGTGATGGAAATATCAAATGGAAGTGTTAAAAACATCTTATTTTACCCGAGCCTTATACACTGTTCTATGTTAACTACAGTTTGGCTCACACATCTGTTCATTGAGGTTACAATAGTCTCAATTTCTGTTACTGATCCTCCAGAGTGGACCCCAACAAGTGTCCCCCTGCCCAGTGTCATTGGGGCCAACAGATCGAGACTGAGTTTGGTTCACAAGCAAAGGAAACTTTATATTTTGATCAGAGAATGGAGAGGTGAGAGCATGCACTACCCCGTGGGCTGTGGGCTGGGCTGCTGTGTAGAGATCCTGTCAGAGTCAGTGGGAGGGAGGGAGGCGGCAGAGCTCTCGAGGGCCGGGTTGGCTGTAGCTCAGGCTCTATATCGTGGAGTCTGCACTGGGCCCCAGGAGCTGAGGTGTCGACCCAGCCATTCTGCACTAGGAAATCTGGTCTGAAGTGCCGGGTGTGGAACCTCTGCATGCGGGACCCTAGGAGCACGTGAAATTAGACAAAGCACAAAGGATAAAAAAGGTTAGACTTGACTTTATTGCCCAGATTCTATTTTTATCTCCCAGGGATTTTTAATGGGCTTTGCTGGGGACAAACCCCTCCTCTGCCTTTTGTCCCGTTCCTCATTCTTGGAGTGCTGAGGGTGCAGACCCTTCTTCTGTAACTGCTGAGTGCTGAGTTGGGAGCCCTCATACCCTGGGGCGAGGGTCAGAGCTTCTCCCCAGCAGCCTCCCGGTGACGTTGATTGTCCCCAGGACCCCTGCCTCCCTGCTCGTCCACCTGAGCACCAGCATTGGAAGTGTTATAGATTCTAATGACCTTTAAGGGTCCAGGAAAGAGATGTGCAGAGACGCTGTGGGGGCCGGTTTCACCCCGCCCCACATTTGTTCGGCCACCTTAGGCTGACCGTCTCTGCCAGCCTAGATGCTCTGACCAGTAGTCTGCGCTTTCTTCAGTTAGGCCCCTGAATTAACGTACAAACAGCACCAGGTGTCAGAGCCCTGCCCGCTCAACTCCCAGACAGTCCAGGGTCAGTGGTGACCAAGGACCATGATGGCTACTGAGTCAACAGCCTTTTGAAGTAAACAGGAGTCCAGCCGGTCTTATTGGCCACCATCATCACGGTGTCTGTAGGCTTTTCTATGGTGACAGTGTGGTATACTGTTCCCCCGCCAAGATTATTAGCTCCCCTCTGGGTGCAGTAAGTCCTGCAAGCAGTAGTCTACTCTTTTGGGACACACTCTTGTTGTTTTATGAGAGAAACTCCAGGTCAAGTGATGTTCACACGAGTCGTCATGGTGCCCTGTTGCCCCCGGTTATCTCTCTGGATGTTGGAGTTGGAGGGCCTCCTCACTCGAGGTCGGTGTGCCCACGGAGCGAACCCTGCAACTTCAGGGCATGGTTGGTGGTTAGGATCACCACGTGGGATCCTTTTCCCTTAGGAGGGAGGTGGCCTTTTGGGCTGCTGATTTCCAGGTTTTTAGATACCGCCAGTATCTTGGCCAGATGTGGCAGTGGGCCAAGCCCCTTAGTGACCGTAGTTTATCCTACCTGGATGGCATTCTTGCATTGTTCCATTTCAAGCGGTCCCAGTTTTTGCACTAATTCTCCAATGGCGATTCACCTTTCACCGGGAATGTAAAGGTCAAAGGGTTTAGCTAAATTAGGGAGTTCCAGGGCAAGGGTCTGAATTGACTGCTCTTTCCATTCTTGAAAGGCCACTTCTGGATTCTATTCAAAAGGATCATCATCTTTTCCTTTCAGTGTTTCATATAGAGGCGCAGCTAGTAGACTGTAGTTAGGGATCCAGAAGCAGCAAACCCTGGCCTCCCCAGGAACCCCTAAGCTGTCTTCTAGTTTTAGAAAGGGGTAAGGCTGAAAATGGTTTCTTCCCTTTCCTGGGATGGGCTTCTCTGACCTTCTGTGAGAATGAAGCCCAGGCAGGTCACTGCAGTCTGTGATATTTGAGCTTTTTCTTGGACAACTTCTATCCTTTATTGGCTTGGTAGTTCAGAGGCCTCCTTAGTAGGGCTGGTGATCAGAATGTCGTCTGCATATTGAAGGAGGGTTTCCTTTTCCAGAGGTAGAACTTTTAGGTCTTTAGCTAAGCTTTCCCCAAAGATGGTGTGGGAATTTTTGCACCCTTGGGGCCAGACGGCCCGGAAGTATTGTTTTAGTTGTATGTGGAGTCCTGCCACTCACAAGCCAAAATTTCTTGTGACTCTGGGACTAATGGAATACAAAAGAAGGCATCATTGAAGACTAATACAGAATACCATGTCCTGGTGGTTGGTAGAATGACCAGCAGGGTGTAGGAATTAGGAGCAACTGGAGGTATATCCTCGGTGGCTTCACTGACTGTCCTGACATCCTTTACCAGGTCCCCAGCAGCCCATGGGGCTCTCGTGGTCAGACCAATCCCAGAATATGGAGCTCACCTGGGCAGGTACCCCACCCCCACCCCAGCCCACGGGGCTCTCGTGGTCAGGCCCCTCCCAGGATACAGAGCTACCCTTGCAGGTACCGTGGCAGGGCTGGGCACACAGGAACCGTGCACATAGCCCTCATTGCAGAGCACCCCCAGCTCACCTGTCGCTCAGAGCTGACACAGAGCACCTCAGAGCAGGACTTGAACTAACAAACAGCAGCTGCGACAGGTCTGTGACCCTGGGCATCACTCCGTGAGGCCTCCCTCCACCTGGTCTTCCAGAGACTTCCACTGCACCCGGGGCACCAGGCCTCTGTCTCCAACCACCACCCACCCCTCCTCTCCCTGACTCCTGGGTTCCTCTCATTAGGAGAGGGTTTTCTTGAAGTTGTCTCCCACTCATGGGCCAGATAAAATGATTAGAAAACAAGCCAAAGCTGCAGCCCCTTGTCTATCCTGACTCTCAGGAGCCCACACCTGTTCCTTGGACCTGGCCGGTTCAGCAAGTTCCATTTTCTGCAACTGTGAGCCCCTGAGGGGTGATGATTGGCTGACCTGGGCAGCCTTACCGTGCCGGCCAGCCCTCCCCAGGTGTGCCTGGGTTGAGATCAATATAAATACCACTCCAGGCAGCAAGAGCCCCTGCAGCCGTGCCTGACGCCATTTTCTCTGCCCTGTCAGCAGTCTCGGGGCTGGGCTGGTGGGAGGGAGTGAGAGGCCACGGCTTTGTGGGTGGCCCAGTGTGAGTGGGGCTCTGCTGGACTTTCTGCAGCAGTTGCCAGGCTGCCACCTGCTAAAGAAGAGGATGTGTCACCCATACCTGCTGCTGGAATTTCTCCCTGGGCAGAGGTGAGGAAGGAAAAAAGCAGTGGGGGCAGGGACAGGACGGGTATCTCAGGCAGGGAAATGGAAATCTTCCAGAAGAGCACCCAGGGCCAGGACCATCCTGGCTGGCCTGCAGGCACCAAGTCGGCCGGCATGCTGTCACTCGTGTGGCTCTATGGCCCTTCCTCTAGGCTTTCAAGTCCTTGTATATATTCAGGTGTTTTACCTGGGACGGGTGGGAATAGTTCAGCAGCAACTGGCCTGGGGCTCAGCTCACGTTTACTCACAGATGCCTCGGCACGGTGCCCCAGCTTTGCAATGAGGACGCTTGTTGCGTGGGGGCTGCTGGCTGAATGGGAGACGATTCCCCACCACTGACCAACTTCAGAATTGTTTACAACTGGAGCAAGTGCCCTGATACGGTTTTCCTCTGTGTAACTGGTGGGTTCTGTGTTTTTTTTCTCTTTTTCGTTTTTGGTTCAAGGTAGATTTTATTCCTCTTTTTTGTATTTACAGATATAAGCATGGAAATAATTTATTCATATAAATACATGTATGTGCAGGGAATAATTGTTTTTTCTGTTTTATTTTTTAAATTTTACTTCTTTTTAATTTTGAATTTTATTTTATATTTTTATACAGCAGGTTCTTATTGGTTATCTATTTTATACATATAAATGTATACATGCCAATCCCAGTCTCTCAACTCCTCCCACCACCACCCCCCCAACAGCTTTCCCCCCTTGTTGTCCATACGTTTGTTGTCTACATCTGTTGCTCTATTTATGCCTTGCAAAATGGTTAATCTGTACAGTTTTTCTAGGTTCCACATATATGCATGAATATACAAGATTTGTTTTTCTCTTTCTGACTTACTTCACTCTGTATGACAGTCTCTAGATCCATCGACGTCTCTACAAATGACCCAATTTCATTCCTTTTCATGGCTTAGTAATATTCCATTTTATATATGTACCACAGCTTTATGCATTCGTCTGTCTGTGGGCATTTAGGTTGCTTCCATTACCTCGATATTGTAAATAGTGATGCAATGAACATTGCGGTGAATGACTCTTTTTGATTTATGGTTTTGTCTGGGTATATGTCCAGTACTGGGATTGCTGTATCATATGGTAATTCTATTGTTAGTTTCTTAAGAAATTCCATATTGTTCTCCATAATGACTGTATCAATTTATATTCCCAACAATAGTGGAAGAGGGTTCCTTTTCTCCACACCCTTTCCAGCATTTTTTGTTTGTAGATTTTCAATGATGCCTATTCTACCAGGTGTGAGGTGATACCTCATTGTTGAATCCATTTCGTTGAGCAAGGGGTAGCTCTTGTCTATTACATATTTGGCTTATGGAACGGTATCTGTGCTAATTTCAAACTCTGCTTTTATGCAGCACCCCAACTCACCTTCCCCCTTAAGCAGGCATAAGTTGGTTTTCTAAACTTGAGACCCTGTTCTGTTTTGTAATTCAGTTCATGTGTAGCCAAGTTCACATTCCGTGTATTAGTGATACCTTATGATGTTTCTTTTTCTGTGTGACTTATTTCACTTAGAATCATCGTGCCTCAATCCACTCATTATGCTGGTACGGGCCTGGTGACATAGATTTCATTGCTGAGTGGTATTCTGTTGTACAGAAGTACCGCAACTTCTTTATCCATTATTTGCTCTCTGGGATATTTAACTTGTGCCGTAGAAGAGATTTCTGTAAAAAGAGCCATCCCAAATTTTGGGGTTGCTGTGTCTTTTTGATATTAATTTCCCTAAGCTATAGGACCATAAGTGGAAGTGCCCTAGGCTCTGTTGCTTTGTTTTTTAGATGTTTCAGGAAACACCATACACATCTCCCGAGTGTCTGTTGGCAATTTACATCCCGCCCATCAGCATAACAAGGCTCCCAGTTCTCCATGGCCTGTCCTGCCTTTCTGGGTTTTACACTTTTTTCAGATGGCCCTTTTGACCGGGGGGAAGTGAGACTTCATTGTAGTGCAGATTTCCTTTGCAAGCTTGCTTGGTTGGCCAAAAAGGGCGTATGCGTTTTTTCCTGAATATATTCAGGAAAAAACGCATACGCCCTTTTGGCAAAGTGCATCATTGTGGACGATCTGCCTCTTTTCCTATGCTTTCAATGCAATTCCAGTCTACCTCCTGAAAGCGGTATCCTGCAATTCTGCCCCGCTTTCAAGTCCTCTTGGCAGCCTTACTTCAGTCTATTTTTGGACGATAGCTGTCATTTATAACTCTGCAGGTTTGTGAATTACAGAGACCCTGAGCTCCTTTCTTCAACTCGCTTTCTTTTGAGCTGGCCGCAACACCGCAGGATGGCTTCAGGCCCTAATCTGGTTCCGGCACGGCACGCTGAGCCTTTGGTTATTTCCTCTTCCTGGTGGGAAATGAGAGTTAAATTTGCCCGTCCAGACACCTCCAGCTAGTCTCTCATTGGTTCTCCCTATTCCTGTTCATCTTCTGCAGAAATTGCAAACTGGGCCAAACAGGAGGTTAAAGGCGCTGACTCTCCAAGTCGGGAGAGTGTTAGTAAAGGGTTTGGAATGTTGCACCCGAGTACCAGGGGAGGAAAACTGAGACATATTTGAACACGTCTCCCGTTCACATGGTTGATCATACTCTGGGTTCCACATGCATGTTTTAGCTGAAGGAAGAATACCTTAAACCTGGAGAGTTGAGACCCGTGTAATGGGTACCATGCAATATGACTTCAAAGTGTCTTCATTTGCTCACCGAACCTCTCCAATCCTATCACTGCTGCGTTCATGCCCCTGTACACATGCTTGATTCTCTTTCGGAGACATAACAATCCATAGGTTTTAAGATACTTACTAGTCAGGTACATTCTTAGGCGTTTAATATGCGGTGTTGAGTCCATTTCGTTGAGCAAGGAGTAGCTCTTGTGTATTCCATATTTGGCTTAAGGAACTTTATCTGTGCTCATTTCAATCTCTGGTTTTATGCAGCACCCCAACTCACCTTTCCCCTTAAGCAAGCATAAGTTGGTTTTCTAAATTTGAGACCCTGTTCTGTTCTGTAATTCAGTTCCTGTGTAGCCAAGTTTCCATTCCGTGTATTACTGATATCTTATGATGTTTCTTTTTCTGTGTGACTTATTTCAGTTAGAATCATCATACCTGAATCCACTCATTGTGCTGCTAAGGGCCTGATGACATAGATTTCATTGCTGAGTGATATTGTTTTGTAAGTGAATACCACAACTACTTTATCCATTTTTCACTTTCTGCGATGTTGAACTTGTACTGTAAACGAGGTTCTTGTAAACAGAGGCGTCCCAAACTTTGGGGTGGCTGTGTCTTTTTGATTTTAAATTCCCTAAGCTATAGGACCATAAGTGGAAGTGCCCTAGGCTCTGTTGCTTTGTTTTTTAGATGTTTCAGGAAACACCATACACTTCTCCCGAGTGGTTGTTGGCAATTTACATCCCGCCCATCAGCATAACAAGGCTCCCAGTTCTCCATGGCCTGTCCTGCCTTTCTGGATTTTACACTTTTTTCAGATGGCCCTTTTGACCAGGGGGAAGTGAGACTTCATTGTAGTGCAGATTTCCTTTGCAAGCTTGCTTGGTTGGCCAAAAAGGGCGTATGCGTTTTTTCCTGAATATATTCAGGAAAAAACGCATACGCCCTTTTTGGCCAAGTGCATCATTGTGGACGTTCTGCCTCTTTTCCTATGCTTTCAATGCAATTCCAGTCTACCTCCTGAAATCGGTTTCCTGCAATTCTGCCCCGCTTTCAAGTCCTCTTGGCAGCCTTACTTCAGTCTATTTTTGGACGATAGCTGTCATTTATAACTCTGCAGGTTTGTGAATTACAGTGCCCCTGAGCTCCTTTCTTCAACTCGCTTTCTTGTGACCTGGCCGCAACACCGCAGGATGTCTTCAGGCCCTAATCTGGTTCTGGCACGGCACGCTGAGCCTTTGGTTAATTCCTCTTCCTGGTGGGAAATGAGAGTTAAATTTGCCCATCCAGAAACCTCCAGCTAGTCTCTCATTGCTTCTCGCTATTCCTGTTCATCTTCCGCAGAAATTGCAAACTGGGCCAAACAGGAGGTTAAAGGGACTGACTCTCCAAGTGGGGAGAGTGTTAGTAAGCGTCTGGAATGTTGCACCCGAGTACCAGGGTACGAAAACTGAGACATATTTGAACACGTCTCCCGTTCACATGGTTGATCATACTTGGGTTCCACATGCATGTTTTAGCTGAAGGAAGAATACCTTAAACCTGGAGAGTTAAGACCCGTGTAATGGGTACCATGCAATATGACTTCAAAGGGTCTTCATTTGCTCACCGAACCTCTCCAATCCTATCACTGCTGCGTTTATGCCCCTGTACACATGCTTGATTCTCTTTCGGAGACATAGCAATCCATAGGTTTTAAGATACTTACTAGTCAGGTACATTCTTAGGCGTTTAATATGCGGTGTTGAGTCCATTTCGTTGAGCAAGGAGTAGCTCTTGTCTATTCCATATTTGGCTTAAGGAACTTTATCTGTGCTCATTTCAATCTCTGGTTTTATGCAGCACCCCAACTCACCTTTCCCCTTAAGCAAGCATAAGTTGGTTTTCTAAATTTGAGACCCTGTTCTGTTCTGTAATTCAGTTCCTGTGTAGCCAAGTTTCCATTCCGTGTATTACTGATATCTTATGATGTTTCTTTTTCTGTGTGACTTATTTCAGTTAGAATCATCATACCTGAATCCACTCATTGTGCTGCTAAGGGCCTTGTGACACAGATTTCATTGCTGAGTGATATTGCTTTGTAAGTAAATACCACAACTTCTTTATCCATTTTTCACTTTCTGCGATGTTGAACTTGTACTGTAAACGAGGTTCTTGTAAACAGAGGCGTCCCAAACTTTGGGGTGGCTGTGTCTTTTTGATTTTAATTTCCCTAAGCTATAGGACCATAAGTGGAAGTGCCCTAGGCTCTGTTGCTTTGTTTTTTAGATGTTTCAGGAAACACCATACACTTCTCCCGAGTGTCTGTTGGCAATTTACATCCCGCCCATCAGCATAACAAGGCTCCCAGTTCTCCATGGCCTGTCCTGCCTTTCTGGATTTTACACTTTTTTCAGATGGCCCTTTTGACCGGGGGGAAGTGAGACTTCATTGTAGTGCAGATTTCCTTTGCAAGCTTGCTTGGTTGGCCAAAAAGGGCGTATGCGTTTTTTCCTGAATATATTCAGGAAAAAACGCATACGCCCTTTTTGGCCAAGTGCATCATTGTGGACGTTCTGCCTCTTTTCCTATGCTTTCAATGCAATTCCAGTCTACCTCCTGAAATCGGTTTCCTGCAATTCTGCCCCGCTTTCAAGTCCTCTTGGCAGCCTTACTTCAGTCTATTTTTGGACGATAGCTGTCATTTATAACTCTGCAGGTTTGTGAATTACAGTGCCCCTGAGCTCCTTTCTTCACCTCGCTTTCTTGTGAGCTGGCCGCAACACCGCAGGATGGCTTCAGGTCCTAATCTGGTTCCGGCACGGCATGCTGAGCCTTTGGTTAATTCCTCTTCCTGGTGGGAAATGAGAGTTAAATTTGCCCATCCAGACACCTCCAGCTAGCCTCTGATTGGTTCTCGCTATTCCTGTTCATCTTCTGCAGAAATTGCAAACTGGGCCAAACAGGAGGTTAAAGGGACTGACTCTCCAAGTCGGGAGAGTGTTAGTAAAGCGTCTGGAATGTTGCACCCGAGTACCAGGGGAGGAAAACTGAGACATATTTGAACACGTCTCCCGTTCACATGGTTGATCATACTCTGGGTTCCACATGCATGTTTTAGCTGAAGGAAGAATACCTAAAACCTGGAGAGTTGAGACCCGTGTAATGGGTACCATGCAATATGACTTCAAAGGGTCTTCATTTGCTCACCGAACCTCTCCAATCCTATCACTGCTGCGTTTATGCCCCTGTACACACGCTTGATTCTCTTTTGGAGACATAGAAATCCATAGGTTTTAAGATGCTTACTAGTCAGGTACATTCTTAGGCGTTTAATATGGGGTTTTGAGTCCATTTCGTTGAGCAAGGAGTAGCTCTTGTGTATTCCATATTTGGCTTAAGGAACTTTATCTGTGCTCATTTCAATCTCTGGTTTTATGCAGCACCCCAACTCACCTTTCCCTTAAGCAAGCATAAGTTGGTTTTCTTAATTTGAGACCCTGTTCTGTTTTGGAATGCAGTTCCTGTGTAGCCAAGTTTACATTCCGTGTATTAGTGATATCTTATGATGTTTCTTTTTCTGTGTGACTTATTTCAGTTAGAATCATCATACCTGAATCCACTCATTGTGCTGCTAAGGGCCTGATGACACAGATTTCATTGCTGAGTGATATTGCTTTGTAAGTAAATACCACAACTTCTTTATCCATTTTTCACTTTCTGCGATGTTGAACTTGTACTGTAAACGAGGTTCTTGTAAACAGAGCCGTTCCAAACTTTGGGGTGGCTGTGTCTTTTTCATTTTAATTTCGCTAAGCTATAGGACCATAAGTGGAAGTGCCCTAGGCTCTGTTGTTTTGTTTTTTAGATGTTTCAGGAAACACCATACACTTCTCCCGAGTGGTTGTTGGCAATTTACATCCCGCCCATCAGCATAACAAGGCTCCCAGTTCTCCATGGCCTGTCCTGCCTTTCTGGATTTTACACTTTTTTCAGATGGCCCTTTTGACCGGGGGGAAGTGAGACTTCATTGTAGTGCAGATTTCCTTTGCAAGCTTGCTTGGTTGGCCAAAAAGGGCGTATGCGTTTTTTCCTGAATATATTCAGGAAAAAACGCATACGCCCTTTTTGGCCAAGTGCATCATTGTGGACGTTTTGCCTCTTTTCCTATGCTTTCAATGCAATTCCAGTCTACCTCCTGAAATCGGTTTCCTGCAATTCTGCCCCGCTTTCAAGTCCTCTTGGCAGCCTTACTTCAGTCTATTTTTGGACGATAGCTGTCATTTATAACTCTGCAGGTTTGTGAATTACAGTGCCCCTGAGCTCCTTTCTTCAACTCGCTTTCTTGTGAGCTGGCCGCAACACCGCAGGATGGCTTCAGGCCCTAATCTGGTTCCGGCACGGCACGCTGAGCCTTTGGTTAATTCCTCTTCCTGGTGGGAAATGAGAGTTAAATTTACCCGTCCAGACACCTCCAGCTAGTCTCTCAATGGTTCTCGCTATTCCTGTTCATCTTCCGCAGAAATTGCAAACTGGGCCAAACAGGAGGTTAAAGGGACTGACTCTCCAAGTGGGGAGAGTGTTAGTAAAGCGTCTGGAATGTTGCACCCGAGTACCAGGGTACGAAAACTGAGACATATTTGAACACGTCTCCCATTCACATGGTGATCATACTTGGGTTCCACATGCATGTTTTAGCTGAAGGAAGAATACCTAAAACCTGGGTAGTTGAAACCCGTGGAATGGGTACCATGCAATATGACTTCAAAGGGTCTTCATTTGCTCACCGAACCTCTCCAATCCTATCACTGCTGCATTTATGCCCCTGTACAAATGCTTGATTCTGTTTCGGAGACATAGCAATCCATAGGTTTTAAGATACTTACTAGTCAGGTACATTCTTAGGCGTTTAATATGCGGTGTTGAGTTCATTTCGTTGAGCAAGGAGTAGCTCTTGTCTATTCCATATTTGGCTTAAGGAACTGTATCTGTGCTCATTTCAATCTCTGGTTTTATGCAGCACCCCAACTCACCTTTCCCCTTAAGCAAGCATAAGTTGGTTTTCTAAATTTGAGACCCTGTTCTGTTCTGTAATTCAGTTCCTGTGTAGCCAAGTTTACATTCCGTGTATTACTGATATCTTATGATGTTTCTTTTTCTGTGTGACTTATTTCAGTTAGAATCATCATACCTGAATCCACTCATTGTGCTGCTAAGGGCCTGATGACACAGATTTCATTGCTGAGTGATATTGCTTTGTAAGTAAATACCACAACTTCTTTATCCATTTTTCAATTTCTGCGATGTTGAACTTGTACTGTAAACGAGGTTCTTGTAAACAGAGCCGTTCCAAACTTTGGGTTGGCTGTGTCTTTTTTATTTTAAATTCCCTAAGCTATAGGACCATAAGTGGAAGTGCCCTAGGCTCTGTTGCTTTGTTTTTTAGATGTTTCAGGAAACACCATACACTTCTCCCGAGTGGTTGTTGGCAATTTACATCCCGCCCATCAGCATAACAATGCTTCCAGTTCTCCATGGCCTGTCCTGCCTTTCTGGATTTTACACTTTTTTCAGATGGCCCTTTTGACCGGGGGGAAGTGAGACTTCATTGTAGTGCAGATTTCCTTTGCAAGCTTGCTTGGTTGGCCAAAAAGGGCATATACGTTTTTTCCTGAATATATTCAGGAAAAAACGCATACGCCCTTTTTGGCCAAGTGCATCATTGTGGACGTTCTGCCTCTTTTCCTATGCTTTCAATGCAATTCCAGTCTACCTCCTGAAATCGGTTTCCTGCAATTCTGCCCCGCTTTCAAGTCCTCTTGGCAGCCTTACTTCAGTCTATTTTTGGACGATAGCTGACATTTATAACTCTGCAGGTTTGTGAATTACAGTGCCCCTGAGCTCCTTTCTTCAACTCGCTTTCTTGTGACCTGGCCGCAACACCGCAGGATGTCTTCAGGCCCTAATCTGGTTCTGGCACTGCACACTGAGCCTTTGGTTAATTCCTCTTCCTGGTGGGAAATGAGAGTTAAATTTGCCCGTCCAGACACCTCCAGCTAGCCTCTCATTTGTTCTCGCTATTCCTGTTCATCTTCCGCAGAAATTGCAAACTGGGCCAAACAGGAAGTTAAAGGGACTGACTCTCCAAGTGGGGAGAGTGTTAGTAAAGCGTCTGGAATGTTGCACCCGAGTACCAGGGTACGAAAACTGAGACATATTTGAACACGTCTCCCGATCACATGGTTGATCATACTCTAGGTTCCACATGCATGTTTTAGATGAAGGAAGAATACCTTAAACCTGGATAGTTGAAACCCGTGGAATGGGTACCATGCAATATGACTTCAAAGGGTCTTCATTTGCTCACCGAACCTCTCCAATCCTATCACTGCTGCGTTTATGCCCCTGTACACATGCTTGATTCTCTTTCGGAGACATAGCAATCCATAGGTTTTAAGATACTTACTAGTCAGGTGCATTCTTAGGCGTTTAATATGGGGTTTTGTGTCCACTTCATTGAGCAAGGAGTAGCTCTTGTCTATTCCATATTTGGCTTAAGGAACTTTATCTGTGCTCATTTCAATCTCTGGTTTTATGCAGCACCCCAACTCACCTTTCACCTTAAGCAAGCATAAGTTGCTTTTCTAAATTTGAGACCCTGTTCTGTTTTGGAATGCAGTTCCTGTGTAGCCAAGTTCACATTCCGTGTATTACTGATATCTTATGATGTTTCTTTTTCTGTGTGACTTATTTCAGTTAGAATCATCGTACCTGAATCCACTCATTATGCTGCTACGGGCCTGATGACATACATTTCATTGCTGAGTGATACTGCATTGTACGTAAGTACCACAAGTTCTTTATCCATTTTTCACTTTCTGTGATATTGAACTTGTACGGTAAACGAGGTTCCTGTAAACAGAGGCGTCCCAAACTTTGGGGTGGCTGTGTCTTTTTGATTTTAATTTCCCTAAGCTATAGGACCATAAGTGGAAGTGCCCTAGGCTCTGATGCTTTGTTTTTTAGATGTTTCAGGAAACACCATACACTTCTCCTGAGTGTCTGTTGGCAATTTACATCCCGCCCATCAGCATAAAAAGGCTCCCAGTTCTCCATGGCCTGTCCTGCCTTTCTGGATTTTACACTTTTTTCAGATGGCCCTTTTGACCGGGGAGAAGTGAGACTTCATTGTAGTGCAGATTTCCTTTGCAAGTTTGCTTGGTTGGCCAAAAAGGGCGTATGCGTTTTTTCCTGAATATATTCAGGAAAAAATGCATACGCCCTTTTTGGCCAAGTGCATCATTGTGGACGTTCTGCCTCTTTTCCTATGCTTTCAATGCAATTCCAGTCTACCTCCTGATATCGGTTTCCTGCAATTCTGCCCCGCTTTCAAGTCCTCTTGGCAGCCTTACTTCAGTCTATTTTTGGACGATAGCTGTCATTTATAACTCTGCAGGTTTGTGAATTACAGAGACCCTGAGCTCGTATCTTCAACTCGCTTTCTTGTGACCTGGCCGCAACACCGCAGGATGGCTTCAGGCCCTAATCTGGTTCCGGCACGGCACGCTGAGCCTTTGGTTATTTCCTCTTCCTGGTGGGAAATGAGAGTTAAATTTGCCCGTCCAGACACCTCCAGCTAGTCTCTCATTGGTTCTCGCTATTCCTGTTCATCTTCCGCAGAAATTGCAAACTGGGCCAAACAGGAAGTTAAAGGCGCTGACTCTCCAAGTGGGGAGAGTGTTAGTAAAGCGTCTGGAATGTTGCACCCGAGTACCAGGGGAGGAAAACTGAGACATATTTGAACACGTCTCCCGTTCACATGGTTGATCATACTTGGGTTCCACATGCATGTTTTAGCTGAAGGAAGAATACCTTAAACCTGGGTATTTGAAACCCGTGGAATGGGTACCATGCTATATGACTTCACAGGGTCTTCATTTGCTCACCGAACCTCTCCAATCCTATCACTGCTGCGTTTATGCCCCTGTACACATGCTTGATTCTCTTTCGTAGACATAGCAATCCATAGGTTTTAAGATACTTACTAGTCAGGTACATTCTTAGGCGTTTAATATGCGGTGTTGAGTCCATTTCGTTGAGCAAGGAGTAGCTCTTGTCTATTCCATATTTGGCTTAAGGAACTTTATCTGTGCTCATTTCAATCTCTGGTTTTATGCAGCACCCCAACTCACCTTTCCCCTTAAGCAAGCATAAGTTGGTTTTCTAAATTTGAGACCCTGTTCTGTTCTGTAATTCAGTTCCTGTGTAGCCAAGTTTACATTCCGTGTATTACTGATATCTTATGATGTTTCTTTTTCTGTGTGACTTATTTCAGTTAGAATCATCATACCTGAATCCACTCATTGTGCTGCTAAGGGCCTGATGACACAGATTTCATTGCTGAGTGATATTGCTTTGTAAGTAAATACCACAACTTTTTTATCCATTTTTCACTTTCTGCGATGTTGAACTTGTACTGTAAATGAGGTTCTTGTAAACAGAGGCATCCCAAACTTTGGGGTGGCTGTGTCTTTTTGATTTTAATTTCCCTAAGCTATAGGACCATAAGTGGCGGTGCCCTAGGCTCTGTTGCTTTGTTTTTTAGATGTTTCAGGAAACACCATACACTTCTCCCGAGTGGTTGTTGGCAATTTACATCCCGCCCATCAGCATAACAAGGCTCCCAGTTCTCCATGGCCTGTCCTGCCTTTCTGGATTTTACACTTTTTTCAGATGGCCCTTTTGACCGGGGGGAAGTGAGACATCATTGTAGTGCAGATTTCCTTTGCAAGCTTGCTTGGTTGGCCAAAAAGGGCGTATGCGTTTTTTCCTGAATATATTCAGGAAAAAACGCATACGCCCTTTTTGGCCAAGTGCATCATTGTGGACGTTCTGCCTCTTTTCCTATGCATTCAATGCAATTCCAGTCTACCTCCTGAAATCGGTTTCCTGCAATTCTGCCCCGCTTTCAAGTCCTCTTGGCAGCCTTACTTCAGTCTATTTTTGGACGATAGCTGTCATTTATAACTCTGCAGGTTTGTGAATTACAGTGCCCCTGAGCTCCTTTCTTCAACTCGCTTTCTTGTGAGCTGGCCGCAACACCGCAGGATGGCTTCAGGCCCTAATCTGGTTCCGGCACGGCACGCTGAGCCTTTGGTTAATTCCTCTTCCTGGTGGGAAATGAGAGTTAAATTTGCCCGTCCAGACACCTCCAGCTAGTCTCTCATTGGTTCTCGCTATTCCTGTTCATCTTCCGCAGAAATTGCAAACTGGGCCAAACAGGAGGTTAAAGGGACTGACTCTCCAAGTCGGGAGAGTGTTAGTAAAGCGTCTGGAATGTTGCACCCGAGTACCAGGGGAGGAAAACTGAGACATATTTGAACACGTCTCCCGTTCACATGGTTGATCATACTCTGGGTTCCACATGCATGTTTTAGCTGAAGGAAGAATACCTAAAACCTGGGTAGTTGAAACCCGTGGAATGGGTACCATGCAATATGACTTCAAAGGGTCTTCATTTGCTCACCGAACCTCTCCAATCCTATCACTGCTGCGTTTATGCCCCTGTACACATGCCTTGATTCTCTTTTGGAGACATAGCAATCCATAGGTTTTAAGATACTTACTAGTCAGGTACATTCTTAGGCGTTTAATATGCGGTGTTGAGTCCATTTCGTTGAGCAAGGAGTAGCTCTTGTGTATTCCATATTTGGCTTAAGGAACTTTATCTGTGCTCATTTCAATCTCTGGTTTTATGCAGCACCCCAACTCACCTTTCCCCTTAAGCAAGCATAAGTTGGTTTTCTAAATTTGAGACCCTGTCCTGTTTTGGAATGCAGTTCCTGTGTAGCCAAGTTTACATTCCGTGTATTACTGATATCTTATGATGTTTCTTTTTCTGTGTGACTTATTTCAGTTAGCATCATCGTACCTGAATCCACTCATTATGCTGCTACGGGCCTGATGAGATAGATTTCATTGCTGAGTGATACTGCATTGTAAGTAAATACCACAAGTTCTTTATCCATTTTTCACTTTCTGCGATGTTGAACTTGTACTGTAAACGAGGTTCTTGTAAACAGAGCCGTTCCAAACTTTGGGGTGGCTGTGTCTTTTTGATTTTAATTTCCCTAAGCTATAGGACCATAAGTGGAAGTGCCCTAGGTTCTGTTGCTTTGTTTTTTAGATGTTTCAGGAAACACCATACACTTCTCCAGAGTGGTTGTTGGCAATTTACATCCCGCCCATCAGCATAACAAGGCTCCCAGTTCTCCATGGCCTGTCCTGCCTTTCTGGATTTTACACTTTTTTCAGATGGCCCTTTTGACCGGGGGGAAGTGAGACTTCATTGTAGTGCAGATTTCCTTTGCAAGCTTGCTTGGTTGGCCAAAAAGGGCGTATGCGTTTTTTCCTGAATATATTCAGGAAAAAACGCATACGCCCTTTTTGGCCAAGTGCATCATTGTGGACGTTCTGCCTCTTTTCCTATGCTTTCAATGCAATTCCAGTCTACCTCCTGAAATCGGTTTCCTGCAATTCTGCCCCGCTTTCAAGTCCTCTTGGCAGCCTTACTTCAGTCTATTTTTGGACGATAGCTGTCATTTATAACTCTGCAGGTTTGTGAATTACAGTGCCCCTGAGCTCCTTTCTTCAACTCGCTTTCTTTTGAACTGGCCGCAACACCGCAGGATGGCTTCAGGCCCTAATCTGTTCCTGGCATTGCACGCTGAGCCTTTGGTTAATTCCTCTTCCTGGTAGGAAATGAGAGTTAAATTTGCCCGTCCAGACACCTCCAGCTAGTCTCCATTGGTTCTCGCTATTCCTGTTCATCTTCCGCAGAAATTGCAAACTGGGCCAAACAGGAGGTTAAAGACACTGACTCTCCAAGACGGGAGAGTGTTAGTAAAGCGTCTGGAATATTGCACCAGAGTACCAGGGTACGAAAACTGAGACATATTTGAACACGTCTCCCGATCACATGGTTGATCATACTCTAGGTTCCACATGCATGTTTTAGCTGAAGGAAGAATACCTTAAACCTGGGTAGTTGAAACCCGTGGAATGGGTACCATGCAATATGACTTCAAAGGGTCTTCATTTGCTCACCGAACCTCTCCAATCCTATCACTGCTGCGTTTATGCCCCTGTACACATGCTTGATTCTCTTTCGGAGACATAGCAATCCATAGGTTTTAAGATACTTACAAGTCAGGTACATTCTTAGGCGTTTAATATGCGGTGTTGAGTCCATTTCGTTGAGCAAGGAGTAGCTCTTGTCTATTCCATATTTGGCTTAAGGAACTTTATCTGTGCTCATTTCAATCTCTGGTTTTATGCAGCACCCCAACTCACCTTTACCCTTAAGCAAGCATAAGTTGTTTTTCTAAATTTGAGACCCTGTTCTGTTCTGTAATTCAGTTCCTGTGTAGCCAAGTTTCCATTCCGTGTATTAGTGATATCTTATGATGTTTCTTTTTCTGTGTGACTTATTTCAGTTAGAATCATCATACCTGAATCCACTCATTGTGCTGCTAAGGGCCTGATGACATAGATTTCATTGCTGAGTGATATTGCTTTGTAAGTAAATACCACAACTTCTTTATCCATTTTTCACTTTCTGCGATGTTGAACTTGTACTGTAAACGAGGTTCTTGTAAACAGAGCCGTTCCAAACTTTGGGGTGGCTGTGTCTTTTTGATTTTAAATTCCCTAAGCTATAGGACCATAAGTGGAAGTGCCCTAGGCTCTGTTGCTTTGTTTTTTAGATGTTTCAGGAAACACCATACACTTCTCCCGAGTGGTTGTTGGCAATTTACATCCCGCCCATCAGCATAACAAGGCTCCCAGTTCTCCATGGCCTGTCCTGCCTTTCTGGATTTTACACTTTTTTCAGATGGCCCTTTTGACCGGGGGGAAGTGAGACTTCATTGTAGTGCAGATTTCCTTTGCAAGCTTGCTTGGTTGGCCAAAAAGGGTGTATGCGTTTTTTCCTGAATATATTCAGGAAAAAACGCATACGCCCTTTTTGGCCAAGTGCATCATTGTGGACGTTCTGCCTCTTTTCCTATGCTTTCAATGCAATTCCAGTCTACCTCCTGAAATCGGTTTCCTGCAATTCTGCCCCGCTTTCAAGTCCTCTTGGCAGCCTTACTTCAGTCTATTTTTGGACGATAGCTGTCATTTATAACTCTGCAGGTTTGTGAATTACAGTGCCCCTGAGCTCCTTTCTTCAACTTGCTTTCTTTTGAGCTGGCCGCAACACCGCAGGATGGCTTCAGGCCCTAATCTGGTTCCAGCACGGCACACTGAGCCTTTGGTTATTTCCTCTTCCTGGTGGGAAATGAGAGTTAAATTTGACCGTCCAGACACCTCCAGCTAGCCTCTCATTGGTTCTCGCTATTCCTGTTCATCTTCCGCAGAAATTGCAAACTGAGCCAAACAGGAGGTTAAAGGCGCTGACTCTCCAAGTGGGGAGAGTGTTAGTAAAGCGTCTGGAATGTTGCACCCGAGTACCAGGGGAGGAAAACTGAGACATATTTGAACACGTCTCCCGTTCACATGGTTGATCATACTTGGGTTCCACATGCATGTTTTAGCTGAAGGAAGAATACCTTAAACCTGGAGAGTTGAGACCCGTGTAATGGGTACCATGCAATATGACTTCAAAGGGTCTTCATTTGCTCACCGAACCTCTCCAATCCTATCACTGCTGCGTTTATGCCCCTGTACACACGCTTGATTCTCTTTTGGAGACATAGCAATCCATAGGTTTTAAGATACTTACTAGTCAGGTACATTCTTAGGCGTTTAATATGGGGTGTTGAGTCCATTTCGTTGAGCAAGGAGTAGCTCTTGTCTATTCCATATTTGGCTTAAGGAACTTTATCTGTGCTCATTTCAATCTCTGGTTTTATGCAGCACCCCAACTCACCTTTACCCTTAAGCAAGCATAAGTTGGTTTTCTAAATTTGAGACCCTGTTCTGTTCTGTAATTCAGTTCCTGTATAGCCAAGTTTACATTCCGTGTATTACTGATATCTTATGATGTTTCTTTTTCTGTGTGACTTATTTCAGTTAGAATCATCATACCTGAATCCACTCATTGTGCTGCTAAGGGCCTGATGACACAGATTTCATTGCTGAGTGATACTGCATTGTAAGTAAATACCACAAGTTCTTTATCCATTTTTCACTTTCTGCGATGTTGAACTTGTACTGTAACCGAGGTTCTTGTAAACAGAGGCGTCCCAAACTTTGGGGTGGCTGTGTCTTTTTGATTTTAATTTCCCTAAGCTATAGGACCATAAGTGGAAGTGCCCTAGGTTCTGTTGCTTTGTTTTTTAGATGTTTCAGGAAACACCATACACTTCTCCCGAGTGGTTGTTGGCAATTTACATCCCGCCCATCAGCATAACAAGGCTCCCAGTTCTCCATGGCCTGTCCTGCCTTTCTGGATTTTACACTTTTTTCAGATGGCCCTTTTGACCGGGGGGAAGTGAGACTTCATTGTAGTGCAGATTTCTTTTGCAAGCTTGCTTGGTTGGCCAAAAAGGGCGTATGCGTTTTTTCCTGAATATATTCAGGAAAAAACGCATACGCCCTTTTTGGCCAAGTGCATCATTGTGGACGTTCTGCCTCTTTTCCTATGCTTTCAATGCAATTCCAGTCTACCTCCTGAAATCGGTTTCCTGCAATTCTGCCCCGCTTTCAAGTCCTCTTGGCAGCCTTACTTCAGTCTATTTTTGGACGATAGCTGTCATTTATAACTCTGCAGGTTTGTGAATTACAGTGCCCCTGAGCTCCTTTCTTCAACTCGCTTTCTTTTGAGCTGGCCGCAACACCGCAGGATGGCTTCAGGCCCTAATCTGATCCTGGCATGGCACGCTGAGCCTTTGGTTAATTCCTCTTCCTGGTAGGAAATGAGAGTTAAATTTGCCCGTCCAGACACCTCCAGCTAGCCTCTCATTGGTTCTCGCTATTCCTGTTCATCTTCCGCAGAAATTGCAAACTGAGCCAAACAGGAGGTTAAAGGCGCTGACTCTCCAAGTGGGGAGAGTGTTAGTAAAGCGTCTGGAATGTTACACCCGAGTACCAGGGGAGGAAAACTGAGACATATTTGAACACGTCTCCCGTTCACATGGTTGATCATACTTGGGTTCCACATGCATGTTTTAGCTGAAGGAAGAATACCTTAAACCTGGAGAGTTGAGACCCGTGTAATGGGTACCATGCAATATGACTTCAAAGGGTCTTCATTTGCTCACCGAACCTCTCCAATCCTATCACTGCTGCGTTTATGCCCCTGTACACACGCTTGATTCTCTTTTGGAGACATAGCAATCCATAGGTTTTACGATACTTACTAGTCAGGTACATTCTTAGGCGTTTAATATGCGGTGTTGAGTCCATTTCGTTGAGCAAGGAGTAGCTCTAGTTTATTCCATATTTGACTTAAGGAACTTTATCTGTGCTCATTTCAATCTCTGGTTTTATGCAGCACCCCAACTCACCTTTTCCCTTAAGCAAGCATAAGTTGGTTTTCTAAATTTGAGACCCTGTTCTGTTTTGGAATGCAGTTCCTGTGTAGCCAAGTTTACATTCCGTGTATTAGTGATATCTTATGATGTTTCTTTTTCTGTGTGACTTATTTCAGTTAGAATCATCGTACCTGAATCCACTCATTATGCTGCTACGGGCCTGATGACATAGATTTCATTGCTGAGTGATACTGCGTTGTAAGTAAATACCACAAGTTCTTTATCCATTTTTCACTTTCTGCGATGTTGAACTTGTACTGTAAACGAGGTTCTTGTAAACAGAGGCGTCCCAAACTTTGGGGTGGCTGTGTCTTTTTGATTTTAATTTCCCTAAGCTATAGGACCATAAGTGGCAGTGCCCTAGGCTCTGTTGCTTTGTTTTTTAGATGTTTCAGGAAACACCATACACTTCTCCCGAGTGGTTGTTGGCAATTTACATCCCGCCCATCAGCATAACAAGGCTCCCAGTTCTCCATGGCCTGTCCTGCCTTTCTGGATTTTACACTTTTTTCAGATGGCCCTTTTGACCGGAGGGAAGTGAGACTTCATTGTAGTGCAGATTTCCTTTGCAAGCTTGCTTGGTTGGCCAAAAAGGGCGTATGCGTTTTTTCCTGAATATATTCAGGAAAAAACGCATACGCCCTTTTTGGCCAAGTGCATCATTGTGGACGTTCTGCCTCTTTTCCTATGCTTTCAATGCAATTCCAGTCTACCTCCTGAAATCGGTTTCCTGCAATTCTGCCCCGCTTTCAAGTCCTCTTGGCAGCCTTACTTCAGTCTATTTTTGGACGATAGCTGTCATTTATAACTCTGCAGGTTTGTGAATTACAGTGCCCCTGAGCTCCTTTCTTCAACTCGCTTTCTTGTGACCTGGCCGCAACACCGCAGGATGGCTTCAGGCCCTAATCTGGTTCCGGCACGGCATGCTGAGCCTTTGGTTATTTCCTCATCCTGGTGGGAAATGAGAGTTAAATTTGCCCGTCCAGACACCTCCACCTAGTCTCTCATTGGTTCTCGCTATTCCTGTTCATCTTCCGCAGAAATTGCAAACTGGGCCAAACAGGAGGTTAAAGGCGCTGACTCTCCAAGTGGGGAGAGTGTTAGTAAAGCGTCTGGAATGTTGCACCCGAGTACCAGGGGAGGAAAACTGAGACATATTTGAACACGTCTCCCGTTCACACGGTTGATCATACTCTGGGTTCCACCTGCATGTTTTAGCTGAAGGAAGAATACTTAAAACCTGCAGAGTTGAGACCCGTGCAATGGGTCCCATGCAATATGACTTCAAAGGGTCTTCATTTGCTCACCGAACCTCTCCAATCCTATCACTGCTGCGTTTATGCCCCTGTACACATGCTTGATTCTCTTTTGGAGACATAGCAATCCATAGGTTTTACGATACTTACTAGTCAGGTACATTCTTAGGCGTTTAATATGCGGTGTTGAGTCCATTTCGTTGAGCAAGGAGTAGCTCTTGTCTATTCCATATTTGGCTTAAGGAACTTTATCTGTGCTCATTTCAATCTCTGGTTTTATGCAGCACCCCAACTCACCTTTCCCCTTAAGCAAGCATAAGTTGGTTTTCTAAATTTGAGACCCTGTTCTGTTCTGTAATTCAGTTCCTCTGTAGCCAGGTTTACATTCCGTGTATTACTGGTATCTTATGATGTTTCTTTTTCTGTGTGACTTATTTCAGTTAGAATCATCATACCTGAATCCACTCATTGTGCTGCTAAGGGCCTGATGACACAGATTTCATTGCTGAGTGATATTGCTTTGTAAGTAAATACCACAACTTCTTTATCCATTTTTCACTTTCTGCGATGTTGAACTTGTACTGTAAACGAGGTTCTTGTAAACAGAGCCGTTCCAAACTTTGGGGTGGCTGTGTCTTTTTTATTTTAATTTCCCTAAGCTATAGGACCATAAGTGGAAGTGCCCTAGGCTCTGTTGCTTTGTTTTTTAGATGTTTCAGGAAACACCATACACTTCTCCCAAGTGTCTGTTGGCAAATTACATCCCGCCCATCAGCATAACAAGGCTCCCAGTTCTCAATGGCCTGTTGCCTTTCTGGATTTTACACTTTTTTCAGATGGCCCTTTTGACCGGGGGGAAGTGAGACTTCATTGTAGTGCAGATTTCCTTTGCAAGCTTGCTTGGTTGGCCAAAAAGGGCGTATGCGTTTTTTCCTGAATATATTCAGGAAAAAACGCATACGCCCTTTTTGGCCAAGTGCATCATTGTGGACGTTCTGCCTCTTTTCCTATGCTTTCAATGCAATTCCAGTCTACCTCCTGAAATCGGTTTCCTGCAATTCTGCCCCGCTTTCAAGTCCTCTTGGCAGCCTTACTTCAGTCTATTTTTGGACGATAGCTGTCATTTATAACTCTGCAGGTTTGTGAATTACAGTGCCCCTGAGCTCCTTTCTTCAACTCGCTTTCTTGTGACCTGGCCGCAACACCGCAGGATGGCTTCAGGCCCTAATCTGGTTCCGGCACGGCATGCTGAGCCTTTGGTTATTTCCTCATCCTGGTGGGAAATGAGAGTTAAATTTGCCCGTCCAGACACCTCCACCTAGTCTCTCATTGGTTCTCGCTATTCCTGTTCATCTTCCGCAGAAATTGCAAACTGGGCCAAACAGGAGGTTAAAGGCGCTGACTCTCCAAGTGGGGAGAGTGTTAGTAAAGCGTCTGGAATGTTGCACCCGAGTACCAGGGGAGGAAAACTGAGACATATTTGAACACGTCTCCCGTTCACACGGTTGATCATACTCTGGGTTCCACCTGCATGTTTTAGCTGAAGGAAGAATACTTAAAACCTGCAGAGTTGAGACCCGTGCAATGGGTCCCATGCAATATGACTTCAAAGGGTCTTCATTTGCTCACCGAACCTCTCCAATCCTATCACTGCTGCGTTTATGCCCCTGTACACATGCTTGATTCTCTTTTGGAGACATAGCAATCCATAGGTTTTACGATACTTACTAGTCAGGTACATTCTTAGGCGTTTAATATGCGGTGTTGAGTCCATTTCATTGAGCAAGGAGTAGCTCTTGTCTATTCCATATTTGGCTTAAGGAACTTTATCTGTGCTCATTTCAATCTCTGGTTTTATGCAGCACCCCAACTCACCTTTCCCCTTAAGCAAGCATAAGTTGGTTTTCTAAATTTGAGACCCTGTTCTGTTCTGTAATTCAGTTCCTCTGTAGCCAGGTTTACATTCCGTGTATTACTGGTATCTTATGATGTTTCTTTTTCTGTGTGACTTATTTCAGTTAGAATCATCATACCTGAATCCACTCATTGTGCTGCTAAGGGCCTGATGACACAGATTTCATTGCTGAGTGATATTGCTTTGTAAGTAAATACCACAACTTCTTTATCCATTTTTCACTTTCTGCGATGTTGAACTTGTACTGTAAACGAGGTTCTTGTAAACAGAGCCGTTCCAAACTTTGGGGTGGCTGTGTCTTTTTTATTTTAATTTCCCTAAGCTATAGGACCATAAGTGGAAGTGCCCTAGGCTCTGTTGCTTTGTTTTTTAGATGTTTCAGGAAACACCATACACTTCTCCCAAGTGTCTGTTGGCAATTTACATCCCGCCCATCAGCATAACAAGGCTCCCAGTTCTCAATGGCCTGTTGCCTTTCTGGATTTTACACTTTTTTCAGATGGCCCTTTTGACCGGGGGGAAGTGAGACTTCATTGTCGTGCAGATTTCCTTTGCAAGCTTGCTTGGTTGGCCAAAAAGGGCGTATGCGTTTTTTCCTGAATATATTCAGGAAAAAACGCATACGCCCTTTTTGGCCAAGTGCATCATTGTGGACGTTCTGCCTCTTTTCCTATGCTTTCAATGCAATTCCAGTCTACCTCCTGAAATCGGTTTCCTGCAATTCTGCCCCGCTTTCAAGTCCTCTTGGCAGCCTTACTTCAGTCTATTTTTGGACGATAGCTGTCATTTATAACTCTGCAGGTTTGTGAATTACAGTGCCCCTGAGCTCCTTTCTTCAACTCGCTTTCTTGTGACCTGGCCGCAACACCGCAGGATGGCTTCAGGCCCTAATCTGGTTCCGGCACGGCATGCTGAGCCTTTGGTTATTTCCTCATCCTGGTGGGAAATGAGAGTTAAATTTGCCCGTCCAGACACCTCCACCTAGTCTCTCATTGGTTCTCGCTATTCCTGTTCATCTTCCGCAGAAATTGCAAACTGGGCCAAACAGGAGGTTAAAGGCGCTGACTCTCCAAGTGGGGAGAGTGTTAGTAAAGCGTCTGGAATGTTGCACCCGAGTACCAGGGGAGGAAAACTGAGACATATTTGAACACGTCTCCCGTTCACACGGTTGATCATACTCTGGGTTCCACCTGCATGTTTTAGCTGAAGGAAGAATACTTAAAACCTGCAGAGTTGAGACCCGTGCAATGGGTCCCATGCAATATGACTTCAAAGGGTCTTCATTTGCTCACCGAACCTCTCCAATCCTATCACTGCTGCGTTTATGCCCCTGTACACATGCTTGATTCTCTTTTGGAGACATAGCAATCCATAGGTTTTACGATACTTACTAGTCAGGTACATTCTTAGGCGTTTAATATGCGGTGTTGAGTCCATTTCGTTGAGCAAGGAGTAGCTCTTGTCTATTCCATATTTGGCTTAAGGAACTTTATCTGTGCTCATTTCAATCTCTGGTTTTATGCAGCACCCCAACTCACCTTTCCCCTTAAGCAAGCATAAGTTGGTTTTCTAAATTTGAGACCCTGTTCTGTTCTGTAATTCAGTTCCTCTGTAGCCAGGTTTACATTCCGTGTATTACTGGTATCTTATGATGTTTCTTTTTCTGTGTGACTTATTTCAGTTAGAATCATCATACCTGAATCCACTCATTGTGCTGCTAAGGGCCTGATGACACAGATTTCATTGCTGAGTGATATTGCTTTGTAAGTAAATACCACAACTTCTTTATCCATTTTTCACTTTCTGCGATGTTGAACTTGTACTGTAAACGAGGTTCTTGTAAACAGAGCCGTTCCAAACTTTGGGGTGGCTGTGTCTTTTTTATTTTAATTTCCCTAAGCTATAGGACCATAAGTGGAAGTGCCCTAGGCTCTGTTGCTTTGTTTTTTAGATGTTTCAGGAAACACCATACACTTCTCCCAAGTGTCTGTTGGCAATTTACATCCCGCCCATCAGCATAACAAGGCTCCCAGTTCTCAATGGCCTGTTGCCTTTCTGGATTTTACACTTTTTTCAGATGGCCCTTTTGACCGGGGGGAAGTGAGACTTCATTGTCGTGCAGATTTCCTTTGCAAGCTTGCTTGGTTGGCCAAAAAGGGCGTATGCGTTTTTTCCTGAATATATTCAGGAAAAAACGCATACGCCCTTTTTGGCCAAGTGCATCATTGTGGACGTTCTGCCTCTTTTCCTATGCTTTCAATGCAATTCCAGTCTACCTCCTGAAATCGGTTTCCTGCAATTCTGCCCCGCTTTCAAGTCCTCTTGGCAGCCTTACTTCAGTCTATTTTTGGACGATAGCTGTCATTTATAACTCTGCAGGTTTGTGAATTACTGTGCCCCTGAGCTCCTTTCTTCAACTCGCTTTCTTGTGAGCTGGCCGCAACACCGCAGGATGGCTTCAGACCCTAATCTGGTTCTGGCATGGCACGCTGAGCCTTTGGTTAATTCCTCTCCCTGGTGGGAAATGAGAGTTAAATTTGCCCGTCCAGACACCTCCAGCTAGCCTCTCATTGGTTCTCGCTATTCCTGTTCATCTTCCGCAGAAATTGCAAACTGGGCCAAACAGGAGGTTAAAGGGACTGACTCTCCAAGTGGGGAGAGTGTTAGTAAAGCGTCTGGAATGTTGCACCCGAGTACCAGGGGAGGAAAACTGAGACATATTTGAACACGTCTCCCGATCACATGGTTGATCATACTCTAGGTTCTACATGCATGTTTTAGCTTAAGGAAGAATACCTTAAACATGGGTAGTTGAAACCCGTGGAATCGGTACCATGCAATATGACTTCAAAGGGTCTTCATTTGCTCACCGAACCTCTCCAATCCTATCACTGCTGCGTTTATGCCCCTGTACACATGCTTGATTCTCTTTCGGAGACATAGCAATCCATAGGTTTTAAGATACTTACTAGTCAGGTACATTCTTAGGCGTTTAATATGGGGTGTTGAGTCCATTTCGTTGAGCAAGGAGTAGCTCTTGTCTATTCCATATTTGGCTTAAGGAACTTTATCTGTGCTCATTTCAATCTCTGGTTTTATGCAGCACCCCAACTCACCTTTACCCTTAAGCAAGAATAAGTTGGTTTTCTAAATTTGAGACCCTGTTCTGTTCTGTAATTCAGTTCCTGTGTAGCCAAGTTTACATTCCGTGTATTAGTGATATCTTATGATGTTTCTTTTTCTGTGTGACTTATTTCAGTTAGAACCATCATACCTTAATCCACTCATTGTGCTACTAAGGGCCTGATGACACAGATTTCATTGCTGAGTGATATTGCTTTGTAAGTAAATACCACAACTTCTTTATCAATTTTTCACTTCCTGCGATGTTGAACTAGTACTGTAAACGAGGTTCTTGTAAACAGAGGCGTCCCAAACTTTGGGGTGGCTGTGTCTTTTTGATTTTAATTTCCCTAAGCTATAGGACCATAAGTGGAAGTGCCCTAGGTTCTGTTGCTTTGTTTTTTAGATGTTTCAGGAAACACCATACTCTTCTCCCGAGTGGTTGTTGGCAATTTACATCCCGCCCATCAGCATAACAAGGCTCCCAGTTCTCCATGGCCTGTCCTGCCTTTCTGGATTTTACACTTTTTTCAGATGGCCCTTTTGACCGGGGGGAAGTGAGACTTCATTGTAGTGCAGATTTCCTTTGCAAGCTTGCTTGGTTGGCCAAAAAGGGCGTATGCGTTTTTTCCTGAATATATTCAGGAAAAAACGCATACGCCCTTTTTGGCCAAGTGCATCATTGTGGACGTTCTGCCTCTTTTCCTATGCTTTCAATGCAATTCCAGTCTACCTCCTGAAATCGGTTTCCTGCAATTCTGCCCCGCTTTCAAGTCCTCTTGGCAGCCTTACTTCAGTCTATTTTTGGACGATAGCTGTCATTTATAACTCTGCAGGTTTGTGAATTACAGTGCCCCTGAGCTCCTTTCTTCAACTCGCTTTCTTTTGAGCTGGCCGCAACACCGCAGGATGGCTTCAGGCCCTAATCTGGTTCCGGTACGGCACGCTGAGCCTTTGGTTATTTCCTCTTCCTGTTGGGAAATGAGAGTTAAATTTGCCCGTCCAGACACCTCCAGCTAGCCTCTCATTGGTTCTCGCTATTCCTGTTCATCTTCCGCAGAAATTGCAAACTGTGCCAAACAGGAGGTTAAAGGCGCTGACTCTCCAAGTGGGGAGAGTGTTAGTAAAGCGTCTGGAATGTTGCACCCGAGTACCAGGGGAGGAAAACTGAGACATATTTGAACACGTCTCCCGATCACATGGTTGATCATACTCTGGGTTCCACATGCATGTTTTAGCTGAAGGAAGAATACCTAAAACCTGGGTAGTTGAAACCCGTGGAATGGGTACCATGCAATATGACTTCAAAGGGTCTTCATTTGCTCACCGAACCTCTCCAATCCTATCACTGCTGCGTTTATGCCCCTGTACACATGCTTGATTCTCTTTCGGAGACATAGCAATCCATAGGTTTTAAGATACTTACTAGTCAGGTACATTCTTAGGCGTTTAATGTGCGGTTCTGAGTCCATTTCGTTGAGCAAGGAGTAGCTCTTGTCTATTCCATATTTGGCTTAAGGAACTTTATCTGTGCTCATTTCAATCTCTGGTTTTATGCAGCACCCCAACTCACCTTTACCCTTAAGCAAGCATAAGTTGTTTTTCTAAATTTGAGACCCTGTTCTGTTCTGTAATTCAGTTCCTGTGTAGCCAAGTTTCCATTCCGTGTATTACTGATATCTTATGATGTTTCTTTTTCTGTGTGAATTCTTTTAGTTAGAATCATCATACCTGAATCCACTCATTGTGCTGCTAAGGGCCTGATGACACAGATTTCATTGCTGAGTGATATTGCTTTGTAAGTAAATACCACAACTTCTTTATCCATTTTTCACTTTCTGCGATGTTGAACTTGTACTGTAAACGAGGTTCTTGTAAACAGAGCCGTTCCAAACTTTGGGGTGGCTGTGTCTTTTTGATTTTAAATTCCCTAAGCTATAGGACCATAAGTGGAAGTGCCCTAGGCTCTGTTGCTTTGTTTTTTAGATGTTTCAGGAAACACCATACACTTCTCCCCAGTGGTTGTTGGCAATTTACATCCCGCCCATCAGCATAACAAGGCTCCCAGTTCTCCATGGCCTGTCCTGCCTTTCTGGATTTTACACTTTTTTCAGATGGCCCTTTTGACCGGGGGGAAGTGAGACTTCATTGTAGTGCAGATTTCCTTTGCAAGCTTGCTTGGTTGGCCAAAAAGGGCGTATGCGTTTTTTCCTGAATATATTCAGGAAAAAACGCTTTCTGCGATGTTGAACTTGTACTGTAAACGAGGTTCTTGTAAACAGAGCCGTTCGAAACTTTGGGGTGGCTGTGTCTTTTTGATTTTAAATTCCCTAAGCTATAGGACCATAAGTGGAAGTGCCCTAGGCTCTGTTGCTTTGTTTTTTAGATGTTTCAGGAAACACCATACACTTCTCCCCAGTGGTTGTTGGCAATTTACATCCCGCCCATCAGCATAACAAGGCTCCCAGTTCTCCATGGCCTGTCCTGCCTTTCTGGATTTTACACTTTTTTCAGATGGCCCTTTTGACCGGGGGGAAGTGAGACTTCATTGTAGTGCAGATTTCCTTTGCAAGCTTGCTTGGTTGGCCAAAAAGGGCGTATGCGTTTTTTCCTGAATATATTCAGGAAAAAACGCATACGCCCTTTTTGGCCAAGTGCATCATTGTGGACGTTCTGCCTCTTTTCCTATGCTTTCAATGCAATTCCAGTCTACCTCCTGAAATCGGTTTCCTGCAATTCTGCCCCGCTTTCAAGTCCTCTTGGCAGCCTTACTTCAGTATATTTTTGGACGATAGCTGTCATTTATAACTCTGCAGGTTTGTGAATTACAGTGCACCTGAGCTCCTTTCTTCAACTCGCTTTCTTGTGAGCTGGCCGCAACACCGCAGGATGGCTTCAGGCCCTAATCTGGTTCCGGCACGGCACGCTGAGCCTTTGGTTAATTCCTCTTCCTGGTGGGAAATGAGAGTTAAATTTGCCCGTCCAGACACCTCCAGCTAGTCTCTCATTGGTTCTCGCTATTCCTGTTCATCTTCCGCAGAAATTGCAAACTGGGCCAAACAGGAGGTTAAAGGGACTGACTCTCCAAGTCGGGAGAGTGTTAGTAAAGCGTCTGGAATGTTGCACCCGAGTACCAGGGTACGAAAACTGAGACATATTTGAACACGTCTCCTGATCACATGGTTGATCATACTCTAGGTTCCACATGCATGTTTTAGCTGAAGGAAGAATACCTTAAACCTGGGTAGTTGAAACCCGTGGAATGGGTACCATGCAATATGACTTCAAAGGGTCTTCATTTGCTCACCGAACCTCTCCAATCCTATCACTGCTGCGTTTATGCCCCTGTACACATGCTTGATTCTCTTTTGGAGACATAGCAATCCATAGGTTTTAAGATACTTACAAGTCAGGTACATTCGTAGGCGTTTAATATGCGGTGTTGAGTCCATTTCGTTGAGCAAGGAGTAGCTCTTGTCTATTCCATATTTGGCTTAAGGAACTTTATCTGTGCTCATTTCAATCTCTGGTTTTATGCAGCACCCCAACTCACCTTTCCCCTTAAGCAAGCATAAGTTGGTTTTCTAAATTTGAGACCCTGTTCTGTTCTGTAATTCAGTTCCTGTGTAGCCAAGTTTACATTCCGTGTATTACTGGTATCTTATGATGTTTCTTTTTCTGTGTGACTTATTTCAGTTAGAATCATCATACCTGAATCCACTCATTGTGCTGCTAAGGGCCTGATGACACAGATTTCATTGCTGAGTGATATTGCTTTGTAAGTAAATACCACAACTTCTTTATCCATTTTTCACTTTCTGCGATGTTGAACTTGTACTGTAAACGAGGTTCTTGTAAACAGAGCCGTTCCAAACTTTGGGGTGGCTGTGTCTTTTTGATTTTAAATTCCCTAAGCTATAGGACCATAAGTGGAAGTGCCCTAGGCTCTGTTGCTTTGTTTTTTAGATGTTTCAGGAAACACCATACACTTCTCCCCAGTGGTTGTTGGCAATTTACATCCCGCCCATCAGCATAACAAGGCTCCCAGTTCTCCATGGCCTGTCCTGCCTTTCTGGATTTTACACTTTTTTCAGATGGCCCTTTTGACCGGGGGGAAGTGAGACTTCATTGTAGTGCAGATTTCCTTTGCAAGCTTGCTTGGTTGGCCAAAAAGGGCGTATGCGTTTTTTCCTGAATATATTCAGGAAAAAACGCTTTCTGCGATGTTGAACTTGTACTGTAAATGAGGTTCTTGTAAACAGAGCCGTTCGAAACTTTGGGGTGGCTGTGTCTTTTTGATTTTAAATTCCCTAAGCTATAGGACCATAAGTGGAAGTGCCCTAGGCTCTGTTGCTTTGTTTTTTAGATGTTTCAGGAAACACCATACACTTCTCCCGAGTGGTTGTTGGCAATTTACATCCCGCCCATCAGCATAACAAGGCTCCCAGTTCTCCATGGCCTGTCCTGCCTTTCTGGATTTTACACTTTTTTCAGATGGCCCTTTTGACCGGGGGGAAGTGAGACTTCATTGTAGTGCACATTTCCTTTGCAAGCTTGCTTGGTTGGCCAAAAAGGGCGTATGCGTTTTTTCCTGAATATATTCAGGAAAAAACGCATACGCCCTTTTTGGCCAAGTGCATCATTGTGGACGTTCTGCCTCTTTTCCTATGCTTTCAATGCAATTCCAGTCTACCTCCTGAAATCGGTTTCCTGCAATTCTGCCCCGCTTTCAAGTCCTCTTGGCAGCCTTACTTCAGTATATTTTTGGACGATAGCTGTCATTTATAACTCTGCAGGTTTGTGAATTACAGTGCACCTGAGCTCCTTTCTTCAACTCGCTTTCTTGTGAGCTGGCCGCAACACCGCAGGATGGCTTCAGGCCCTAATCTGGTTCCGGCACGGCACGCTGAGCCTTTGGTTAATTCCTCTTCCTGGTGGGAAATGAGAGTTAAATTTGCCCGTCCAGACACCTCCAGCTAGTCTCTCATTGGTTCTCGCTATTCCTGTTCATCTTCCGCAGAAATTGCAAACTGGGCCAAACAGGAGGTTAAAGGGACTGACTCTCCAAGTCGGGAGAGTGTTAGTAAAGCGTCTGGAATGTTGCACCCGAGTACCAGGGTACGAAAACTGAGACATATTTGAACACGTCTCCTGATCACATGGTTGATCATACTCTAGGTTCCACATGCATGTTTTAGCTGAAGGAAGAATACCTAAAACCTGGGTAGTTGAAACCCGTGGAATGGGTACCATGCAATATGACTTCAAAGGGTCTTCATTTGCTCACCGAACCTCTCCAATCCTATCACTGCTGCGTTTATGCCCCTGTACACATGCTTGATTCTCTTTCGGAGACATAGCAATCCATAGGTTTTAAGATACTTACTAGTCAGGTACATTCTAAGGCGTTTAATGTGCGGTTCTGAGTCCATTTCGTTGAGCAAGGAGTAGCTCTTGTCTATTCCATATTTGGCTTAAGGAACTTTATCTGTGCTCATTTCAATCTCTGGTTTTATGCAGCACCCCAACTCACCTTTACCCTTAAGCAAGCATAAGTTGGTTTTCTAAATTTGAGACCCTGTTCTGTTCTGTAATTCAGTTCCTGTGTAGCCAAGTTTCCATTCCGTGTATTACTGATATCTTATGATGTTTCTTTTTCTGTGTGAATTCTTTTAGTTAGAATCATCATACCTGAATCCACTCGTTGTGCTGCTAAGGGCCTGATGACACAGATTTCATTGCTGAGTGATATTGCTTTGTAAGTAAATACCACAACTTCTTTATCCATTTTTCACTTTCTGCGATGTTGAACTTGTACTGTAAACGAGGTTCTTGTAAACAGAGCCGTTCCAAACTTTGGGGTGGCTGTGTCTTTTTGATTTTAAATTCCCTAAGCTATAGGACCATAAGTGGAAGTGCCCTAGGCTCTGTTGCTTTGTTTTTTAGATGTTTCAGGAAACACCATACACTTCTCCCCAGTGGTTGTTGGCAATTTACATCCCGCCCATCAGCATAACAAGGCTCCCAGTTCTCCATGGCCTGTCCTGCCTTTCTGGATTTTACACTTTTTTCAGATGGCCCTTTTGACCGGGGGGAAGTGAGACTTCATTGTAGTGCAGATTTCCTTTGCAAGCTTGCTTGGTTGGCCAAAAAGGGCGTATGCGTTTTTTCCTGAATATATTCAGGAAAAAACGCTTTCTGCGATGTTGAACTTGTACTGTAAACGAGGTTCTTGTAAACAGAGCCGTTCGAAACTTTGGGGTGGCTGTGTCTTTTTGATTTTAAATTCCCTAAGCTATAGGACCATAAGTGGAAGTGCCCTAGGCTCTGTTGCTTTGTTTTTTAGATGTTTCAGGAAACACCATACACTTCTCCCGAGTGGTTGTTGGCAATTTACATCCCGCCCATCAGCATAACAAGGCTCCCAGTTCTCCATGGCCTGTCCTGCCTTTCTGGATTTTACACTTTTTTCAGATGGCCCTTTTGACCGGGGGGAAGTGAGACTTCATTGTAGTGCAGATTTCCTTTGCAAGCTTGCTTGGTTGGCCAAAAAGGGCGTATGCGTTTTTTCCTGAATATATTCAGGAAAAAACGCATACGCCCTTTTTGGCCAAGTGCATCATTGTGGACGTTCTGCCTCTTTTCCTATGCTTTCAATGCAATTCCAGTCTACCTCCTGAAATCGGTTTCCTGCAATTCTGCCCCGCTTTCAAGTCCTCTTGGCAGCCTTACTTCAGTATATTTTTGGACGATAGCTGTCATTTATAACTCTGCAGGTTTGTGAATTACAGTGCACCTGAGCTCCTTTCTTCAACTCGCTTTCTTGTGAGCTGGACGCAACACCGCAGGATGGCTTCAGGCCCTAATCTGGTTCCGGCACGGCACGCTGAGCCTTTGGTTAATTCCTCTTCCTGGTGGGAAATGAGAGTTAAATTTGCCCGTCCAGACACCTCCAGCTAGTCTCTCATTGGTTCTCGCTATTCCTGTTCATCTTCCGCAGAAATTGCAAACTGGGCCAAACAGGAGGTTAAAGGGACTGACTCTCCAAGTCGGGAGAGTGTTAGTAAAGCGTCTGGAATGTTGCACCCGAGTACCAGGGTACGAAAACTGAGACATATTTGAACACGTCTCCTGATCACATGGTTGATCATACTCTAGGTTCCACATGCATGTTTTAGCTGAAGGAAGAATACCTTAAACCTGGGTAGTTGAAACCCGTGGAATGGGTACCATGCAATATGACTTCAAAGGGTCTTCATTTGCTCACCGAACCTCTCCAATCCTATCACTGCTGCGTTTATGCCCCTGTACACATGCTTGATTCTCTTTTGGAGACATAGCAATCCATAGGTTTTAAGATACTTACAAGTCAGGTACATTCTTAGGCGTTTAATATGCGGTGTTGAGTCCATTTCGTTGAGCAAGGAGTAGCTCTTGTCTATTCCATATTTGGCTTAAGGAACTTTATCTGTGCTCATTTCAATCTCTGGTTTTATGCAGCACCCCAACTCACCTTTACCCTTAAGCAAGCATAAGTTGGTTTTCTAAATTTGAGACCCTGTTCTGTTCTGTAATTCAGTTCCTGTGTAGCCAAGTTTACATTCCGTGTATTACTGATATCTTATGATGTTTCTTTTTCTGTGTGACTTATTTCAGTTAGAATCATCATACCTGAATCCACTCGTTGTGCTGCTAAGGGCCTGATGACACAGATTTCATTGCTGAGTGATATTGCTTTGTAAGTAAATACCACAACTTCTTTATCCATTTTTCACTTTCTGCGATGTTGAACTTGTACTGTAAACGAGGTTCTTGTAAACAGAGCCGTTCCAAACTTTGGGGTGGCTGTGTCTTTTTCATTTTAAATTCCCTAAGCTATAGGACCATAAGTGGAAGTGCCCTAGGCTCTGTTGCTTTGTTTTTTAGATGTTTCAGGAAACACCATACACTTCTCCCCAGTGGTTGTTGGCAATTTACATCCCGCCCATCAGCATAACAAGGCTCCCAGTTCTCCATGGCCTGTCCTGCCTTTCTGGATTTTACACTTTTTTCAGATGGCCCTTTTGACCGGGGGGAAGTGAGACTTCATTGTAGTGCAGATTTCCTTTGCAAGCTTGCTTGGTTGGCCAAAAAGGGCGTATGCGTTTTTTCCTGAATATATTCAGGAAAAAACACTTTCTGCGATGTTGAACTTGTACTGTAAATGAGGTTCTTGTAAACAGAGCCGTTCGAAACTTTGGGGTGGCTGTGTCTTTTTGATTTTAAATTCCCTAAGCTATAGGACCATAAGTGGAAGTGCCCTAGGCTCTGTTGCTTTGTTTTTTAGATGTTTCAGGAAACACCATACACTTCTCCCGAGTGGTTGTTGGCAATTTACATCCCGCCCATCAGCATAACAAGGCTCCCAGTTCTCCATGGCCTGTCCTGCCTTTCTGGATTTTACACTTTTTTCAGATGGCCCTTTTGACCAGGGGGAAGTGAGACTTCATTGTAGTGCAGATTTCCTTTGCAAGCTTGCTTGGTTGGCCAAAAAGGGCGTATGCGTTTTTTCCTGAATATATTCAGGAAAAAACGCATACGCCCTTTTTGGCCAAGTGCATCATTGTGGACATTCTGCCTCTTTTCCTATGCTTTCAATGCAATTCCAGTCTACCTCCTGAAATCGGTTTCCTGCAATTCTGCCCCGCTTTCAAGTCCTCTTGGCAGCCTTACTTCAGTATATTTTTGGACGATAGCTGTCATTTATAACTCTGCAGGTTTGTGAATTACAGTGCACCTGAGCTCCTTTCTTCAACTCGCTTTCTTGTGAGCTGGCCGCAACACCGCAGGATGGCTTCAGGCCCTAATCTGGTTCCGGCACGGCACGCTGAGCCTTTGGTTAATTCCTCTTCCTGGTGGGAAATGAGAGTTAAATTTGCCCGTCCAGACACCTCCAGCTAGTCTCTCATTGGTTCTCGCTATTCCTGTTCATCTTCCGCAGAAATTGCAAACTGGGCCAAACAGGAGGTTAAAGGGACTGACTCTCCAAGTCGGGAGAGTGTTAGTAAAGCGTCTGGAATGTTGCACCCGAGTACCAGGGTACGAAAACTGAGACATATTTGAACACGTCTCCTGATCACATGGTTGATCATACTCTAGGTTCCACATGCATGTTTTAGCTGAAGGAAGAATACCTAAAACCTGGGTAGTTGAAACCCGTGGAATGGGTACCATGCAATATGACTTCAAAGGGTCTTCATTTGCTCACCGAACCTCTCCAATCCTATCACTGCTGCGTTTATGCCCCTGTACACATGCTTGATTCTCTTTCGGAGACATAGCAATCCATAGGTTTTAAGATACTTACTAGTCAGGTACATTCTAAGGCGTTTAATGTGCGGTTCTGAGTCCATTTCGTTGAGCAAGGAGTAGCTCTTGTCTATTCCATATTTGGCTTAAGGAACTTTATCTGTGCTCATTTCAATCTCTGGTTTTATGCAGCACCCCAACTCACCTTTACCCTTAAGCAAGCATAAGTTGTTTTTCTAAATTTGAGACCCTGTTCTGTTCTGTAATTCAGTTCCTGTGTAGCCAAGTTTCCATTCCGTGTATTACTGATATCTTATGATGTTTCTTTTTCTGTGTGAATTCTTTTAGTTAGAATCATCATACCTGAATCCACTCGTTGTGCTGCTAAGGGCCTGATGACACAGATTTCATTGCTGAGTGATATTGCTTTGTAAGTAAATACCACAACTTCTTTATCCATTTTTCACTTTCTGCGATGTTGAACTTGTACTGTAAACGAGGTTCTTGTAAACAGAGCCGTTCCAAACTTTGGGGTGGCTGTGTCTTTTTGATTTTAAATTCCCTAAGCTATAGGACCATAAGTGGAAGTGCCCTAGGCTCTGTTGCTTTGTTTTTTAGATGTTTCAGGAAACACCATACACTTCTCCCCAGTGGTTGTTGGCAATTTACATCCCGCCCATCAGCATAACAAGGCTCCCAGTTCTCCATGGCCTGTCCTGCCTTTCTGGATTTTACACTTTTTTCAGATGGCCCTTTTGACCGGGGGGAAGTGAGACTTCATTGTAGTGCAGATTTCCTTTGCAAGCTTGCTTGGTTGGCCAAAAAGGGCGTATGCGTTTTTTCCTGAATATATTCAGGAAAAAACGCTTTCTGCGATGTTGAACTTGTACTGTAAACGAGGTTCTTGTAAACAGAGCCGTTCGAAACTTTGGGGTGGCTGTGTCTTTTTGATTTTAAATTCCCTAAGCTATAGGACCATAAGTGGAAGTGCCCTAGGCTCTGTTGCTTTGTTTTTTAGATGTTTCAGGAAACACCATACACTTCTCCCGAGTGGTTGTTGGCAATTTACATCCCGCCCATCAGCATAACAAGGCTCCCAGTTCTCCATGGCCTGTCCTGCCTTTCTGGATTTTACACTTTTTTCAGATGGCCCTTTTGACCGGGGGGAAGTGAGACTTCATTGTAGTGCAGATTTCCTTTGCAAGCTTGCTTGGTTGGCCAAAAAGGGCGTATGCGTTTTTTCCTGAATATATTCAGGAAAAAACGCATACGCCCTTTTTGGCCAAGTGCATCATTGTGGACGTTCTGCCTCTTTTCCTATGCTTTCAATGCAATTCCAGTCTACCTCCTGAAATCGGTTTCCTGCAATTCTGCCCCGCTTTCAAGTCCTCTTGGCAGCCTTACTTCAGTATATTTTTGGACGATAGCTGTCATTTATAACTCTGCAGGTTTGTGAATTACAGTGCACCTGAGCTCCTTTCTTCAACTCGCTTTCTTGTGAGCTGGACGCAACACCGCAGGATGGCTTCAGGCCCTAATCTGGTTCCGGCACGGCACGCTGAGCCTTTGGTTAATTCCTCTTCCTGGTGGGAAATGAGAGTTAAATTTGCCCGTCCAGACACCTCCAGCTAGTCTCTCATTGGTTCTCGCTATTCCTGTTCATCTTCCGCAGAAATTGCAAACTGGGCCAAACAGGAGGTTAAAGGGACTGACTCTCCAAGTCGGGAGAGTGTTAGTAAAGCGTCTGGAATGTTGCACCCGAGTACCAGGGTACGAAAACTGAGACATATTTGAACACGTCTCCTGATCACATGGTTGATCATACTCTAGGTTCCACATGCATGTTTTAGCTGAAGGAAGAATACCTTAAACCTGGGTAGTTGAAACCCGTGGAATGGGTACCATGCAATATGACTTCAAAGGGTCTTCATTTGCTCACCGAACCTCTCCAATCCTATCACTGCTGCGTTTATGCCCCTGTACACATGCTTGATTCTCTTTTGGAGACATAGCAATCCATAGGTTTTAAGATACTTACAAGTCAGGTACATTCTTAGGCGTTTAATATGCGGTGTTGAGTCCATTTCGTTGAGCAAGGAGTAGCTCTTGTCTATTCCATATTTGGCTTAAGGAACTTTATCTGTGCTCATTTCAATCTCTGGTTTTATGCAGCACCCCAACTCACCTTTACCCTTAAGCAAGCATAAGTTGGTTTTCTAAATTTGAGACCCTGTTCTGTTCTGTAATTCAGTTCCTGTGTAGCCAAGTTTACATTCCGTGTATTACTGATATCTTATGATGTTTCTTTTTCTGTGTGACTTATTTCAGTTAGAATCATCATACCTGAATCCACTCGTTGTGCTGCTAAGGGCCTGATGACACAGATTTCATTGCTGAGTGATATTGCTTTGTAAGTAAATACCACAACTTCTTTATCCATTTTTCACTTTCTGCGATGTTGAACTTGTACTGTAAACGAGGTTCTTGTAAACAGAGCCGTTCCAAACTTTGGGGTGGCTGTGTCTTTTTGATTTTAAATTCCCTAAGCTATAGGACCATAAGTGGAAGTGCCCTAGGCTCTGTTGCTTTGTTTTTTAGATGTTTCAGGAAACACCATACACTTCTCCCCAGTGGTTGTTGGCAATTTACATCCCGCCCATCAGCATAACAAGGCTCCCAGTTCTCCATGGCCTGTCCTGCCTTTCTGGATTTTACACTTTTTTCAGATGGCCCTTTTGACCGGGGGGAAGTGAGACTTCATTGTAGTGCAGATTTCCTTTGCAAGCTTGCTTGGTTGGCCAAAAAGGGCGTATGCGTTTTTTCCTGAATATATTCAGGAAAAAACGCATACGCCCTTTTTGGCCAAGTGCATCATTGTGGACGTTCTGCCTCTTTTCCTATGCTTTCAATGCAATTCCAGTCTACCTCCTGAAATCGGTTTCCTGCAATTCTGCCCCGCTTTCAAGTCCTCTTGGCAGCCTTACTTCAGTATATTTTTGGACGATAGCTGTCATTTATAACTCTGCAGGTTTGTGAATTACAGTGCACCTGAGCTCCTTTCTTCAACTCGCTTTCTTGTGAGCTGGCCGCAACACTGCAGGATGGCTTCAGGCCCTAATCTGGTTCCGGCATGGCACGCTGAGCCTTTGGTTAATTCCTCTTCCTGGTGGGAAATGAGAGTTAAATTTGCCCGTCCAGACACCTCCAGCTAGTCTCTCATTGGTTCTCGCTATTCCTGTTCATCTTCCACAGAAATTGCAAACTGGGCCAAACAGGAGGTTAAAGGGACTGACTCTCCAAGTCGGGAGAGTGTTAGTAAAGCGTCTGGAATGTTGCACCCGAGTACCAGGGTACGAAAACTGAGACATATTTGAACACGTCTCCGGATCACATGGTTGATCATACTCTAGGTTCCACATGCATGTTTTAGCTGAAGGAAGAATACCTTAAACCTGGGTAGTTGAAACCCGTGGAATGGGTACCATGCAATATGACTTCAAAGGGTCTTCATTTGCTCACCGAACCTCTCCAATCCTATCACTGCTGCGTTTATGCCCCTGTACACATGCTTGATTCTCTTTCAGAGACATAGCAATCCATAGGTTTTAAGATACTTACAAGTCAGGTACATTCTTAGGCGTTTAATATGCGGTGTTGAGTCCATTTCGTTGAGCAAGGAGTAGCTCTTGTCTATTCCATATTTGGCTTAAGGAAGTTTATCTGTGCTCATTTCAATCTCTGGTTTTATGCAGCACCCCAACTCACCTTTACCCTTAAGCAAGCATAAGTTGGTTTTCTAAATTTGAGACCCTGTTCTGTTCTGTAATTCAGTTCCTGTGTAGCCAAGTTTCCATTCCGTGTATTACTGATATCTTATGATGTTTCTTTTTCTGTGTGACTTATTTCAGTTAGAATCATCATACCTGAATCCACTCGTTGTGCTGCTAAGGGCCTGATGACACAGATTTCATTGCTGAGTGATATTGCTTTGTAAGTAAATACCACAACTTCTTTATCCATTTTTCACTTTCTGCGATGTTGAACTTGTACTGTAAACGAGGTTCTTGTAAACAGAGCCGTTCCAAACTTTGGGGTGGCTGTGTCTTTTTGATTTTAAATTCCCTAAGCTATAGGACCATAAGTGGAAGTGCCCTAGGCTCTGTTGCTTTGTTTTTTAGATGTTTCAGGAAACACCATACACTTCTCCCGAGTGGTTGTTGGCAATTTACATCCCGCCCATCAGCATAACAAGGCTCCCAGTTCTCCATGGCCTGTCCTGCCTTTCTGGATTTTACACTTTTTTCAGATGGCCCTTTTGACCGGGGGGAAGTGAGACTTCATTGTAGTGCAGATTTCCTTTGCAAGCTTGCTTGGTTGGCCAAAAAGGGCGTATGCGTTTTTTCCTGAATATATTCAGGAACAAACGCATACGCCCTTTTTGGCCAAGTGCATCATTGTGGACGTTCTGCCTCTTTTCCTATGCTTTCAATGCAATTCCAGTCTACCTCCTGAAATCGGTTTCCTGCAATTCTGCCCCGCTTTCAAGTCCTCTTGGCAGCCTCACTTCAGGCTATTTTTGGACGATAGCTGTCATTTATAACTCTGCAGGTTTGTGAATTACAGTGCCCCTGAGCTCCTTTCTTCAACTTGCTTTCTTGTGAGCTGGCCGCAACACCGCAGGATGGCTTCAGGCTCTAATCTGGTTCCGTTACGGCACGCTGAGCCTTTGGTTATTTCCTCTTCCTGGTGGGAAATGAGAGTTAAATTTGCCCGTCCAGACACCTCCAGCAAGCCTCTCATTGGTTCTCGCTATTCCTGTTCATCTTCCGCAGAAATTGCAAAGTGTGCCAAACAGGAGGTTAAAGGTGCTGACCTTCCAAGTGGGGAGAGTGTTAGTAAAGCGTCTGGAATGTTGCACCCGAGTACCAGGGGAGGAAAACTGAGACATATTTGAACACGTCTCCCGATCACATGGTTGATCATACTCTGGGTTCCACATGCATGTTTTAGCTGAAGGAAGAATACCTAAAACCTGGGTAGTTGAAACCCGTGGAATGGGTACCATGCAATATGACTTCAAAGGGTCTTCATTTGCTCACCGAACCTCTCCAATCCTATCACTGCTGCGTTTATGCCCCTGTACACATGCTTGATTCTCTTTCGGAGACATAGCAATCTATAGGTTTTAAGATACTTACTAGTCAGGTACATTCTTAGGCGTTTAATATGCGGTGTTGAGTCCATTTCGTTGAGCAAGGAGTAGCTCTTGTCTATTCCATATTTGGCTTAAGGAACTTTATCTGTGCTCATTTCAATCTCTGGTTTTATGCAGCACCCCAACTCACCTTTACCCTTAAGCAAGCATAAGTTGGTTTTCTAAATTTGAGACCCTGTTCTGTTTTGGAATGCAGTTCCTGTGTAGCCAAGTTTACATTCCGTGTATTACTGATATCTTATGATGTTTCTTTTTCTGTGTGACTTATTTCAGTTAGAATCATCGTACCTGAATCCACTCATTATGCTGCTACGGGCCTGATGACATAGATTTCATTGCTGAGTGATACTGCGTTGTAAGTAAATACCACAAGTTCTTTATCCATTTTTCACTTTCTGCGATGTTGAACTTGTACTGTAAACGAGGTTCTTGTAAACAGAGGCGTCCCAAACTTTGGGGTGGCTGTGTCTTTTTGATTTTAATTTCCCTAAGCTATAGGACCATAAGTGGCAGTGCCCTAGGCTCTGTTGCTTTGTTTTTTAGATGTTTCAGGAAACACCATACACTTCTCCCGAGTGGTTGTTGGCAATTTACATCCCGCCCATCAGCATAACAAGGCTTCCAGTTCTCCATGGCCTGTCCTGCCTTTCTGGATTTTACACTTTTTTCAGATGGCCCTTTTGACCGGGGGGAAGTGAGACTTCATTGTAGTGCAGATTTCCTTTGCAAGCTTGCTTGGTTGGCCAAAAAGGGCGTATGCGTTTTTTCCTGAATATATTCAGGAAAAAACGCATACGCCCTTTTTGGCCAAGTGCATCATTGTGGACGTTCTGCCTCTTTTCCTATGCTTTCAATGCAATTCCAGTCTACCTCCTGAAATCGGTTTCCTGCAATTCTGCCCCGCTTTCAAGTCCTCTTGGCAGCCTTACTTCAGTCTATTTTTGGACGATAGCTGTCATTTATGACTCTGCAGGTTTGTGAATTACAGTGCCCCTGAGCTCCTTTCTTCAACTCGCTTTCTTGTGACCTGGCCGCAACACCGCAGGATGGCTTCAGGCCCTAATCTGGTTCCGGCACGGCATGCTGAGCCTTTGGTTATTTCCTCATCCTGGTGGGAAATGAGAGTTAAATTTGCCCGTCCAGACACCTCCAGCTAGTCTCTCATTGGTTCTCGCTATTCCTGTTCATCTTCCGCAGAAATTGCAAACTGGGCCAAACAGGAGGTTAAAGGCGCTGACTCTCCAAGTGGGGAGAGTGTTAGTAAAGCGTCTGGAATGTTGCACCCGAGTACCAGGGGAGGAAAACTGAGACATATTTGAACACGTCTCCCGTTCACACGGTTGATCATACTCTGGGTTCCACCTGCATGTTTTAGCTGAAGGAAGAATACTTTAAACCTGCAGAGTTGAGACCCGTGGAATGGGTCCCATGCAATATGACTTCAAAGGGTCTTCATTTGCTCACCGAACCTCTCCAATCCTATCACTGCTGCGTTTATGCCCCTGTACACATGCTTGATTCTCTTTTGGAGACATAGCAATCCATAGGTTTTACGATACTTACTAGTCAGGTACATTCTTAGGCGTTTAATATGCGGTGTTGAGTCCATTTCGTTGAGCAAGGAGTAGCTCTTGTCTATTCCATATTTGGCTTAAGGAACTTTATCTGTGCTCATTTCAATCTCTGGTTTTATGCAGCACCCCAACTCACCTTTCCCCTTAAGCAAGCATAAGTTGGTTTTCTAAATTTGAGACCCTGTTCTGTTCTGTAATTCAGTTCCTCTGTAGCCAGGTTTACATTCCGTGTATTACTGGTATCTTATGATGTTTCTTTTTCTGTGTGACTTATTTCAGTTAGAATCATCATACCTGAATCCACTCATTGTGCTGCTAAGGGCCTGATGACACAGATTTCATTGCTGAGTGATATTGCTTTGTAAGTAAATACCACAACTTCTTTATCCATTTTTCACTTTCTGCGATGTTGAACTTGTACTGTAAACGAGGTTCTTGTAAACAGAGCCGTTCCAAACTTTGGGGTGGCTGTGTCTTTTTGATTTTAATTTCCCTAAGCTATAGGACCATAAGTGGAAGTGCCCTAGGCTCTGTTGCTTTGTTTTTTAGATGTTTCAGGAAACACCATACACTTCTCCCAAGTGTCTGTTGGCAATTTACATCCCGCCCATCAGCATAACAAGGCTCCCAGTTCTCAATGGCCTGTTGCCTTTCTGGATTTTACACTTTTTTCAGATGGCCCTTTTGACCGGGGGGAAGTGAGACTTCATTGTCGTGCAGATTTCCTTTGCAAGCTTGCTTGGTTGGCCAAAAAGGGCGTATGCGTTTTTTCCTGAATATATTCAGGAAAAAACGCATACGCCCTTTTTGGCCAAGTGCATCATTGTGGACGTTCTGCCTCTTTTCCTATGCTTTCAATGCAATTCCAGTCTACCTCCTGAAATCGGTTTCCTGCAATTCTGCCCCGCTTTCAAGTCCTCTTGGCAGCCTTACTTCAGTCTATTTTTGGACGATAGCTGTCATTTATAACTCTGCAGGTTTGTGAATTACAGTGCCCCAGAGCTCCTTTCTTCAACTCGCTTTCTTGTGAGCTGGCCGCAACACCGCAGGATGGCTTCAGACCCTAATCTGGTTCTGGCATGGCACGCTGAGCCTTTGGTTAATTCCTCTTCCTGGTGGGAAATGAGAGTTAAATTTGCCCGTCCAGACACCTCCAGCTAGCCTCTCATTGGTTCTCGCTATTCCTGTTCATCTTCCGCAGAAATTGCAAACTGGGCCAAACAGGAGGTTAAAGGGACTGACTCTCCAAGTGGGGAGAGTGTTAGTAAAGCGTCTGGAATGTTGCACCCGAGTACCAGGGGAGGAAAACTGAGACATATTTGAACACGTCTCCCGATCACATGGTTGATCATACTCTAGGTTCCACATGCATGTTTTAGCTTAAGGAAGAATACCTTAAACATGGGTAGTTGAAACCCGTGGAATCGGTACCATGCAATATGACTTCAAAGGGTCTTCATTTGCTCACCGAACCTCTCCAATCCTATCACTGCTGCGTTTATGCCCCTGTACACATGCTTGATTCTCTTTCGGAGACATAGCAATCCATAGGTTTTAAGATACTTACTAGTCAGGTACATTCTTAGGCGTTTAATATGGGGTGTTGAGTCCATTTCGTTGAGCAAGGAGTAGCTCTTGTCTATTCCATATTTGGCTTAAGGAACTTTATCTGTGCTCATTTCAATCTCTGGTTTTATGCAGCACCCCAACTCACCTTTCCCCTTAAGCAAGCATAAGTTGCTTTTCTAAATTTGAGACCCTGTTCTGTTCTGTAATTCAGTTCCTGTGTAGCCAAGTTTACATTCCGTGTATTAGTGATATCTTATGATGTTTCTTTTTCTGTGTGACTTATTTCAGTTAGAACCATCATACCTGAATCCACTCATTGTGCTACTAAGGGCCTGATGACACAGATTTCATTGCTGAGTGTTATTGCTTTGTAAGTAAATACCACAACTTCTTTATCCATTTTTCACTTCCTGCGATGTTGAACTAGTACTGTAAACGAGGTTCTTGTAAACAGAGGCGTCCCAAACTTTGGGGTGGCTGTGTCTTTTTGATTTTAATTTCCCTAAGCTATAGGACCATAAGTGGAAGTGCCCTAGGTTCTGTTGCTTTGTTTTTTAGATGTTTCAGGAAACACCATACACTTCTCCCGAGTGGTTGTTGGCAATTTACATCCCGCCCATCAGCATAACAAGGCTCCCAGTTCTCCATGGCCTGTCCTGCCTTTCTGGATTTTACACTTTTTTCAGATGGCCCTTTTGACCGGGGGGAAGTGAGACTTCATTGTAGTGCAGATTTCCTTTGCAAGCTTGCTTGGTTGGCCAAAAAGGGCGTATGCGTTTTTTCCTGAATATATTCAGGAAAAAACGCATACGCCCTTTTTGGCCAAGTGCATCATTGTGGACGTTCTGCCTCTTTTCCTATGCTTTCAATGCAATTCCAGTCTACCTCCTGAAATCGGTTTCCTGCAATTCTGCCCCGCTTTCAAGTCCTCTTGGCAGCCTTACTTCAGTCTATTTTTGGACGATAGCTGTCATTTATAACTCTGCAGGTTTGTGAATTACAGTGCCCCTGAGCTCCTTTCTTCAACTCGGTTTCTTTTGAGCTGGCCGCAACACCGCAGGACGGCTTCAGGCCCTAATCTGGTTCCGGTACGGCATGCTGAGCCTTTGGTTAGTTCCTCTTCCTGTTGGGAAATGAGAGTTAAATTTGCCTGTCCAGACACCTCCAGCTAGCCTCTCATTGGTTCTCGCTATTCCTGTTCATCTTCCGCAGAAATTGCAAACTGTGCCAAACAGGAGGTTAAAGGCGCTGACTCTCCAAGTGGGGAGAGTGTTAGTAAAGCGTCTGGAATGTTGCACCCGAGTACCAGGGGAGGAAAACTGAGACATATTTGAACACGTCTCCCGATCACATGGTTGATCATACTCTGGGTTCCACATGCATGTTTTAGCTGAAGGAAGAATACCTAAAACCTGGGTAGTTGAAACCCGTGGAATGGGTACCATGCAATATGACTTCAAAGGGTCTTCATTTGCTCACCGAACCTCTCCAATCCTATCACTGCTGCGTTTATGCCCCTGTACACATGCTTGATTCTCTTTTGGAGACATAGCAATCCATAGGTTTTAAGATACTTACAAGTCAGGTACATTCTTAGGCGTTTAATGTGCGGTTCTGAGTCCATTTCGTTGAGCAAGGAGTAGCTCTTGTCTATTCCATATTTGGCTTAAGGAACTTTATCTGTGCTCATTTCAATCTCTGGTTTTATGCAGCACCCCAACTCACCTTTACCCTTAAGCAAGCATAAGTTGGTTTTCTAAATTTGAGACCCTGTTCTGTTCTGTAATTCAGTTCCTGTGTAGCCAAGTTTCCATTCCGTGTATTACTGATATCTTATGATGTTTCTTTTTCTGTGTGACTTCTTTTAGTTAGAATCATCATACCTGAATCCACTCATTGTGCTGCTAAGGGCCTGATGACACAGATTTCATTGCTGAGTGATATTGCTTTGTAAGTAAATACCACAACTTCTTTATCCATTTTTCACTTTCTGCGATGTTGAACTTGTACTGTAAACGAGGTTCTTGTAAACAGAGCCGTTCCAAACTTTGGGGTGGCTGTGTATTTTTGATTTTAATTTCCCTAAGCTATAGGACCATAAGTGGAAGTGCCCTAGGCTCTGTTGCTTTGTTTTTTAGATGTTTCAGGAAACACCATACACTTCTCCCCAGTGGTTGTTGGCAATTTACATCCCGCCCATCAGCATAACAAGGCTCCCAGTTCTCCATGGCCTGTCCTGCCTTTCTGGATTTTACACTTTTTTCAGATGGCCCTTTTGACCGGGGGGAAGTGAGACTTCATTGTAGTGCAGATTTCCTTTGCAAGCTTGCTTGGTTGGCCAAAAAGGGCGTATGCGTTTTTTCCTGAATATATTCAGGAAAAAACGCTTTCTGCGATGTTGAACTTGTACTGTAAACGAGGTTCTTGTAAACAGAGCCGTTCGAAACTTTGTGGTGGCTGTGTCTTTTTGATTTTAAATTCCCTAAGCTATAGGACCATAAGTGGAAGTGCCCTAGGCTCTGTTGCTTTGTTTTTTAGATGTTTCAGGAAACACCATACACTTCTCCCGAGTGGTTGTTGGCAATTTACATCCCGCCCATCAGCATAACAAGGCTCCCAGTTCTCCATGGCCTGTCCTGCCTTTCTGGATTTTACACTTTTTTCAGATGGCCCTTTTGACCGGGGGGAAGTGAGACTTCATTGTAGTGCAGATTTCCTTTGCAAGCTTGCTTGGTTGGCCAAAAAGGGCGTATGCGTTTTTTCCTGAATATATTCAGGAAAAAACGCATACGCCCTTTTTGGCCAAGTGCATCATTGTGGACGTTCTGCCTCTTTTCCTATGCTTTCAATGCAATTCCAGTCTACCTCCTGAAATCGGTTTCCTGCAATTCTGCCCCGCTTTCAAGTCCTCTTGGCAGCCTTACTTCAGTATATTTTTGGACGATAGCTGTCATTTATAACTCTGCAGGTTTGTGAATTACAGTGCACCTGAGCTCCTTTCTTCAACTCGCTTTCTTGTGAGCTGGCCGCAACACCGCAGGATGGCTTCAGGCCCTAATCTGGTTCCGGCACGGCACGCTGAGCCTTTGGTTAATTCCTCTTCCTGGTGGGAAATGAGAGTTAAATTTGCCCGTCCAGACACCTCCAGCTAGTCTCTCATTGGTTCTCGCTATTCCTGTTCATCTTCCGCAGAAATTGCAAACTGGGCCAAACAGGAGGTTAAAGGGACTGACTCTCCAAGTCGGGAGAGTGTTAGTAAAGCGTCTGGAATGTTGCACCCGAGTACCAGGGTACGAAAACTGAGACATATTTGAACACGTCTCCTGATCACATGGTTGATCATACTCTAGGTTCCACATGCATGTTTTAGCTGAAGGAAGAATACCTTAAACCTGGGTAGTTGAAACCCGTGGAATGGGTACCATGCAATATGACTTCAAAGGGTCTTCATTTGCTCACCGAACCTCTCCAATCCTATCACTGCTGCGTTTATGCCCCTGTACAAATGCTTGATTCTCTTTCGGAGACATAGCAATCCATAGGTTTTAAGATACTTACAAGTCAGGTACATTCTTAGGCGTTTAATATGCGGTGTTGAGTCCATTTCGTTGAGCAAGGAGTAGCTCTTGTCTATTCCATATTTGGCTTAAGGAACTTTATCTGTGCTCATTTCAATCTCTGGTTTTATGCAGCACCCCAACTCACCTTTACCCTTAAGCAAGCATAAGTTGGTTTTCTAAATTTGAGACCCTGTTCTGTTCTGTAATTCAGTTCCTGTGTAGCCAAGTTTACATTCCGTGTATTACTGATATCTTATGATGTTTCTTTTTCTGTGTGACTTATTTCAGTTAGAATCATCATACCTGAATCCACTCATTGTGCTGCTAAGGGCCTGATGACACAGATTTCATTGCTGAGTGATATTGCTTTGTAAGTAAATACCACAACTTCTTTATCCATTTTTCACTTTCTGCGATGTTGAACTTGTACTGTAAACGAGGTTCTTGTAAACAGAGGCGTCCCAAACTTTGGGGTGGCTGTGTCTTTTTGATTTTAATTTACCTAAGCTATAGGACCATAAGTGGAAGTGCCCTAGGCTCTGTTGCTTTGTTTTTTAGATGTTTCAGGAAACACCATACACTTCTCCCGAGTGGTTGTTGGCAATTTACATCCCGCCCATCAGCATAACAAGGCTCCCAGTTCTCCATGGCCTGTCCTGCCTTTCTGGATTTTACACTTTTTTCAGATGGCCCTTTTGACCGGGGGGAAGTGAGACTTCATTGTAGTGCAGATTTCCTTTGCAAGCTTGCTTGGTTGGCCAAAAAGGGCGTATGCGTTTTTTCCTGAATATATTCAGGAAAAAACGCATACGCCCTTTTTGGCCAAGTGCATCATTGTGGACGTTCTGCCTCTTTTCCTATGCTTTCAATGCAATTCCAGTCTACCTCCTGAAATCGGTTTCCTGCAATTCTGCCCCGCTTTCAAGTCCTCTTGGCAGCCTTACTTCAGTATATTTTTGGACGATAGCTGTCATTTATAACTCTGCAGGTTTGTGAATTACAGTGCACCTGAGCTCCTTTCTTCAACTCGCTTTCTTGTGAGCTGGCCGCAACACCGCAGGATGGCTTCAGGCCCTAATCTGGTTCCGGCACGGCACGCTGAGCCTTTGGTTAATTCCTCTTCCTGGTGGGAAATGAGAGTTAAATTTGCCCGTCCAGACACCTCCAGCTAGTCTCTCATTGGTTCTCGCTATTCCTGTTCATCTTCCGCAGAAATTGCAAACTGGGCCAAACAGGAGGTTAAAGGGACTGACTCTCCAAGTCGGGAGAGTGTTAGTAAAGCGTCTGGAATGTTGCACCCGAGTACCAGGGTACGAAAACTGAGACATATTTGAACACGTCTCCTGATCACATGGTTGATCATACTCTAGGTTCCACATGCATGTTTTAGCTGAAGGAAGAATACCTTAAACCTGGGTAGTTGAAACCCGTGGAATGGGTACCATGCAATATGACTTCAAAGGGTCTTCATTTGCTCACCGAACCTCTCCAATCCTATCACTGCTGCGTTTATGCCCCTGTACAAATGCTTGATTCTCTTTCGGAGACATAGCAATCCATAGGTTTTAAGATACTTACAAGTCAGGTACATTCTTAGGCGTTTAATATGCGGTGTTGAGTCCATTTCGTTGAGCAAGGAGTAGCTCTTGTCTATTCCATATTTGGCTTAAGGAACTTTATCTGTGCTCATTTCAATCTCTGGTTTTATGCAGCACCCCAACTCACCTTTACCCTTAAGCAAGCATAAGTTGGTTTTCTAAATTTGAGACCCTGTTCTGTTTTGGAATTCAGTTCCTGTGTAGCCAAGTTTACATTCCGTGTATTACTGATATCTTATGATGTTTCTTTTTCTGTGTGACTTATTTCAGTTAGAATCATCATACCTGAATCCACTCATTGTGCTGCTAAGGGCGTGATGACACAGATTTCATTGCTGAGTGATATTGCTTTGTAAGTAAATACCACAACTTCTTTATCCATTTTTCACTTTCTGCGATGTTGAACTTGTACTGTAAACGAGGTTCTTGTAAACAGAGGCGTCCCAAACTTTGGGGTGGCTGTGTCTTTTTGATTTTAATTTACCTAAGCTATAGGACCATAAGTGGAAGTGCCCTAGGCTCTGTTGCTTTGTTTTTTAGATGTTTCAGGAAACACCATACACTTCTCGCGAGTGTCTGTTGGCAATTTACATCCCGCCCATCAGCATAACAAGGCTCCCAGTTCTCCATGGCCTGTCCTACCTTTCTGGATTTTACACTATTTTCAGATGGCCCTTTTGACCGGGGGGAAGTGAGACTTCATTGTAGTGCAGATTTCCGTTGCAAGCTTGCTTGGTTGGCCAAAAAGGGCGTATGCGTTTTTTCCTGAATATATTCAGGAAAAAACACATACGCCCTTTTTGGCCAAGTGCATCACTGTGGACTTTCTGCCTCTTTTCCTATGCTTTCAATGCAATTCCAGTCTACCTCCTGAAATCGGTTTCCTGCAATTCTGCCCCGCTTTCAAGTCCTCTTGGCAGCCTTACTTCAGTCTATTTTTGGACGATAGCTGTCATTTATAACTCTGCAGGTTTGTGAATTACAGTGCCCCTGAGCTCCTTTCTTCAACTCGCTTTCTTTTGAGCTGGCCGCAACACCGCAGGATGGCTTCAGGCCCTAATCTGGTTCCAGCACGGCACACTGAGCCTTTGGTTATTTCCTCTTCCTGGTGGGAAATGAGAATTAAATTTGCCCGTCCAGAAACCTCCAGCTAGCCTCTCATTGGTTTTCGCTATTCCTGTTCATCTTCCGCAGAAATTGCAAACTGAGCCAAACAGGAGGTTAAAGGCGCTGACTCTCCAAGTGGGGAGAGTGTTAGTAAAGCGTCTGGAATGTTGCACCCGAGTACCAGGGGAGGAAAACTGAGACATATTTGAACACGTCTCCCGTTCACATGGTTGATCATACTTGGGTTCCACATGCATGTTTTAGCTGAAGGAAGAATACCTTAAACCTAGAGAGTTGAGACCCGTGGAATGGGTACCATGCAATATGACTTCAAAGGGTCTTCATTTGCTCACCGAACCTCTCCAATCCTATCACTGCTGCGTTTATATCCCTGTACACACGCTTGATTCTCTTTTGGAGACATAGCAATCCATAGGTTTTACGATACTTACTAGTCAGGTACATTCTTAGGCGTTTAATATGCGGTGTTGAGTCCATTTCGTTGAGCAAGGAGTAGCTCTTGTCTATTCCATATTTGACTTAAGGAACTTTATCTGTGCTCATTTCAATCTCTGGTTTTATGCAGCACCCCAACTCACCTTTACCCTTAAGCAAGCATAAGTTGGTTTTCTAAATTTGAGACCCTGTTCTGTTTTGGAATGCAGTTCCTGTGTAGCCAAGTTTACATTCCGTGTATTAGTGATATCTTATGATGTTTCTTTTTCTGTTTGACTTATTTCAGTTAGAATCATCGTACCTGAATCCACTCATTATGCTGCTACGGGCCTGATGACATAGATTTCATTGCTGAGTGATACTGCGTTGTAAGTAAATACCACAAGTTCTTTATCCATTTTTCACTTTCTGCGGTGTTGAACTTGTACTGTAAATGAGGTTCTTGTAAACAGAGGCGTCCCAAACTTTGGGGTGGCTGTGTCTTTTTGATTTTAATTTCCCTAAGCTATAGGACCATAAGTGGCAGTGCCCTAGGCTCTGTTGCTTTGTTTTTTAGATGTTTCAGGAAACACCATACACTTCTCCCGAGTGGTTGTTGGCAATTTACATCCCGCCCATCAGCATAACAAGGCTCCCAGTTCTCCATGGCCTGTCCTGCCTTTCTGGATTTTACACTTTTTTCAGATGGCCCTTTTGACCGGGGGGAAGTGAGACTTCATTGTAGTGCAGATTTCCTTTGCAAGCTTGCTTGGTTGGCCAAAAAGGGCGTATGCGTTTTTTCCTGAATATATTCAGGAAAAAACGCATACGCCCTTTTTGGCCAAGTGCATCATTGTGGACGTTCTGCCTCTTTTCCTATGCTTTCAATGCAATTCCAGTCTACCTCCTGAAATCGGTTTCCTGCAATTCTGCCCCGCTTTCAAGTCCTCTTGGCAGCCTTACTTCAGTCTATTTTTGGACGATAGCTGTCATTTATAACTCTGCAGGTTTGTGAATTACAGTGCCCCTGAGCTCCTTTCTTCAACTTGCTTTCTTGTGACCTGGCCGCAACACTGCAGGATGGCTTCAGGCCCTAATCTGGTTCCGGCACGGCACGCTGAGCCTTTGGTTATTTCCTCTTCCTGGTGGGAAATGAGAGTTAAATTTGCCCGTCCAGACACCTCCAGCTAGTCTCTCATTGGTTCTCGCTATTCCTGTTCATCTTCCACAGAAATTGCAAACTGTGCCAAACAGGAGGTTAAAGGCGCTGACTCTCCAAGTGGGGAGAGTGTTAGTAAAGCGTCTGAAATGTTGCACCCGAGTACCAGGGGAGGAAAACTGAGACATATTTGAACACGTCTCCCGTTCACATGGTTGATCATACTTGGGTTCCACATGCATGTTTTAGCTGAAGGAAGAATATCTTAAACCTGGAGAGTTGAGACCCATGGAATGGGTACCATGCAATATGACTTCAAAGGGTCTTCATTTGCTCACCGAACCTCTCCAATCCTATCACTGCTGCATTTATGCCCCTGTACACATGCTTGATTCTCTTTTGGAGACATAGCAATCCATAGGTTTTACGATACTTACTAGTCAGGTACATTCTTAGGCGTTTAATATGCGGTGTTGAGTCCATTTCGTTGAGCAAGGAGTAGCTCTTGTCTATTCCATATTTGAGTTAAGGAACTTTATCTGTGCTCATTTCAATCTCTGGTTTTATGCAGCACCCCAACTCACCTTTCCCCTTAAGCAAGCATAAGTTGGTTTTCTAAATTTGAGACCCTGTTCTGTTCTGTAATTCAGTTCCTGTGTAGCCAAGTTTACATTCCGTGTATTACTGATATCTTATGATGTTTCTTTTTCTGTGTGACTTATTTCAGTTAGAATCATCATACCTGAATCCACTCATTGTGCTGCTACGGGCCTGATGACACAGATTTCATTGCTGAGTGATATTGCTTTGTAAGTAAATACCACAACTTCTTTATCCATTTTTCACTTTCTGCGATGTTGAACTTGTACTGTAAACGAGGTTCTTGTAAACAGAGCCGTTCCAAACTTTGGGGTGGCTGTGTCTTTTTGATTTTAATTTCCCTAAGCTATAGGACCATAAGTGGAAGTGCCCTAGGTTCTGTTGCTTTGTTTTTTAGATGTTTCAGGAAACACCATACACTTCTCCCGAGTGGTTGTTGGCAATTTACATCCCGCCCATCAGCATAACAAGGCTCCCAGTTCTCCATGGCCTGTCCTGCCTTTCTGGATTTTACACTTTTTTCAGATGGCCCTTTTGACCGGGGGGAAGTGAGACTTCATTTTAGTGCAGATTTCCTTTGCAAGCTTGCTTGGTTGGCCAAAAAGGGCGTATGCGTTTTTTCCTGAATATATTCAGGAAAAAACGCATACGCCCTTTTTGGCCAAGTGCATCATTGTGGACGTTCTGCCTCTTTTCCTATGCTTTCAATGCAATTCCAGTCTACCTCCTGAAATCGGTTTCCTGCAATTCTGCCCCGCTTTCAAGTCCTCTTGGCAGCCTTACTTCAGTCTATTTTTGGACGATAGCTCTCATTTATAACTCTGCAGGTTTGTGAATTACAGTGCCCCTGAGCTCCTTTCTTCAACTCGGTTTCTTTTGAGCTGGCCGCAACATCGCAGGATGGCTTCAGGCCCTAATCTGGTTCTGGCATGGCACGCTGAGCCTTTGGTTAATTCCTCTTCCTGGTGGGAAATGAGAGTTAAATTTGCCCGTCCAGACACCTCCAGCTAGTCTCTCATTGGTTCTCGCTATTCCTGTTCATCTTCCGCAGAAATTGCAAACTGGGCCAAACAGGAGGTTAAAGGGACTGACTCTCCAAGTGGGGAGAGTGTTAGTAAAGCGTCTGGAATGTTGCACCCGAGTACCAGGGGAGGAAAACTGAGACATATTTGAACACGTCTCCCGTTCACATGGTTGATCATACTCTGGGTTCCACATGCATGTTTTAGCTGAAGGAAGAATACCTTAAACCTGGAGAGTTGAGACCCGTGGAATGGGTACCATGCAATATGACTTCAAAGGGTCTTCATTTGCTCACCGAACCTCTCCAATCCTATCACTGCTGCGTTTATGCCCCTGTACACACGCTTGATTCTCTTTTGGAGACATAGCAACCCATAGGTTTTAAGATACTTACTAGTCAGGTACATTCTTAGGCGTTTAATATGGGGTGTTGAGTCCATTTCGTTGAGCAAGGAGTAGCTCTTGTCTATTCCATATTTGGCTTAAGGAACTTTATCTGTGCTCATTTCAATCTCTGGTTTTATGCAGCACCCCAACTCACCTTTCCCCTTAAGCAAGCATAAGTTGGTTTTCTAAATTTGAGACCCTGTTCTGTTTTGGAATGCAGTTCCTGTGTAGCCAAGTTTACATTCCGTGTATTACTGATATCTTATGATGTTTCTTTTTCTGTGTGACTTATTTCAGTTAGAATCATCATACCTGAATCCACTCATTGTGCTGCTAAGGCCCTGATGACACAGATTTCATTGCTGAGTGATATTGCTTTGTAAGTAAATACCACAACTTTTTTATCCATTTTTCACTTTCTGCGATGTTGAACTTGTACTGTAAACGAGGTTCTTGTAAACAGAGCCGTTCGAAACTTTGGGGTGGCTGTGTCTTTTTGATTTTAAATTCCCTAAGCTATAGGACCATAAGTGGAAGTGCCCTAGGCTCTGTTGCTTTGTTTTTTAGATGTTTCAGGAAACACCATACACTTCTCCCGAGTGGTTGTTGGCAATTTACATCCCGCCCATCAGCATAACAAGGCTCCCAGTTCTCCATGGCCTGTCCTGCCTTTCTGGATTTTACACTTTTTTCAGATGGCCCTTTTGACCGGGGGGAAGTGAGACTTCATTGTAGTGCAGATTTCCTTTGCAAGCTTGCTTGGTTGGCCAAAAAGGGCGTATGCGTTTTTTCCTGAATATATTCAGGAAAAAACGCATACGCCCTTTTTGGCCAAGTGCATCATTGTGGACGTTCTGCCTCTTTTCCTATGCTTTCAATGCAATTCCAGTCTACCTCCTGAAATCGGTTTCCTGCAATTCTGCCCCGCTTTCAAGTCCTCTTGGCAGCCTTACTTCAGTATATTTTTGGACGATAGCTGTCATTTATAACTCTGCAGGTTTGTGAATTACAGTGCACCTGAGCTCCTTTCTTCAACTCGCTTTCTTGTGAGCTGGCCGCAACACCGCAGGATGGCTTCAGGCCCTAATCTGGTTCCGGCACGGCACGCTGAGCCTTTGGTTAATTCCTCTTCCTGGTGGGAAATGAGAGTTAAATTTGCCCGTCCAGACACCTCCAGCTAGTCTCTCATTGGTTCTCGCTATTCCTGTTCATCTTCCGCAGAAATTGCAAACTGGGCCAAACAGGAGGTTAAAGGGACTGACTCTCCAAGTCGGGAGAGTGTTAGTAAAGCGTCTGGAATGTTGCACCCGAGTACCAGGGTACGAAAACTGAGACATATTTGAACACGTCTCCTGATCACATGGTTGATCATACTCTAGGTTCCACATGCATGTTTTAGCTGAAGGAAGAATACCTTAAACCTGGGTAGTTGAAACCCGTGGAATGGGTACCATGCAATATGACTTCAAAGGGTCTTCATTTGCTCACCGAACCTCTCCAATCCTATCACTGCTGCGTTTATGCCCCTGTACACATGCTTGATTCTCTTTTGGAGACATAGCAATCCATAGGTTTTAAGATACTTACAAGTCAGGTACATTCTTAGGCGTTTAATATGCGGTGTTGAGTCCATTTCGTTGAGCAAGGAGTAGCTCTTGTCTATTCCATATTTGGCTTAAGGAACTTTATCTGTGCTCATTTCAATCTCTGGTTTTATGCAGCACCCCAACTCACCTTTACCCTTAAGCAAGCATAAGTTGTTTTTCTAAATTTGAGACCCTGTTCTGTTTTGGAATGCAGTTCCTGTGTAGCCAAGTTTCCATTCCGTGTATTACTGATATCTTATGATGTTTCTTTTTCTGTGTGACTTATTTCAGTTAGAATCATCATACCTGAATCCACTCGTTGTGCTGCTAAGGGCCTGATGACACAGATTTCATTGCTGAGTGATATTGCTTTGTAAGTAAATACCACAACTTCTTTATCCATTTTTCACTTTCTGCGATGTTGAACTTGTACTGTAAACGAGGTTCTTGGAAACAGAGCCGTTCCAAACTTTGGGGTGGCTGTGTCTTTTTGATTTTAAATTCCCTAAGCTATAGGACCATAAGTGGAAGTGCCCTAGGCTCTGTTGCTTTGTTTTTTAGATGTTTCAGGAAACACCATACACTTCTCCCGAGTGGTTGTTGGCAATTTACATCCCGCCCATCAGCATAACAAGGCTCCCAGTTCTCCATGGCCTGTCCTGCCTTTCTGGATTTTACACTTTTTTCAGATGGCCCTTTTGACCGGGGGGAAGTGAGACTTCATTGTAGTGCAGATTTCCTTTGCAAGCTTGCTTGGTTGGCCAAAAAGGGCGTATGCGTTTGTTCCTGAATATATTCAGGAACAAACGCATACGCCCTTTTTGGCCAAGTGCATCATTGTGGACGTTCTGCCTCTTTTCCTATGCTTTCAATGCAATTCCAGTCTACCTCCTGAAATCGGTTTCCTGCAATTCTGCCCCGCTTTCAAGTCCTCTTGGCAGCCTCACTTCAGGCTATTTTTGGACGATAGCTGTCATTTATAACTCTGCAGGTTTGTGAATTACAGTGCCCCTGAGCTCCTTTCTTCAACTTGCTTTCTTGTGAGCTGGCCGCAACACCGCAGGATGGCTTCAGGCCCTAATCTGGTTCCGTTACGGCACGCTGAGCCTTTGGTTATTTCCTCTTCCTGGCGGGAAATGAGAGTTAAATTTGCCCGTCCAGACACCTCCAGCAAGCCTCTCATTGGTTCTCGCTATTCCTGTTCATCTTCCGCAGAAATTGCAAAGTGTGCCAAACAGGAGGTTAAAGGTGCTGACCTTCCAAGTGGGGAGAGTGTTAGTAAAGCGTCTGGAATGTTGCACCCGAGTACCAGGGGAGGAAAACTGAGACATATTTGAACACGTCTCCCGATCACATGGTTGATCATACTCTGGGTTCCACATGCATGTTTTAGCTGAAGGAAGAATACCTAAAACCTGGGTAGTTGAAACCCGTGGAATGGGTACCATGCAATATGACTTCAAAGGGTCTTCATTTGCTCACCGAACCTCTCCAATCCTATCACTGCTGCGTTTATGCCCCTGTACACATGCTTGATTCTCTTTCGGAGACATAGCAATCTATAGGTTTTAAGATACTTACTAGTCAGGTACATTCTTAGGCGTTTAATATGCGGTGTTGAGTCCATTTCGTTGAGCAAGGAGTAGCTCTTGTCTATTCCATATTTGGCTTAAGGAACTTTATCTGTGCTCATTTCAATCTCTGGTTTTATGCAGCACCCCAACTCACCTTTACCCTTAAGCAAGCATAAGTTGGTTTTCTAAATTTGAGACCCTGTTCTGTTCTGTAATTCAGTTCCTGTGTAGCCAAGTTTACATTCCGTGTATTACTGATATCTTATGATGTTTCTTTTTCTGTGTGACTTATTTCAGTTAGAATCATCATACCTGAATCCACTCATTGTGCTGCTAAGGGCCTGATGACACAGATTTCATTGCTGAGTGATATTGCTTTGTAAGTAAATACCACAACTTCTTTATCCATTTTTCACTTTCTGCGATGTTGAACTTGTACTGTAAACGAGGTTCTTGTAAACAGAGGCGTCCCAAACTTTGGGGTGGCTGTGTCTTTTTGATTTTAATTTACCTAAGCTATAGGACCATAAGTGGAAGTGCCCTAGGCTCTGTTGCTTTGTTTTTTAGATGTTTCAGGAAACACCATACACTTCTCGCGAGTGTCTGTTGGCAATTTACATCCCGCCCATCAGCATAACAAGGCTCCCAGTTCTCCATGGCCTGTCCTGCCTTTCTGGATTTTACACTTTTTTCAGATGGCCCTTTTGACCGGAGGGAAGTGAGACTTCATTGTAGTGCAGATTTCCTTTGCAAGCTTGCTTGGTTGGCCAAAAAGGGCGTATGCGTTTTTTCCTGAATATATTCAGGAAAAAACGCATACGCCCTTTTTGGCCAAGTGCATCATTGTGGACGTTCTGCCTCTTTTCCTATGCTTTCAATGCAATTCCAGTCTACCTCCTGAAATCGGTTTCTTGCAATTCTGCCCCGCTTTCAAGTCCTCTTGGCAGCCTTACTTCAGTCTATTTTTGGACGATAGCTGTCATTTATAACTCTGCAGGTTTGTGAATTACAGTGTCCCTGAGCTCCTTTCTTCAACTCGCTTTCTTGTGAGCTGGCCGCAACACCGCAGGATGTCTTCAGGCCCTAATCTTGTTCTGGCACGGCATGCTGAGCCTTTTTTTATTTTCTCTTCCTGGTGGGAAATGAGAGTTAAATTTGCCCGTCCAGACACCTCCAGCTAGTCTCTCATTGGTTCTCCCTATTCCTGTTCATCTTGCGCAGAAATTGCAAACTGGGCCAAACAGGAGGTTAAAGGCGCTGACTCTCCAAGTGGGGAGAGTGTTAGTAAAGCGTCTGGAATGTTGCACCCGAGTACCAGGGTACGAAAACTGAGACATATTTGAACACGTCTCCTGATCACATGGTTGATCATACTCTAGGTTCTACATGCATGTTTTAGCTGAAGGAAGAATACCTTAAACCTGGGTAGTTGAAACCCGTGGAATGGGTACCATGCAATATGACTTCAAAGGGTCTTCATTTGCTCACCGAACCTCTCCAATCCTATCACTGCTGCGTTTATGCCCCTGTACACATGCTTGATTCTCTTTCGGAGACATAGCAATCTATAGGTTTTAAGATACTTACTAGTCAGGTACATTCTTAGGCGTTTAATATGCGGTGTTGAGTCCATTTCGTTGAGCAAGGAGTAGCTCTTGTCTATTCCATATTTGGCTTAAGGAACTTTATCTGTGCTCATTTCAATCTCTGGTTTTATGCAGCACCCCAACTCACCTTTCCCCTTAAGCAAGCATAAGTTGGTTTTCTAAATTTGAGACCCTGTTCTGTTCTGTAATTCAGTTCCTTGTAGCCAAGTTTACATTCCGTGTATTACTGATATCTTATGATGTTTCTTTTTCTGTGTGACTTATTTCAGTTAGAATCACCATACCTGAATCCACTCATTGTGCTGCTAAGGGCCTGATGACACAGATTTCATTGCTGAGTGATATTGCTTTGTAAGTAAATACCACAACTTCTTTATCCATTTTTCACTTTCTGCGATGTTGAACTTGTACTGTAAACGAGGTTCTTGTAAACAGAGGCGTCCCAAACTTTGGGGTGGCTGTGTCTTTTTGATTTTAATTTCCCTAAGCTATAGGACCATAAGTGGAAGTGCCCTAGGCTCTTTTGCTTTGTTTTTTAGATGTTTCAGGAAACACCATACACTTCTCCGGAGTGTCTGTTGGCAATTTACATCCCGCCCATCAGCATAACAAGGCTCCCAGTTCTCCATGGCCTGGCCTGCCTTTCTGGATTTTACACTTTTTTCAGATGGCCCTTTTGACCGGGGGGAAGTGAGACTTCATTGTAGTGCAGATTTCCTTTGCAAGCTTGCTTGGTTGGCCAAAAAGGGCGTATGCGTTTTTTCCTGAATATATTCAGGAAAAAACGCATACGCCCTTTTTGACCAAGTGCATCATTGTGGACGTTCTGCCTCTTTTCCTATGCTTTCAATGCAATTCCAGTCTACCTCCTGAAATCGGTTTCCTGCAATTCTGCCCCGCTTTCAAGACCTCTTGGCAGCCTTACTTCAGTCTATTTTTGGACGATAGCTGTCATTTATAACTCTGCAGGTTTGTGAATTACAGTGCCCCTGAGCTCCTTTCTTCAACTCGCTTTCTTTTGAGCTGGCCGCAACACCGCAGGATGGCTTCAGGCCCTAATCTGGTTCCGGCACGGCACACTGAGCCTTTGGTTATTTCCTCTTCCTGGTGGGAAATGAGAGTTAAATTTGCCCGTCCAGACACCTCCAGCTAGCCTCTCATTGGTTCTCGCTATTCCTGTTCATCTTCCGCAGAAATTGCAAACTGGGCCAAACAGGAGGTTAAAGGCGCTGACTCTCCAAGTGGGGAGAGTGTTAGTAAAGCGTCTGGAATGTTGCACCCGAGTACCAGGGGAGGAAAACTGAGACATATTTGAACACGTCTCCCGTTCACATGGTTGATCATACTTGGGTTCCACATGCATCTTTTAGCTGAAGGAAGAATACCTTAAACCTGGGTATTTGAAACCCGTGGAATGGGTACCATGCAATATGACTTCAAAGGGTCTTCATTTGCTCACCGAACCTCTCCAATCCTATCACTGCTGCGTTTATGCCCCTGTACACATGCCTGATTCTCTTTCGGAGACATAGCAATCCATAGGTTTTAAGATACTTACTAATCAGGTACATTCTTAGGCGTTTCATATGCGGTGTTGAGTCCATTTCGTTGAGCAAGGAGTAGCTCTTGTCTATTCCATATTTGGCTTAAGGAACTTTATCTGTGCTCATTTCAATCTCTGGTTTTATGCAGCACCCCAACTCACCTTTACCCTTAAGCAAGCATAAGTTGGTTTTCTAAATTTGAGACCCTGTTCTGTTCTGTAATTCAGTTCCTGTGTAGCCAAGTTTACATTCCGTGTATTACTGATATCTTATGATGTTTCTTTTTCTGTGTGACTTATTTCAGTTAGAATCATCATACCTGAATCCACTCATTGTGCTGCTAAGGGCCTGATGACACAGATTTCATTGCTGAGTGATATTGCTTTGTAAGTAAATACCACAACTTTTTTATCCATTTTTCATTTTCTGCGATGTTGAACTTGTACTGTAAACGAGGTTCTTGTAAACAGAGCCGTTCGAAACTTTGGGGTGGCTGTGTCTTTTTGATTTTAAATTCCCTAAGCTATAGGACCATAAGTGGAAGTGCCCTAGGCTCTGTTGCTTTGTTTTTTAGATGTTTCAGGAAACACCATACTCTTCTCCCGAGTGTTTGTTGGCAATTTACATCCCGCCCTTCAGCATAACAAGGCTCCCAGTTCTCCATGGCCTGTCCTGCCTTTCTGGATTTTACACTTTTTTCAGATGGCCCTTTTGACCGGGGGGAAGTGAGACTTCATTGTAGTGCAGATTTCCTTTGCAAGCTTGCTTGGTTGGCCAAAAAGGGCGTATGCGTTTTTTCCTGAATATATTCAGGAAAAAACGCATACGCCCTTTTTGACCAAGTGCATCATTGTGGACGTTCTGCCTCTTTTCCTATGCTTTCAATGCAATTCCAGTCTACCTCCTGAAATCGGTTTCCTGCAATTCTGCCCCGCTTTCAAGACCTCTTGGCAGCCTTACTTCAGTCTATTTTTGGACGATAGCTGTCATTTATAACTCTGCAGGTTTGTGAATTACAGTGCCCCTGAGCTCCTTTCTTCAACTCGCTTTCTTTTGAGCTGGCCGCAACACCGCAGGATGGCTTCAGGCCCTAATCTGGTTCCGGCACGGCACACTGAGCCTTTGGTTATTTCCTCTTCCTGGTGGGAAATGAGAGTTAAATTTGCCCGTCCAGACACCTCCAGCTAGCCTCTCATTGGTTCTCGCTATTCCTGTTCATCTTCCGCAGAAATTGCAAACTGGGCCAAACAGGAGGTTAAAGGCGCTGACTCTCCAAGTGGGGAGAGTGTTAGTAAAGCGTCTGGAATGTTGCACCCGAGTACCAGGGGAGGAAAACTGAGACATATTTGAACACGTCTCCCGTTCACATGGTTGATCATACTTGGGTTCCACATGCATCTTTTAGCTGAAGGAAGAATACCTTAAACCTGGGTATTTGAAACCCGTGGAATGGGTACCATGCAATATGACTTCAAAGGGTCTTCATTTGCTCACCGAACCTCTCCAATCCTATCACTGCTGCGTTTATGCCCCTGTACACATGCCTGATTCTCTTTCGGAGACATAGCAATCCATAGGTTTTAAGATACTTACTAATCAGGTACATTCTTAGGCGTTTCATATGCGGTGTTGAGTCCATTTCGTTGAGCAAGGAGTAACTCTTGTCTATTCCATATTTGGCTTAAGGAACTTTATCTGTGCTCATTTCAATCTCTGGTTTTATGCAGCACCCCAACTCACCTTTACCCTTAAGCAAGCATAAGTTGGTTTTCTAAATTTGAGACCCTGTTCTGTTCTGTAATTCAGTTCCTGTGTAGCCAAGTTTACATTCCGTGTATTACTGATATCTTATGATGTTTCTTTTTCTGTGTGACTTATTTCAGTTAGAATCATCATACCTGAATCCACTCATTGTGCTGCTAAGGGCCTGATGACACAGATTTCATTGCTGAGTGATATTGCTTTGTAAGTAAATACCACAACTTTTTTATCCATTTTTCACTTTCTGCGATGTTGAACTTGTACTGTAAACGAGGTTCTTGTAAACAGAGCCGTTCGAAACTTTGGGGTGGCTGTGTCTTTTTGATTTTAAATTCCCTAAGCTATAGGACCATAAGTGGAAGTGCCCTAGGCTCTGTTGCTTTGTTTTTTAGATGTTTCAGGAAACACCATACTCTTCTCCCGAGTGTTTGTTGGCAATTTACATCCCGCCCTTCAGCATAACAAGGCTCCCAGTTCTCCATGGCCTGTCCTGCCTTTCTGGATTTTACACTTTTTTCAGATGGCCCTTTTGACCGGGGGGAAGTGAGACTTCATTGTAGTGCAGATTTCCTTTGCAAGCTTGCTTGGTTGGCCAAAAAGGGCGTATGCGTTTTTTCCTGAATATATTCAGGAAAAAACGCATACGCCCTTTTTGGCCAAGTGCATCATTGTGGACGTTCGGCCTCTTTTCCTATGCTTTCAATGCAATTCCAGTCTACCTCCTGAAATCGGTTTCCTGCAATTCTGCCCCGCTTTCAAGTCCTCTTGGCAGCCTTACTTCAGTATATTTTTGGACGATAGCTGTCATTTATAACTCTGCAGGTTTGTGAATTACAGTGCCCCTGAGCTCCTTTCTTCAACTCGCTTTCTTGTGAGCTGGCCGCAACACCGCAGGATGGCTTCAGGCCCTAATCTGGTTCCGGCACGGCACACTGAGCCTTTGGTTATTTCCTCTTCCTGGTGGGAAATGAGAGTTAAATTTGCCCGTCCAGACACCTCCAGCTAGCCTCTCATTGGTTCTCGCTATTCCTGTTCATCTTCCGCAGAAATTGCAAACTGGGCCAAACAGGAGGTTAAAGGCGCTGACTCTCCAAGTGGGGAGAGTGTTAGTAAAGCGTCTGGAATGTTGCACCCGAGTACCAGCGGAGGAAAACTGAGACATATTTGAACACTTCTCCCGTTCACATGGTTGATCATACTTGGGTTCCACATGCATGTTTTAGCTGAAGGAAGAATACCTAAAACCTCGGTAGTTGAAACCCGTGGAATGGGTACCATGCAATATGACTTCAAAGGGTCTTCATTTGCTCACCGAACCTCTCCAATCCTATCACTGCTGCGTTTATGCCCCTGTACACATGCTTGATTCTCTTTCGGAGACATAGCAATCCATAGGTTTTAAGATACTTACTAGTCAGGTACATTCTTAGGCGTTTAATATGCGGTGTTGAGTCCATTTCGTTGAGCAAGGAGTAGCTCTTGTCTATTCCATATTTGGCTTAAGGAACTTTATCTGTGCTCATTTCAATCTCTGGTTTTATGCAGCACCCCAACTCACCTTTACCCTTAAGCAAGCATAAGTTGGTTTTCTAAATTTGAGACCCTGTTCTGTTCTGTAATTCAGTTCCTGTGTAGCCAAGTTTCCATTCCGTGTATTACTGATATCTTATGATGTTTCTTTTTCTGTGTGACTTATTTCAGTTAGAATCATCATACCTGAATCCACTCATTGTGCTGCTAAGGGCCTGATGACACAGATTTCATTGCTGAGTGATATTGCTTTGTAAGTAAATACCACAACTTCTTTATCCATTTTTCACTTTCTGCGATGTTGAACTTGTACTGTAAACGAGGTTCTTGTAAACAGAGCCGTTCCAAACTTTGGGGTGGCTGTGTCTTTTTGATTTTAAATTCCCTAAGCTATAGGACCATAAGTGGAAGAGCCCTGGGCTCTGTTGCTTTGTTTTTTAGATGTTTCAGGAAACACCATACACTTCTCCCCAGTGGTTGTTGGCAATTTACATCCCGCCCATCAGCATAACAAGGCTCCCAGTTCTCCTTGGCCTGTCCTGCCTTTCTGGATTTTACACTTTTTTCAGATGGCCCTTTTGACCGGGGGGAAGTGAGACTTCATTGTAGTGCAGATTTCCTTTGCAAGCTTGCTTGGTTGGCCAAAAAGGGCGTATGCGTTTTTTCCTGTATATATTCAGGAAAAAACGCATACGCCCTTTTTGGCCAAGTGCATCATTGTGGACATTCTGCCTCTTTTCCTATGCTTTCAATGCAATTCCAGTCTACCTCCTGAAATCGGTTTCCTGCAATTCTGCCCCGCTTTCAAGTCCTCTTGGCAGCCTTACTTCAGTCTATTTTTGGACGATAGCTGTCATTTATAACTCTGCAGGTTTGTGAATTACAGTGCCCCTGAGCTCCTTTCTTCAACTCGCTTTCTTGTGAGCTGGCCGCAACACCGCAGGATGGCTTCAGGCCCTAATCTGGTTCCGGCACGGCACGCTGAGCCTTTGGTTAATTCCTCTTCCTGGTGGGAAATGAGAGTTAAATTTGCCCGTCCAGACACCTCCAGCTACTCTCTCATTGGTTCTCGCTATTCCTGTTCATCTTCCGCAGAAATTGCAAACTGGGGCAAACAGGAGGTTAAAGGGACTGACTCTCCAAATGGGGAGAGTGTTAGTAAAGCGTCTGGAATGTTGCACCCGAGTACCAGGGTACGAAAACTGAGACATATTTGAACACGTCTCCCGATCACATGGTTGATCATACTCTAGGTTCCACATGCATGTTTTAGCTGAAGGAAGAATACCTTAAACCTGGGTAGTTGAAACCCGTGGAATGGGTACCATGCAATATGACTTCAAAGGGTCTTCATTTGCTCACCGAACCTCTCCAATCCTATCACTGCTGCGTTTATGCCCCTGTACACACGCTTGATTCTCTTTTGGAGACATAGCAATCCATAGGTTTTACGATACTTACTAGTCAGGTACATTCTTAGGTGTTTAATATGCGGTGTAGAGTCCATTTCGTTGAGCAAAGAGTAGCTCTTGTGTATTCCATATTTGACTTAAGGAACTTTATCTGTGCTCATTTCAATCTGTGGTTTTATGCAGCACCCCAACTCACCTTTACCCTTAAGCAAGCATAAGTTGGTTTTCTAAATTTGAGACCCTGTTCTGTTTTGGAATGCAGTTCCTGTGTAGCCAAGTTTACATTCCGTGTATTACTGATATCTTATGATGTTTCTTTTTCTGTGTGACTTATTTCAGTTAGAATCATCATACGTGAATCAACTCATTGTGCTGCTAAGGGCCTGATGACACAGATTTCATTGCTGAGTGATATTGCTTTGTAAGTAAATACCACAACTTCTTTATCCATTTTTCACTTTCTGCGATGTTGAACTTGTACTGTAAACGAGGTTCTTGTAAACAGAGCCGTTCCAAACTTTGGGGTGGCTGTGTCTTTTTGATTTTAATTTCCCTAAGCTATAGGACCGTAAGTGGAAGTGCCCTAGGTTCTGTTGCTTTGTTTTTTAGATGTTTCAGGAAACACCATACACTTCTCCCGAGTGGTTGTTGGCAATTTACATCCCGCCCATCAGCATAACAAGGCTCCCAGTTCTCCATGGCCTGTCCTGCCTTTCTGGATTTTACACTTTTTTCAGAGGGCCCTTTTGACCGGGGGGAAGTGAGACTTCATTGTAGTGCAGATTTCCTTTGCAAGCTTGCTTGGTTGGCCAAAAAGGGCGTATGTGTTTTTTCCTGAATATATTCAGGAAAAAACGCATACGCCCTTTTTGGCCAAGTGCATCATTGTGGACGTTCGGCCTCTTTTCCTATGCTTTCAATGCAATTCCAGTCTACCTCCTGAAATCGGTTTCCTGCAATTCTGCCCCTCTTTCAAGTCCTCTTGGCAGCCTTACTTCAGTATATTTTTGGACGATAGCTGTCATTTATAACTCTGCAGGTTTGTGAATTACAGTGCCCCTGAGCTCCTTTCTTCAACTCGCTTTCTTGTGAGCTGGCCGCAACACCGCAGGATGGCTTCAGGCCCTAATCTGGTTCCGGCACGGCACACTGAGCCTTTGGTTATTTCCTCTTCCTGGTGGGAAATGAGAGTTAAATTTGCCCGTCCAGACACCTCCAGCTAGCCTCTCATTGGTTCTCGCTATTCCTGTTCATCTTCCGCAGAAATTGCAAACTGGGCCAAACAGGAGGTTAAAGGCGCTGACTCTCCAAGTGGGGAGAGTGTTAGTAAAGCGTCTGGAATGTTGCACCCGAGTACCAGGGGAGGAAAACTGAGACATATTTGAACACGTCTCCCGATCACATGGTTGATCATACTCTAGGTTCCACATGCATGTTTTAGCTGAAGGAAGAATACCTTAAACCTGGAGAGTTGAGACCCGTGTAATGGGTACCATGCAATATGACTTCAAAGGGTCTTCATTTGCTCACCGAACCTCTCCAATCCTATCACTGCTGCGTTTATGCCCCTGTACACACGCTTGATTCTCTTTCGGAGACATAGCAATCCATAGGTTTTACGATACTTACTAGTCAGGTACATTCTTAGGTGTTTAATATGCGGTGTAGAGTCCATTTCGTTGAGCAAGGAGTAGCTCTTGTGTATTCCATATTTGACTTAAGGAACTTTATCTGTGCTCATTTCAATCTGTGGTTTTATGCAGCACCCCAACTCACCTTTACCCTTAAGCAAGCATAAGTTGCTTTTCTAAATTTGAGACCCTGTTCTGTTTTGGAATGCAGTTCCTGTGTAGCCAAGTTTACATTCCGTGTATTACTGATATCTTATGATGTTTCTTTTTCTGTGTGACTTATTTCAGTTAGAATCATCGTACCTGAATCCACTCATTATGCTGCTACGGGCCTGATGACATAGATTTCATTGCTGAGTGATACTGCGTTGTAAGTAAATACCACAAGTTGTTTATCCATTTTTCACTTTCTGCGATGTTGAACTTGTACTGTAAACGAGGTTCTTGTAAACAGAGCCGTTCCAAACTTTGGGGTGGCTGTGTCTTTTTGATTTTAATTTCCCTAAGCTATAGGACCATAAGTGGAAGTGCCCTAGGTTCTGTTGCTTTGTTTTTTAGATGTTTCAGGAAACACCATACACTTCTCCCGAGTGGTTGTTGGCAATTTACATCCCGCCCATCAGCATAACAAGGCTCCCAGTTCTCCATGGCCTGTCCTGCCTTTCTGGATTTTACACTTTTTTCAGATGGCCCTTTTGACCGGGGGGAAGTGAGACTTCATTGTAGTGCAGATTTCCTTTGCAAGCTTGCTTGGTTGGCCAAAAAGGGCGTATGCGTTTTTTCCTGAATATATTCAGGAAAAAACGCATACGACCTTTTTGGCCAAGTGCATCATTGTGGACGTTCTGCCTCTTTTCCTATGCTTTCAATGCAATTCCAGTCTACCTCCTGAAATCGGTTTCCTGCAATTCTGCCCCGCTTTCAAGTCCTCTTGGCAGCCTTACTTCAGTCTATTTTTCGACGATAGCTGTCATTTATAACTCTGCAGGTTTGTGAATTACAGTGCCCCTGGGCTCCTTTCTTCAACTCGCTTTCTTTTGAGCTGGCCGCAACACCGCCGGATGGCTTCAGGCCCTAATCTGGTTCTGGCATGGCACGCTGAGCCTTTGGTTAATTCCTCTTCCTGGTAGGAAATGAGAGTTAAATTTGCCCGTCCAGACACCTCCAGCTAGTCTCCATTGGTTCTCGCTATTCCTGTTCATCTTCCGCAGAAATTGCAAACTGGGCCAAACAGGAGGTTAAAGGGACTGACTCTCCAAGTCGGGAGAGTGTTAGTAAAGCATCTGGAATGTTGCACCCGAGTACCAGGGTACGAAAACTGAGACATATTTGAACACATCTCCCGATCACATGGTTGATCATACTCTAGGTTCCACATGCATGTTTTAGCTGAAGGAAGAATACCTTAAACCTGGGTAGTTGAAACCCGTGGAATGGGTACCATGCAATATGACTTCAAAGGGTCTTCATTTGCTCACCGAACCTCTCCAATCCTATCACTGCTGCGTTTATGCCCCTGTACAAATGCTTGATTCTCTTTTGGAGACATAGCAATCCATAGGTTTTAAGATACTTACAAGTCAGGTACATTCTTAGGCGTTTAATATGCGGTGTTGAGTCCATTTCGTTGAGCAAGGAGTAGCTCTTGTCTATTCCATATTTGGCTTAAGGAACTTTATCTGTGCTCATTTCAATCTCTGGTTTTATGCAGCACCCCAACTCACCTTTACCCTTAAGCAAGCATAAGTTGTTTTTCTAAATTTGAGACCCTGTTCTGTTCTGTAATTCAGTTCCTGTGTAGCCAAGTTTACATTCCGTGTATTACTGATATCTTATGATGTTTCTTTTTCTGTGTGACTTATTTCAGTTAGAATCATCATACATAAATCCACTCATTGTGCTGCTAAGGGCCTGATGACACAGATTTCATTGCTGAGTGATATTGCTTTGTCAGTAAATACCACAACTTCTTTATCCATTTTTCACTTTCTGCGATGTTGAACTTGTACTGTAAACGAGGTTCTTGTAAACAGAGGCGTCCCAAACTTTGGGGTGGCTGTGTCTTTTTGATTTTAATTTCCCTAAGCTATAGGACCATAAGTGGAAGTGCCCTAGGCTCTGTTGCTTTGTTTTTTAGATGTTTCAGGAAACACCATACACTTCTCCCGAGTGGTTGTTGGCAATTTACATCCCGCCCATCAGCATAACAAGGCTCCCAGTTCTCCATGGCCTGTCCTGCCTTTCTGGATTTTACACTTTTTTCAGATGGCCCTTTGACCGGGGGGGGGGGGGAAGTGAGACTTCATTGTAGTGCAGATTTCCTTTGCAAGCTTGCTTGGTTGGCCAAAAAGGGCGTATGCGTTTTTTCCTGAATATATTCAGGAAAAAACGCATACGCCCTTTTTGGCCAAGTGCATCATTGTGGACGTTCTGCCTCTTTTCCTATGCTTTCAATGCAATTCCAGACTACCTCCTGAAATCGGTTTCCTGCAATTCTGCCCCGCTTTCAAGTCCTCTTGGCAGCCTTACTTCAGTCTATTTTTGGACGATAGCTGTCATTTATAACTCTGCAGGTTTGTGAATTACAGTGCCCCTGAGCTCCTTTCTTCAACTCGCTTTCTTGTGAGCTGGCCGCAACACCGCAGGATGGCTTCAGGCCCTAATCTGGTTCCGGCACGGCACGCTGAGCCTTTGGTTAATTCCTCTTCCTGGTGGGAAATGAGAGTTAAATTTGCCCGTCCAGACACCTCCAGCTACTCTCTCATTGGTTCTCGCTATTCCTGTTCATCTTCCGCAGAAATTGCAAACTGGGGCAAACAGGAGGTTAAAGGGACTGACTCTCCAAGTGGGGAGAGTGTTAGTAAAGCGTCTGGAATGTTGCACCCGAGAACCAGGGTACGAAAACTGAGACATATTTGAACACGTCTCCCGATCACATGGTTGATCATACTCTAGGTTCCACATGCATGTTTTAGCTGAAGGAAGAATACCTTAAACCTGGAGAGTTGAGACCCGTGTAATGGGTACCATGCAATATGACTTCAAAGGGTCTTCATTTGCTCACCGAACCTCTCCAATCCTATCACTGCTGCGTTTATGCCCCTGTACACACGCTTGATTCTCTTTTGGAGACATAGCAATCCATAGGTTTTACGATACTTACTAGTCAGGTACATTCTTAGGCGTTTAATATGCGGTGTTGAGTCCATTTCGTTGAGCAAGGAGTAGCTCTTGTGTATTCCATATTTGACTTAAGGAACTTTATCTGTGCTCATTTCAATCTGTGGTTTTATGCAGCACCCCAACTCACCTTTACCCTTAAGCAAGCATAAGTTGCTTTTCTAAATTTGAGACCCTGTTCTGTTTTGGAATGCAGTTCCTGTGTAGCCAAGTTTACATTCCATGTATTAGTGATATCTTATGATGTTTCTTTTTCTGTGTGACTTATTTCAGTTAGAATCATCGTACCTGAATCCACTCATTATGCTGCTACGGGCCTGATGACATAGATTTCATTGCTGAGTGATACTGCATTGTAAGTAAATACCACAAGTTCTTTATCCATTTTTCACTTTCTGCGATGTTGAACTTGTACTGTAAATGAGGTTCTTGTAAACAGAGGCGTCCCAAACTTTGGGGTGGCTGTGTCTTTTTGATTTTAATTTCCCTAAGCTATAGGACCATAAGCTGAAGTGCCCTAGGTTCTGTTGCTTTGTTTTTTAGATGTTTCAGGAAACACCATACACTTCTCCCGAGTGGTTGTTGGCAATTTACATCCCACCCATCAGCATAACAAGGCTCCCAGTTCTCCATGGCCTGTCCTGCCTTTCTGGATTTTACACTTTATTCAGATGGCCCTTTTGACCGGGGGGAAGTGAGACTTCATTGTAGTGCAGATTTCATTTGCAAGCTTGCTTGGTTGGCCAAAAAGTTCGTATGCGTTTTTTCCTGAATATATTCAGGAAAAAACGCATACGCCCTTTTTGGCCAAGTGCATCATTGTGGACGTTCGGCCTCTTTTCCTATGCTTTCAATGCAATTCCAGTCTACCTCCTGAAATCGTTTTCCTGCAATTCTGCCCCGCTTTCAAGTCCTCTTGGCAGCCTTACTTCAGTATATTTTTGGACGATAGCTGTCATTTATAACTCTGCAGGTTTGTGAATTACAGTGCCCCTGAGCTCCTTTCTTCAACTCGCTTTCTTGTGAGCTGGCCGCAACACCGCAGGATGGCTTCAGGCCCTAATCTGGTTCCGGCACGGCACGCTGAGCCTTTGGTTAATTCCTCTTCCTGGTGGGAAATGAGAGTTAAATTTGCCCGTCCAGACACCTCCAGCTAGTCTCTCATTGGTTCTCTCTATTCCTGTTCATCTTCCGCAGAAATTGCAAACTGGGCCAAACAGGAGGTTAAAGGCACTGACTCTACAAGTAGGGAGAGTGTTAGTAAAGCGTCTGGAATGTTGCACCCGAGTACCAGGGTACGAAAACTGAGACATATTTGAACACATCTCCCGATCACATGGCTGATCATACTCTGGGTTCCACATGCATGTTTTAGCTGAAGGAAGAATACCTTAAACCTGGGTAGTTGAAACCCGTGGAATGGGTACCATGCAATATGACTTCAAAGGGTCTTCATTTGCTCACTGAACCTCTCCAATCCTATCACTGCTGCGTTTATGCCCCTGTACAAATGCTTGATTCTCTTTTGGAGACATAGTAATCCATAGGTTTTAAGATACTTACAAGTCAGGTACATTCTTAGGCGTTTAATATGCGGTGTTGAGTCCATTTCGTTGAGCAAGGAGTAGCTCTTGTCTATTCCATATTTGGCTTAAGGAACTTTATCTGTGCTCATTTCAATCTCTGGTTTTATGCAGTACCCCAACTCACCTTTACCCTTAAGCAAGCATAATTTGGTTTTCTAAATTTGAGACCCTGTTCTGTTCTGTAATTCAGTTCCTGTGTAGCCAAGTTTCCATTCCGTGTATTACTGATATCTTATGATGTTTCTATATCTGTGTGACTTATTTCAGTTAGAATCATCATACCTGAATCCACTCATTGTGCTGCTAAGGGCCTGATGACACAGATTTCATTGCTGAATGATACTGCATTGTACGTAAGTACCACAAGTTCTTTATCCATTTTTCACTTTCTGCGATGTTGAACTTGTACTGTAAACGAGGTTCTTGTAAACAGAGGCGTCCCAAACTTTGGGGTGGCTGTGTCTTTTTGATTTTAATTTCCCTAAGCTATAGGACCATAAGTGGAAGTGCCCTAGGTTCTGTTGCTTTGTTTTTTAGATGTTTCAGGAAACACCATACACTTCTCCCGAGTGGTTGTTGGCAATTTACATCCCGCCCATCAGCATAACAAGGCTCCCAGTTCTCCATGGCCTGTCCTGCCTTTCTGGATTTTACACTTTTTTCAGATGGCCCTTTTGACCGGGGGGAAGTGAGACTTCATTGTAGTGCAGATTTCCTTTGCAAGCTTGCTTGGTTGGCCAAAAAGGGCGTATGCGTTTTTTCCTGAATATATTCAGGAAAAAACGCATACGCCCTTTTTGGCCAAGTGCATCATTGTGGACGTTCTGCCTCTTTTCCTATGCTTTCAATGCAATTCCAGTCTACCTCCTGAAATCGGTTTCCTGCAATTCTGCCCCGCTTTCAAGTCCTCTTGGCAGCCTTACTTCAGTCTATTTTTGGACGATAGCTGTCATTTATAACTCTGCAGGTTTGTGAATTACAGTGCCCCTGAGCTCCTTTCTTCAACTCGCTTTCTTGTGACCTGGCCGCAACACCGCAGGATGGCTTCAGGCCCTAATCTGGTTCCGGCACGGCACGCTGAGCCTTTGGTTAATTCCTCTTCCTGGTGGGAAATGAGAGTTAAATTTGCCCGTCCAGACACCTCCAGCTAGTCTCTCATTGGTTCTCGCTATTCCTGTTCATCTTCCGCAGAAATTGCAAACTGGGCCAAACAGGAGGTTAAAGGGACTGACTCTCCAAGTCGGGAGAGTGTTAGTAAAGCGTCTGGAATGTTGCACCCGAGTACCAGGGGAGGAAAACTGAGACATATTTGAACACGTCTCCCGTTCACATGGTTGATCATACTCTGGGTTCCACATGCATGTTTTAGCTGAAGGAAGAATACCTAAAACCTGGGTAGTTGAAACCCGTGGAATGGGTACCATGCAATATGACTTCAAAGGGTCTTCATTTGCTCACCGAACCTCTCCAATCCTATCACTGCTGCGTTTATGCCCCTGTACACATGCTTGATTCTCTTTTGGAGACATAGCAATCCATAGGTTTTAAGATACTTACTAGTCAGGTACATTCTTAGGCGTTTAATATGCGGTGTTGAGTCCATTTCGTTGAGCAAGGAGTAGCTCTTGTCTATTCCATATTTGGCTTAAGGAACTTTATCTGTGCTCATTTCAATCTCTGGTTTTATGCAGCACCCCAACTCACCTTTCCCCTTAAGCAAGCATAAGTTGGTTTTCGAAATTTGAGACCGTGTTCTGTTCTGTAATTCAGTTCCTATGTAGCCAAGTTTACATTCCGTGTATTACTGATATCTTATGATGTTTCTTTTTCTGTGTGACTTATTTCAGTTAGAATCATCATACATAAATCCACTCATTGTGCTGCTAAGGGCCTGATGACACAGATTTCATTGCTGAGTGATATTGCTTTGTCAGTAAATACCACAACTTCTTTATCCATTTTTCACTTTCTGCGATGTTGAACTTGTACTGTAAACGAGGTTCTTGTAAACAGAGGCGTCCCAAACTTTGGGGTGGCTGTGTCTTTTTGATTTTAATTTCCCTAAGCTATAGGACCATAAGTGGAAGTGCCCTAGGCTCTGTTGCTTTGTTTTTTAGATGTTTCAGGAAACACCATACACTTCTCCTGAGTGGTTGTTGGCAATTTACATCCCGCCCATCAGCATAACAAGGCTCCCAGTTCTCCATGGCCTGTCCTGCCTTTCTGGATTTTACACTTTTTTCAGATGGCCCTTTGACCGGGGGGGGGGGGGAAGTGAGACTTCATTGTAGTGCAGATTTCCTTTGCAAGCTTGCTTGGTTGGCCAAAAAGGGCGTATGCGTTTTTTCCTGAATATATTCAGGAAAAAACGCATACGCCCTTTTTGGCCAAGTGCATCATTGTGGACGTTCTGCCTCTTTTCCTATGCTTTCAATGCAATTCCAGACTACCTCCTGAAATCGGTTTCCTGCAATTCTGCCCCGCTTTCAAGTCCTCTTGGCAGCCTTACTTCAGTCTATTTTTGGACGATAGCTGTCATTTATAACTCTGCAGGTTTGTGAATTACAGTGCCCCTGAGCTCCTTTCTTCAACTCGCTTTCTTGTGAGCTGGCCGCAACACCGCAGGATGGCTTCAGGCCCTAATCTGGTTCCGGCACGGCACGCTGAGCCTTTGGTTAATTCCTCTTCCTGGTGGGAAATGAGAGTTAAATTTGCCCGTCCAGACACCTCCAGCTACTCTCTCATTGGTTCTCGCTATTCCTGTTCATCTTCCGCAGAAATTGCAAACTGGGGCAAACAGGAGGTTAAAGGGACTGACTCTCCAAGTGGGGAGAGTGTTAGTAAGCGTCTGGAATGTTGCACCCGAGAACCAGGGTACGAAAACTGAGACATATTTGAACACGTCTCCCGATCACATGGTTGATCATACTCTAGGTTCCACATGCATGTTTTAGCTGAAGGAAGAATACCTTAAACCTGGAGAGTTGAGACCCGTGTAATGGGTACCATGCAATATGACTTCAAAGGGTCTTCATTTGCTCACCGAACCTCTCCAATCCTATCACTGCTGCGTTTATGCCCCTGTACACACGCTTGATTCTCTTTTGGAGACATAGCAATCCATAGGTTTTACGATACTTACTAGTCAGGTACATTCTTAGGCGTTTAATATGCGGTGTTGAGTCCATTTCGTTGAGCAAGGAGTAGCTCTTGTGTATTCCATATTTGACTTAAGGAACTTTATCTGTGCTCATTTCAATCTGTGGTTTTATGCAGCACCCCAACTCACCTTTACCCTTAAGCAAGCATAAGTTGCTTTTCTAAATTTGAGACCCTGTTCTGTTTTGGAATGCAGTTCCTGTGTAGCCAAGTTTACATTCCATGTATTAGTGATATCTTATGATGTTTCTTTTTCTGTGTGACTTATTTCAGTTAGAATCATCGTACCTGAATCCACTCATTATGCTGCTACGGGCCTGATGACATAGATTTCATTGCTGAGTGATACTGCATTGTAAGTAAATACCACAAGTTCTTTATCCATTTTTCACTTTCTGCGATGTTGAACTTGTACTGTAAATGAGGTTCTTGTAAACAGAGGCGTCCCAAACTTTGGGGTGGCTGTGTCTTTTTGATTTTAATTTCCCTAAGCTATAGGACCATAAGCTGAAGTGCCCTAGGTTCTGTTGCTTTGTTTTTTAGATGTTTCAGGAAACACCATACACTTCTCCCGAGTGGTTGTTGGCAATTTACATCCCACCCATCAGCATAACAAGGCTCCCAGTTCTCCATGGCCTGTCCTGCCTTTCTGGATTTTACACTTTTTTCAGATGGCCCTTTTGACCGGGGGGAAGAGAGACTTCATTGTAGTGCAGATTTCATTTGCAAGCTTGCTTGGTTGGCCAAAAAGGTCGTATGCGTTTTTTCCTGAATATATTCAGGAAAAAACGCATACGCCCTTTTTGGCCAAGTGCATCATTGTGGACGTTCGGCCTCTTTTCCTATGCTTTCAATGCAATTCCAGTCTACCTCCTGAAATCGTTTTCCTGCAATTCTGCCCCGCTTTCAAGTCCTCTTGGCAGCCTTACTTCAGTATATTTTTGGACGATAGCTGTCATTTATAACTCTGCAGGTTTGTGAATTACAGTGCCCCTGAGCTCCTTTCTTCAACTCGCTTTCTTGTGAGCTGGCCGCAACACCGCAGGATGGCTTCAGGCCCTAATCTGGTTCCGGCACGGCACGCTGAGCCTTTGGTTAATTCCTCTTCCTGGTGGGAAATGAGAGTTAAATTTGCCCGTCCAGACACCTCCAGCTAGTCTCTCATTGGTTCTCTCTATTCCTGTTCATCTTCCGCAGAAATTGCAAACTGGGCCAAACAGGAGGTTAAAGGCACTGACTCTACAAGTAGGGAGAGTGTTAGTAAAGCGTCTGGAATGTTGCACCCGAGTACCAGGGTACGAAAACTGAGACATATTTGAACACATCTCCCGATCACATGGCTGATCATACTCTAGGTTCCACATGCATGTTTTAGCTGAAGGAAGAATACCTTAAACCTGGGTAGTTGAAACCCGTGGAATGGGTACCATGCAATATGACTTCAAAGGGTCTTCATTTGCTCACTGAACCTCTCCAATCCTATCACTGCTGCGTTTATGCCCCTGTACAAATGCTTGATTCTCTTTTGGAGACATAGTAATCCATAGGTTTTAAGATACTTACAAGTCAGGTACATTCTTAGGCGTTTAATATGCGGTGTTGAGTCCATTTCGTTGAGCAAGGAGTAGCTCTTGTCTATTCCATATTTGGCTTAAGGAACTTTATCTGTGCTCATTTCAATCTCTGGTTTTATGCAGTACCCCAACTCACCTTTACCCTTAAGCAAGCATAAGTTGGTTTTCTAAATTTGAGACCCTGTTCTGTTCTGTAATTCAGTTCCTGTGTAGCCAAGTTTCCATTCCGTGTATTACTGATATCTTATGATGTTTCTATTTCTGTGTGACTTATTTCAGTTAGAATCATCATACCTGAATCCACTCATTGTGCTGCTAAGGGCCTGATGACACAGATTTCATTGCTGAATGATACTGCATTGTACGTAAGTACCACAAGTTCTTTATCCATTTTTCACTTTCTGCGATGTTGAACTTGTACTGTAAACGAGGTTCTTGTAAACAGAGGCGTCCCAAACTTTGGGGTGGCTGTGTCTTTTTGATTTTAATTTCCCTAAGCTATAGGACCATAAGTGGAAGTGCCCTAGGTTCTGTTGCTTTGTTTTTTAGATGTTTCAGGAAACACCATACACTTCTCCCGAGTGGTTGTTGGCAATTTACATCCCGCCCATCAGCATAACAAGGCTCCCAGTTCTCCATGGCCTGTCCTGCCTTTCTGGATTTTACACTTTTTTCAGATGGCCCTTTTGACCGGGGGGAAGTGAGACTTCATTGTAGTGCAGATTTCCTTTGCAAGCTTGCTTGGTTGGCCAAAAAGGGCGTATGCGTTTTTTCCTGAATATATTCAGGAAAAAACGCATACGCCCTTTTTGGCCAAGTGCATCATTGTGGACGTTCTGCCTCTTTTCCTATGCTTTCAATGCAATTCCAGTCTACCTCCTGAAATCGGTTTCCTGCAATTCTGCCCCGCTTTCAAGTCCTCTTGGCAGCCTTACTGCAGTCTATTTTTGGACGATAGCTGTCATTTATAACTCTGCAGGTTTGTGAATTACAGTGCCCCTGAGCTCCTTTCTTCAACTCGCTTTCTTGTGACCTGGCCGCAACACCGCAGGATGGCTTCAGGCCCTAATCTGGTTCTGGCATGGCACGCTGAGCCTTTGGTTAATTCCTCTTCCTGGTAGGAAATGAGAGTTAAATTTGCCCGTCCAGACACCTCCAGCTAGTCTCCATTGGTTCTCGCTATTCCTGTTCATCTTCCGCAGAAATTGCAAACTGGGCCAAACAGGAGGTTAAAGGGACTGACTCTCCAAGTGGGGAGAGTGTTAGTAAAGCGTCTGGAATGTTGCACCCGAGTACCAGTGTACGAAAACTGAGACATATTTGAACACGTCTCCCGATCACATGGTTGATCATACTCTAGGTTCCACATGCATGTTTTAGCTGAAGGAAGAATACCTTAAACCTGGGTAGTTGAAACCCGTGGAATGGGTACCATGCAATATGACTTCAAAGGGTCTTCATTTGCTCACCGAACCTCTCCAATCCTATCACTGCTGCGTTTATTCCCCTGTACACATGCTTGATTCTCTTTTGGAGACATAGCAATCCATAGGTTTTAAGATACTTACAAGTCAGGTACATTCTTAGGCGTTTAATATGCGGTGTTGAGTCCATTTCGTTGAGCAAGGAGTAGCTCTTGTCTATTCCATATTTGGCTTAAGGAACTTTATCTGTGCTCATTTCAATCTCTGGTTTTATGCAGCACCCCAACTCACCTTTACCCTTAAGCAAGCATAAGTTGTTTTTCTAAATTTGAGACCCTGTTCTGTTCTGTAATTCAGTTCCTGTGTAGCCAAGTTTCCATTCCGTGTATTACTGATATCTTATGATGTTTCTTTTTCTGTGTGACTTATTTCAGTTAGAATCATCATACCTGAATCCACTCATTGTGCTGCTAAGGGCCTGATGACACAGATTTCATTGCTGAGTGATATTGCTTTGTAAGTAAATACCACAACTTCTTTCTCCATTTTTCACTTTCTGCGATGTTGAACTTGTACTGTAAACGAGGTTTTTGTAAACAGAGCCGTTCCAAACTTTGGGGTGGCTGTGTCTTTTTGATTTTAAATTCCCTAAGCTATAGGACCATAAGTGGAAGTGCCCTAGGTTCTGTTGCTTTGTTTTTTAGATGTTTCAGGAAACACCATACACTTCTCCCGAGTGGTTGTTGGCAATTTACATCCCGCCCATCAGCATAACAAGGCTCCCAGTTCTCCATGGCCTGTCCTGCCTTTCTGGATTTTACACTTTTTTCAGATGGCCCTTTTGACCGGGGGAAGTGAGACTTCATTGTAGTGCAGATTTCCTTTGCAAGCTTGCTTGGTTGGCCAAAAAGGGCGTATGCGTTTTTTCCTGAATATATTCAGGAAAAAACGCATACCCCCTTTTTGGCCAAGTGCATCATTGTGGACGTTCTGCATCTTTTCCTATGCTTTCAATGCAATTCCAGTCTACCTCCTGAAATCGGTTTCCTGCAATTCTGCCCCGCTTTCAAGTCCTCTTGGCAGCCTTACTTCAGTCTATTTTTGGACGATAGCTGTCATTTATAACTCTGCAGGTTTGTGAATTACAGTGCCCCTGAGCTCCTTTCTTCAACTCGCTTTCTTTTGAGCTGGCCAGAACACCGCAGGATAGCTTCAGGCCCTAATCTGGTTCTGGCACGGCACACTGAGCCTTTGGTTAATTCCTCTTCCTGGTGGGAAATGAGAGTTAAATTTGCCCGTCCAGACACCTCCAGCTAGCCTTCTCATTGGTTCTCGCTATTCCTGTTCATCTTCCACAGAAATTGCAAACTGAGCCAAACAGGAGGTTAAAGGCGCTGACTCTCCAAGTGGGGAGAGTGTTAGTAAAGCGTCTGGAATGTTGCACCCGAGTACCAGGGGAGGAAAACTGAGCCATACTTGAACACGTCTCCGGATCACACGGTTGATCATACTCTGGGTTCCACCTGCATGTTTTAGCTGAAGGAAGAATACTTTAAACCTGCAGAGTTGAGACCCGTGGAATGGGTCCCATGCAATATGACTTCAAAGGGTCTTCATTTGCTCACCGAACCTCTCCAATCCTATCACTGCTGCGTTTATGCCCCTGTACACACGCTTGATTCTCTTTTGGAGACATAGCAATCCATAGGTTTTAAGATACTTACTAGCCAGGTACATTCTTAGGCATTTAATATGGGGTGTTGAGTCCATTTCGTTGAGCAAGGAGTAGCTCTTGTCTATTCCATATTTGGCTTAAGGAACTTTATCTGTGCTCATTTCAATCTCTGGTTTTATGCAGCACCCCAACTCACCTTTCCCCTTAAGCAAGCATAAGTTGCTTTTCTAAATTTGAGACCCTGTTCTGTTTTGGAATTCAGTTCCTGTGTAGCCAAGTTTACATTCTGTGTATTAGTGATATCTTATGATATTTCTTTTTCTGTGTGACTTATTTCAGTTAGAATCATCGTACCTGAATCCACTCATTATGCTGCTACGGGCCTGATGACATAGATTTCATTTCTGAGTGATACTGCATTGTACGTAAGTACCACAAGTTCTTTATCCATTTTTCACTTTCTGTGATATTGAACTTGTACGGTAAACGAGGTTCTTGTAAACAGAGGCGTCCCAAACATTGGGGTGGCTGTGTCTTTTTTATTTTAATTTCCCTAAGCTATAGGACCATAAGTGGCAGTGCCCTAGGCTCTGTTGCTTTGTTTTTTAGATGTTTCAGGAAACACCATACACTTCTCCCGAGTGTCTGTTGGCAATTTATATCCCGCCCATCAGCATAACAAGGCTCCCAGTTCTCCATGGCCTGTCCTGCCTTTCTGGATTTTACACTTTTTTAAGATGGCCCTTTTGACCGGGGGGAAGTGAGACTTCATTGTAGTGCAGATTTCCTTTGCAAGCTTGCTTGGTTGGCCAAAAAGGGCGTATGCGTTTTTTCCTGAATATATTCAGGAAAAAACGCATACGCCCTTTTTGGCCAAGTGCATCATTGTGGACGTTCTGCCTCTTTTCCTATGCTTTCAATGCAATTCCAGTCTACCTCCTGAAATCGGTTTCCTGCAATTCTGCCCCGCTTTCAAGTCCTCTTGGCAGCCTTACTTCAGTCTATTTTTGGACGATAGCTGTCATTTATAACTCTGCAGGTTTGTGAATTACAGTGCCCCTGAGCTCCTTTCTTCAACTCGCTTTCTTGTGACCTGGCCGCAACACCGCAGGATGGCTTCAGGCCCTAATCTGGTTCTGGCACGGCACGCTGAACCTTTGGTTATTTCCTCCTCCTGGTGGGAAATGAGAGTTAAATTTGCCCGTCCAGACACCTCCAGCTAGCCTCTCATTGGTTCTCGCTATTCCTGTTCATCTTCCGCAGAAATTGCAAACTTTGCCAAACAGGAGGTTAAAGGCGCTGACTCTCCAAGTGGGGAGAGTGTTAGTAAAGCATCTGGAATGTTGCACCCGAGTACCAGGGGAGGAAAACTGAGACATATTTGAACACGTCTCCCGATCTCATGGTTGATCATACTCTGGGTTCCACATGCATGTTTTAGCTGAAGGAAGAATACCTAAAACCTGGGTAGTTGAAACCCGTGGAATGGGTACCATGCAATATGACTTCAAAGGGTCTTCATTTGCTCACCGAACCTCTCCAATCCTATCACTGCTGCGTTTATGCCCCTGTACACATGCTTTATTCTCTTTCGGAGACATAGCAATCCATAGGTTTTAAGATACTTACTAGTCAGGTACATTCTTAGGCGTTTAATATGCGGTGTTGAGTCCATTTCGTTGAGCAAGGAGTAGCTCTTGTCTATTCCATATTTGGCTTAAGGAACTTTATCTGTGCTCATTTCAATCTCTGGTTTTATGCAGCACCCCAACTCACCTTTACCCTTAAGCAAGCATAAGTTGTTTTTCTAAATTTGAGACCCTGTTCTGTTCTGTAATTCAGTTCCTGTGTAGCCAAGTTTACATTCCGTGTATTACTGATATCTTATGATGTTTCTTTTTCTGTGTGACTTATTTCAGTTAGAATCATCATACCTGAATCCACTCATTGTGCTGCTAAGGGCCTGATGACACAGATTTCATTGCTGAGTGATATTGCTTTGTAAGTAAATACCACAACTTCTTTATCCATTTTTCACTTTCTGCGATGTTGAACTTGTACTGTAAACGAGGTTCTTGTAAACAGAGGCGTCCCAAACTTTGGGGTGGCTGTGTCTTTTTGATTTTAATTTCCCTAAGCTATAGGACCATAAGTGGAAGTGCCCTAGGCTCTGTTGCTTTGTTTTTTAGATGTTTCAGGAAACACCATACACTTCTCCCGAGTGGTTGTTGGCAATTTACATCCCGCCCATCAGCATAACAAGGCTCCCAGTTCTCCATGGCCTGTCCTGCCTTTCTGGATTTTACACTTTTTTCAGATGGCCCTTTTGACCGGGGGGAAGTGAGACTTCATTGTAGTGCAGATTTCCTTTGCAAGCTTGCTTGGTTGGCCAAAAAGGGCGTATGCGTTTTTTCCTGAATATATTCAGGAAAAAACGCATACGCCCTTTTTGGCCAAGTGCATCATTGTGGACGTTCTGCCTCTTTTCTTATGCTTTCAATGCAATTCCAGTCTACCTCCTGAAATCGGTTTCCTGCAATTCTGCCCCGCTTTCAAGTCCTCTTGGCAGCCTTACTTCAGTCTATTTTTGGACGATAGCTGTCATTTATAACTCTGCAGGTTTGTGAATTACAGTGCCCCTGAGCTCCTTTCTTCAACTCGCTTTCTTGTGACCTGGCCGCAACACCGCAGGATGGCTTCAGGCCCTAATCTGGTTCCGGCACGGCACACTGAGCCTTTGGTTATTTCCTCTTCCTGGTGGGAAATGAGAGTTAAATTTGCCCGTCCAGACACCTCCAGCTAGCCTCTCATTAGTTCTCGCTATTCCTGTTCATCTTCCGCAGAAATTGCAAACTGAGCCAAACAGGAGGTTAAAGGCGCTGACTCTCCAAGTGGGGAGAGTGTTAGTAAAGCGTCTGGAATGTTGCACCCGAGTACCAGGGGAGGAAAACTGAGACATATTTGAACACGTCTCCCGTTCACATGGTTGATCATACTTGGGTTCCACATGCATGTTTTAGCTGAAGGAAGAATACCTTAAACCTGGAGAGTTGAGACCCGTGGAATGGGTACCATGCAATATGACTTCAAAGGGTCTTCATTTGCTCACCGAACCTCTCCAATCCTATCACTGCTGCGTTTATGCCCCTGTACACATGCTTGATTCTCTTTTGGAGACATAGCAATCCATAGGTTTTACGATACTTACTAGTCAGATACATTCTTAGGCGTTTAATATGCGGTGTTGAGTCCATTTCGTTGAGCAAGGAGTAGCTCCTGTCTATTCCATATTTGACTTAAGGAACTTTATCTGTGCTCATTTCAATCTCTGGTTTTATGCAGCACCCCAACTCACCTTTACCCTTAAGCAAGCATAAGTTGGTTTTCTAAATTTGAGACCCTGTTCTGTTTTGGAATGCAGTTCCTGTGTAGCCAAGTTTACATTCCGTGTATTAGTGATATCTTATGATGTTTCTTTTTCTGTGTGACTTATTTCAGTTAGAATCATCGTACCTGAATCCACTCATTATGCTGCTACGGGCCTGATGACATAGATTTCATTGCTGAGTGATACTGCGTTGTAAGTAAATACCACAAGTTCTTTATCCATTTTTCACTTTCTGCGATGTTGAACTTGTACTGTAAACGAGGTTCTTGTAAACAGAGCCGTTCCAAACTTTGGGGTGGCTGTGTCTTTTTGATTTTAATTTCCCTAAGCTATAGGACCATAAGTGGAAGTGCCCTAGGTTCTGTTGCTTTGTTTTTTAGATGTTTCAGGAAACACCATACACTTCTCCCGAGTGGTTGTTGGCAATTTACATCCCGCCCATCAGCATAACAAGGCTCCCAGTTCTCCATGGCCTGTCCTGCCTTTCTGGATTTTACACTTTTTTCAGATGGCCCTTTTGACCGGGGGGAAGTGAGACTTCATTGTAGTGCAGATTTCCTTTGCAAGCTTGCTTGGTTGGCCAAAAAGGGCGTATGCGTTTTTTCCTGAATATATTCAGGAAAAAACGCATACGCCCTTTTTGGCCAAGTGCATCATTGTGGACGTTCTGCCTCTTTTCCTATGGTTTCAATGCAATTCCAGTCTACCTCCTGAAATCGGTTTCCTGCAATTCTGCCCCGCTTTCAAGTCCTCTTGGCAGCCTTACTTCAGTCTATTTTTGGACGATAGCTGTCATTTATAACTCTGCAGGTTTGTGAATTACAGTGCCCCTGAGCTCCTTTCTTCAACTCGCTTTCTTGTGAGCTGGCCGCAACACCGCAGGATGGCTTCAGGCCCTAATCTGGTTCCGGCACGGCACGCTGAGCCTTTGGTTATTTCCTCTTCCTGGTGGGAAATGAGAGTTAAATTTGCCCGTCCAGACACCTCCAGCTAGTCTCTCATTGGTTCTCGCTATTCCTGTTCATCTTCCGCAGAAATTGCAAACTGGGGCAAACAGGAGGTTAAAGGCACTGACTCTCCAAGTAGGGAGAGTGTTAGTAAAGCGTCTGGAATGTTGCACCCGAGTACCAGGGTACAAAAACTGAGACATATTTGAGCACGTCTCCCGATCACATGGTTGATCATACTCTAGGTTCCACATGCATGTTTTAGCTGAAGGAAGAATACCTTAAACCTGGGTAGTTGAAACCCGTGGAATGGGTACCATGCAATATGACTTCAAAGGGTCTTCATTTGCTCACCGAACCTCTCCAATCCTATCACTGCTGCGTTTATGCCCCTGTACACATGCTTGATTCTCTTTCGGAGACATAGCAATCTGTAGGTTTTAAGATACTTACTAGTCAGGTACATTCTTAGGCGTTTAATATGCGGTGTTGAGTCCATTTCGTTGAGCAAGGAGTAGCTCTTGTCTATTCCATATTTGGCTTAAGGAACTTTATCTGTGCTCATTTCAATCTCTGGTTTTATGCAGCACCCCAACTCACCTTTACCCTTAAGCAAGCATAAGTTGTTTTTCTAAATTTGAGACCCTGTTCTGTTCTGTAATTCAGTTCCTGTGTAGCCAAGTTTACATTCCGTGTATTACTGATATCTTATGATGTTTCTTTTTCTGTGTGACTTATTTCAGTTAGAATCATCATACGTGAATCCACTCATTGTGCTGCTAAGGGCCTGATGACACAGATTTCATTGCTGAGTGATATTGCTTTGTAAGTAAATACCACAACTTCTTTATCCATTTTTCACTTTCTGCGATGTTGAACTTGTACTGTAAACGAGGTTCTTGTAAACAGAGCCGTTCCAAACTTTGGGGTGGCTGTGTCTTTTTGATTTTAAATTCCCTAAGCTATAGGACCATAAGTGGAAGTGCCCTAGGCTCTGTTGCTTTGTTTTTTAGATGTTTCAGGAAACACCATACACTTCTCCCGAGTGGTTGTTGGCAATTTACATCCCGCCCATCAGCATAACAAGGCTCCCAGTTCTCCATGGCCTGTCCTGCCTTTCTGGATTTTACACTTTTTTCAGATGGCCCTTTTGACCGGGGGGAAGTGAGACTTCATTGTAGTGCAGATTTCCTTTGCAAGCTTGCTTGGTTGGCCAAAAAGGGCGTATGCGTTTTTTCCTGAATATATTCAGGAAAAAACGCATACGCCCTTTTTGGCCAAGTGCATCATTGTGGACGTTCTGCCTCTTTTCCTATGCTTTCAATGCAATTCCAGTCTACCTCCTGAAATCGGTTTCCTGCAATTCTGCCCCGCTTTCAAGTCCTCTTGGCAGCCTTACTTCAGTCTATTTTTGGACGATAGCTGTCATTTATAACTCTGCAGGTTTGTGAATTACAGTGCCCCTGAGCTCCTTTCTTCAACTCGCTTTCTTTTGAGCTGGCCGCAACACCGCAGGATGGCTTCAGGCCCTAATCTCGTTCTGGCATGGCACGCTGAGCCTTTGGTTAATTCCTCTTCCTGGTGGGAAATGAGAGTTAAATTTGCCCGTCCAGAAACCTCCAGCTAGTCTCCATTGGTTCTCGCTATTCCTGTTCATCTTCCGCAGATATTGCAAACTGGGCCAAACAGGAGGTTAAAGGGACTGACTCTCCAAGTGGGGAGAGTGTTAGTAAAGCGTCTGGAATGTTGCACCCGAGTACCAGGGTACGAAAACTGAGACATATTTGAACACGTCTCCCGATCACATGGTTGATCATACTCTAGGTTCCACATGCATGTTTTAGCTGAAGGAAGAATACCTTAAACCTGGGTAGTTGAAACCCGTGGAATGGGTACCATGCAATATGACTTCAAAGGGTCTTCATTTGCTCACCGAACCTCTCCAATCCTATCACTGCTGCGTTTATGCCCCTGTACACATGCTTGATTCTCTTTTGGAGACATAGCAATCCATAGGTTTTAAGATACTTACAAGTCAGGTACATTCTTAGGCGTTTAATATGCGGTGTTGAGTCCATTTCGTTGAGCAAGGAGTAGCTCTTGTCTATTCCATATTTGGCTTAAGGAACTTTATCTGTGCTCATTTCAATCTCTGGTTTTATGCAGCACCCCAACTCACCTTTACCCTTAAGCAAGCATAAGTTGTTTTTCTAAATTTGAGACCCTGTTCTGTTCTGTAATTCAGTTCCTGTGTAGCCAAGTTTACATTCCGTGTATTACTGATATCTTATGATGTTTCTTTTTCTGTGTGACTTATTTCAGTTAGAATCATCATACGTGAATCCACTCATTGTGCTGCTAAGGGCCTGATGACACAGATTTCATTGCTGAGTGATATTGCTTTGTAAGTAAATACCACAACTTCTTTATCCATTTTTCACTTTCTGCGATGTTGAACTTGTACTGTAAACGAGGTTCTTGTAAACAGAGCCGTTCCAAACTTTGGGGTGGCTGTGTCTTTTTGATTTTAAATTCCCTAAGCTATAGGACCATAAGTGGAAGTGCCCTAGGCTCTGTTGCTTTGTTTTTTAGATGTTTCAGGAAACACCATACACTTCTCCCGAGTGGTTGTTGGCAATTTACATCCCGCCCATCAGCATAACAAGGCTCCCAGTTCTCTATGGCCTGTCCTGCCTTTCTGGATTTTACACTTTTTTCAGATGGCCCTTTTGACCGGGGGGAAGTGAGACTTCATTGTAGTGCAGATTTCCTTTGCAAGCTTGCTTGGTTGACCAAAAAGGGCGTATGCGTTTTTTCCTGAATATATTCAGGAAAAAACGCATACGCCCTTTTTGGCCAAGTGCATCATTGTGGACGTTCTGCCTCTTTAACTATGCTTTCAATGCAATTCCAGTCTACCTCCTGAAATCGGTTTCCTGCAATTCTGCCCCGCTTTCAAGTCCTCTTGGCAGCCTTACTTCAGTCTATTTTTGGACGATAGCTGTCATTTATAACTCTGCAGGTTTGTGAATTACAGTGCCCCTGAGCTCCTTTCTTCAACTCGCTTTCTTGTGAGCTGGCCGCAACACCGCAGGATGGCTTCAGGCCCTAATCTGGTTCCGGCACGGCACGCTGAGCCTTTGGTTAATTCCTCTTCCTGGTGGGAAATGAGAGTTAAATTTGCCCGTCCAGACACCTCCAGCTAGTCTCTCATTGGTTCTCGCTATTCCTGTTCATCTTCCACAGAAATTGCAAACTGGGCCAAACAGGAGGTTAAAGGCACTGACTCTCCAAGTCGGGAGAGTGTTAGTAAAGCATCTGGAATGTTGCACCCGAGTACCAGGGGAGGAAAACTGAGACATATTTGAACACGTCTCCCGATCACATGGTTGATCATACTCTAGGTTCCACATGCATGTTTTAGCTGAAGGAAGAATACCTTAAACCTGGAGAGTTGAGACCCGTGGAATGGGTACCATGCAATATGACTTCAAAGGGTCTTCATTTGCTCACCGAACCTCTCCAATCCTATCACTGCTGCGTTTATGCCCCTGTACACATGCTTGATTCTCTTTTGGAGACATAGCAATCCATAGGTTTTACGATACTTACTAGTCAGATACATTCTTAGGCGTTTAATATGCGGTGTTGAGTCCATTTCGTTGAGCAAGGAGTAGCTCCTGTCTATTCCATATTTGACTTAAGGAACTTTATCTGTGCTCATTTCAATCTCTGGTTTTATGCAGCACCCCAACTCACCTTTACCCTTAAGCAAGCATAAGTTGGTTTTCTAAATTTGAGACCCTGTTCTGTTTTGGAATGCAGTTCCTGTGTAGCCAAGTTTACATTCCGTGTATTAGTGATATCTTATGATGTTTCTTTTTCTGTGTGACTTATTTCAGTTAGAATCATCGTACCTGAATCCACTCATTATGCTGCTACGGGCCTGATGACATAGATTTCATTGCTGAGTGATACTGCGTTGTAAGTAAATACCACAAGTTCTTTATCCATTTTTCACTTTCTGCGATGTTGAACTTGTACTGTAAACGAGGTTCTTGTAAACAGAGCCATTCCAAACTTTGGGGTGGCTGTGTCTTTTTGATTTTAATTTCCCTAAGCTATAGGACCATAAGTGGAAGTGCCCTAGGCTCTGTTGCTTTGTTTTTTAGATGTTTCAGGAAACACCATACACTTCTCCCAAGTGTCTGTTGGCAATTTACATCCCGCCCATCAGCATAACAAGGCTCCCAGTTCTCCATGGCCTGTCCTGCCTTTCTGGATTTTACACTTTTTTCAGATGGCCCTTTTGACCGGGGGGAAGTGAGACTTCATTGTAGTGCAGATTTCCTTTGCAAGCTTGCTTGGTTGGCCAAAAAGGGCGTATGCGTTTTTTCCTGAATATATTCAGGAAAAAACGCATACGCCCTTTTTGGCCAAGTGCATCATTGTGGACGTTCTGCCTCTTTTCCTATGCTTTCAATGCAATTCCAGTCTACCTCCTGAAATCGGTTTCCTGCAATTCTGCCCCGCTTTCAAGTCCTCTTGGCAGCCTTACTTCAGTCTATTTTTGGACGATAGCTGTCATTTATAACTCTGCAGGTTTGTGAATTACAGTGCCCCTGAGGTCCTTTCTTCAACTCGCTTTCTTGTGAGCTGGTCGCAACACCGCAGGATGGCTTCAGGCCCTAATCTGGTTCCGGCACGGCACGCTGAGCCTTTGGTTATTTCCTCTTCCTGGTGGGAAATGAGAGTTAAATTTGCCCGTCCAGACACCTCCAGCTAGCCTCTCATTGGTTCTCGCTATTCCTGTTCATCTTCCGCAGAAATTGCAAACTGAGCCAAATAGGAGGTTAAAGGCGCTGACTCTCCAAGTGGGGAGAGTGTTAGTAAAGCGTCTGGAATGTTGCACCCGAGTACCAGGGGAGGAAAACTGAGACATATTTGAACACGTCTCCCGTTCACATGGTTGATCATACTCTGGGTTCCACATGCATGTTTTAGCTGAAGGAAGAATACCTTAAACCTGGGTAGTTGAAACCCATGGAATGGGTACAATGCAATATGACTTCAAAGGGTCTTCATTTGCTCACCGAACCTCTTCAATCCTATCACTGCTGCGTTTATGCCCCTGTACACATGCTTGATTCTCTTTTGGAGACATAGCAATCCATAGGTTTTAAGATACTTACTAGTCAGGTACATTCTTAGGCGTTTAATATGGGGTGTTGAGTCCATTTCGTTGAGCAAGGAGTAGCTCTTGTCTATTCCATATTTGGCTTAAGGAACTTTATCTGTGCTCATTTCAATCTCTGGTTTTATGCAGCACCCCAACTCACCTTTCCCCTTAAGCAAGCATAAGTTGGTTTTCTAAATTTGAGACCCTGTTCTGTTCTGTAATTCAGTTCCTGTGTAGCCAAGTTTACATTCCGTGTATTAGTGATATCTTATGATGTTTCTTTTTCTGTGTGACTTATTTCAGTTAGAATCATCGTACCTGAATCCACTCACTATGCTGCTACGGGCCTGATGACATAGATTTCATTGCTGAGTGATACTGCGTTGTAAGTAAATACCACAAGTTCTTTATCCATTTTTCACTTTCTGCGATGTTGAACTTGTACTGTAAACGAGGTTCTTGTAAACAGAGCCATTCCAAACTTTGGGGTGGCTGTGTCTTTTTGATTTTAATTTCCCTAAGCTATAGGACCATAAGTGGAAGTGCCCTAGGCTCTGTTGCTTTGTTTTTTAGATGTTTCAGGAAACACCATACACTTCTCCCAAGTGTCTGTTGGCAATTTACATCCCGCCCATCAGCATAACAAGGCTCCCAGTTCTCCATGGCCTGACCTGCCTTTCTGGATTTTACACTTTTTTCAGATGGCCCTTTTGACCGGGGGGAAGTGAGACTTCATTGTAGTGCAGATTTCCTTTGCAAGCTTGCTTGGTTGGCCAAAAAGGGCGTATGCGTTTTTTCCTGAATATATTCAGGAAAAAACGCATACGCCCTTTTTGGCCAAGTGCATCATTGTGGACGTTCTGCCTCTTTTCCTATGCTTTCAATGCAATTCCAGTCTACCTCCTGAAATCGGTTTCCTGCAATTCTGCCCCGCTTTCAAGTCCTCTTGGCAGCCTTACTTCAGTCTATTTTTGGACGATAGCTGTCATTTATAACTCTGCAGGTTTGTGAATTACAGTGCCCCTGAGGTCCTTTCTTCAACTCGCTTTCTTGTGAGCTGGTCGCAACACCGCAGGATGGCTTCAGGCCCTAATCTGGTTCCGGCACGGCACGCTGAGCCTTTGGTTATTTCCTCTTCCTGGTGGGAAATGAGAGTTAAATTTGCCCGTCCAGACACCTCCAGCTAGCCTCTCATTGGTTCTCGCTATTCCTGTTCATCTTCCGCAGAAATTGCAAACTGAGCCAAATAGGAGGTTAAAGGCGCTGACTCTCCAAGTGGGGAGAGTGTTAGTAAAGCGTCTGGAATGTTGCACCCGAGTACCAGGGGACGAAAACTGAGACATATTTGAACACGTCTCCCGTTCACATGGTTGATCATACTCTGGGTTCCACATGCATGTTTTAGCTGAAGGAAGAATACCTTAAACCTGGGTAGTTGAAACCCATGGAATGGGTACAATGCAATATGACTTCAAAGGGTCTTCATTTGCTCACCGAACCTCTTCAATCCTATCACTGCTGCGTTTATGCCCCTGTACACATGCTTGATTCTCTTTTGGAGACATAGCAATCCATAGGTTTTAAGATACTTACTAGTCAGGTACATTCTTAGGCGTTTAATATGGGGTGTTGAGTCCATTTCGTTGAGCAAGGAGTAGCTCTTGTCTATTCCATATTTGACTTAAGGAACTTTATCTGTGCTCATTTCAATCTCTGGTTTTATGCAGCACCCCAACTCACCTTTCCCCTTAAGCAAGCATAAGTTGGTTTTCTAAATTTGAGACCCTGTTCTGTTCTGTAATTCAGTTCCTGTGTAGCCAAGTTTACATTCCGTGTATTACTGATATCTTATGATGTTTCTTTTTCTCTGTGACTTATTTCAGTTAGAATCATCGTACCTGAATCCACTCACTATGCTGCTACGGGCCTCATGACATAGTTTTCATTGCTGAGTGATACTGCGTTGTAAGTAAATACCACAAGTTCTTTATCCATTTTTCACTTTCTGCGATGTTGAACTTGTACTGTAAACGAGGTTCTTGTAAACAGAGGCGTCCCAAACTTTGGGGTGGCTGTGTCTTTTTGATTTTAATTTCCCTAAGCTATAGGACCATAAGTGGCAGTGCCCTAGGCTCTGTTGCTTTGTTTTTTAGATGTTTCAGGAAACACCATACACTTCTCCCGAGTGGTTGTTGGCAATTTAAATCCCGCCCTTCAGCATAACAAGGCTCCCAGTTCTCCATGGCCTGTCCTGCCTTTCTGGATTTTACACTTTTTTCAGATGGCCCTTTTGACTGGGGGGAAGTGAGACTTCATTGTAGTGCAGATTTCCTTTGCAAGCTTGCTTGGTTGGCCAAAAAGGGCGTATGCGTTTTTTCCTGAATATATTCAGGAAAAAACGCATACGCCCTTTTTGGCCAAGTGCATCATTGTGGACATTCTGCCTCTTTTCCTATGCTTTCAATGCAATTCCAGTCTACCTCCTGAAATCGGTTTCCTGCAATTCTGCCCCGCTTTCAAGTCCTCTTGGCAGCCTTACTTCAGTCTATTTTTGGACGATAGCTGTCATTTATAACTCTGCAGGTTTGTGAATTACAGTGCCCCTGAGCTCCTTTCTTCAACTCGCTTTCTTGTGACCTGGCCGCAACACCGCAGGATGGCTTCAGGCCCTAATCTGGTTCCGGCACGGCATGCTGAGCCTTTGGTTATTTCCTCATCCTGGTGGGAAATGAGAGTTAAATTTGCCCGTCCAGACACCTCCAGCTAGTCTCTCATTGGTTCTCGCTATTCCTGTTCATCTTCCGCAGAAATTGCAAACTGGGCCAAACAGGAGGTTAAAGGGACTGACTCTCCAGGTCGGGAGAGTGTTAGTAAAGCGTCTGGAACGTTGCACCCGAGTACCAGGGGAGAAAAACTGAGACATATTTGAACACATCTCCCGATCACATGGTTGATCATACTCTAGGTTCCACATGCATGTTTTAGCTTAAGGAAGAATACCTTAAACCTGGGTAGTTGAAACCCGTGGAATGGGTACCATGCAATATGACTTCAAAGGGTCTTCATTTGCTCACCAAACCTCTCCAATCCTATCACTGCTGCGTTTATGCCCCTGTACACATGCTTGATTCTCTTTCGGAGACATAGCAATCCATAGGTTTTAAGATACTTACTAGTCAGGTACATTCTTAGGCGTTTAATATAGGGTGTTGAGTCCATTTCGTTGAGCAAGGAGTAGCTCTTGTCTATTCCATATTTGGCTTAAGGAACTTTATCTGTGCTCATTTCAATCTCTGGTTTTATGCAGCACCCCAACTCACCTTTACCCTTAAGCAAGAATAAGTTGGTTTTCTAAATTTGAGACCCTGTTCTGTTCTGTAATTCAGTTCCTGTGTAGCCAAGTTTACATTCCGTGTATTACTGATATCTTATGATGTTTCTTTTTCTGTGTGACTTATTTCAGTTAGAATCATCATACCTGAATCCACTCATTGTGCTGCTAAGGGCCTGATGACACAGATTTCATTGCTGAGTGATATTGCTTTGTAAGTAAATACCACAACTTCTTTATCCATTTTTCACTTTCTGCGATGTTGAACTTGTACTGTAAACGAGGTTCTTGTAAACAGAGCCGTTCCAAACTTTGGGGTGGCTGTGTCTTTTTGATTTTAATTTCCCTAAGCTATAGGACCATAAGTGGAAGTGCCCTAGGTTCTGTTGCTTTGTTTTTTAGATGTTTCAGGAAACACCATACACTTCTCCCGAGTGGTTGTTGGCAATTTACATCCCGCCCATCAGCATAACAAGGCTCCCAGTTCTCCATGGCCTGTCCTGCCTTTCTGGATTTTACACTTTTTTCAGATGGCCCTTTTGACCGGGGGGAAGTGAGACTTCATTGTAGTGCAGATTTCCTTTGCAAGCTTGCTTGGTTGGCCAAAAAGGGCGTATGCGTTTTTTCCTGAATATATTCAGGAAAAAACGCATACGCCCTTTTTGGCCAAGTGCATCATTGTGGACGTTCTGCCTCTTTTCCTATGCTTTCAATGCAATTCCAGTCTACCTCCTGAAATCGGTTTCCTGCAATTCTGCCCCGCTTTCAAGTCCTCTTGGCAGCCTTACTTCAGTATATTTTTGGACGATAGCTGTCATTTATAACTCTGCAGGTTTGTGAATTACAGTGCCCCTGAGCTCCTTTCTTCAACTCGCTTTCTTGTGAGCTGGCCGCAACACCGCTGGATGGCTTCAGGCCCTAATCTGGTTCCGGCACGGCACACTGAGCCTTTGGTTATTTCCTCTTCCTGGTGGGAAATGAGAGTTAAATTTGCCCGTCCAGAAACCTCCAGCTAGCCACTCATTGGTTCTCACTATTCCTGTTCATCTTCCGCAGAAATTGCAAACTGAGCCAAACAGGAGGTTAAAGGCGCTGACTCTCCAAGTGGGGAGAGTGTTAGTAAAGCGTCTGGAATGTTGCACCCGAGTACCAGGGGAGGAAAACTGAGACATATTTGAACACGTCTCCCGTTCACATGGTTGATCATACTTGGGTTCCACATGCATGTTTTAGCTGAAGGAAGAATACCTTAAACCTGGAGAGTTGAGACCCGTGGAATGGGTACCATGCAATATGACTTCAAAGGGTCTTCATTTGCTCACCGAACCTCTCCAATCCTATCACTGCTGCGTTTATGCCCCTGTACACACGCTTGATTCTCTTTTGGAGACATAGCAATCCATAGGTTTTAAGATACTTACTAGTCAGGTACATTCTTAGGCGTTTAATATGCGGTGTTGAGTCCATTTCGTTGAGCAAGGAATAGCTCTTGTCTATTCCATATTTGACTTAAGGAACTTTATCTCTGCTCATTTCAATCTCTGGTTTTATGAAGCACCCCAACTCACCTTTACCCTTCAGCAAGCATAAGTTGGTTTTTCTAAATTTGAGACCCTGTTCTGTTTTGGAATGCAGTTCCTGTGTAGCCAAGTTTACATTCCGTGTATTAGTGATATCTTATGATGTTTCTTTTTCTGTGTGACTTATTTCAGTTAGAATCATCATACCTGAATCCACTCATTATGCTGCTACGGGCCTGATGACATAGATTTCATTGCTGAGTGATACTGCGTTGTAAGTAAATACCACAAGTTCTTTATCCATTTTTCACTTTCTGCGGTGTTGAACTTGTACTGTAAACGAGGTTCTTGTAAACAGAGGCATCCCAAACTTTGGCGTGGCTGTGTCTTTTTGATTTTAATTTCCCTAAGCTATAGGACCATAAGTGGAAGTGCCCTAGGCTCTGTTGCTTTGTTTTTTAGATGTTTCAGGAAACACCATACACTTCTCCGGAGTGGTTGTTGCCAATTTACATCCCGCCCATCAGCATAACAAGGCTCCCAGTTCTCCATGGCCTGTCCTGCCTTTCTGGATTTTACACTTTTTTCAGATGGCCCTTTTGACCGGGGGGAAGTGAGACTTCATTGTAGTGCAGATTTCCTTTGCAAGCTTGCTTGGTTGGCCAAAAAGGGCGTATGCGTTTTTTCCTGAATATATTCAGGAAAAAACGCATACGCCCTTTTTGGCCAAGTGCATCATTGTGGACGTTCTGCCTCTTTTCCTATGCTTTCAATGCAATTCCAGTCTACCTCCTGAAATCTGTTTCCTGCAATTCTGCCCCGCTTTCAAGTCCTCTTGGCAGCCTTACTTCAGTCTATTTTTGGACGATAGCTGTCATTTATAACTCTGCAGGTTTGTGAATTACAGTGCCCCTGAGCTCCTTTCTTCAACTCGCTTTCTTGTGACCTGGCCGCAACACCGCAGGATGGCTTCAGGCCCTAATCTGGTTCCGGCACGGCACGCTAAGCCTTTGGTAATTTTCTCATCCTGGTGGGAAATGAGAGTTAAATTTGCCTGTCCAGACACCTCCAGCTAGTCTCTCATTGGTTCTCGCTATTCCTGTTCATCTTCCGCAGAAATTGCAAACTGGGCCAAACAGGAGGTTAAAGGCGCTGACTCTCCAAGTGGGGAGAGTGTTAGTAAAGCGTCTGGAATGTTGCACCCGAGTACCAGGGTACGAAAACTGAGACATATTTGAACACGTCTCCTGATCACATGGTTGATCATACTTGGGTTCCACATGCATGTTTTAGCTGAAGGAAGAATACCTTAAACCTGGGTAGTTGAAACCCGTGGAATGGGTACCATGCAATATGACTTCAAAGGGTCTTCATTTGCTCACCGAACCTCTCCAATCCTATCACTGCTGCGTTTATGCCCCTGTACACATGCTTGATTCTCTTTCGGAGACATAGCAATCCATAGGTTTTAAGATACTTACTAGTCAGGTACATTCTTAGGCGTTTAACATGGGGTGTTGAGACCATTTCGTTGAGCAAGGAGTAGCTCTTGTTTATTCCATATTTGGCTTAAGGAACTTTATCTGTGCTCATTTCAATCTCTGGTTTTATGCAGCACCCCAACTCACCTTTACCCTTAAGCAAGAATAAGTTGGTTTTCTAAATTTGAGACCCTGTTCTGTTCTGTAATTTAGTTCCTGTGTAGCCAAGTTTACATTCCGTGTATTACTGATATCTTATGATGTTTCTTTTTCTGTGTGACTTATTTCAGTTAGAATCATCATACCTGAATCCACTCATTGTGCTGCTAAGGGCCTGATGACACAGATTTCATTGCTGAGTGATATTGCTTTGTAAGTAAATACCACAACTTCTTTATCCATTTTTCACTTTCTGCGATGTTGAACTTGTACTGTAAACGAGGTTCTTGTAAACAGAGCCGTTCCAAACTTTGGGGTGGCTGTGTCTTTTTGATTTTAATTTCCCTAAGCTATAGGACCAAGAGTGGAAGTGCCCTAGGCTCTGTTGCTTTGTTTTTTAGATGTTTCAGGAAACACCATACACTTCTCCCGAGTGGTTGTTGGCAATTTACATCCCGCCCATCAGCATAACAAGGCTCCCAGTTCTCCATGGCCTGTCCTGCCTTTCTGGATTTTACACTTTTTTAAGATGGCCCTTTTGACCGGGGGGAAGTGAGACTTCATTGTAGTGCAGATTTCCTTTGCAAGCTTGCTTGGTTGGCCATAAAGGGCGTATGCGTTTTTTCCTGAATATATTCAGGAAAAAACGCATACGCCCTTTTTGGCCAAGTGCATCATTGTGGACGTTCTGCCTCTTTTCCTATGCTTTCAATGCAATTCCAGTTTACCTCCTGAAATCGGTTTCCTGCAATTCTGCCCCGCTTTCAAGTCCTCTTGGCAGCCTTACCTCAGTATATTTTTGGACGATAGCTGTCATTTATAACTCTGCAGGTTTGTGAATTACAGTGCCCCTGAGGTCCTTTCTTCAACTCGCTTTCTTGTGCGCTGGCCGCAACACCGCAGGATGGCTTCAGGCCCTAATCTGCTACCGGCACGGCACGCTGAGCCTTTGGTTATTTCCTCTTCCTGGTGGGAAATGAGAGTTAAATTTGCCCGTCCAGACACCTCCAGCTAGTCTCTCATTGGTTCTCGCTATTCCTGTTCATCTTCCGCAGAAATTGCACACTGGGCCAAACAGGAGGTTAAAGGCGCTGACTCTCCAAGTGGGGAGAGTGTTAGTAAAGCGTCTGGAATGTTGCACCCGAGTACCAGGGGAGAAAAACTGAGACATATTTGAACACGTCTCCCGTTCACACGGTTGATCATACTCTGGGTTCCACCTGCATGTTTTAGCTGAAGGAAGAATACTTTAAACCTGCAGAGTTGAGACCCGTGGAATGGGTACCATGCAATATGACTTCAAAGGGTCTTCATTTGCTCACCGAACCTCTCCAATCCTATCACTGCGCGTTTATGCCCCTGTACACACGCTTGATTCTCTTTTGGAGACATAGCAATCCATAGGTTTTAAGATACTTACTAGTCAGGTACATTCTTACGCGTTTAATATGGGGTGTTGAGTCCATTTCGTTGAGCAAGGAGTAGCTCTTGTCTATTCCATATTTGGCTTAAGGAACTTTATCTGTGCTCATTTCAATCTCTGGTTTTATGCAGCACCCCAACTCACCTTTCCCCTTAAGCAAGCATAAGTTGCTTTTCTAAATTTGAGACCCTGTTCTGTTTTGGAATTCAGTTCCTGTGTAGCCAAGTTTACATTCTGTGTATTAGTGGTATCTTATGATGTTTCTTTTTCTGTGTGACTTATTTCAGTTAGAATCATTGTACCTGAATCCACTCATTATGCTGCTACGGGCCTGATGACATAGATTTCATTGCTGAGTGATACTGCATTGTACGTAAGTACCACAAGTTCTTTATCCATTTTTCACTTTCTGTGATATTGAACTTGTACGGTAAACGAGGTTCTTGTAAACAGAGGCGTCCCAAACTTTGGGGTGGCTGTGTCTTTTTTATTTTAATTTCCCTAAGCTATAGGACCATAAGTGGCAGTGCCCTAGGCTCTGTTGCATTGTTTTTTAGATGTTTCAGGAAACACCATACACTTCTCCCAAGTGTCTGTTGGCAATTTACATCCCGCCCATCAGCATAACAAGGCTCCCAGTTCTCCATGGCCTGTCCTGCCTTTCTGGATTTTACACTTTCTTCAGATGGCCCTTTTGACCGGGGGGAAGTGAAACTTCATTGTAGTGCAGATTTCCTTTGCAAGCTTGCTTGGTTGGCCAAAAAGGGCGTATGCGTTTTTTCCTGAATATATTCAGGAAAAAACGCATACGCCCTTTTTGGCCAAGTGCATCATTGTGGACGTTCTGCCTCTTTTCCTATGCTTTCAATGCAATTCCAGTCTACCTCCTGAAATCGGTTTCCTGCAATTCTGCCCCGCTTTCAAGTCCTCTTGGCAGCCTTACCTCAGTATATTTTTGGACGATAGCTGTCATTTATAACTCTGCAGGTTTGTGAATTACAGTGCCCCTGAGCTCCTTTCTTCAACTCGCTTTCTTGTGAGCTAGCCGCAACACTGCAGGATGGCTTCAGGCCCTAATCTGCTACCGGCACGGCACGCTGAGCCTTTGGTTATTTCCTCTTCCTGGTGGGAAATGAGAGTTAAATTTGCCCGTCCAGACACCTCCAGCTAGTCTCTCATTGGTTCTCCCTATTCCTGTTCATCTTCCGCAGAAATTGCAAACTGGGCCAAACAGGAGGTTAAAGGGACTGACTCTCCAAGTCGGGTGAGTGTTAGTAAAGCATCTGGAATGTTGCACCCGAGTACCAGGGTACGAAAACTGAGACATATTTGAACACGTCTCCTGATCACATGGTTGATCATACTTGGGTTCCACATGCATGTTTTAGCTGAAGGAAGAATACCTTAAACCTGGGTAGTTGAAACCCGTGGAATGGGTACCATGCAATATGACTTCAAAGGGTCTTCATTTGCTCACCGAACCTCTCCAATCCTATCACTGCTGCGTTTATGCCCCTGTACACATGCTTGATTCTCTTTCGGAGACATAGCAATCCATAGGTTTTAAGATACTTACTAGTCAGGTACATTCTTAGGCGTTTAACATGGGGTGTTGAGACCATTTCGTTGAGCAAGGAGTAGCTCTTGTTTATTCCATATTTGGCTTAAGGAACTTTATCTGTGCTCATTTCAATCTCTGGTTTTATGCAGCACCCCAACTCACCTTTACCCTTAAGCAAGAATAAGTTGGTTTTCTAAATTTGAGACCCTGTTCTGTTCTGTAATTTAGTTCCTGTGTAGCCAAGTTTACATTCCGTGTATTACTGATATCTTATGATGTTTCTTTTTCTGTGTGACTTATTTCAGTTAGAATCATCATACCTGAATCCACTCATTGTGCTGCTAAGGGCCTGATGACACAGATTTCATTGCTGAGTGATATTGCTTTGTAAGTAAATACCACAACTTCTTTATCCATTTTTCACTTTCTGCGATGTTGAACTTGTACTGTAAACGAGGTTCTTGTAAACAGAGCCGTTCCAAACTTTGGGGTGGCTGTGTCTTTTTGTTTTTAATTTCCCTAAGCTATAGGACCAAGAGTGGAAGTGCCCTAGGCTCTGTTGCTTTGTTTTTTAGATGTTTCAGGAAACACCATACACTTCTCCCGAGTGGTTGTTGGCAATTTACATCCCGCCCATCAGCATAACAAGGCTCCCAGTTCTCCATGGCCTGTCCTGCCTTTCTGGATTTTACACTTTTTTCAGATGGCCCTTTTGACCGGGGAGAAGTGAGACTTCATTGTAGTGCAGATTTCCTTTGCAAGCTTGCTTGGTTGGCCAAAAAGGGCGTATGCGTTTTCTCCTGAATATATTCAGGAATATATTCAGGAAAAAACGCATACGCCCGTTTTGGCCAAGTGCATCATTGTGGACGTTCTGCCTCTTTTCCTATGCTTTCAATGCAATTCCAGTCTACCTCCTGAAATCGGTTTCCTGCAATTCTGCCCCGCTTTCAAGTCCTCTTGGCAGCCTTTCTTCAGTCTATTTTTGGACGATAGCTGTCATTTATAACTCTGCAGGTTTGTGAATTACAGTGCCCCTGAGCTCCTTTCTTCAACTCGCTTTCTTGTGACCTGGCCGCAACACCGCAGAATGGCTTCAGGCCCTAATCTGGTTCCGGCACGGCACGCTGAGCCTTTGGTTATTTCCTCTTCCTGGTGGGAAATGAGAGTTAAATTTGCCCGTCCAGACACCTCCAGCTAGCCTCTCATTGGTTCTCGCTATTCCTGTTCATCTTCCGCAGAAATTGCAAACTGGGCCAAACAGGAGGTTAAAGGCGCTGACTCTCCAAGTGGGGAGAGTTTAGTAAAGCGTCTGGAATGTTGCACCCGAGTACCAGGGGAGGAAAACTGAGACATATTTGAACACGTCTCCCGTTCACATGGTTGATCATACTTGGGTTCCACATGCATGTTTTAGCTGAAGGAAGAATACCTTAAACCTGGGTACTTGAAACCCGTGGAATGGGTACCATGCAATATGACTTCAAAGGGTCTTCATTTGCTCACCGAACCTCTCCAATCCTATCACTGCTGCGTTTATGCCCCTGTACACATGCTTGATTCTCTTTCGGAGACATAGCAATCCATAGGTTTTAAGATACTTACTAGTCAGGTACATTCTTAGGCGTTTAATATGCGGTGTTGAGTCCATTTCGTTGAGCAAGGAGTAGCTCTTGTCTATTCCATATTTGACTTAAGGAACTTTATCTGTGCTCATTTCAATCTCTGGTTTTATGCAGCACCCCAACTCACCTTTACCCTTAAGCAAGCATAAGTTGGTTTTCTAAATTTGAGACCCTGTTCTGTTCTGTAATTTAGTTCCTGTGTAGCCAAGTTTACATTCCGTGTATTAGTGATATCTTATGATGTTTCTTTTTCTGTGTGACTTATTTCAGTTAGAATCATCGTACCTGAATCCACTCATTATGCTGCTACGGGCCTGATGACATAGATTTCATTGCTGAGTGATACTGCGTTGTAAGTAAATACCACAAGTTCTTTATCCATTTTTCACTTTCTGCGGTGTTGAACTTGTACTGTAAACGAGGTTCTTGTAAACAGAGGCGTCCCAAACTTTGGGGTGGCTGTGTCTTTTTGATTTTAATTTCCCTAAGCTATAGGACCATAAGTGGCAGTGCCCTAGGCTCTGTTGCTTTGTTTTTTAGATGTTTCAGGAAACACCATACACTTCTCCGGAGTGCTTGTTGCCAATTTACATCCCGCCCATCAGCATAACAAGGCTCCCAGTTCTCCATGGCCTGTCCTGCCTTTCTGGATTTTACACTTTTTTCAGATGGCCCTTTTGACCGGGGGGAAGTGAGACTTCATTGTAGTGCAGATTTCCTTTGCAAGCTTGCTTGGTTGACCAAAAAGGGCGTATGCGTTTTTTCCTGAATATATTCAGGAAAAAACGCATACGCCCGTTTTGGCCAAGTGCATCATTGTGGACGTTCTGCCTCTTTTCCTATGCTTTCAATGCAATTCCAGTCTACCTCCTGAAATCGGTTTCCTGCAATTCTGCCCCGCTTTCAAGTCCTCTTGGCAGCCTTACTTCAGTCTATTTTTGGACGATAGCTGTCATTTATAACTCTGCAGGTTTGTGAATTACAGTGCCCCTGAGCTCCTTTCTTCAACTCGCTTTCTTGTGACCTGGCCGCAACACCGCAGGATGGCTTCAGGCCCTAATCCGGTTCCGGCACGGCACGCTGAACCTTTGGTTATTTTCTCATCCTGGTGGGAAATGAGAGTTAAATTTGCCTGTCCAGACACCTCCAGCTAGTCTCTCATTGGTTCTCGCTATTCCTGTTCATCTTCCGCAGAAATTGCAAACTGGGCCAAACAGGAGGTTAAAGGCGCTGACTCTCCAAGTGGGGAGAGTGTTAGTAAAGCGTCTGGAATGTTGCACCCGAGTACCAGGGGAGAAAAACTGAGACATATTTGAACACGTCTCCCGTTCACATGGTTGATCATACTCTGGGTTCCATCTCCATGTTTTAGCTGAAGGAAGAATACTTTAAACCTGCAGAGTTGAGACCCGTGGAATGGGTACCATGCAATATGACTTCAAAGGGTCTTCATTTGCTCACCGAACCTCTCCAATCCTATCACTGCTGCGTTTATGCCCCTGTACACACGCTTGATTCTCTTTTGGAGACATAGCAATCCATAGGTTTTAAGATACTTACTAGTCAGGTACATTCTTAGGCGTTTAATATGGGGTGTTGAGTCCATTTCGTTGAGCAAGGAGTAGCTCTTGTCTATTCCATATTTGGCTTAAGGAACTTTATCTGTGCTCATTTCAATCTCTGGTTTTATGCAGCACCCCAACTCACCTTTCCCCTTAAGCAAGCATAAGTTGGTTTTCTAAATTTGAGACCCTGTTCTGTTTTGGAATTCAGTTCCTGTGTAGCCAAGTTTACATTCTGTGTATTAGTGGTATCTTATGATGTTTCTTTTTCTGTGTGACTTATTTCAGTTAGAATCATTGTACCTGAATCCACTCATTATGCTGCTACGGGCCTGATGACATAGATTTCATTGCTGAGTGATACTGCATTGTACGTAAGTACCACAAGTTCTTTATCCATTTTTCACTTTCTGTGATATTGAACTTGTACGGTAAACGAGGTTCTTGTAAACAGAGGCGTCCCAAACTTTGGGGTGGCTGTGTCTTTTTTATTTTAATTTCCCTAAGCTATAGGACCATAAGTGGCAGTGCCCTAGGCTCTGTTGCATTGTTTTTTAGATGTTTCAGGAAACACCATACACTTCTCCCAAGTGTCTGTTGGCAATTTACATCCCGCCCATCAGCATAACAAGGCTCCCAGTTCTCCATGGCCTGTCCTGCCTTTCTGGATTTTACACTTTCTTCAGATGGCCCTTTTGACCGGGGGGAAGTGAAACTTCATTGTAGTGCAGATTTCCTTTGCAAGCTTGCTTGGTTGGCCAAAAAGGGCGTATGCGTTTTTTCCTGAATATATTCAGGAAAAAACGCATACGCCCTTTTTGGCCAAGTGCATCATTGTGGACGTTCTGCCTCTTTTCCTATGCTTTCAATGCAATTCCAGTCTACCTCCTGAAATCGGTTTCCTGCAATTCTGCCCCGCTTTCAAGTCCTCTTGGCAGCCTTACCTCAGTATATTTTTGGACGATAGCTGTCATTTATAACTCTGCAGGTTTGTGAATTACAGTGCCCCTGAGCTCCTTTCTTCAACTCGCTTTCTTGTGAGCTAGCCGCAACACCGCAGGATGGCTTCAGGCCCTAATCTGCTACCGGCACGGCACGCTGAGCCTTTGGTTATTTCCTCTTCCTGGTGGGAAATGAGAGTTAAATTTGCCCGTCCAGACACCTCCAGCTAGTCTCTCATTGGTTCTCCCTATTCCTGTTCATCTTCCGCAGAAATTGCAAACTGGGCCAAACAGGAGGTTAAAGGGACTGACTCTCCAAGTCGGGTGAGTGTTAGTAAAGCATCTGGAATGTTGCACCCGAGTACCAGGGTACGAAAACTGAGACATATTTGAACACGTCTCCTGATCACATGGTTGATCATACTTGGGTTCCACATGCATGTTTTAGCTGAAGGAAGAATACCTTAAACCTGGGTAGTTGAAACCCGTGGAATGGGTACCATGCAATATGACTTCAAAGGGTCTTCATTTGCTCACCGAACCTCTCCAATCCTATCACTGCTGCGTTTATGCCCCTGTACACATGCTTGATTCTCTTTCGGAGACATAGCAATCCATAGGTTTTAAGATACTTACTAGTCAGGTACATTCTTAGGCGTTTAACATGGGGTGTTGAGACCATTTCGTTGAGCAAGGAGTAGCTCTTGTTTATTCCATATTTGGCTTAAGGAACTTTATCTGTGCTCATTTCAATCTCTGGTTTTATGCAGCACCCCAACTCACCTTTACCCTTAAGCAAGAATAAGTTGGTTTTCTAAATTTGAGACCCTGTTCTGTTCTGTAATTTAGTTCCTGTGTAGCCAAGTTTACATTCCGTGTATTACTGATATCTTATGATGTTTCTTTTTCTGTGTGACTTATTTCAGTTAGAATCATCATACCTGAATCCACTCATTGTGCTGCTAAGGGCCTGATGACACAGATTTCATTGCTGAGTGATATTGCTTTGTAAGTAAATACCACAACTTCTTTATCCATTTTTCACTTTCTGCGATGTTGAACTTGTACTGTAAACGAGGTTCTTGTAAACAGAGCCGTTCCAAACTTTGGGGTGGCTGTGTCTTTTTGATTTTAATTTCCCTAAGCTATAGGACCAAGAGTGGAAGTGCCCTAGGCTCTGTTGCTTTGTTTTTTAGATGTTTCAGGAAACACCATACACTTCTCCCGAGTGGTTGTTGGCAATTTACATCCCGCCCATCAGCATAACAAGGCTCCCAGTTCTCCATGGCCTGTCCTGCCTTTCTGGATTTTACACTTTTTTCAGATGGCCCTTTTGACCGGGGAGAATTGAGACTTCATTGTAGTGCAGATTTCCTTTGCAAGCTTGCTTGGTTGGCCAAAAAGGGCGTATGCGTTTTCTCCTGAATATATTCAGGAATATATTCAGGAAAAAACGCATACGCCCGTTTTGGCCAAGTGCATCATTGTGGACGTTCTGCCTCTTTTCCTATGCTTTCAATGCAATTCCAGTCTACCTCCTGAAATCGGTTTCCTGCAATTCTGCCCCGCTTTCAAGTCCTCTTGGCAGCCTTCCTTCAGTCTATTTTTGGACGATAGCTGTCATTTATAACTCTGCAGGTTTGTGAATTACAGTGCCCCTGAGCTCCTTTCTTCAACTCGTTTTCTTGTGACCTGGCCGCAACACCGCAGAATGGCTTCAGGCCCTAATCTGGTTCCGGCACGGCACGCTGAGCCTTTGGTTATTTCCTCTTCCTGGTGGGAAATGAGAGTTAAATTTGCCCGTCCAGACACCTCCAGCTAGCCTCTCATTGGTTCTCGCTATTCCTGTTCATCTTCCGCAGAAATTGCAAACTGGGCCAAACGGGAGGTTAAAGGGACTGACTCTCCAAGTCGGGAGAGTGTTAGTAAAGCGTCTGCAATGTTGCACCCGAGTACCAGGGGAGGAAAACTGAGACATATTTGAACACGTCTCCCGTTCACACGGTTGATCATACTTGGGTTCCACATGCATGTTTTAGCTGAAGGAAGAATACCTTAAACCTGGAGAGTTGAGACCCGTGTAATGGGTACCATGCAATATAACTTCAAAGGGTCTTCGTTTGCTCACCGAACCTCTCCAATCCTATCACTGCTGCGTTTATGCCCCTGTACACACGCTTGATTCTCTTTTGGAGACATAGCAATCCATAGGTTTTAAGATACTCACTAGTCAGGTACATTCTTAGGCGTTTAATATGGGGTTTTGAGTCCATTTCATTGAGCAAGGAGTAGCTCTTGTCTATTCCATATTTGGCTTAAGGAAGTTTATCTGTGCTCATTTCAATCTCTGGTTTTATGCAGCACCCCAACTCACCTTTCCCCTTAAGCAAGCATAAGTTGGTTTTCTAAATTTGAGACCCTGTTCTGTTTTGGAATGCAGTTCCTGTGTAGCCAAGTTTACATTCCGTGTATTACTGATATCTTATGATGTTTCTTTTTCTGTGTGACTTATTTCAGTTAGAATCATCGTACCTGAATCCACTCATTATGCTGCGACGGGCCTGATGACATAGATTTCATTGCTGAGTGATACTGCATTGTACGTAAGTACCACAAGTTCTTTATCCATTTTTCACTTTCTGTGATATTGAACTTGTACGGTAAACGAGGTTCTTGTAAACGGAGGCGTCCCAAACTTTGGGGTGGCTGTGTCTTTTTTATTTTAATTTCCCTAAGCTATAGGACCATAAGTGGAAATGCCCTAGGTTCTGTTGCTTTGTTTTTTAGATGTTTCAGGAAACACCATACACTTCTCCCGAGTGGTTGTTGGCAATTTACATCCCGCCCTTCAGCATAACAAGGCTCCCAGTTCTCCATGGCCTGTCCTGCCTTTCTGGATTTTACACTTTTTTCAGATGGCCCTTTTGACCGGGGGGAAGTGAGACTTCATTGTAGTGCAGATTTCCTTTGCAAGCTTGCTTGGTTGGCCAAAAAGGGCGTATGCGTTTTTTCCTGAATATATTCAGGAAAAAACGCATACGCCCTTTTTGGCCAAGTGCATCATTGTGGACGTTCTGCCTCTTTTCCTACGCTTTCAATGTAATTCTAGTCTACCTCCTGAAATCGGTTTCCTGCAATTCTGCCCCGCTTTCAAGTCCTCTTGGCAGCCTTACTTCAGTCTATTTTTGGACGATAGCTGTCATTTATAACTCTGCAGGTTTGTGAATTACAGTGCCCCTGAGCTCCTTTCTTCAACTCGCTTTCTTTTGAGCTGGCCGCAACACCGCAGGATGGCTTCAGGCCCTAATCTGGTTCCGGCACGGCACACTGAGCCTTTGGTTAATTCCTCTTCCTGGTGGGAAATGAGAGTTAAATTTGCCCGTCCAGACACCTCCAGCTAGTCTCTCATTGGTTCTCGCTATTCCTGTTCATCTTCCGCAGAAATTGCAAACTGGGCCAAACAGGAGGTTAAAGGCGCTGACTCTCCAAGTGGGGAGAGTGTTAGTAAAGCGTCTGGAATGTTGCACCCGAGTACCAGGGGAGGAAAACTGAGACATATTTGAACACGTCTCCCGTTCACACGGTTGATCATACTTGGGTTCCACATGCATGTTTTAGCTGAAGGAAGAATACCTTAAACCTGGGTAGTTGAAACCCGTGGAATGGGTACCATGCAATATGACTTCAAAGGGTCTTCATTTGCTCACCGAACCTCTCCAATCCTATCACTGCTGCGTTTATGCCCCTGTACACATGCTTGATTCTCTTTTGGAGACATAGCAATCCATAGGTTTTATCATACTTACTAGTCAGGTACATTCTTAGGCGTTTAATATGCGGTGTTGAGTCCATTTCGTTGAGCAAGGAGTAGCTCTTGTCTATTCCATATTTGACTTAAGGAACTTTATCTGTGCTCATTTCAATCTTTGGTTTTATGCAGCACCCCAAGGCACCTTTACCCTTAAGCAAGAATAAGTTGGTTTTCTAAATTTGAGACCCTGTTCTGTTCTGTAATTCAGTTCCTGTGTAGCCAAGTTTACATTCCGTGTATTACTGATATCTTATGATGTTTCTTTTTCTGTGTGACTTATTTCAGTTAGAATCATCATACCTGAATCCACTCATTGTGATGCTAAGGGCCTGATGACATAGATTTCATTGCTGAGTGATATTGCTTTGTAAGTAAATACCACAACTTCTTTATCCATTTTTCACTTTCTGCGATGTTGAACTTGTACTGTAAACGAGGTTCTTGTAAACAGAGCCGTTCCAAACTTTGGGGTGACTGTGTCTTTTTGATTTTAATTTCCCTAAGCTATAGGACCATAAGTGGAAGTGCCCTAGGCTATGTTGCTTTGTTTTTTAGATGTTTCAGGAAACACCATACACTTCTCCCAAGTGTCTGTTGGCAATTTACATCCCGCCCATCAGCATAACAAGGCTCCCAGTTCTCCATGGCCTGTCCTGCCTTTCTGGATTTTACACTTTTTTCAGATGGCCCTTTTGACCGGGGGGGAAGTGAGACTTCATTGTAGTGCAGATTTCCTTTGCAAGCTTGCTTGGTTGGCCAAAAAGGGCGTATGCGTTTTTTCCTGAATATATTCAGGAAAAAACGCATACGCACTTTTTGGCCAAGTGCATCATTGTGGACGTTCTGCCTCTTTTCCTACGCTTTCAATGTAATTCTAGTCTACCTCCTGAAATCGGTTTCCTGCAATTCTGCCCCGCTTTCAAGTCCTCTTGGCAGCCTTACTTCAGTCTATTTTTGGACGATAGCTGTCATTTATAACTCTGCAGGTTTGTGAATTACAGTGCCCCTGAGCTCCTTTCTTCAACTCGCTTTCTTTTGAGCTGGCCGCAACACCGCAGGATGGCTTCAGGCCCTAATCTGGTTCCGGCACGGCACACTGAGCCTCTGGTTAATTCCTCTTCCTGGTGGGAAATGAGAGTTAAATTTGCCCGTCCAGACACCTCCAGCTAGTCTCTCATTGGTTCTCGCTATTCCTGTTCATCTTCCGCAGAAATTGCAAACTGGGCCAAACAGGAGGTTAAAGGGACTGACTCTCCAAGTCGGGAGAGTGCTAGTAAAGCATCTGGAATGTTGCACCCGAGTACCAGGGTACGAAAACTGAGACATATTTGAACACGTCTCCCGATCACATGGTTGATCATACTCTAGGTTCCACATGCATGTTTTAGATGAAGGAAGAATACCTTAAACCTGGGTAGTTGAAACCCGTGGAATGGGTACCATGCAATATGACTTCAAAGGGTCTTCATTTGCTCACCGAACCTCTCCAATCCTATCACTGCTGCGTTTATGCCCCTGTACACATGCTTGATTTTCTTTCAGAGACATAGCAATCCATAGGTTTTAAGATACTTACTAGTCAGGTACATTCTTAGGCGTTTAATATGCGGTGTTGAGTCCATTTCGTTGAGCAAGGAGTAGCTCTTGTCTATTCCATATTTGGCTTAAGGAACTTTATCTGTGCTCATTTCAATCTCTGGTTTTATGCAGCACCCCAACTCACCTTTCCCCTTAAGCAAGCATAAGTTGGTTTTCTAAATTTGAGACCCTGCTTTGTTTTGGAATGCAGTTCCTGTGTAGCCAAGTTTACATTCCATGTATTAGTGATATCTTATGACGTTTCTTTTTCTGTGTGACTTATTTCAGTTAGAATCATCGTACCTGAATGCACTCATTATGCTGCTACGGGCCTGATGACACAGATTTCATTGCTGAGTGATACTGCATTGTACGTAAGTACCACAAGTTCTTTATCCATTTTTCACTTTCTGTGATATTGAACATGTACGGTAAACGAGGTTCTTGTAAACGGAGGCGTCCTAAACTTTGGGGTGGCTTTGTCTTTTTTATTTTAATTTCCCTAAGCTATAGGACCATAAGTGGAAGTGCCCTAGGCTCTGTTGCTTTGTTTTTTAGATGTTTCAGGAAACACCATACACTTCTCCTGAGTGTCTGTTGGCAATTTACATCCCGCCCATCAGCATAACAAGGCTCCCAGTTGTCCATGGCCTGTCCTGCCTTTCTGGATTTTACACTTATTTCAGATGGCCCTTTTGACCGGGGAGAAGTGAGACTTCATTGTAGAGCAGATTTCCTTTGCAAGCTTGCTTGGTTGGCCAAAAAGGGCGTATGCGTTTTTTCCTGAATATATTCAGGAAAAAACGCATACGCCCTTTTTGGCCAAGTGCATCATTGTGGACGTTCTGCCTCTTTTCCTATGCTTTCAATGCAATTCCAGTCTACCTCCTGAAATCGGTTTCCTGCAATTCTGCCCCGCTTTCAAGTCCTCTTGGCAGCCTTCCTTCAGTCTATTTTTGGACGATAGCTGTCATTTATAACTCTGCAGGTTTGTGAATTACAGTGCCCCTGAGCTCCTTTCTTCAACTCGCTTTCTTTTGAGCTGGCCGCAACACCGCAGGATGGCTTCAGGCCCTAATCTGGTTCCGGCACGGCACGCTGAGCCTTTGGTTAATTCCTCTTCCTGGTGGGAAATGAGAGTTAAATTTGCCCGTCCAGACACCTCCAGCTAGTCTCTCATTGGTTCTCGCTATTCCTGTTCATCTTCCGCAGAAATTGCAAACTGGGCCAAACAGGAGGTTAAAGGGACTGACTCTCCAAGTCGGGAGAGTGCTAGTAAAGCGTCTGGAATGTTGCACCCGAGTACCAGGGTACGAAAACTGAGACATATTTGAACACGTCTCCCGATCACATGGTTGATCATACTCTAGGTTCCACATGCATGTTTTAGATGAAGGAAGAATACCTTAAACCTGGGTAGTTGAAACCCGTGGAATGGGTACCATGCAATATGACTTCAAAGGGTCTTCATTTGCTCACCGAACCTCTCCAATCCTATCACTGCTGCGTTTATGCCCCTGTACACATGCTTGATTTTCTTTCAGAGACATAGCAATCCATAGGTTTTAAGATACTTACTAGTCAGGTACATTCTTAGGCGTTTAATATGGGGTGTTGAGTCCATTTCGTTGAGCAAGGAGTAGCTCTTGTCTATTCCATATTTGGCTTAAGGAACTTTATCTGTGCTCATTTCAATCTCTGGTTTTATGCAGCACCCCAACTCACCTTTCCCCTTAAGCAAGCATAAGTTGGTTTTCTAAATTTGAGACCCTGTTCTGTTCTGTAATTCAGTTCCTGTGTAGCCAGGTTTCCATTCCGTGTATTACTGATACCTTATGATGTTTCTTTTTCTGTGTGACTTATTTCAGTTAGAATCATCATACCTGAATCCACTCATTGTGCTGCTAAGGGCCTGATGACATAGATTTCATTGCTGAGTGATATTGCTTTGTAAGTGAATACCACAACTTCTTTATCCATTTTTTACTTTCTGCGATGTTGAACTTGTACTGTAAACGAGGTTCTTGTAAACAGAGCCGTTCCAAACTTTGGGGTGGCTGTGTCTTTTTGATTTTAATTTCCCTAAGCTATAGGACCATAAGTGGAAGTGCCCTAGGTTCTGTTGCTTTGTTTTTTAGATGTTTCAGGAAACACCATACACTTCTCCCAAGTGTCTGTTGGCAATTTACATCCCGCCCATCAGCATAACAAGGCTCCCAGTTCTCAATGGCCTGTTGCCTTTCTGGATTTTACACTTTTTTCAGATGGCCCTTTTGACCGGGGGGAAGTGAGACTTCATTGTAGTGCAGATTTCCTTTGCAAGCTTGCTTGGTTGGCCAAAAAGGGCGTATGCGTTTTTTCCTGAATATATTCAGGAAAAAACGCATACGCCCTTTTTGGCCAAGTGCATCATTGTGGACGTTCTGCCTCTTTTCCTATGCTTTCAATGCAATTCCAGTCTACCTCCTGAAATCGGTTTCCTGCAATTCTGCCCCGCTTTCAAGTCCTCTTGGCAGCCTTACTTCAGTCTATTTTTGGACGATAGCTGTCATTTATAACTCTGCAGGTTTGTGAATTACAGTGCCCCTGAGCTCCTTTCTTCAACTCGCTTTCTTGTGAGCTGGCCACAACACCGCAGGATGGCTTCAGGCCCTAATCTGGTTCCGGCCCAGCATTCTGAGCCTTTGGTTAATTCCTCTTCCTGGTGGGAAATGAGAGTTAAATTTGCCCGTCCAGACACCTCCAGCTAGCCTCTCATTGGTTCTCGCTATTCCTGTTCATCTTCCGCAGAAATTGCAAACTGGGCCAAACGGGAGGTTAAAGGGACTGACTCTCCAAGTCGGGAGAGTGTAAGTGAAGCGTCTGGAATGTTGCACCCGAGTACCAGGGGAGGAAAACTGAGACATATTTGAACACGTCTCCCGTTCACATGGTTGATCATACTCTGGGTTCCACATGCATGTTTTAGCTGAAGGAAGAATACCTTAAACCTGGAGAGTTGAGACCCGTGTAATGGGTACCATGCAATATAAATTCAAAGGGTCTTCGTTTGCTCACCGAACCTCTCCAATCCTATCACTGCTGCGTTTATGCCCCTGTACACACGCTTGATTCTCTTTTGGAGACATAGCAATCCATAGGTTTTAAGATACTCACTAGTCAGGTACATTCTTAGGCGTTTAATATGGGGTTTTGAGTCCATTTCGTTGAGCAAGGAGTAGCTCTTGTCTATTCCATATTTGGCTTAAGGAAGTTTATCTGTGCTCATTTCAATCTCTGGTTTTATGCAGCACCCCAACTCACCTTTCCCCTTAAGCAAGCATAAGTTGGTTTTCTAAATTTGAGACCCTGTTCTGTTTTGGAATGCAGTTCCTGTGTAGCCAAGTTTACATTCCGTGTATTACTGATATCTTATGATGTTTCTTTTTCTGTGTGACTTATTTCAGTTAGAATCATCGTACCTGAATCCACTCATTATGCTGCGACGGGCCTGATGACATAGATTTCATTGCTGAGTGATACTGCATTGTACGTAAGTACCACAAGTTCTTTATCCATTTTTCACTTTCTGTGATATTGAACTTGTACGGTAAACGAGGTTCTTGTAAACGGAGGCGTCCCAAACTTTGGGGTGGCTGTGTCTTTTTTATTTTAATTTCCCTAAGCTATAGGACCATAAGTGGAAATGCCCTAGGTTCTGTTGCTTTGTTTTTTAGATGTTTCAGGAAACACCATACACTTCTCCCGAGTGGTTGTTGGCAATTTACATCCCGCCCTTCAGCATAACAAGGCTCCCAGTTCTCCATGGCCTGTCCTGCCTTTCTGGATTTTACACTTTTTTCAGATGGCCCTTTTGACCGGGGGGAAGTGAGACTTCATTGTAGTGCAGATTTCCTTTGCAAGCTTGCTTGGTTGGCCAAAAAGGGCGTATGCGTTTTTTCCTGAATATATTCAGGAAAAAACGCATACGCCCTTTTTGGCCAAGTGCATCATTGTGGACGTTCTGCCTCTTTTCCTACGCTTTCAATGTAATTCTAGTCTACCTCCTGAAATCGGTTTCCTGCAATTCTGCCCCGCTTTCAAGTCCTCTTGGCAGCCTTACTTCAGTCTATTTTTGGACGATAGCTGTCATTTATAACTCTGCAGGTTTGTGAATTACAGTGCCCCTGAGCTCCTTTCTTCAACTCGCTTTCTTTTGAGCTGGCCGCAACACCGCAGGATGGCTTCAGGCCCTAATCTGGTTCCGGCACGGCACACTGAGCCTTTGGTTAATTCCTCTTCCTGGTGGGAAATGAGAGTTAAATTTGCCCGTCCAGACACCTCCAGCTAGTCTCTCATTGGTTCTCGCTATTCCTGTTCATCTTCCGCAGAAATTGCAAACTGGGCCAAACAGGAGGTTAAAGGCGCTGACTCTCCAAGTGGGGAGAGTGTTAGTAAAGCATCTGGAATGTTGCACCCGAGTACCAGGGGAGGAAAACTGAGACATATTTGAACACGTCTCCCGTTCACACGGTTGATCATACTTGGGTTCCACATGCATGTTTTAGCTGAAGGAAGAATACCTTAAACCTGGAGAGTTGAGACCCGTGTAATGGGTACCATGCAATATGACTTCAAAGGGTCTTCATTTGCTCACCGAACCTCTCCAATCCTATCACTGCTGCGTTTATGCCCCTGTAGACATGCTTGATTCTCTTTTGGAGACATAGCAATCCATAGGTTTTACGATACTTACTAGTCAGGTACATTCTTAGGCGTTTAATATGCGGTGTTGAGTCCATTTCGTTGAGCAAGGAGTAGCTCTTGTCTATTCCATATTTGACTTAAGGAACTTTATCTGTGCTCATTTCAATCTCTGGTTTTATGCAGCACCCCAAGGCACCTTTACCCTTAAGCAAGAATAAGTTGGTTTTCTAAATTTGAGACCCTGTTCTGTTCTGTAATTCAGTTCCTGTGTAGCCAGGTTTCCATTCCGTGTATTACTGATATCTTATGATGTTTCTTTTTCTGTGTGACTTATTTCAGTTAGAATCATCATACCTGAATCCACTCATTGTGATGCTAAGGTCCTGATGACATAGATTTCATTGCTGAGTGATATTGCTTTGTAAGTAAATACCACAACTTCTTTATCCATTTTTCACTTTCTGCGATGTTGAACTTGTACTGTAAACGAGGTTCTTGTAAACAGAGCCGTTCCAAACTTTGGGGTGACTGTGTCTTTTTGATTTTAATTTCCCTAAGCTATAGGACCATAAGTGGAAGTGCCCTAGGCTCTGTTGCTTTGTTTTTTAGATGTTTCAGGAAACACCATACACTTCTCCCAAGTGTCTGTTGGCAATTTACATCCCGCCCATCAGCATAACAAGGCTCCCAGTTCTCCATGGCCTGTCCTGTCTTTCTGGATTTTACACTTTTTTCAGATGGCCCTTTTGACCGGGGGGAAGTGAGACTTCATTGTAGTGCAGATTTCCTTTGCAAGCTTGCTTGGTTGGCCAAAAAGGGCGTATGCGTTTTTTCCTGAATATATTCAGGAAAAAACGCATACGCCCTTTTTGGCCAAGTGCATCATTGTGGACGTTCTGCCTCTTTTCCTATGCTTTCAATGCAATTCCAGTCTACCTCCTGAAATCGGTTTCCTGCAATTCTGCCCCGCTTTCAAGTCCTCTTGGCAGCCTTACTTCAGTCTATTTTTGGACGATAGCTGTCATTTATAACTCTGCAGGTTTGTGAATTACAGTGCCCCTGAGCTCCTTTCTTCAACTCGCTTTCTTGTGAGCTGGCCACAACACCGCAGGATGGCTTCAGGCCCTAATCTGGTTCCGGCCCAGCATGCTGAGCCTTTGGTTAATTCCTCTTCCTGGTGGGAAATGAGAGTTAAATTTGCCCGTCCAGACACCTCCAGCTAGCCTCTCATTGGTTCTCGCTATTCCTGTTCATCTTCCGCAGAAATTGCAAACTGGGCCAAACGGGAGGTTAAAGGGACTGACTCTCCAAGTCGGGAGAGTGTTAGTAAAGCGTCTGCAATGTTGCACCCGAGTACCAGGGGAGGAAAACTGAGACATATTTGAACACGTCTCCCGTTCACATGGTTGATCATACTCTGGGTTCCACATGCATGTTTTAGCTGAAGGAAGAATACCTTAAAACTGGAGAGTTGAGACCCGTGTAATGGGTACCATGCAATATAACTTCAAAGGGTCTTCGTTTGCTCACCGAACCTCTCCAATCCTATCACTGCTGCGTTTATGCCCCTGTACACACGCTTGATTCTCTTTTGGAGACATAGCAATCCATAGGTTTTAAGATACTCACTAGTCAGGTACATTCTTAGGCGTTTAATATGGGGTTTTGAGTCCATTTCGTTGAGCAAGGAGTAGCTCTTGTCTATTCCATATTTGGCTTAAGGAAGTTTATCTGTGCTCATTTCAATCTCAGGTTTTATGCAGCACCCCAAGGCACCTTTACCCTTAAGCAAGAATAAGTTGGTTTTCTAAATTTGAGACCCTGTTCTGTTCTGTAATTCAGTTCCTGTGTAGCCAAGTTTACATTCCGTGTATTACTGATATCTTATGATGTTTCTTTTTCTGTGTGACTTATTTCAGTTAGAATCATCATACCTGAATCCACTCATTGTGATGCTAAGGGCCTGATGACATAGATTTCATTGCTGAGTGATATTGCTTTGTAAGTAAATACCACAACTTCTTTATCCATTTTTCACTTTCTGCGATGTTGAACTTCTACTGTAAACGAGGTTCTTGTAAACAGAGCCGTTCCAAACTTTGGGGTGACTGTGTCTTTTTGATTTTAATTTCCCTAAGCTATAGGACCATAAGTGGAAGTGCCCTAGGCTCTGTTGCTTTGTTTTTTAGATGTTTCAGGAAACACCATACACTTCTCCCAAGTGTCTGTTGGCAATTTACATCCCGCCCATCAGCATAACAAGGCTCCCAGTTCTCCATGGCCTGTCCTGCCTTTCTGGATTTTACACTTTTTTCAGATGGCCCTTTTGACCGGGGGGAAGTGAGACTTCATTGTAGTGCAGATTTCCTTTGCAAGCTTGCTTGGTTGGCCAAAAAGGGCATATGCGTTTTCTCCTGAATTTATTCAAGAAAAAACGCATACGCCCTTTTTGGCCAAGTGCATCATTGTGGACGTTCTGCCTCTTTTCCTATGCTTTCAATGCAATTCCTGTCTACCTCCTGAAATCGGTTTCCTGCAATTCGGCCCCGCTTTCAAGTCCTCTTGGCAGCCTTACTTCAGTCTATTTTTGGACGATAGCTGTCATTTATAACTCTGCAGGTTTGTGAATTACAGTGCCCCTGAGCTCCTTTCTTCAACTCGCTTTCTTGTGACCTGGCCGCAACACCGCAGGATGGCTTCAGGCCCTAATCTGGTTCTGGCACGGCACGCTGAGCCTTTGGTTAATTCCTCTTCCTGGTGGGAAATGAGAGTTAAATTTGCCCGTTCAGACACCTCCAGCTAGTCTCTCATTGGTTCTCGCTATTCGTGTTCATCTTCCGCAGAAATTGCAAACTGGGCCAAACAGGAGGTTAAAGGGACTGACTCTCCAGGTCGGGAGAGTGTTAGTAAAGCGTCTGGAATGTTGCACCCGAGTACCAGGGTACGAAAACTGAGACATATTTGAACACGTCTCCCGATCACATGGTTGATCCTACTCTAGGTTCCACATGCATGTTTTAGCTGAAGGAAGAATACCTTAAACCTGGGTAGTTGAAACCCGTGGAATGGGTACCATGCAATATGACTTGAAAGGGTCTTCATTTGCTCACGAACCTCTCCAATCCTATCACTGCTGCGTTCATGCCCCTGTACACATGCTTGATACTCTTTCGGAGACATAGCAATCCATAGGTTTTAAGATACTTACTAGTCAGGTACATTCTTAGGCGTTTAATATGCGGTGTTGAGTCCATTTCGTTGAGCAAGGAGTAGCTCTTGTCTATTCCATATTTGGCTTAAGGAACTTTATCTGTGCTCATTTCAATCTCTGGTTTTATGCAGCACCCCAACTCACCTTTACCCTTAAGCAAGCATAAGTTGGTTTTCTAAATTTGAGAACCTGTTCTGTTCTGTAATTCAGTTCCTGTGTAGCCAAGTTTCCATTCCGTGTATTACTGATATCTTATGATGTTTCTTTTTCTGTGTGACTTATTTCAGTTAGAATCATCATACCTGAATCCACTCATTGTGCTGCTAAGGGCCTGATGACATAGATTTCATTGTTGAGTGATATTGCTTTGTAAGTGAATACCACAACTTCTTTATCCATTTTTCACTTTCTGCGATGTTGAACTTGTACTGTAAATGAGGTTCTTGTAAACAGAGCCGTTCCAGACATTAGGGTGGCTGTGTCTTTTTGATTTTAATTTCCCTAAGCTATAGGACCATAAGTGGAAGTGCCCTAGGCTCTGTTGCTTTGTTTTTTAGATGTTTCAGGAAACACCATACACTTCTCCCAAGTGTCTGTTGGCAATTTACATCCCGCCCATCAGCATAACAAGGCTCCCAGTTCTCAATGGCCTGTTGCCTTTCTGGATTTTACACTTTTTTCAGATGGCCCTTTTGACAGGGGGGAAGTGAGACTTCATTGTAGTGCAGATTTCCTTTGCAAGCTTGCTTGGTTGGCCAAAAAGGGCGTATGCGTTTTTTCCTGAATATATTCAGGAAAAAACGCATACGCCCTTTTTGGCCAAGTACATCATTGTAGACGTTCTGCCTCTTTTCCTATGCTTTCAATGCAATTCCAGTCTACCTCCTGAAATCGGTTTCCTGCAATTCGGCCCCGCTTTCAAGTCCTCTTGGCAGCCTTACTTCAGTCTATTTTTGGACGATAGCTGTCATTTATAACTCTGCAGGTTTGTGAATTACAGTGCCCCTGAGCTCCTTTCTTCAACTCGCTTTCTTGTGACCTGGCCGCAACACCGCAGGATGGCTTCAGGCCGTAATCTGGTGCCGGCACGGCATGCTGAGCCTTTGGTTATTTCCTCTTCCTGGTGGGAAATGAGAGTTAAATTTGCCCGTCCAGACACCTCCAGCTAGCCTCTCATTGGTTCTCGCTATTCCTGTTCATCTTCCGCAGAAATTGCAAACTGGGCCAAACGGGAGGTTAAAGGGACTGACTCTCCAAGTCGGGAGAGTGTTAGTAAAGCGTCTGCAATGTTGCACCCGAGTACCAGGGGAGGAAAACTGAGACATATTTGAACACGTCTCCCGTTCACATGGTTGATCATACTCTGGGTTCCACATGCATGTTTTAGCTGAAGGAAGAATACCTTAAACCTGGAGAGTTGAGACCCGTGTAATGGGTACCATGCAATATGACTTCAAAGGGTCTTCATTTGCTCACCGAACCTCTCCAATCCTATCACTGCTGCGTTTATGCCCCTGTACACACGCTTGATTCTCTTTTGGAGACATAGCAATCCATAGGTTTTAAGATACTTACTAGCCAGGTACATTCTTAGGCGTTTAATATGGGGTTTTGAGTCCATTTCGTTGAGCAAGGAGTAGCTCTTGTCTATTCCATATTTAGCTTAAGGTACTTTATCTGTGCTCATTTCAATCTCTGGTTTTATGCAGCACCCCAACTCACCTTTCCCCTTAAGCAAGCATAAGTTGGTTTTCTAAATTTGAGACCCTGCTTTGTTTTGGAATGCAGTTCCTGTGTAGCCAAGTTTACATTCCATGTATTAGTGATATCTTATGACGTTTCTTTTTCTGTGTGACTTATTTCAGTTAGAATCATCGTACCTGAATCCACTCATTATGCTGCTATGGGCCTGATGACATAGATTTCATTGCTGAGTGATACTGCATTGTACGTAAGTACTACAAGTTCTTTATCCATTTTTCACTTTCTGTGATATTGAACATGTACGGTAAACGAGGTTCTTGTAAACGGAGGCGTCCTAAACTTTGGGGTGGCTGTGTCTTTTTTATTTTAATTTCCCTAAGCTATAGGACCATAAGTGGAAGTGCCCTAGGCTCTGTTGCTTTGTTTTTTAGATGTTTCAGGAAACACCATACACTTCTCCTGAGTGTCTGTTGGCAATTTACATCCCGCCCATCAGCATAACAAGGCTCCCAGTTCTCCATGGCCTGTCCTGCCTTTCTGGATTTTACACTTATTTCAGATGGCCCTTTTGACCGGGGAGAAGTGAGACTTCATTGTAGAGCAGATTTCCTTTGCAAGCTTGCTTGGTTGGCCAAAAAGGGCGTATGCGTTTTTTCCTGAATATATTCAGGAAAAAACGCATACGCCCTTTTTGGCCAAGTGCATCATTGTGGACGTTCTGCCTCTTTTCCTATGCTTTCAATGCAATTCCAGTCTACCTCCTGAAATCGGTTTCCTGCAATTCTGCCCCGCTTTCAAGTCCTCTTGGCAGCCTTCCTTCAGTCTATTTTTGGATGATAGCTGTCATTTATAACTCTGCAGGTTTGTGAATTACAGTGCCCCTGAGCTCCTTTCTTCAACTCGCTTTCTTTTGAGCTGGCCGCAACACCGCAGGATGGCTTCAGGCCCTAATCTGGTTCCGGCACGGCACGCTGAGCCTTTGGTTAATTCCTCTTCCTGGTGGGAAATGAGAGTTAAATTTGCCCGTCCAGACACCTCCAGCTAGTCTCTTATTGGTTCTCGCTATTCCTGTTCATCTTCCGCAGAAATTGCAAACTGGGCCAAACAGGAGGTTAAAGGGACTGACTCTCCAAGTCGGGAGAGTGTTAGTAAAGCATCTGGAATGTTGCACCCGAGTACCAGGGTACGAAAACTGAGACATATTTGAACACGTCTCCCGATCACATGGTTGATCATACTCTAGGTTCCACATGCATGTTTTAGATGAAGGAAGAATACCTTAAACCTGGAGAGTTGAGACCCGTGGAATGGGTACCATGCAATATGACTTCAAAGGGTCTTCATTTGCTCACCGAACCTCTCCAATCCTATCACTGCTGCGTTTATGCCCCTGTACACATGCTTGATTTTCTTTCAGAGACATAGCAATCCATAGGTTTTAAGATACTTACTAGTCAGGTACATTCTTAGGCGTTTAATATGGGGTGTTGAGTCCATTTCGTTGAGCAAGGAGTAGCTCTTGTCTATTCCATATTTGGCTTAAGGAACTTTATCTGTGCTCATTTCAATCTCTGGTTTTATGCAGCACCCCAACTCACCTTTCCCCTTAAGCAAGCATAAGTTGGTTTTCTAAATTTGAGACCCTGTTCTGTTCTGTAATTCAGTTCCTGTGTAGCCAGGTTTCCATTCCGTGTATTACTGATATCTTATGATGTTTCTTTTTCTGTGTGACTTATTTCCGTTAGAATCATCATACCTGAATCCACTCATTGTGCTGCTAAGGGCCTGATGACATAGATTTCATTGCTGAGTGATATTGCTTTGTAAGTGAATACCACAACTTCTTTATCCATTTTTTACTTTCTGCGATGTTGAACTTGTACTGTAAACGAGGTTCTTGTAAATAGAGCCGTTCCAACCTTTGGGGTGGCTGTGTCTTTTTGATTTTAATTTCCCTAAGCTATAGGACCATAAGTGGAAGTGCCCTAGGCTCTGTTGCTTTGTTTTTTAGATGTTTCAGGAAACACCATACACTTCTCCCAAGTGTCTGTTGGCAATTTACATCCCGCCCATCAGCATAACAAGGCTCCCAGTTCTCCATGGCCTGTCCTGTCTTTCTGGATTTTACACTTTTTTCAGATGGCCCTTTTGACCGGGGGGAAGTGAGACTTCATTGTAGTGCAGATTTCCTTTGCAAGCTTGCTTGGTTGGCCAAAAAGGGCGTATGCGTTTTTTCCTGAATATATTCAGGAAAAAACGCATACGCCCTTTTTGGCCAAGTGCATCATTGTGGACGTTCTGCCTCTTTTCCTATGCTTTCAATGCAATTCCAGTCTACCTCCTGAAATCGGTTTCCTGCAATTCTGCCCCGCTTTCAAGTCCTCTTGGCAGCCTTACTTCAGTCTATTTTTGGACGATAGCTGTCATTTATAACTCTGCAGGTTTGTGAATTACAGTGCCCCTGAGCTCCTTTCTTCAACTCGCTTTCTTGTGAGCTGGCCACAACACCGCAGGATGGCTTCAGGCCCTAATCTGGTTCCGGGCCAGCATGCTGAGCCTTTGGTTAATTCCTCTTCCTGGTGGGAAATGAGAGTTAAATTTGCCCGTCCAGACACCTCCAGCTAGCCTCTCATTGGTTCTCGCTATTCCTGTTCATCTTCCGCAGAAATTGCAAACTGGGCCAAACGGGAGGTTAAAGGGACTGACTCTCCAAGTCGGGAGAGTGTTAGTAAAGCGTCTGCAATGTTGCACCCGAGTACCAGGGGAGGAAAACTGAGACATATTTGAACACGTCTCCCGTTCACATGGTTGATCATACTCTGGGTTCCACATGCATGTTTTAGCTGAAGGAAGAATACCTTAAACCTGGAGAGTTGAGACCCGTGTAATGGGTACCATGCAATATGACTTCAAAGGGTCTTCATTTGCTCACCGAACCTCTCCAATCCTATCACTGCTGCGTTTATGCCCCTGTACACACGCTTGATTCTCTTTTGGAGACATAGCAATCCATAGGTTTTAAGATACTTACTAGCCAGGTACATTCTTAGGCGTTTAATATGGGGTTTTGAGTCCATTTCGTTGAGCAAGGAGTAGCTCTTGTCTATTCCATATTTAGCTTAAGGTACTTTATCTGTGCTCATTTCAATCTCTGGTTTTATGCAGCACCCCAACTCACCTTTCCCCTTAAGCAAGCATAAGTTGGTTTTCTAAATTTGAGACCCTGCTTTGTTTTGGAATGCAGTTCCTGTGTAGCCAAGTTTACATTCCATGTATTAGTGATATCTTATGACGTTTCTTTTTCTGTGTGACTTATTTCAGTTAGAATCATCGTACCTGAATCCACTCATTATGCTGCTACGGGCCTGATGACATAGATTTCATTGCTGAGTGATACTGCATTGTACGTAAGTACTACAAGTTCTTTATCCATTTTTCACTTTCTGTGATATTGAACATGTACGGTAAACGAGGTTCTTGTAAACGGAGGCGTCCTAAACTTTGGGGTGGCTGTGTCTTTTTTATTTTAATTTCCCTAAGCTATAGGACCATAAGTGGAAGTGCCCTAGGCTCTGTTGCTTTGTTTTTTAGATGTTTCAGGAAACACCATACACTTCTCCTGAGTGTCTGTTGGCAATTTACATCCCGCCCATCAGCATAACAAGGCTCCCAGTTCTCCATGGCCTGTCCTGCCTTTCTGGATTTTACACTTATTTCAGATGGCCCTTTTGACCGGGGAGAAGTGAGACTTCATTGTAGAGCAGATTTCCTTTGCAAGCTTGCTTGGTTGGCCAAAAAGGGCGTATGCGTTTTTTCCTGAATATATTCAGGAAAAAACGCATACGCCCTTTTTGGCCAAGTGCATCATTGTGGACGTTCTGCCTCTTTTCCTATGCTTTCAATGCAATTCCAGTCTACCTCCTGAAATCGGTTTCCTGCAATTCTGCCCCGCTTTCAAGTCCTCTTGGCAGCCTTCCTTCAGTCTATTTTTGGATGATAGCTGTCATTTATAACTCTGCAGGTTTGTGAATTACAGTGCCCCTGAGCTCCTTTCTTCAACTCGCTTTCTTTTGAGCTGGCCGCAACACCGCAGGATGGCTTCAGGCCCTAATCTGGTTCCGGCACGGCACGCTGAGCCTTTGGTTAATTCCTCTTCCTGGTGGGAAATGAGAGTTAAATTTGCCCGTCCAGACACCTCCAGCTAGTCTCTTATTGGTTCTCGCTATTCCTGTTCATCTTCCGCAGAAATTGCAAACTGGGCCAAACAGGAGGTTAAAGGGACTGACTCTCCAAGTCGGGAGAGTGTTAGTAAAGCATCTGGAATGTTGCACCCGAGTACCAGGGTACGAAAACTGAGACATATTTGAACACGTCTCCCGATCACATGGTTGATCATACTCTAGGTTCCACATGCATGTTTTAGATGAAGGAAGAATACCTTAAACCTGGAGAGTTGAGACCCGTGGAATGGGTACCATGCAATATGACTTCAAAGGGTCTTCATTTGCTCACCGAACCTCTCCAATCCTATCACTGCTGCGTTTATGCCCCTGTACACATGCTTGATTTTCTTTCAGAGACATAGCAATCCATAGGTTTTAAGATACTTACTAGTCAGGTACATTCTTAGGCGTTTAATATGGGGTGTTGAGTCCATTTCGTTGAGCAAGGAGTAGCTCTTGTCTATTCCATATTTGGCTTAAGGAACTTTATCTGTGCTCATTTCAATCTCTGGTTTTATGCAGCACCCCAACTCACCTTTCCCCTTAAGCAAGCATAAGTTGGTTTTCTAAATTTGAGACCCTGTTCTGTTCTGTAATTCAGTTCCTGTGTAGCCAGGTTTCCATTCCGTGTATTACTGATATCTTATGATGTTTCTTTTTCTGTGTGACTTATTTCCGTTAGAATCATCATACCTGAATCCACTCATTGTGCTGCTAAGGGCCTGATGACATAGATTTCATTGCTGAGTGATATTGCTTTGTAAGTGAATACCACAACTTCTTTATCCATTTTTTACTTTCTGCGATGTTGAACTTGTACTGTAAACGAGGTTCTTGTAAATAGAGCCGTTCCAACCTTTGGGGTGGCTGTGTCTTTTTGATTTTAATTTCCCTAAGCTATAGGACCATAAGTGGAAGTGCCCTAGGCTCTGTTGCTTTGTTTTTTAGATGTTTCAGGAAACACCATACACTTCTCCCAAGTGTCTGTTGGCAATTTACATCCCGCCCATCAGCATAACAAGGCTCCCAGTTCTCCATGGCCTGTCCTGTCTTTCTGGATTTTACACTTTTTTCAGATGGCCCTTTTGACCGGGGGGAAGTGAGACTTCATTGTAGTGCAGATTTCCTTTGCAAGCTTGCTTGGTTGGCCAAAAAGGGCGTATGCGTTTTTTCCTGAATATATTCAGGAAAAAACGCATACGCCCTTTTTGGCCAAGTGCATCATTGTGGACGTTCTGCCTCTTTTCCTATGCTTTCAATGCAATTCCAGTCTACCTCCTGAAATCGGTTTCCTGCAATTCTGCCCCGCTTTCAAGTCCTCTTGGCAGCCTTACTTCAGTCTATTTTTGGACGATAGCTGTCATTTATAACTCTGCAGGTTTGTGAATTACAGTGCCCCTGAGCTCCTTTCTTCAACTCGCTTTCTTGTGAGCTGGCCACAACACCGCAGGATGGCTTCAGGCCCTAATCTGGTTCCGGGCCAGCATGCTGAGCCTTTGGTTAATTCCTCTTCCTGGTGGGAAATGAGAGTTAAATTTGCCCGTCCAGACACCTCCAGCTAGCCTCTCATTGGTTCTCGCTATTCCTGTTCATCTTCCGCAGAAATTGCAAACTGGGCCAAACGGGAGGTTAAAGGGACTGACTCTCCAAGTCGGGAGAGTGTTAGTAAAGCGTCTGCAATGTTGCACCCGAGTACCAGGGGAGGAAAACTGAGACATATTTGAACACGTCTCCCGTTCACATGGTTGATCATACTCTGGGTTCCACATGCATGTTTTAGCTGAAGGAAGAATACCTTAAACCTGGAGAGTTGAGACCCGTGTAATGGGTACCATGCAATATAACTTCAGAGGGTCTTCGTTTGCTCACCGAACCTCTCCAATCCTATCACTGCTGCGTTTATGCCCCTGTACACACGCTTGATTCTCTTTTGGAGACAAAGCAATCCATAGGTTTTAAGATACTCACTAGTCAGGTACATTCTTAGGCGTTTAATATGGGGTTTTGAGTCCATTTCGTTGAGCAAGGAGTAGCTCTTGTCTATTCCATATTTGGCTTAAGGAAGTTTATCTGTGCTCATTTCAATCTCTGGTTTTATGCAGCACCCCAACTCACCTTTCCCCTTAAGCAAGCATAAGTTGGTTTTCTAAATTTGAGACCCTGTTCTGTTTTGGAATGCAGTTCCTGTGTAGCCAAGTTTACATTCCGTGTATTACTGATATCTTATGATGTTTCTTTTTCTGTGTGACTTATTTCAGTTAGAATCATCGTACCTGAATCCACTCATTATGCTGCGACGGGCCTGATGACATAGATTTCATTGCTGAGTGATACTGCATTGTACGTAAGTACCACAAGTTCTTTATCCATTTTTCACTTTCTGTGATATTGAACTTGTACGGTAAATGAGGTTCTTGTAAACGGAGGCGTCCCAAACTTTGGGGTGGCTGTGTCTTTTTTATTTTAATTTCCCTAAGCTATAGGACCATAAGTGGAAATGCCCTAGGTTCTGTTGCTTTGTTTTTTAGATGTTTCAGGAAACACCATACACTTGTCCCGAGTGGTTGTTGGCAATTTACATCCCGCCCTTCAGCATAACAAGGCTCCCAGTTCTCCATGGCCTGTCCTGCCTTTCTGGATTTTACACTTTTTTCAGATGGCCCTTTTGACCGGGGGGAAGTGAGACTTCATTGTAGTGCAGATTTCCTTTGCAAGCTTGCTTGGTTGGCCAAAAAGGGCGTATGCGTTTTTTCCTGAATATATTCAGGAAAAAACGCATACGCCCTTTTTGGCCAAGTGCATCATTGTGGACGTTCTGCCTCTTTTCCTACGCTTTCAATGTAATTCTAGTCTACCTCCTGAAATCGGTTTCCTGCAATTCTGCCCCGCTTTCAAGTCCTCTTGGCAGCCTTACTTCAGTCTATTTTTGGACGATAGCTGTCATTTATAACTCTGCAGGTTTGTGAATTACAGTGCCCCTGAGCTCCTTTCTTCAACTCACTTTCTTTTGAGCTGGCCGCAACACCGCAGGATGGCTTCAGGCCCTAATCTGGTTCCGGCACGGCACACTGAGCCTTTGGTTAATTCCTATTCCTGGTGGGAAATGAGAGTTAAATTTGCCCGTCCAGACACCTCCAGCTAGTCTCTCATTGGTTCTCGCTATTCCTGTTCATCTTCCGCAGAAATTGCAAACTGGGCCAAACAGGAGGTTAAAGGCGCTGACTCTCCAAGTGGGGAGAGTGTTAGTAAAGCGTCTGGAATGTTGCACCCGAGTACCAGGGGAGGAAAACTGAGACATATTTGAACACGTCTCCCGTTCACACGGTTGATCATACTTGGGTTCCACATGCATGTTTTAGCTGAAGGAAGAATACCTTAAACCTGGAGAGTTGAGACCCGTGTAATGGGTACCATGCAATATGACTTCAAAGGGTCTTCATTTGCTCACCGAACCTCTCCAATCCTATCACTGCTGCGTTTATGCCCCTGTAGACATGCTTGATTCTCTTTTGGAGACATAGCAATCCATAGGTTTTACGATACTTACTAGTCAGGTACATTCTTAGGCGTTTAATATGCGGTGTTGAGTCCATTTCGTTGAGCAAGGAGTAGCTCTTGTCTATTCCATATTTGACTTAAGGAACTTTATCTGTGCTCATTTCAATCTCTGGTTTTATGCAGCACCCCAAGGCACCTTTACCCTTAAGCAAGAATAAGTTGGTTTTCTAAATTTGAGACCCTGTTCTGTTCTGTAATTCAGTTCCTGTGTAGCCAAGTTTACATTCCGTGTATTACTGATATCTTATGATGTTTCTTTTTCTGTGTGACTTATTTCAGTTAGAATCATCGTACCTGAATCCACTCATTATGCTGCGACGGGCCTGATGACATAGATTTCATTGCTGAGTGATACTGCATTGTACGTAAGTACCACAAGTTCTTTATCCATTTTTCACTTTCTGTGATATTGAACTTGTACGGTAAATGAGGTTCTTGTAAACGGAGGCGTCCCAAACTTTGGGGTGGCTGTGTCTTTTTTATTTTAATTTCCCTAAGCTATAGGACCATAAGTGGAAATGCCCTAGGTTCTGTTGCTTTGTTTTTTAGATGTTTCAGGAAACACCATACACTTGTCCCGAGTGGTTGTTGGCAATTTACATCCCGCCCTTCAGCATAACAAGGCTCCCAGTTCTCCATGGCCTGTCCTGCCTTTCTGGATTTTACACTTTTTTCAGATGGCCCTTTTGACCGGGGGGAAGTGAGACTTCATTGTAGTGCAGATTTCCTTTGCAAGCTTGCTTGGTTGGCCAAAAAGGGCGTATGCGTTTTTTCCTGAATATATTCAGGAAAAAACGCATACGCCCTTTTTGGCCAAGTGCATCATTGTGGACGTTCTGCCTCTTTTCCTACGCTTTCAATGTAATTCTAGTCTACCTCCTGAAATCGGTTTCCTGCAATTCTGCCCCGCTTTCAAGTCCTCTTGGCAGCCTTACTTCAGTCTATTTTTGGACGATAGCTGTCATTTATAACTCTGCAGGTTTGTGAATTACAGTGCCCCTGAGCTCCTTTCTTCAACTCACTTTCTTTTGAGCTGGCCGCAACACCGCAGGATGGCTTCAGGCCCTAATCTGGTTCCGGCACGGCACACTGAGCCTTTGGTTAATTCCTATTCCTGGTGGGAAATGAGAGTTAAATTTGCCCGTCCAGACACCTCCAGCTAGTCTCTCATTGGTTCTCGCTATTCCTGTTCATCTTCCGCAGAAATTGCAAACTGGGCCAAACAGGAGGTTAAAGGCGCTGACTCTCCAAGTGGGGAGAGTGTTAGTAAAGCGTCTGGAATGTTGCACCCGAGTACCAGGGGAGGAAAACTGAGACATATTTGAACACGTCTCCCGTTCACACGGTTGATCATACTTGGGTTCCACATGCATGTTTTAGCTGAAGGAAGAATACCTTAAACCTGGAGAGTTGAGACCCGTGTAATGGGTACCATGCAATATGACTTCAAAGGGTCTTCATTTGCTCACCGAACCTCTCCAATCCTATCACTGCTGCGTTTATGCCCCTGTAGACATGCTTGATTCTCTTTTGGAGACATAGCAATCCATAGGTTTTACGATACTTACTAGTCAGGTACATTCTTAGGCGTTTAATATGCGGTGTTGAGTCCATTTCGTTGAGCAAGGAGTAGCTCTTGTCTATTCCATATTTGACTTAAGGAACTTTATCTGTGCTCATTTCAATCTCTGGTTTTATGCAGCACCCCAAGGCACCTTTACCCTTAAGCAAGAATAAGTTGGTTTTCTAAATTTGAGACCCTGTTCTGTTCTGTAATTCAGTTCCTGTGTAGCCAAGTTTACATTCCGTGTATTACTGATATCTTATGATGTTTCTTTTTCTGTGTGACTTATTTCAGTTAGAATCATCATAACTGAATCCACTCATTGTGATGCTAAGGGCCTGATGACATAGATTTCATTGCTGAGTGATATTGCTTTGTAAGTAAATACCACAACTTCTTTATCCATTTTTCACTTTCTGCGATGTTGAACTTGTACTGTAAACGAGGTTCTTGTAAATAGAGCCGTTCCAACCTTTGGGGTGGCTGTGTCTTTTTGATTTTAATTTCCCTAAGCTATAGGACCATAAGTGGAAGTGCCCTAGGCTCTGTTGCTTTGTTTTTTAGATGTTTCAGGAAACACCATACACTTCTCCCAAGTGTCTGTTGGCAATTTACATCCCGCCCATCAGCATAACAAGGCTCCCAGTTCTCCATGGCCTGTCCTGCCTTTCTGGATTTTACACTTTTTTCAGATGGCCCTTTTGACCGGGGGGAAGTGAGACTTCATTGTAGTGCAGATTTCCTTTGCAAGCTTGCTTGGTTGGCCAAAAAGGGCGTATGCGTTTTTTCCTGAATATATTCAGGAAAAAACGCATACGCCCTTTTTGGCCAAGTGCATCATTGTGGACGTTCTGCCTCTTTTCCTACGCTTTCAATGTAATTCTAGTCTACCTCCTGAAATCGGTTTCCTGCAATTCTGCCCCGCTTTCAAGTCCTCTTGGCAGCCTTACTTCAGTCTATTTTTGGACGATAGCTGTCATTTATAACTCTGCAGGTTTGTGAATTACAGTGCCCCTGAGCTCCTTTCTTCAACTCGCTTTCTTGTGAGCTGGCCACAACACCGCAGGATGGCTTCAGGCCCTAATCTGGTTCCGGCCCAGCATGCTGAGCCTTTGGTTAATTCCTCTTCCTGGTGGGAAATGAGAGTTAAATTTGCCCGTCCAGACACCTCCAGCTAGCCTCTCATTGGTTCTCGCTATTCCTGTTCATCTTCCGCAGAAATTGCAAACTGGGCCAAACGGGAGGTTAAAGGGACTGACTCTCCAAGTCGGGAGAGTGTTAGTAAAGCGTCTGCAATGTTGCACCCGAGTACCAGGGGAGGAAAACTGAGACATATTTGAACACGTCTCCCGTTCACATGGTTGATCATACTCTGGGTTCCACATGCATGTTTTAGCTGAAGGAAGAATACCTTAAACCTGGAGAGTTGAGACCCGTGTAATGGGTACCATGCAATATAACTTCAGAGGGTCTTCGTTTGCTCACCGAACCTCTCCAATCCTATCACTGCTGCGTTTATGCCCCTGTACACACGCTTGATTCTCTTTTGGAGACATAGCAATCCATAGGTTTTAAGATACTCACTAGTCAGGTACATTCTTAGGCGTTTAATATGGGGTTTTGAGTCCATTTCGTTGAGCAAGGAGTAGCTCTTGTCTATTCCATATTTGGCTTAAGGAACTTTATCTGTGCTCATTTCAATCTCTGGTTTTATGCAGCACCCCAACTCACCTTTCCCCTTAAGCAAGCATAAGTTGGTTTTCTAAATTTGAGACCCTGTTCTGTTTTGGAATGCAGTTCCTGTGTAGCCAAGTTTACATTCCGTGTATTACTGATATCTTATGATGTTTCTTTTTCTGTGTGACTTATTTCAGTTAGAATCATCGTACCTGAATCCACTCATTATGCTGCGACGGGCCTGATGACATAGATTTCATTGCTGAGTGATACTGCATTGTACGTAAGTACCACAAGTTCTTTATCCATTTTTCACTTTCTGTGATATTGAACTTGTACGGTAAATGAGGTTCTTGTAAACGGAGGCGTCCCAAATTTTGGGGTGGCTGTGTCTTTTTTATTTTAATTTCCCTAAGCTATAGGACCATAAGTGGAAATGCCCTAGGTTCTGTTGCTTTGTTTTTTAGATGTTTCAGGAAACACCATACACTTGTCCCGAGTGGTTGTTGGCAATTTACATCCCGCCCTTCAGCATAACAAGGCTCCCAGTTCTCCATGGCCTGTCCTGCCTTTCTGGATTTTACACTTTTTTCAGATGGCCCTTTTGACCGGGGGGAAGTGAGACTTCATTGTAGTGCAGATTTCCTTTGCAAGCTTGCTTGGTTGGCCAAAAAGGGCGTATGCGTTTTTTCCTGAATATATTCAGGAAAAAACGCATACGCCCTTTTTGGCCAAGTGCATCATTGTGGACGTTCTGCCTCTTTTCCTACGCTTTCAATGTAATTCTAGTCTACCTCCTGAAATCGGTTTCCTGCAATTCTGCCCCGCTTTCAAGTCCTCTTGGCAGCCTTACTTCAGTCTATTTTTGGACGATAGCTGTCATTTATAACTCTGCAGGTTTGTGAATTACAGTGCCCCTGAGCTCCTTTCTTCAAGTCACTTTCTTTTGAGCTGGCCGCAACACCGCAGGATGGCTTCAGGCCCTAATCTGGTTCCGGCACGGCACACTGAGCCTTTGGTTAATTCCTATTCCTGGTGGGAAATGAGAGTTAAATTTGCCCGTCCAGACACCTCCAGCTAGTCTCTCATTGGTTCTCGCTATTCCTGTTCATCTTCCGCAGAAATTGCAAACTGGGCCAAACAGGAGGTTAAAGGCGCTGACTCTCCAAGTGGGGAGAGTGTTAGTAAAGCGTCTGGAATGTTGCACCCGAGTACCAGGGGAGGAAAACTGAGACATATTTGAACACGTCTCCCGTTCACACGGTTGATCATACTTGGGTTCCACATGCATGTTTTAGCTGAAGGAAGAATACCTTAAACCTGGAGAGTTGAGACCCGTGTAATGGGTACCATGCAATATGACTTCAAAGGGTCTTCATTTGCTCACCAAACCTCTCCAATCCTATCACTGCTGCGTTTATGCCCCTGTAGACATGCTTGATTCTCTTTTGGAGACATAGCAATCCATAGGTTTTACGATACTTACTAGTCAGGTACATTCTTAGGCGTTTAATATGCGGTGTTGAGTCCATTTCGTTGAGCAAGGAGTAGCTCTTGTCTATTCCATATTTGACTTAAGGAACTTTATCTGTGCTCATTTCAATCTCTGGTTTTATGCAGCACCCCAAGGCACCTTTACCCTTAAGCAAGAATAAGTTGGTTTTCTAAATTTGAGACCCTGTTCTGTTCTGTAATTCAGTTCCTGTGTAGCCAAGTTTACATTCCGTGTATTACTGATATCTTATGATGTTTCTTTTTCTGTGTGACTTATTTCAGTTAGAATCATCATAACTGAATCCACTCATTGTGATGCTAAGGGCCTGATGACATAGATTTCATTGCTGAGTGATATTGCTTTGTAAGTAAATACCACAACTTCTTTATCCATTTTTCACTTTCTGCGATGTTGAACTTGTACTGTAAACGAGGTTCTTGTAAACAGAGCCGTTCCAAACTTTGGGGTGACTGTGTCTTTTTGATTTTAATTTCCCTAAGCTATAGGACCATAAGTGGAAGTGCCCTAGGCTCTGTTGCTTTGTTTTTTAGATGTTTCAGGAAACACCATACACTTCTCCCAAGTGTCTGTTGGCAATTTACATCCCGCCCATCAGCATAACAAGGCTCCCAGTTCTCCATGGCCTGTCCTGCCTTTCTGGATTTTACACTTTTTTCAGATGGCCCTTTTGACCGGGGGGAAGTGAGACTTCATTGTAGTGCAGATTTCCTTTGCAAGCTTGCTTGGTTGGCCAAAAAGGGCGTATGCGTTTTTTCCTGAATATATTCAGGAAAAAACGCATACGCCCTTTTTGGCCAAGTGCATCATTGTGGACGTTCTGCCTCTTTTCCTACGCTTTCAATGTAATTCTAGTCTACCTCCTGAAATCGGTTTCCTGCAATTCTGCCCCGCTTTCAAGTCCTCTTGGCAGCCTTACTTCAGTCTATTTTTGGACGATAGCTGTCATTTATAACTCTGCAGGTTTGTGAATTACAGTGCCCCTGAGCTGCTTTCTTCAACTCGCTTTCTTTTGAGCTGGCCGCAACACCGCATGATGGCTTCAGGCCCTAATCTGGTTCCGGCACGGCACACTGAGCCTCTGGTTAATTCCTCTTCCTGGTGGGAAATCAGAGTTAAATTTGCCCGTCCAGACACCTCCAGCTAGTCTCTCATTGGTTCTCGCTATTCCTGTTCATCTTCCACAGAAATTGCAAACTGGGCCAAACAGGAGGTTAAAGGCGCTGACTCTCCAAGTGGGGAGAGTGTTAGTAAAGCGTCTGGAATGTTGCACCCGAGTACCAGGGGAGGAAAACTGAGACATATTTGAACACGTCTCCCGTTCACACGGTTGATCATACTTGGGTTCCACATGCATGTTTTAGCTGAAGGAAGAATACCTTAAACCTGGAGAGTTGAGACCCGTGTAATGGGTACCATGCAATATGACTTCAAAGGGTCTTCATTTGCTCACCGAACCTCTCCAATCCTATCACTGCTGCGTTTATGCCCCTGTAGACATGCTTGATTCTCTTTTGGAGACATAGCAATCCATAGGTTTTACGATACTTACTAGTCAGGTACATTCTTAGGCGTTTAATATGCGGTGTTGAGTCCATTTCGTTGAGCAAGGAGTAGCTCTTGTCTATTCCATATTTGACTTAAGGAACTTTATCTGTGCTCATTTCAATCTCAGGTTTTATGCAGCACCCCAAGGCACCTTTACCCTTAAGCAAGAATAAGTTGGTTTTCTAAATTTGAGACCCTGTTCTGTTCTGTAATTCAGTTCCTGTGTAGCCAAGTTTACATTCCGTGTATTACTGATATCTTATGATGTTTCTTTTTCTGTGTGACTTATTTCACTTAGAATCATCATACCTGAATCCACTCATTGTGATGCTAAGGGCCTGATGACATAGATTTCATTGCTGAGTGATATTGCTTTGTAAGTAAATACCACAACTTCTTTATCCATTTTTCACTTTCTGCGATGTTGAACTTGTACTGTAAACGAGGTTCTTGTAAACAGAGCCGTTCCAAACTTTGGGGTGACTGTGTCTTTTTGATTTTAATTTCCCTAAGCTATAGGACCATAAGTGGAAGTGCCCTAGGCTCTGTTGCTTTGTTTTTTAGATGTTTCAGGAAACACCATACACTTCTCCCAAGTGTCTGTTGGCAATTTACATCCCGCCCATCAGCATAACAAGGCTCCCAGTTCTCCATGGCCTGTCCTGCCTTTCTGGATTTTACACTTTTTTCAGATGGCCCTTTTGACCGGGGGGAAGTGAGACTTCATTGTAGTGCAGATTTCCTTTGCAAGCTTGCTTGGTTGGCCAAAAAGGGCATATGCATTTTCTCCTGAATTTATTCAAGAAAAAACGCATACGCCCTTTTTGGCCAAGTGCATCATTGTGGACGTTCTGCCTCTTTTCCTATGCTTTCAATGCAATTCCAGTCTACCTCCTGAAATCGGTTTCCTGCAATTCGGCCCCGCTTTCAAGTCCTCTTGGCAGCCTTACTTCAGTCTATTTTTGGACGATAGCTGTCATTTATAACTCTGCAGGTTTGTGAATTACAGTGCCCCTGAGCTCCTTTCTTCAACTCGCTTTCTTGTGACCTGGCCGCAACACCGCAGGATGGCTTCAGGCCCTAATCTGGTTCTGGCACGGCACGCTGAGCCTTTGGTTAATTCCTCTTCCTGGTGGGAAATGAGAGTTAAATTTGCCCGTTCAGACACCTCCAGCTAGTCTCTCATTGGTTCTCACTATTCCTGTTCATCTTCCACAGAAATTGCAAACTGGGCCAAACAGGAGGTTAAAGGGACTGACTCTCCAGGTCGGGAGAGTGTTAGTAAAGCGTCTGGAATGTTGCACCCGAGTACCAGGGTACGAAAACTGAGACATATTTGAACACGTCTCCCGATCACATGGTTGATCATACTCTAGGTTCCACATGCATGTTTTAGCTGAAGGAAGAATACCTTAAACCTGGGTAGTTGAAACCCGTGGAATGGGTACCATGCAATATGACTTCAAAGGGTCTTCATTTGCTCACGAACCTCTCCAATCCTATCACTGCTGCGTTTATGCCCCTGTACACATGCTTGATTCTCTTTCGGAGACATAGCAATCCATAGGTTTTAAGATACTTACTAGTCAGGTACATTCTTAGGCGTTTAATATGCGGTGTTGAGTCCATTTCGTTGAGCAAGGAGTAGCTCTTGTCTATTCCATATTTGGCTTAAGGAACTTTATCTGTGCTCATTTCAATCTCTGGTTTTATGCAGCACCCCAACTCACCTTTACCCTTAAGCAAGCATAAGTTGGTTTTCTAAATTTGAGAACCTGTTCTGTTCTGTAATTCAGTTCCTGTGTAGCCAAGTTTCCATTCCGTGTATTACTGATATCTTATGATGTTTCTTTTTCTGTGTGACTTATTTCAGTTAGAATCATCATACCTGAATCCACTCATTGTGCTGCTAAGGGCCTGATGACATAGATTTCATTGTTGAGTGATATTGCTTTGTAAGTGAATACCACAACTTCTTTATCCATTTTTCACTTTCTGCGATGTTGAACTTGTACTGTAAATAAGGTTCTTGTAAACAGAGCCGTTCCAGACATTAGGGTGGCTGTGTCTTTTTGATTTTAATTTCCCTAAGCTATAGGACCATAAGTGGAAGTGCCCTAGGCTCTGTTGCTTTGTTTTTTAGATGTTTCAGGAAACACCATACACTTCTCCCAAGTGTCTGTTGGCAATTTACATCCCGCCCATCAGCATAACAAGGCTCCCAGTTCTCAATGGCCTGTTGCCTTTCTGGATTTTACACTTTTTTCAGATGGCCCTTTTGACAGGGGGGAAGTGAGACTTCATTGTAGTGCAGATTTCCTTTGCAAGCTTGCTTGGTTGGCCAAAAAGGGCGTATGCGTTTTTTCCTGAATATATTCAGGAAAAAACGCATACGCCCTTTTTGGCCAAGTGCATCATTGTGGACGTTCTGCCTCTTTTCCTATGCTTTCAATGCAATTCCAGTCTACCTCCTGAAATCGGTTTCCTGCAATTCTGCCCCGCTTTCAAGTCCTCTTGGCAGCCTTACTTCAGTCTATTTTTGGACGATAGCTGTCATTTATAACTCTGCAGGTTTGTGAATTACAGTGCCCCTGAGCTCCTTTCTTCAACTCGCTTTCTTGTGACCTGGCCGCAACACCGCAGGATGGCTTCAGGCCCTAATCTGGTGCCGGCACGGCATGCTGAGCCTTTGGTTATTTCCTCTTCCTGGTGGGAAATGAGAGTTAAATTTGCCCGTCCAGACACCTCCAGCTAGCCTCTCATTGGTTCTCACTATTCCTGTTCATCTTCCGCAGAAATTGCAAACTGGGCCAAACAGGAGGTTAAAGGGACTGACTCTCCAAGTCGGGAGAGTGTTAGTAAAGCATCTGCAATGTTGCACCCGAGTACCAGGGGAGGAAAACTGAGACATATTTGAACACGTCTCCCGTTCACATGGTTGATCATACTCTGGGTTCCACATGCATGTTTTAGCTGAAGGAAGAATACCTTAAACCTGGAGAGTTGAGACCCGTGTAATGGGTACCATGCAATATGACTTCAAAGGGTCTTCATTTGCTCACCGAACCTCTCCAATCCTATCACTGCTGCGTTTATGCCCCTGTACACACGCTTGATTCTCTTTTGGAGACATAGCAATCCATAGGTTTTAAGATACTTACTAGCCAGGTACATTCTTAGGCGTTTAATATGGGGTTTTGAGTCCATTTCGTTGAGCAAGGAGTAGCTCTTGTCTATTCCATATTTGGCTTAAGGTACTTTATCTGTGCTCATTTCAATCTCTGGTTTTATGCAGCACCCCAACTCACCTTTCCCCTTAAGCAAGCATAAGTTGGTTTTCTAAATTTGAGACCCTGCTTTGTTTTGGAATGCAGTTCCTGTGTAGCCAAGTTTACATTCCATGTATTAGTGATATCTTATGACGTTTCTTTTTCTGTGTGACTTATTTCAGTTAGAATCATCGTACCTGAATCCACTCATTATGCTGCTACGGGCCTGATGACATAGATTTCATTGCTGAGTGATACTGCATTGTACGTAAGTACCACAAGTTCTTTATCCATTTTTCACTTTCTGTGATATTGAACATGTACGGTAAGCGAGGTTCTTGTAAACGGAGGCGTCCTAAACTTTGGGGTGGCTGTGTCTTTTTTATTTTAATTTCCCTAAGCTATAGGACCATAAGTGGAAGTGCCCTAGGCTCTGTTGCTTTGTTTTTTAGATGTTTCAGGAAACACCATACACTTCTCCTGAGTGTCTGTTGGCAATTTACATCCCGCCCATCAGCATAACAAGGCTCCCAGTTCTCCATGGCCTGTCCTGCCTTTCTGGATTTTACACTTATTTCAGATGGCCCTTTTGACCGGGGAGAAGTGAGACTTCATTGTAGAGCAGATTTCCTTTGCAAGCTTGCTTGGTTGGCCAAAAAGGGCGTATGCGTTTTTTCCTGAATATATTCAGGAAAAAACGCATACGCCCTTTTTGGCCAAGTGCATCATTGTGGACGTTCTGCCTCTTTTCCTATGCTTTCAATGCAATTCCAGTCTACCTCCTGAAATCGGTTTCCTGCAATTCTGCCCCGCTTTCAAGTCCTCTTGGCAGCCTTCCTTCAGTCTATTTTTGGATGATAGCTGTCATTTATAACTCTGCAGGTTTGTGAATTACAGTGCCCCTGAGCTCCTTTCTTCAACTCGCTTTCTTTTGAGCTGGCCGCAACACCGCAGGATGGCTTCAGGCCCTAATCTGGTTCCGGCACGGCACGCTGAGCCTTTGGTTAATTCCTCTTCCTGGTGGGAAATGAGAGTTAAATTTGCCGGTCCAGACACCTCCAGCTAGTCTCTCATTGGTTCTCGCTATTCCTGTTCATCTTCCGCAGAAATTGCAAACTGGGCCAAACAGGAGGTTAAAGGGACTGACTCTCCAAGTCGGGAGAGTGTTAGTAAAGCGTCTGGAATGTTGCACCCGAGTACCAGGGTACGAAAACTGAGACATATTTGAACACGTCTCCGGATCACATGGTTGATCATACTCTAGGTTCCACATGTATGTTTTAGATGAAGGAAGAATACCTTAAACCTAGAGAGTTGAGACCCGTGTAATGGGTACCATGCAATATGACTTCAAAGGGTCTTCATTTGCTCACCGAACCTCTCCAATCCTATCACTGCTGCGTTTATGCCCCTGTACACACGCTTGATTCTCTTTTGGAGACATAGCAATCCATAGGTTTTAAGATACTTACTAGCCAGGTACATTCTTAGGCGTTTAATATGGGGTTTTGAGTCCATTTCGTTGAGCAAGGAGTAGCTCTTGTCTATTCCATATTTGGCTTAAGGTACTTTATCTGTGCTCATTTCAATCTCTGGTTTTATGCAGCACCCCAACTCACCTTTCCCCTTAAGCAAGCATAAGTTGGTTTTCTAAATTTGAGACCCTGCTTTGTTTTGGAATGCAGTTCCTGTGTAGCCAAGTTTACATTCCATGTATTAGTGATATCTTATGACGTTTCTTTTTCTGTGTGACTTATTTCAGTTAGAATCATCGTACCTGAATCCACTCATTATGCTGCTACGGGCCTGATGACATAGATTTCATTGCTGAGTGATACTGCATTGTACGTAAGTACCACAAGTTCTTTATCCATTTTTCACTTTCTGTGATATTGAACATGTACGGTAAGCGAGGTTCTTGTAAACGGAGGCGTCCTAAACTTTGGGGTGGCTGTGTCTTTTTTATTTTAATTTCCCTAAGCTATACAACCTTAAGTGGCAGTGCCCTAGGCTCTGTTGCATTGTTTTTTAGATGTTTCAGGAAACACCATACACTTCTCCCGAGTGTCTGTTGGCAATTTACATCCCGCCCATCAGCATAACAAGGCTCCCAGTTCTCCATGGCCTGTCCTGCCTTTCTGGATTTTACACTTATTTCAGATGGCCCTTTTGACCGGGGAGAAGTGAGACTTCATTGTAGAGCAGATTTCCTTTGCAAGCTTGCTTGGTTGGCCAAAAAGGGCGTATGCGTTTTTTCCTGAATATATTCAGGAAAAAACGCATACGCCCTTTTTGGCCAAGTGCATCATTGTGGACGTTCTGCCTCTTTTCCTATGCTTTCAATGCAATTCCAGTCTACCTCCTGAAATCGGTTTCCTGCAATTCTGCCCCGCTTTCAAGTCCTCTTGGCAGCCTTCCTTCAGTCTATTTTTGGACGATAGCTGTCATTTATAACTCTGCAGGTTTGTGAATTACAGTGCCCCTGAGCTCCTTTCTTCAACTCGCTTTCTTTTGAGCTGGTCGCCACACCGCAGGATGGCTTCAGGCCCTAATCTGGTTCCGGCACGGCACGCTGAGCCTTTGGTTAATTCCTCTTCCTGGTGGGAAATGAGAGTTAAATTTGCCCGTCCAGACACCTCCAGCTAGTCTCTCATTGGTTCTCGCTATTCCTGTTCATCTTCCGCAGAAATTGCAAACTGGGCCAAACAGGAGGTTAAAGGGACTGACTCTCCAAGTCGGGAGAGTGTTAGTAAAGCGTCTGGAATGTTGCACCCGAGTACCAGGGGAGGAAAACTTAGACATATTTGAACACGTCTCCCGTTCACATGGTTGATCATACTCTGGGTTCCACATGCATGTTTTAGCTGAAGGAAGAATACCTTAAACCTGGAGAGTTGAGACCCGTGGAATGGGTACCATGCAATATGACTTCAAAGGGTCTTCATTTGCTCACCGAACCTCTCCAATCCTATCACTGCTGCGTTTATGCCCCTGTACACACGCTTGATTCTCTTTTGGAGACATAGCAATCCATAGGTTTTAAGATACTTACTAGTCAGGTACATTCTTAGGCGTTTAATATGGGGTTTTGAGTCCATTTCGTTGAGCAAGGAGTAGCTCTTGTCTATTCCATATTTGGCTTAAGCAACTTTATCTGTGCTCATTTCAATCTCTGGTTATATGCAGCACCCCAACTCACCTTTCCCCTTAAGCAAGCATAAGTTGGTTTTCTAAATTTGAGACCCTGTTCTGTTTTGGAATGCAGTTCCTGTGTAGCCAAGTTTACATTCCGTGTATTAGTGATATCTTATGATGTTTCTTTTTTTGTGTGACTTATTTCAGTTAGAATCATCATACCTGAATCCACTCATTGTGCTGCTAAGGGCCTGATGACACAGATTTCATTGCTGAGTGATATTGCTTTGTAAGTAAATACCACAACTTCTTTATCCATTTTTCACTTTCTGCGATGTTGAACTTGTACTGGAAACGAGGTTCTTGTAAACAGAGCCGTTCCAAACTTTGGGGTGGCTGTGTCTTTTTCATTTTAATTTCCCTAAGCTATAGGACCATAAGTGGAAGTGCCCTAGGTTCGGTTGCTTTGTTTTTTAGTTGTTTCAGGAAACACCATACACTTCTCCCAAGTGCTTCTTCGCAATTTACATCCCGCCCATCAGCATAACAAGGCTCCCAGTTCTCCATGGCCTGTCCTGCCTTTCTGGATTTTACACTTTTTTCAGATGGCCCTTTTGACCGGGGGGAAGTGAGACTTCATTGTAGTGCAGATTTCCTTTGCAAGCTTGCTTGGTTGGCCAAAAAGGGCGTATGCGTTTTTTCCTGAATATATTCAGGAAAAAACGCATACGCCCTTTTTGGCCAAGTGCATCATTGTGGACGTTCTGCCTCTTTTCCTATGCTTTCAATGCAATTCCAGTCTACCTCCTGAAATCGGTTTCCTGCAATTCTGCCCCGCTTTCAAGTCCTCTTGGCAGCCTTACTTCAGTCTATTTTTGGACGATAGCTGTCATTTATAACTCTGCAGGTTTGTGAATTACAGTGCCCCTGAGCTCCTTTTTTCAACTCGTTTTCTTGTGAGCTGGCTGCAACACCGCTGGATGGCTTCAGGCCCTAATCTGGTTCCGGCACGGCATGCTGAGCCTTTGGTTATTTCCTCTTCCTGGTGGGAAATGAGAGTTAAATTTGCCCGTCCAGACACCTCCAGCTAGTCTCTCATTGGTTCTCCCTATTCCTGTTCATCTTCCGCAGAAATTGCAAACGGGGCCAAACAGGAGGTTAAAGGCGCTGACTCTCCAAGTGGGGAGAGTGTTAGTAAAGCATCTGGAATGTTGCACCCGAGTACCAAGGGAGGAAAACTGAGACATATATGAACACGTCTCCCATTCACACGGTTGATCATACTCTGGGTTCCACATGCATGTTTTAGCTGAAGGAAGAATACCTTAAACCTGGAGAGTTGAGACCCGTGTAATGGGTACCATGCAATATGACTTCAAAGGGTCTTCATATGCTCACGAACCTCTCCAATCCTATCACTGCTGCGTTTATGCCCCTGTACACATGCTTGATTCTCTTTCAGAGACATAGCAATCCATAGGTTTTAAGATACTTACTAGACAGGTACATTCTTAGGCGTTTAATATGCAGTGTTGAGTCCATTTCGTTGAGCAAGGAGTAGCTCTTGTCTATTCCATATTTGGCTTAAGGAAATTTATCTGTGCTCATTTCAATCTCTGGTTTTATGCAGCACCCCAACTCACCTTTCCCCTTAAGCAAGCATAAGTTGGTTTTCTAAATTTGAGACCCTGTTCTGTTCTGTAATTCATTTCCTGTGTAGCCAAGTTTACATTCCGTGTATTACTGATATCTTATGATGTTTCTTTTTCTGTGTGACTTATTTCAGTTAGAATCATCATACCTGAATCCACTCATTGTGCTGCTAAGGGCCTGATGACACAGATTTCATTGCTGAGTGATATTGCTTTGTAAGTAAATACCACATCTTCTTTACCCATTTTTCACTTTCTGCGATGTTGAACTTGTACTGTAAACGAGGTTCTTGTAAACAGAGCCGTTCCAAACTTTGGGGTGGCTGTGTCTTTTTGATTTTAATTTCCCTAAGCTATAGGACCAAGAGTGGAAGTACCCTAGGTTCTGTTGCTTTGTTTTTTAGATGTTTCAGGAAACACCATACACTTCTCCGGAGTGGTTGTTGCCAATTTACATCCCGCCCATCAGCATAACAAGGCTCCCAGTTCTCCATGGCCTGTCCTGCCTTTCTGGATTTTACACTTTTTTCAGATGGCCCTTTTGACCGGGGGGAAGTGAGACTTCATTGTAGTGCAGATTTCCTTTGCAAGCTTGCTTGGTTGGCCAAAAAGGGCGTATGCGTTTTTTCCTGAATATATTCAGGAAAAAACGCATACGCCCTTTTTGGCCAAGTGCATCATTGTGGACGTTCTGCCTCTTTTCCTATGCTTTCAATGCAATTCCAGTCTACCTCCTGAAATCGGTTTCCTGCAATTCTGCCCCGCTTTCAAGTCCTCTTGGCAGCCTTACTTCAGTCTATTTTTGGACGATAGCTGTCATTTATTACTCTGCAGGTTTGTGAATTACAGTGCCCCTGAGCTCCTTTCTTCAACTCGCTTTCTTGTGAGCTGGCCGCAACACCGCAGGATGGCTTCAGGCCCTAATCTGGTTCCGGCACGGCACGCTGAGCCTTTGGTTAATTCCTCTTCCTGGTGGGAAATGAGAGTTAAATTTGCCCGTCCAGACACCTCCAGCTAGTCTCTCATTGGTTCTCGCTATTCCTGTTCATCTTCCGCAGAAATTGCAAACTGGGCCAAACAGGAGGTTAAAGGGACTGACTCTCCAAGTCGGGAGAGTGTTAGTAAAGCGTCTGGAATGTTGCACCCGAGTACCAGGGTACGAAAACTGAGACATATTTGAACACGTCTCCCGATCACATGGTTGATCATACTCTGAGTTCCACATGCATGTTTTAGCTGAAGGAAGAATACCTTAAACCTGGGTAGTTGAAACCCGTGGAATGGGTACCATGCAATATGACTTCAAAGGGTCTTCATTTGCTCACCGAACCTCTCCAATCCTATCACTGCTGCGTTTATGCCCCTGTACACATGCTTGATTCTCTTTCGGAGACATAGCAATCCATAGGTTTTACGATACTTACTAGTCAGGTACATTCTTAGGCGTTTAATATGCGGTGTTGAGTCCATTTCGTTGAGCAAGGAGTAGCTCTTGTCTATTCCATATTTGGCTTAAGGAACTTTATCTGTGCTCATTTCAATCTCTGGTTTTATGCAGCACCCCAACTCACCTTTCCCCTTAAGCAAGCATAAGTTGGTTTTCTAAATTTGAGACCCTGTTCTGTTCTGTAATTCAGTTCCTGTGTAGCCAAGTTTCCATTCCGTGTATTACTGATATCTTATGATGTTTCTTTTTCTGTGTGACTTATTTCAGTTAGAATCATCATACCTGAATCCACTCATTGTGCTGCTAAGGGCCTGATGACATAGATTTCATTGCTGAGTGATATAGCTTTGTAAGTAAATACCACAACTTCTTTATCCATTTTTCACTTTCTGAGATGTTGAACTTGTACTGTAAACGAGGTTCTTGTAAACAGAGCCGTTCCAAACTTTGGGGTGACTGTGTCTTTTTGATTTTAATTTCCCTAAGCTATAGGACCATAAGTGGAAGTGCCCTAGGCTCTGTTGCTTTGTTTTTTCGATGTTTCAGGAAACACCATACACTTCTCCCGAGTGTCTGTTGGCAATTTACATCCCGCCCATCAGCATAAGAAGGCTCCCAGTTCTCCAGGGCCTGTCCTGCCTTTCTGGATTTTATACTTTTTTCAGATGGCACTTTTGACCGGGGGGAAGTGAGACTTCATTGTAGTGCAGATTTCCTTTGCAAGCTTGCTTGGTTGGCCAAAAAGGGCGTATGCGTTTTTTCCTGAATATATTCAGGAAAAAACGCATACGCCCTTTTTGGCCAAGTGCATCATTGTGGACGTTCTGCCTCTTTTCCTATGCTTTCAATGCAATTCCAGTCTACCTCCTGAAATCGGTTTCCTGCAATTCTGCCCCGCTTTCAAGTCCTCTTGGCAGCCTTCCTTCAGTCTATTTTTGGACGATAGCTGTCATTTATAACTCTGCAGGTTTGTGAATTACAGTGCCCCTGAGCTCCTTTCTTCAACTCGGTTTCTTTTGAGCTGGCCGCAACACCGCAGCATGGCTTCAGCCCCTAATCTGGTTCCGGCACGGCACACTGAGCCTTTGGTTAATTCCTCTTCCTGGTGGGAAATGAGAGTTAAATTTGCCCGTCCAGACACCTCCAGCTAGTCTCTCATTGGTTCTCGCTATTCCTTTTCATCTTCCGCAGAAATTGCACACTGGGCCAAACAGGAGATTTAAGGGACTGACTCTCCAAGTCGGGAGAGTGTTAGTAAAGCGTCTGGACTGTTGCACCCGAGTACCAGGATACGAAAACTGAGAAATATTTGAACACGTCTCCCGATCACATGGTTGATCATACTCTAGGTTCCACATGCAAGTTTTAGCTGAAGGAAGAATAACTTAAACCTGGAGAGTTAAGACCCGTGGAATGGGTACCATGTCATATGACTTCAAAGGGTCTTCATTTGCTCACCGAACCTCTCCAATCCTATCACAGCTGCGTTTATGCCCCTGTACACATGCTTCATTCTCTTTCGGAGACATAGCAATCCATAGGTTTTAAGATACTTACTAGTCAGGTACATTCTTAGGCGTTTAATATGCGGTGTTGAGTCCATTTCGTTGAGCAAGGAGTAGCTCTTGTGTATTCCATATTTGACTTAAGGAACTTTATCTGTGCTCATTTCAATGTGTGGTTTTATGCAGCACCCCAACTCACCTTTACCCTTAAGCAAGCATAAGTTGGTTTTCTAAATTTGAGACCCTGTTCTGTTCTGTAATTCAGTTCCTGTGTAGCCAAGTTTACATTCCGTGTATTACTGATATCTTATGATGTTTCTTTTTCTGTGTGACTTATTTCAGTTAGAATCATCATACCTGAATCCACTCATTGTGCTGTTAAGGGCCTGATGACATAGATTTCATTGCTGAGTGATACTGCATTGTAAGTAAGTACCACAAGTTCTTTATCCATTTTTCACTTTCTGTGATATTGAACTTGTACGGTAAATGAGGTTCTTGTAACCGGAGGCGTCCCAAACTTTCGGGTGGCTGTGTCTTTTTGATTTTAATTTCCCTAAGCTATAGGACCATAAGTGGAAGTGCCCTAGGCTCTGTTGCTTTGTTTTTTAGATGTTTCAGGAAACACCATACACTTCTCCCGAGTGTCTGTTGGCAATTTACATCCCGCCCATCAGCATAACAAGGCTCCCAGTTCTCCATGGCCTGTCCTGCCTTTCTGGATTTTACACTTTTTTCAGATGGCCCTTTTGACCGGGGGGAAGTGAGACTTCATTGTAGTGCAGATTTCCTTTGCAAGCTTGCTTGGTTGGCCAAAAAGGGCGTATGCGTTTTTTCCTGAATATATTCAGGAAAAAACGCATACGCCCTTTTTGGCCAAGTGCATCATTGTGGACGTTCTGCCTCTTTTCCTATGCTTTCAATGCAATTCCAGTCTACCTCCTGAAATCGGTTTCCTGCAATTCTGCCCCGCTTTCAAGTCCTCTTGGCAGCCTTACTTCAGTCTATTTTTGGACGATAGCTGTCATTTATAACTCTGCAGGTTTGTGAATTACAGTGCCCCTGAGCTCCTTTCTTCAACTCGGTTTATTTTGAGCTGGCCGCAACACCGCAGGATGGCTTCAGGCCCTAATCTGGTTCCGGCACGACACGCTGAGCCTTTGGTTAATTCCTCTTCCTGGTGGGAAATGAGAGTTAAATTTGCCCGTCCAGACACCTCCAGCTATTCTCTCATTGGTTCTCGCTATTCCTGTTCATATTCCGCAGAAATTGCAAACTGGGCCAAACAGGAGGTTAAAGGGACTGACTCTCCAAGTCGGGAGAGTGTTAGTAAAGCGTCTGGAATGTTGCACCCGAGTACTAGGGTACGAAAACTGAGACATATTTGAACACGTCTCCCGATCACATGGTTGATCATACTCTGGGTTCCACATGCATGATTTAGCTGAAGGAAGAATACCTAAAACCTGGGTAGTTGAAACCCGTGGAATGGGTACCATGCAATATGACTTCAAAGGGTCTTCATTTGCTCACTGAACCTCTCCAATCCTATCACTGCTGCGTTTATGCCCCTGTACACATGCTTGATTCTCTTTCGGAGACATAGCAATCCATAGGTTTTAAGATACTTACTAGTCAGGTACATTCTTAGGCGTTTAATATGCGGTGTTGAGTCCATTTCGTTGAGCAAGGAGTAGCTCTTGTCTATTCCATATTTGGCTTAAGGAACTTTATCTGTGCTCATTTCAATCTCTGGTTTTATGCAGCACCCCAACTCACCTTTCCCCTTAAGCAAGCATAAGTTGGTTTTCTAAATTTGAGACCCTGTTCTGTTCTGTAATTCAGTTCCTGTGTAGCCAAGTTTACATTCCGTGTATTACAGATATCTTATGATGTTTCTTTTTCTGTGTGACTTATTTCAGTTAGAATCATCATACCTGAATCCACTCATTGTGCTGCTAAGGGCCTTGTGACACAGATTTCATTGCTGAGTGATATTGCTTTGTAAGTAAATACCACAACTTCTTTATCCATTTTTCACTTTCTGCAATGTTGAACTTGTACTGTAAACGAGGTTCTTGTAAACAGAGCCGTTGCAAACTTTGGGGTGGCTGTGTCTTTTTCATTTTAATTTCCCTAAGCTATAGGACCATAAGTGGAAGTGCCCTAGGCTCTGTTGCTTTGTTTTTTAGATGTTTCAGGAAACACCATACACTTCTCCCAAGTGTCTGTTGGCAATTTACATCCCGCCCATCAGCATAACAAGGCTCCCAGTTCTCAATGGCCTGTCCTGACTTTCTGGATTTTACACTTTATTCAGATGGCCCTTTTGACCGGGGGGAAGTGAGACTTCATTGTAGTGCAGATTTCCTTTGCAAGCTTGCTTGGTTGGCCAAAAAGGGCGTATGCGTTTTTTCCTGAATATATTCAGGAAAAAACGCATACGCCCTTTTTGGCCAAGTGCATCATTGTGGACGTTCTGCCTCTTTTCCTATGCTTTCAATGCAATTCCAGTCTACCTCCTGAAATCGGTTTCCTGCAATTTTGCCCCGCTTTCAAGTCCTCTTGGCAGCCTTCCTTCAGTCTATTTTTGGACGATAGCTGTCATTTATAACTCTGCAGGTTTGTGAATTACAGTGCCCCAGAGCTCCTTTCTTCAACTCGCTTTCTTGTGACCTGGCCGCAACACCGCAGGATGGCTTCAGGCCCTAATCTGGTTCCGGCCTGGCACACTGAGCCTTTGGTTAATTCCTCTTCCTGGTGGGAAATGAGAGTTAAATTTGCCCATCCAGACACCTCCAGCTAGCCTCTCATTGGTTCTCGCTATTCCTGTTCATCTTCCGAAGAAATTGCAAACTGGGCCAAACAGGAGGTTAAAGGGTCTGACTCTCCAAGTCGGGAGAGTGTTAGTAAAGCGTCTGGAATGTTGCACCCGAGTACCAGGGGAGGAAAACTGAGACATATTTGAACACGTCTCCCGTTCACATGGTTGATCATACTCTGGGTTCCACATGCATGTTTTAGCTGAAGGAAGAATACCTTAAACCTGGAGAGTTGAGACCCGTGTAATGGGTACCATGCAATATGACTTCAAAGGCTCTTCATTTGCTCACCGAACCTCTCCAATCCTATCACTGCTGCGTTTATGCCCCTGTACACATGCTTGATTCTCTTTCGGAGACATAGCAATCCATAGGTTTTAAGATACTTACTAGTCAGGTACATTCTTAGGCGTTTAATATGGGGTGTTGAGTCCATTTCGTTGAGCAAGGAGTAGCTCTTGTCTATTCCATATTTGGCTTAAGGAACTTTATCTGTGCTCATTTCAATCTCTGGTTTTATGCAGCACCCCAACTCACCTTTCCCCTTAAGCAAGCATAAGTTGGTTTTCTAAATTTGAGACCCTGTTCTGTTTTGGAATGCAGTTCCTGTGTAGCCAAGTTTACATTCCGTGTATTACTGATATCTTATGATGTTTCTTTTTCTGTGTGACTTATTTCAGTTAGAATCATCGTACCTGAATCCACTCATTATGCTGCTACGGGCCTGATGACATAGATTTCATTGCTGAGTGATACTGCATTGTACGTAAGTACCACAAGTTCTTTATCCATTTTTCACTTTCTGTGATATTCAACTTGTATGGTAAACGAGGTTCTTGTAAACGGAGGCGTCCCAAACTTTGGGGTGGCTGTGTTTTTGATTTAAATTTCCCTAAGCTATAGGACCATAAGTGGAAGTGCCCTAGGCTCTGTTGCTTTGTTTTTTAGATGTTTCAGGAAACACCATACACTTCTCCTGAGTGTCTGTTGGCAATTTACATCCCGCCCATCAGCATAACAAGGCTCCCAGTTCTCCATGGCCTGTCCTGCCTTTCTGGATTTTACACTTTTTTCAGATGGCCCTTTTAACCGCGGAGAAGTGAGACTTCATTGTAGTGCAGATTTCCTTTGCAAGTTTGCTTGGTTGGCCAAAAAGGGCGTATGCGTTTTTTCCTGAATATATTCAGGAAAAAACGCATACGCCCTTTTTGGCCAAGTGCATCATTGTGGACGTTCTGCCTCTTTTCCTATGCTTTCAATGCAATTCCAGTCTACCTCCTGAAATCGGTTTCCTGCAATTCTGCCCCGCTTTCAAGTCCTCTTGGCAGCCTTACTTCAGTCTATTTTTGGACGATAGCTGTCATTTATAACTCTGCAGGTTTGTGAATTACAGTGCCCCTGAGCTCCTTTCTTCAACTCGATTTCTTGTGACCTGGCCGCAACACTGCAGGATGTCTTCAGGCCCTAATCTGGTTCTGGCACGGCATTCTGAGCCTTTGGTTAATTCCTCTTCCTGGTGGGAAATGAGAGTTAAATTTGCCCATCCAGACACCTCCAGCTAGTCTCTCATTGATTCTCGCTATTCCTGTTCATGTTCCGCAGAAATTGAAAACTGGGCCAAACAGGAGGTTAAAGGGACTGACTCTCCAAGTGGGGAGAGTGTTAGTAAGCGTCTGGAATGTTGCACCCGAGTACCAGGGTACGAAAACAGAGACATATTTGAACACGTCTCCCGATCACATGGTTGATCATACTCTAGGTTCCACATGCATGTTTTAGCTGAAGGAAGAATACCTTAAACCTGGGTAGTTGAAACCCGTGGAATGGGTACCATGCAATATGACTTCAAAGGGTCTTCATTTGCTCACGAACCTCTCCAGTCCTATCACTGCTGCGTTTATGCCCCTGTACACATGCTTGATTCTCTTTCGGAGACATAGCAATCCATAGGTTTTAAGATACTTACTAGACAGGTACATTCTTAGGCGTTTAATATGCGGTGTTGAGTCCATTTCGTTGAGCAAGGAGTAGCTCTTGTCTATTCCATATTTGGCTTAAGGAACTTTATCTGTGCTCATTTCAATCTCTGGTTTTATGCAGCACCCCAACTCACCTTTCCCCTTAAGCAAGCATAAGTTGGTTTTCTAAATTTGAGACCCTGTTCTGTTCTGTAATTCAGTTCCTGTGTAGCCAAGTTTACATTCCGTGTATTAGTGATATCTTATGATGTTTCTTTTTTTGTGTGACTTATTTCAGTTAGAATCATCATACCTGAATCCACTCATTGTGCTGCTAAGGGCCTGATGACATAGATTTCATTGCTGAGTGTTATTGCTTTGTAAGTAAATACCACAGCTTCTTTATCCATTTTTCATTTTCTGCGATGTTGAACTTGTACTGTAAACGAGGTTCTTGTAAACAGAGTTGTCCCAAACTTTGGGGTGGCTGTGTCTTTTTTATTTTAATTTCCCTAAGCTATAGGACCATAAGTGGAAGTGCCCTAGGCTCTGTTGATTTGTTTTTTCGATGTTTCAGGAAACACCATACACTTCTCCCGAGTGTCTGTTGGCAATTTACATCCCGCCCATCAGCATAACAAGGCTCCCAGTTCTCCATGGCCTGTCCTGCCTTTCTGGATTTTACACTTTTTTCAGATGGCCCTTTTGACTGGGGAGAAGTGAGACTTCATTGTAGTGCAGATTTCCTTTGCAAGCTTGCTTGGTTGGCCAAAAAGGGCGTATGCGTTTTTTCCTGAATATATTCAGGAAAAAACGCATACGCCCTTTTTGGCCAAGTGCATCATTGTGGACGTTCTGCCTCTTTTCCTATGCTTTCAATGCAATTCCAGTCTAACTTCTGAAATCGGTTTCCTGCAATGCTGCCCCGCTTTCAAGTCCTCTTGGCAGCCTTACTTCAGTCTATTTTTGGACGATAGCTGTCATTTATAACTCTGCAGGTTTGTGAATTACAGTTCCCCTGAGCTCCTTTCTTCAACTCGCTTTCTTGTGAACTGGCCGCAACACCGCAGGATGGCTTCAGGCCCTAATCTGGTTCCGGCACGGCACGCTGAGCCTTTGGTTAATTCCTCTTCCTGGTGGGAAATGAGAGTTAAATTTGCCCGTCCAGACACCTCCAGCTAGTCTCTCATTGGTTCTCGCTATTCCTGTTCATCTTCCGCAGAAATTGCAAACGGGGCCAAACAGGAGGTTAAAGGTGCTGACTCTCCAAGTGGGGAGAGTGTTAGTAAAGCGTCTGGAATGTTGCACCCGAGTACCAGGGGAGGAAAACTGAGACATATTTGAACATGTCTCCCGTTCACACGGTTGATCATACTCTGGGTTCCACATGCATGTTTTAGCTGAAGGAAGAATACCTTAAACCTGGAGAGTTGAGACCCGTGTAATGGGTACCATGCAATATGACTTTAAAGGGTCTTCATTTGCTCCCCGAACCTCTCCAATCCTACCACTGCTGCGTTTATGCCCCTGTACACACGCTTGATTCTCTTTTGGAGACATAGCTATCCATAGGTTTTAAGATACTTACTAGTCAGGTACATTCTTAGGCGTTTAATATGGGGTGTTGAGTCCATTTCGTTGAGCAAGGAGTAGCTCTTGTCTATTCCATATTTGGCTTAAGGAACTTTATCTGTGCTCATTTCAATCTCTGGTTTTATGCAGCACCCCAACTCACCTTCCCCCTTAAGCAAGCATAAGTTGGTTTTCTAAACTTGAGACACTGTTCTGTTTTGTAATTCAGTTCATGTGTAGCCAAGTTTACATTCCATGTATTACTGATACCTTATGATGTTTCTTTTCTGTGTGACTTATTTCAGTTCGAATCATCATACCTGAATCCACTCATTATGCTGCTACGGGCCTGATGACATAGATTTCATTGCTGAGTGATATTGCATTGTACGTAAGTACCACAAGTTCTTTATCCATTTTTCACTTTCTGCGATATTGAACTTGTACTGTAAACGAGGTTCTTGTAAACAGAGCCGTCCCAAACTTTGGGGTGGCTGTGTCTTTTTGATTTTAATTTCCCTAAACTATAGGACCATAAGTGGAAGTGCCCTAGGCTCTGTTGCTTTGTTTTTTAGATGTTTCAGGAAACACCATACACTTCTCCAGAGTGGCTGTTGGCAATTTACATCCCGCCCATCAGCATAAGAAGGCTCCCAGTTCTCCATGGCCTGTCGTGCCTTTATGGATTTTACACTTTTTTCAGATGGCCCTTTTGACCAGGTGGAAGTGAGACTTCATTGTAGTGCAGATTTCCTTTGCAAGCTTGCTTGGTTGGCCAAAAAGGGCGTATGCGTTTTTTCCTGAATATATTCAGGAAAAAACACATACGCCCTTTTTGGCCAAGTGCATCATTGTCGAGTTTCTGACTCTCTTCATATGCTTTCAATGCAATTCCAGTCTACCTCCTGAAATCGGTTTCCTGCAATTCTTCCTTGCTTTCAATGCCTCTTCATAGCCTTACCTCAATATATTTTTTAAAAATAGTTGGCCTTTATAACTCTGCAGGTTTTTGAATTGCAGTGGCCCTTAGCTCCATTTTTTAGCTCTTATTTTTGTGGTATTGCCCCATAACCACAGGATTCCTTGAAGCCCTATTTTTCTTCTGGGGCACCTGCTGTGCCTTTGGTTAATTCTTCTTACTGATGTGATATTAGAGTGACATGTGCCCATTGATACCGCTACAGCTAGTTTCTCACTGGTTCCCCCTATTCCCATTCATCCTCTGCACTAACTGCAGACTGTGCGATACCAGAACTTAAAGGCATTGACTCCATGTGGGGATGTTGTCAGTAAAGCGGCTGGAATGTCGATCCGGAGCCCCAGGAGAGGAAAAATGAGGTGGGTTTTAGAAACCTTTCCCGATCATATGGTATACCAGTCGCTGGGTTTCCCAAGCATGGTTTAGCTGTAGGAAGATTCCCTTCAACCTGGAGTGTTGGGACCCTTGGAATGAGTAGCATGAAGTATTGCATTAAACTTTCGGCAGTTGCTCACCAAAGCTCACCAATCCTCTCAGCCCCAAGTGTCCAGCCTTATGTCTTATCCAGCTGTGGGTTTATATGTGGTCAATCCAGGTTGCATCACAGCCCCTGAGCGAATTTTGTAAGAATTTTTCTCTCTTTCATTGTTTCAGCGTTTTGTTTTTAAAATTTATTTCTATAATGGGGTTTAGCTCCTTTTCACTGCTGTGTTTGTGCCGCTCTGCACACACTTGATTCCCTTATGGAGATATATCAATACATGGGTTTTAAGATTCTTATTACTCAGATATATTTCTCTGCGGTGTATAGGGTGTGTTGAGGCCTGTTCATTGAGCAAGGTGTAGATCTTGTCTAATACCTATTTGGTTTATTGAACGGTATCTGTGCTAATTTCAAACTCTGGTTTTATGCATCACCCCACCTCTCCTTTCCCCTTAAGCTGACATAAGTGTGTTTTCTAAATGTGAGACACTGTTCTGTTCTGTAATTCATTTCTTGTGCAGCCATATTTACCCTCCCTCTATAAGTGATATCTTATGATATGTTTCTTTTTCTGTTTGACTTATTTCAAGTAGTATTATCGGACCTAAATCCACTCTTTATCCTTCTACTAGCCTTATTACATTGATTTCATGGTGAAGAGATATTCCATTGTACATAAGTACCACATCTTCTTTATCCATTGTTCTCTTTCCTGGGATATTTAAGGTGTACTGAAGTTGAGGTTCTTGTAAACAGAGTAGCCCTAAACTGTGGTGTGCTTGTGTCTTGTTGATTTTTAGACTTCCCTAGATATACTCCCATGATTGGAAGTGTCCTATGCTCTGTAGCTCTGTTTTTTAGATGATTTAGGAACCACCATACACTTCTCCAGAGTGGCTCTCGGCAGTTCACACACTGCCCATCAGCGTATAAAGGCTCCCTGTTCTCCATGGCCTGTCCTGCATTTCTGGTTTTTACAATTTTTTAGGATGGCCCTTTTGACCGGTGGGAAGTGAGACTTCTTTGTTGTGCACATTTGCATTGCTTGCTTGCTTCGTTGCCCATAAAGTGCGTATGCGTTTTTTCCTGGATATAATCAGGAAAAAACGCATACGCCCTTTTGGGCCAACTGCATCATTGTCGAAATTCTGCCGCTTTTCATGTGCGTTAAAGACGAGTCCAATCTATCTCTTGAAATCTGTTTCTTGCAATTCTGTCTTGCATTCAGATCCTCTTCTTTGCCTTACCTCAACATATTTTTGGACGTTAGTTTTCATTTATAACTCTGCAGGTTTGTGAATTGCAGTGACCCTGAGCTCCATTTTTTAAGTTGCTCTTTTGTGAGCTGGCCTCAAACCCGCAGGATTGCTTCAGGCCCTATTTTGGCTCCGGCGAGGCAGGCTGAGCCTTTCTTTAATTCTTATTCTTAATGGGAAATTAGAGTGATATGTGCCCGTCCAAACCCCTACAACTCTTCTCTCATTGGTTCCCCCTCTTCCCGTTCATCCTCCTCACAATTTGCAAAATGTGTGAAACAGAAGTTTAAATGTGCTGATTCTCCAAGTGGGGAGATTCTAAGTAGCGTGGCTGGAATGGTGAACAGGAGCACCAGGAGAGGATAAATGAGGTGCATTTTAGACACATCTCCCGATCACATGGTGTACAGTCCTCTGGGTTTTCCATGCATGTTTTAGCTGTAGGAAGATCCCTTGAACCTGCAGATTTGGGACCCATTGAATGGGTACCAGGTAGTATTACTTTAAAGGGTGTGCATTTCCTCACCCAACCTCACATTTCTCTTAGCGCAAACAGTTTCCAGCCTTATGTCTCATCCTGCTGTGGGTCTAGATGTGTTCAATCCATGTTGCATCACCGTCCCTGAGGAAAAGTTGTAAGAGGTTTTCTCTGTCTCTCTGTCGTTTATTTTTTTCAATTTATTACTATATTGGTTACAGCTGATTTTCAAAGCTCTGTTTCTTGCTGCTGTACATCCACTTGATTCGCGTACAGAGAGACATCAATAAATTCTTTTTCAGATTCTTACCAGTCGTATATATTCTTTTCCGGTGACTTGAGTGTGCTGAGTGCAGTTCTTTTAGCTACCGTGTAGGCCTTGTTGATTATCAGTTTGGTATTTGGAATGGTATCTTTGCTAATTTCAACCTCCTGGATGATGCCTCACCCCTCCCCACCTTTCCCGTTTAGCAGCCTTATGCGTGTTTTCTACATATTTGACTATGTTTTTGTTTTGTAATTTATTTCATGTGTAGCCATTTTGGATTCCACCTTTAAGTGATATCTTATGATATGTGTCTTTTTCTTTTTGAATTCTGTCACTTAGAATGATCATACGTAACTCCTCCGGAGTTGTTACAACTGGCCATATTTCATTGATTTCCAGGCTGAATAATATTCCACTCTACCTAAGTACCACATCTCTATCCATTTTTTCCCTCCAGAGACATTTAAGTTATATCCTAGTCGAGGATCTTTTAAACAGAGAGGGGGTAAACATTGGGGTGCCTGTGTCCTCTCGATTTTTGTTTTTCCCAAGATATACGCCCATGAGTGCAAGTGCCCTATGCTCTGTAGCTCATTTTTTAGATGCTTTAGTAAACACAATACACTTCTCCAGAATGGCCGTTGGCAATATACATTTCCACTATAAGTCTCACAGGGCTCCCTCTTCTCGTTGCCCTGTCCTGCATTTCTGTTGTTTACGCTTTATGAGGATGGCTCTTCTGACTGATGCGAAGTGATATCTTTTGTAGTATTGACTTCCAGTGCCCACCTGTTTGGTTGGCTAAAAAAGTGTATGCCCTTTTCTTGAATATATACAGAAAAGAACGCATACACCCTTTTTGGCCAACTGCAATGTTGGCAATGTTCAGCTCCTTTTCTTGTGCTTAATGGCGAGTCCTTTCTACCTCCTCAAATCCCTTTCCTGCCATTCTCCCTTGCTTACAAGTCCTTTTCTCTGACTTTCCTCAAGACATTTTTCAGTGATGGATATTTTCAACTCTGCAGTTTTGTGAATTTTACTGCCCCTGAGTTCCATTGTTCAACTCGTGTTTATGGGAACTGGCCACAAAGCAGCGGGATTTCCTCAAGCCCTATACTGTTTCCATGGGCAACCCTAGCCTTTGGTCAATTCGTCTTCCTGATTGGAAATTAGAGTGACATGTGCCTGTCTGAACACCTAGGACTTGTCTCTCATTGTTCCTCATCCTTCCGCTTCATCCTCTGGACAAATTCCAAACTGTACGCAACAGGATGTTGACAGTGCTGACATCTCCAAGTGGGGAGACTGTTAGTAAAGACGCTGGAGGGGTGAACCCGAGCACCAGGAGATGAGGAGATGAGATGCCTTTTCCAAACTCTTCCCGATCAGACGGTATACCATCCTCTGGGTGTGACAGACATGTTCTAGCAGTAGGAAGAGTCCCATTCATGTAAGGAGAACACCAGGGCTTTTTCAAAATCAGTGTCTCCCCGAAACCCAAACTGGGGAAGTTTTTAAGCTACGGCTACACATATGTTCATTAAGGGCCTTGGGAAGTAGGCAGAGTCCAAACTTTAGATGATTGAAGTCTTCAGGGTCAGAAGCACTCACCACCAGCTTCCCTTAGGCTACACTTTAACTGTCATTGATAGATGATGTCAATAAAAATATCTATTCTTTTTCAGATTATTTCCCCTTATAGGTTATTGCAAAATGTTGAGTGTAGTTCCCTGTGCTATACAGTAGTTCCTTGTTGATGATCTATTTTATACATAGCAGTGTGTATGTGTTCATTCCAAACTGTTAATTGATCCCTCCTCCCACCTTTCCCCTTTGGTAATAATAAATTATAAGATTTTATACTTCTCAGAAATGGGGGAGCTGAAAGAGAGGTATCATTTTCAATGGAAAAGCATTTAAAACAAGATTGAAGGTTTAACCAAGATTATTAGCTGTACATCCTTGGAAAGAAATCACTTCGTTTCTCTAATATTGACCTGACAAATAAGACAAACCTTTTCACTGAACTTGCTTATAAAAAGTGATGGAAATATCAAATGGAAGTGTTAAAAACATCTTATTTTACCCGAGCCTTATACACTGTTCTATGTTAACTACAGTTTGGCTCACACATCTGTTCATTGAGGTTACAATAGTCTCAATTTCTGTTACTGATCCTCCAGAGTGGACCCCAACAAGTGTCCCCCTGCCCAGTGTCATTGGGGCCAACAGATCGAGACTGAGTTTGGTTCACAAGCAAAGGAAACTTTATATTTTGATCAGAGAATGGAGAGGTGAGAGCATGCACTACCCCGTGGGCTGTGGGCTGTGGGCTGGGCTGCTGTGTAGAGATCCTGTCAGAGTCAGTGGGAGGGAGGGAGGCGGCGGAGCTCTCGAGGGCCGGGTTGGCTGTAGCTCAGGCTCTATATCGTGGAGTCTGCACTGGGCCCCAGGAGCTGAGGTGTCGACCCAGCCATTCTGCACTAGGAAATCTGGTCTGAAGTGCCGGGTGTGGAACCTCTGCATGCGGGACCCTAGGAGCACGTGAAATTAGACAAAGCACAAAGGATAAAAAAGGTTAGACTTGACTTTATTGCCCAGATTCTATTTTTATCTCCCAGGGATTTTTAATGGGCTTTGCTGGGGACAAACCCCTCCTCTGCCTTTTGTCCCGTTCCTCATTCTTGGAGTGCTGAGGGTGCAGACCCTTCTTCTGTAACTGCTGAGTGCTGAGTTGGGAGCCCTCATACCCTGGGGCGAGGGTCAGAGCTTCTCCCCAGCAGCCTCCCGGTGACGTTGATTGTCCCCAGGACCCCTGCCTCCCTGCTCGTCCACCTGAGCACCAGCATTGGAAGTGTTATAGATTCTAATGACCTTTAAGGGTCCAGGAAAGAGATGTGCAGAGACGCTGTGGGGGCCGGTTTCACCCCGCCCCACATTTGTTCGGCCACCTTAGGCTGACCGTCTCTGCCAGCCTAGATGCTCTGACCAGTAGTCTGCGCTTTCTTCAATTAGGCCCCTGAATTAACGTACAAACAGCACCAGGTGTCAGAGCCCTGCCCGCTCAACTCCCAGACAGTCCAGGGTCAGTGGTGACCAAGGACCATGATGGCTACTGAGTCAACAGCCTTTTGAAGTAAACAGGAGTCCAGCCGGTCTTATTGGCCACCATCATCACGGTGTCTGTAGGCTTTTCTATGGTGACAGTGTGGTATACTGTTCCCCCGCCAAGATTATTAGCTCCCCTCTGGGTGCAGTAAGTCCTGCAAGCAGTAGTCTACTCTTTTGGGACACACTCTTGTTGTTTTATGAGAGAAACTCCAGGTCAAGTGATGTTCACACGAGTCGTCATGGTGCCCTGTTGCCCCCGGTTATCTCTCTGGATGTTGGAGTTGGAGGGCCTCCTCACTCGAGGTCGGTGTGCCCACGGAGCGAACCCTGCAACTTCAGGGCATGGTTGGTGGTTAGGATCACCACGTGGGGTCCTTTTCCCTTAGGAGGGAGGTTGCCTTTTGGGCTGCTGATTTCCAGGTTTTTAGATACCGCCAGTATCTTGGCCAGATGTGGCAGTGGGCCAAGCCCCTTAGTGACCGTAGTTTATCCTACCTGGATGGCATTCTTGCATTGTTCCATTTCAAGCGGTCCCAGTTTTTGCACTAATTCTCCAATGGCGATTCACCTTTCACCGGGAATGTAAAGGTCAAAGGGTTTAGCTAAATTAGGGAGTTCCAGGGCAAGGGTCTGAATTGACTGCTCTTTCCATTCTTGAAAGGCCACTTCTGGATTCTATTCAAAAGGATCATCATCTTTTCCTTTCAGTGTTTCATATAGAGGCCCAGCTAGTAGACTGTAGTTAGGGATCCAGAAGCAGCAAACCCTGGCCTCCCCAGGAACCCCTAAGCTGTCTTCTAGTTTTAGAAAGGGGTAAGGCTGAAAATGGTTTCTTCCCTTTCCTGGGATGGGCTTCTCTGACCTTCTGTGAGAATGAAGCCCAGGCAGGTCACCGCAGTCTGTGATATTTGAGCTTTTTCTTGGACAACTTCTATCCTTTATTGGCTTGGTAGTTCAGAGGCCTCCTTAGTAGGGCTGGTGATCAGAATGTCGTCTGCATATTGAAGGAGGGTTTCCTTTTCCAGAGGTAGAACTTTTAGGTCTTTAGCTAAGCTTTCCCCAAAGATGGTGTGGGAATTTTTGCACCCTTGGGGCCAGACGGCCCGGAAGTATTGTTTTAGTTGTATGTGGAGTCCTGCCACTCACAAGCCAAAATTTCTTGTGACTCTGGGACTAATGGAATACAAAAGAAGGCATCATTGAAGACTAATACAGAATACCATGTCCTGGTGGTTGGTAGAATGACCAGCAGGGTGTAGGAATTAGGAGCAACTGGAGATATATCCTCGGTGGCTTCACTGACTGTCCTGACATCCTTTACCAGGTCCCCAGCAGCCCATGGGGCTCTCGTGGTCAGACCAATCCCAGAATATGGAGCTCACCTGGGCAGGTACCCCACCCCCACCCCAGCCCACGGGGCTCTCGTGGTCAGGCCCCTCCCAGGATACAGAGCTACCCTTGCAGGTACCGTGGCAGGGCTGGGCACACAGGAACCGTGCACATAGCCCTCATTGCAGAGCACCCCCAGCTCACCTGTCGCTCAGAGCTGACACAGAGCACCTCAGAGCAGGACTTGAACTAACAAACAGCAGCTGCGACAGGTCTGTGACCCTGGGCATCACTCCGTGAGGCCTCCCTCCACCTGGTCTTCCAGAGACTTCCACTGCACCCGGGGCACCAGGCCTCTGTCTCCAACCACCACCCACCCCTCCTCTCCCTGACTCCTGGGTTCCTCTCATTAGGAGAGGGTTTTCTTGAAGTTGTCTCCCACTCATGGGCCAGATAAAATGATTAGAAAACAAGCCAAAGCTGCAGCCCCTTGTCTATCCTGACTCTCAGGAGCCCACACCTGTTCCTTGGACCTGGCCGGTTCAGCAAGTTCCATTTTCTGCAACTGTGAGCCCCTGAGGGGTGATGATTTGCTGACCTGGGCAGCCTTACCGTGCCGGCCAGCCCTCCCCAGGTGTGCCTGGGTTGAGATCAATATAAATACCACTCCAGGCAGCAAGAGCCCCTGCAGCCGTGCCTGACGCCATTTTCTCTGCCCTGTCAGCAGTCTCGGGGCTGGGCTGGTGGGAGGGAGTGAGAGGCCACGGCTTTGTGGGTGGCCCAGTGTGAGTGGGGCTCTGCTGGACTTTCTGCAGCAGTTGCCAGGCTGCCACCTGCTAAAGAAGAGGATGTGTCACCCATACCTGCTGCTGGAATTTCTCCCTGGGCAGAGGTGAGGAAGGAAAAAAGCAGTGGGGGCAGGGACAGGACGGGTATCTCAGGCAGGGAAATGGAAATCTTCCAGAAGAGCACCCAGGGCCAGGACCATCCTGGCTGGCCTGCAGGCACCAAGTCGGCCGGCATGCTGTCACTCGTGTGGCTCTATGGCCCTTCCTCTAGGCTTTCAAGTCCTTGTATATATTCAGGTGTTTTACCTGGGACGGGTGGGAATAGTTCAGCAGCAACTGGCCTGGGGCTCAGCTCACGTTTACTCACAGATGCCTCGGCACGGTGCCCCAGCTTTGCAATGAGGACGCTTGTTGCGTGGGGGCTGCTGGCTGAATGGGAGACGATTCCCCACCACTGACCAACTTCAGAATTGTTTACAACTGGAGCAAGTGCCCTGATACGGTTTTCCTCTGTGTAACTGGTGGGTTCTGTGTTTTTTTTCTCTTTTTCGTTTTTGGTTCAAGGTAGATTTTATTCCTCTTTTTTGTATTTACAGATATAAGCATGGAAATAATTTATTCATATAAATACATGTATGTGCAGGGAATAATTGTTTTTTCTGTTTTATTTTTTAAATTTTACTTCTTTTTAATTTTGAATTTTATTTTATATTTTTATACAGCAGGTTCTTATTGGTTATCTATTTTATACATATAAATGTATACATGCCAATCCCAGTCTCTCAACTCCTCCCACCACCACCCCCCCAACAGCTTTCCCCCCTTGTTGTCCATACGTTTGTTGTCTACATCTGTTGCTCTATTTATGCCTTGCAAAATGGTTAATCTGTACAGTTTTTCTAGGTTCCACATATATGCATGAATATACAAGATTTGTTTTTCTCTTTCTGACTTACTTCACTCTGTATGACAGTCTCTAGATCCATCGACGTCTCTACAAATGACCCAATTTCATTCCTTTTCATGGCTTAGTAATATTCCATTTTATATATGTACCACAGCTTTATGCATTCGTCTGTCTGTGGGCATTTAGGTTGCTTCCATTACCTCGATATTGTAAATAGTGATGCAATGAACATTGCGGTGAATGACTCTTTTTGATTTATGGTTTTGTCTGGGTATATGTCCAGTACTGGGATTGCTGTATCATATGGTAATTCTATTGTTAGTTTCTTAAGAAATTCCATATTGTTCTCCATAATGACTGTATCAATTTATATTCCCAACAATAGTGGAAGAGGGTTCCTTTTCTCCACACCCTTTCCAGCATTTTTTGTTTGTAGATTTTCAATGATGCCTATTCTACCAGGTGTGAGGTGATACCTCATTGTTGAATCCATTTCGTTGAGCAAGGGGTAGCTCTTGTCTATTACATATTTGGCTTATGGAACGGTATCTGTGCTAATTTCAAACTCTGCTTTTATGCAGCACCCCAACTCACCTTCCCCCTTAAGCAGGCATAAGTTGGTTTTCTAAACTTGAGACCCTGTTCTGTTTTGTAATTCAGTTCATGTGTAGCCAAGTTCACATTCCGTGTATTAGTGATACCTTATGATGTTTCTTTTTCTGTGTGACTTATTTCACTTAGAATCATCGTGCCTCAATCCACTCATTATGCTGGTACGGGCCTGGTGACATAGATTTCATTGCTGAGTGGTATTCTGTTGTACAGAAGTACCGCAACTTCTTTATCCATTATTTGCTCTCTGGGATATTTAACTTGTGCCGTAGAAGAGATTTCTGTAAAAAGAGCCATCCCAAATTTTGGGGTTGCTGTGTCTTTTTGATATTAATTTCCCTAAGCTATAGGACCATAAGTGGAAGTGCCCTAGGCTCTGTTGCTTTGTTTTTTAGATGTTTCAGGAAACACCATACACATCTCCCGAGTGTCTGTTGGCAATTTACATCCCGCCCATCAGCATAACAAGGCTCCCAGTTCTCCATGGCCTGTCCTGCCTTTCTGGATTTTACACTTTATTCTGATGGCCCTTTTGACCGGGGGGAAGTGAGACTTCATTGTAGTGCAGATTTCCTTTGCAAGCTTGCTTGGTTGGCCAAAAAGGGCGTATGCGTTTTTTCCTGAATATATTCAGGAAAAAACGCATATGCCCCTTTGGCAAAGTGCATCATTGTGGACGTTCTGCCTCTTTTCCTACGCTTTCAATGCAATTCCAGTCTACCTCCTGAAATCGGTATCCTGCAATTCTGCCCCGCTTTCAAGTCCTCTTGGCAGCCTTACTTCAGTTTATTTTTGGACGATAGCTGTCATTTATAACTCTGCAGGTTTGTGAATTACAGAGACCCTGAGCTCCTTTCTTCAACTCGCTTTCTTTTGAGCTGGCCGCAACACCGCAGGATGGCTTCAGGCCCTAATCTGGTTCCGGCACGGCACGCTGAGCCTTTGGTTATTTCCTCTTCCTGGTGGGAAATGAGAGTTAAATTTGCCCGTCCAGACACCTCCAGCTAGTCTCTCATTGGTTCTCCCTATTCCTGTTCATCTTCCGCAGAAATTGCAAACTGGGCCAAACAGGAGGTTAAAGGCGCTGACTCTCCAAGTTGGGAGACTGTTAGTAAAGGGTCTGGAATGTTGCACCCGAGTACCAGGGGAGGAAACCTGAGACATATTTGAACACGTCTCCCGTTCACACGGTTGATCATACTCGGGGTTCCACATGCATGTTTTAGTTGAAGGAAGAATACCTTAAACCTGGAGAGTTGAGACCCGTGGAATGGGTACCATGCAATATGACTTCAAAGGGTCTTCATTTGCTCACCGAACCTCTCCAATCCTATCACTGCTGCGTTCATGCCCCTGTACACATGCTTGATTCTCTTTCGGAGACATAGCAATCCATAGGTTTTAAGATACTTACTAGTCAGGTACATTCTTAGGCGTTTAATATGCGGTGTTGAGTCCATTTCGTTGAGCAAGGAGTAGCTCTTGTCTATTCCATATTTGGCTTAAGGAACTTTATCTGTGCTCATTTCAATCTCTGGTTTTATGCAGCACCCCAACTCACCTTTCCCCTTAAGCAAGCATAAGTTGGTTTTCTAAATTTGAGACCCTGTTCTGTTCTGTAATTCAGTTCCTGTGTAGCCAAGTTTACATTCCGTGTATTACTGATATCTTATGATGTTTCTTTTTCTGTGTGACTTATTTCAGTTAGAATCATCATACCTGAATCCACTCATTGTTCTGCTAAGGGCCTGATGACATAGATTTCATTGCTGAGTGATATTGCTTTGTAAGTAAATACCACAACTTCTTTATCCATTTTTCACTTTCTGCGATGTTGAACTTGTACTGGAAACGAGGTTCTTGTAAACAGAGGCATCCCAAACTTTGGGGTGGCTGTGTCTTTTTGATTTTAATTTCCCTAAGGTATAGGACCATAAGTGGCAGTGCCCTAGGCTCTGTTGCTTTGTTTTTTAGATGTTTCAGGAAACACCATACACTTCTCCGGAGTGTCTGTTGGCAATTTACATCCCGCCCATCAGCATAACAAGGCTCCCAGTTCTCCATGGCCTGTCCTGCCTTTCTGGATTTTACACTTTTTTCAGATGGCCCTTTTGACCGGGGGGAAGTGAGACTTCATTGTAGTGCAGATTTCCTTTGCAAGCTTGCTTGGTTGGCCAAAAAGGGCGTATGCGTTTTTTCCTGAATATATTCAGGAAAAAACGCATATGCCCCTTTGGCAAAGTGCATCATTGTGGACGTTCTGCCTCTTTTCCTACGCTTTCAATGCAATTCCAGTCTACCTCCTGAAATCGGTATCCTGCAATTCTGCCCCGCTTTCAAGTCCTCTTGGCAGCCTTACTTCAGTTTATTTTTGGACGATAGCTGTCATTTATAACTCTGCAGGTTTGTGAATTACAGAGACCCTGAGCTCCTTTCTTCAACTCGCTTTCTTTTGAGCTGGCCGCAACACCGCAGGATGGCTTCAGGCCCTAATCTGGTTCCGGCACGGCACGCTGAGCCTTTGGTTATTTCCTCTTCCTGGTGGGAAATGAGAGTTAAATTTGCCCGTCCAGACACCTCCAGCTAGTCTCTCATTGGTTCTCCCTATTCCTGTTCATCTTCCGCAGAAATTGCAAACTGGGCCAAACAGGAGGTTAAAGGCGCTGACTCTCCAAGTTGGGAGACTGTTAGTAAAGGGTCTGGAATGTTGCACCCGAGTACCAGGGGAGGAAACCTGAGACATATTTGAACACGTCTCCCGTTCACACGGTTGATCATACTCGGGGTTCCACATGCATGTTTTAGTTGAAGGAAGAATACCTTAAACCTGGAGAGTTGAGACCCGTGGAATGGGTACCATGCAATATGACTTCAAAGGGTCTTCATTTGCTCACCGAACCTCTCCAATCCTATCACTGCTGCGTTCATGCCCCTGTACACATGCTTGATTCTCTTTCGGAGACATAGCAATCCATAGGTTTTAAGATACTTACTAGTCAGGTACATTCTTAGGCGTTTAATATGCGGTGTTGAGTCCATTTCGTTGAGCAAGGAGTAGCTCTTGTCTATTCCATATTTGGCTTAAGGAACTTTATCTGTGCTCATTTCAATCTCTGGTTTTATGCAGCACCCCAACTCACCTTTCCCCTTAAGCAAGCATAAGTTGGTTTTCTAAATTTGAGACCCTGTTCTGTTCTGTAATTCAGTTCCTGTGTAGCCAAGTTTACATTCCGTGTATTACTGATATCTTATGATGTTTCTTTTTCTGTGTGACTTATTTCAGTTAGAATCATCATACCTGAATCCACTCATTGTTCTGCTAAGGGCCTGATGACATAGATTTCATTGCTGAGTGATATTGCTTTGTAAGTAAATACCACAACTTCTTTATCCATTTTTCACTTTCTGCGATGTTGAACTTGTACTGGAAACGAGGTTCTTGTAAACAGAGGCATCCCAAACTTTGGGGTGGCTGTGTCTTTTTGATTTTAATTTCCCTAAGGTATAGGACCATAAGTGGCAGTGCCCTAGGCTCTGTTGCTTTGTTTTTTAGATGTTTCAGGAAACACCATACACTTCTCCGGAGTGTCTGTTGGCAATTTACATCCCGCCCATCAGCATAACAAGGCTCCCAGTTCTCCATGGCCTGTCCTGCCTTTCTGGATTTTACACTTTTTTCAGATGGCCCTTTTGACCGGGGGGAAGTGAGACTTCATTGTAGTGCAGATTTCCTTTGCAAGCTTGCTTGGTTGGCCAAAAAGGGCGTATGCGTTTTTTCCTGAATATATTCAGGAAAAAACGCATACGCCCTTTTTGGCCAAGTGCATCATTGTGGACGTTCTGCCTCTTTTCCTATGCTTTCAATGCAATTCCAGTCTACCTCCTGAAATCGGTTTCCTGCAATTCTGCCCCGCTTTCAAGTCCTCTTGGCAGCCTTACTTCAGTCTATTTTTGGACAATAGCTGTCATTTATAACTCTGCAGGTTTGTGAATTACAGTGCCCCTGAGCTCCTTTCTTCAACTCGCTTTCTTGTGACCTGGCCGCAACACCGCAGGATGGCTTCAGGCCCTAATCTGGTTCCAGCACGGCATGCTGAGCCTTTGCTTATTTCATCTTCCTGGTGGGAAATGAGAGTTAAATTTGCCCGTCCAGACACCTCCAGCTAGTCTCTCATTGGTTCTCGCTATTCCTGTTCATCTTCCGCAGAAATTGCAAACTGGGCCAAACAGGAGGTTAAAGGCGCTGACTCTCCAAGTGGGGAGAGTGTTAGTAAAGCGTCTGGAATGTTGCACCCGAGTACCAGGGGAGGAAAACTGAGACATATTTGAACACGTCTCCCGTTCACATGGTTGATCATACTCTGGGTTCCACATGCAGGTTTTAGCTGAAGGAAGAATACCTTAAACCTGGAGAGTTAAGACCCGTGTAATGGGTACCATGCAATATGACTTCAAAGGGTCTTCATTTGCTCACCGAACCTCTCCAATCCTATCACTGCTGCGTTTATGCCCCTGTACACATGCTTGATTCTCTTTCGGAGACATAGCAATCCATAGGTTTTAAGATACTTACTAGTCAGGTACATTCTTAGGCGTTTAATATGCGGTGTTGAGTCCATTTCGTTGAGCAAGGAGTAGCTCTTGTCTATTCCATATTTGGCTTAAGGAACTTTATCTGTGCTCATTTCAATCTCTGGTTTTATGCAGCACCCCAACTCACCTTTCCCCTTAAGCAAGCATAAGTTGCTTTTCTAAATTTGAGACCCTGTTCTGTTTTGGAATGCAGTTCCTGTGTAGCCAAGTTTACATTCCGTGTATTAGTGATATCTTATGATGTTTCTTTTTCTGTGTGACTTATTTCAGTTAGAATCATCATACCTGAATCCACTCATTGTGCTGCTACGGGCCTGATGACATAGATTTCATTGCTGAGTGATATTGCTTTGTAAGTAAATACCACAACTTCTTTATCCATTTTTCACTTTCTGCGATGTTGAACTTGTACTGTAAACGAGGTTCTTGTAAACAGAGCCGTTCCAAACTTTGGGGTGGCTGTGTCTTTTTGATTTTAATTTCCCTAAGCTATAGGACCATAAGTGGAAGTGCCCTAGGCTCTGTTGCTTTGTTTTTTAGATGTTTCAGGAAACACCATACACTTCTCCCGAGTGTCTGTTGGCAATTTACATCCCGCCCATCAGCATAACAAGGCTCCCAGTTCTCCATGGCCTGTCCTGCCTTTCTGGATTTTACACTTTTTTCAGATGGCCCTTTTTACCGGGGGGAAGTGAGACTTCATTGTAGTGCAGATTTCATTTGCAAGCTTGCTTGGTTGGCCAAAAACGGCGTATGCGTTTTTTCCTGAATATATTCAGGAAAAAACGCATACGCCCTTTTTGGCCAAGTGCATCATTGTGGACGTTCTGCCTCTTTTCCTATGCTTTCAATGCAATTCCAGTCTACCTCCTGAAATCGGTTTCCTGCAATTCTGCCCCGCTTTCAAGTCCTCTTGGCAGCCTTACTTCAGTCTATTTTGGGACGATAGCTGTCATTTATAACTCTGCAGGTTTGTGAATTACAGTGCCCCTGAGCTGCTTTCTTCAACTCGCTTTCTTTTGAGCTGGCCGCAACACCGCAGGATGGCTTCAGGCCCTAATCTGGTTCCGGCACGGCACACTGAGCCTTTGGTTATTTCCTCTTCCTGGTGGGAAATGAGAGTTAAATTTGCCCGTCCAGACACCTCCAGCTAGCCTCTCATTGGTTCTCACTATTCCTGTTCATCTTCCGCAGAAATTGCAAACTGGGCCAAACAGGAGGTTAAAGGCGCTGACTTTCCAAGCGGGGAGAGTATTAGTAAAGCGTCTGGAATGTTGCACCCGAGTACCAGGGGAAGAAAACTGAGACATATTTGAACACGTCTCCCGTTCACACGGTTGATCATACTTGGGTTCCACATGCATGTTTTAGCTGAAGGAAGAATACCTAAAACGTGGGTAGTTGAAACCCGTGTAATGGGTACCATGCAATATGACTTCAAAGGGTCTTCATTTGCTCACTGAACCTCTCCAATCCTATCACTGCTGCGTTTATGCCCCTGTACACACGCTTGATTCTCTTTCGGAGACATAGCAATCTATAGGTTTTAAGATACTTACTAGTCAGGTACATTCTTAGGCGTTTAATATGCGGTGTTGAGTCCATTTCGTTGAGCAAGGAGTAGCTCTTGTCTATTCCATATTTGGCTTAAGGAACTTTATCTGTGCTCATTTCAATCTCTGGTTTTATGCAGCACCCCAACTCACCTTTCCCCTTAAGCAAGCATAAGTTGGTTTTCTAAATTTGAGACCCTGTTCTCTTCTGTAATTCAGTTCCTGTGTAGCCAAGTTTACATTCCGTGTATTACTGATATCTTATGATGTTTCTTTTTCTGTGTGACTTATTTCAGTTAGAATCATCATACCTGAATCCACTCATTGTGCTGCTAAGGGCCTGATGACACAGATTTCATTGCTGAGTGATATTGCTTTGTAAGTAAATACCACAACTTCTTTATCCATTTTTCACTTTCTGCGATGTTGAACTTGTACTGTAAACGAGGTTCTTGTTAACAGAGCCGTTCCAAACTTTGGGGTGGCTGTGTCTTTTTGATTTTAATTTCCCTAAGCTATAGGACCATAAGTGGAAGTGCCCTAGGTTCTGTTGCTTTGTTTTTTAGATGTTTCAGGAAACACCATACACTTCTCCCGAGTGGTTGTTGGCAATTTACATCCCGCCTATCAGCATAACAAGGCTCCCAGTTCTCCATGGCCTGTCCTGCCTTTCTGGATTTTACACTTTTTTCAGATGGCCCTTTTGACCGGGGAGAAGTGAGACTTCATTGTAGTGCAGATTTCCTTTGCAAGCTTGCTTGGTTGGCCAAAAAGGGCGTATGCGTTTTTTCCTGAATATATTCAGGAAAAAACGCATACGCACTTTTTGGCCAAGTGCATCATTGTGGACGTTCTGCCTCTTTTCCTATGCTTTCAATGCAATTCCAGTCTACCTCCTGAAATCGGTTTCCTGCAATTCTGCCCCGCTTTCAAGTCCTCTTGGCAGCCTTACTTCAGTCTATTTTTGGACGATAGCTGTCATTTATAACTCTGCAGGTTTGTGAATTACAGTGCCCCTGAGCTCCTTTCTTCAACTCGCTTTCTTTTGAGCTGGCCGCAACACTGCAGGATGGCTTCAGGCCCTAATCTGGTTCCGGCACGGCACACTGAGCCTTTGGTTATTTCCTCTTCCTGGTGGGAAATGAGAGTTAAATTTGCCCGTCCAGACACCTCCAGCTAGCCTCTCATTGGTTCTCGCTATTCCTGTTCATCTTCCGCAGAAATTGCAAACTGGGCCAAACAGGAGGTTAAAGGTGCTGACTTTCCAAGTGGGGAGAGTGTTAGTAAAGCGTCTGGAATGTTGCACCCGAGTACCAGGGGAGGAAAACTGAGACATATTTGAACACGTCTCCCGATCACATGGTTGATCATACTCTAGGTTCCACATGCATGTTTTAGCTGAAGGAAGAATACCTTAAACCTGGGTAGTTGAAACCCGTGGAATGGGTACCATGCAATATGACTTCAAAGGGTCTTCATTTGCTCACCGAACCTCTCCAATCCTATCACTGCTGCGTTCATGCCCCTGTACACATGCTTGATTCTCTTTCGGAGACATAGCAATCCATAGGTTTTAAGATACTTACTAGTCAGGTACATTCTTAGGCGTTTAATATGCGGTGTTGAGTCCATTTCGTTGAGCAAGGAGTAGCTCTTGTCTATTCCATATTTGGCTTAAGGAACTTTATCTGTGCTCATTTCAATCTCTGGTTTTATGCAGCACCCCAACTCACCTTTCCCCTTAAGCAAGCATAAGTTGGTTTTCTAAATTTGAGACCCTGTTCTGTTCTGTAATTCAGTTCCTGTGTAGCCAAGTTTACATTCCGTGTATTACTGATATCTTATGATGTTTCTTTTTCTGTGTGACTTATTTCAGTTAGAATCATCATACCTGAATCCACTCATTGTTCTGCTAAGGGCCTGATGACATAGATTTCATTGCTGAGTGATATTGCTTTGTAAGTAAATACCACAAGTTCTTTATCCATTTTTCACTTTCTGCGATGTTGAACTTGTACTGTAAACGAGGTTCTTGTAAACAGAGGCATCCCAAACTTTGGGGTGGCTGTGTCTTTTTGATTTTAATTTCCCTAAGCTATAGGACCATAAGTGGAAGTGCCCTAGGCTCTGTTGCTTTGTTTTTTAGATGTTTCAGGAAACACCATACACTTCTCCGGAGTGTCTGTTGGCAATTTACATCCCGCCCATCAGCATAACAAGGCTCCCAGTTCTCCATGGCCTGTCCTGCCTTTCTGGATTTTACACTTTTTTCAGATGGCCCTTTTGACCGGGGGGAAGTGAGACTTCATTGTAGTGCAGATTTCCTTTGCAAGCTTGCTTGGTTGGCCAAAAAGGGCGTATGCGTTTTTTCCTGAATATATTCAGGAAAAAACGCATACGCACTTTTTGGCCAAGTGCATCATTGTGGACGTTCTGCCTCTTTTCCTATGCTTTCAATGCAATTCCAGTCTACCTCCTGAAATCGGTTTCCTGCAATTCTGCCCCGCTTTCAAGTCCTCTTGGCAGCCTTACTTCAGTCTATTTTTGGACAATAGCTGTCATTTATAACTCTGCAGGTTTGTGAATTACAGTGCCCCTGAGCTCCTTTCTTCAACTCGCTTTCTTGTGACCTGGCCGCAACACCGCAGGATGGCTTCAGGCCCTAATCTGGTTCCAGCACGGCACGCTGAGCCTTTGCTTATTTCCTCTTCCTGGTGGGAAATGAGAGTTAAATTTGCCCGTCCAGACACCTCCAGCTAGTCTCTCATTGGTTCTCGCTATTCCTGTTCATCTTCCGCAGAAATTGCAAACTGGGCCAAACAGGAGGTTAAAGGCGCTGACTCTCCAAGTGGGGAGAGTGTTAGTAAAGCGTCTGGAATGTTGCACCCGAGTACCAGGGGAGGAAAACTGAGACATATTTGAACACGTCTCCCGTTCACATGGTTGATCATACTCTGGGTTCCACATGCAGGTTTTAGCTGAAGGAAGAATACCTTAAACCTGGAGAGTTAAGACCCGTGTAATGGGTACCATGCAATATGACTTCAAAGGGTCTTCATTTGCTCACCGAACCTCTCCAATCCTATCACTGCTGCGTTTATGCCCCTGTACACATGCTTGATTCTCTTTCGGAGACATAGCAATCCATAGGTTTTAAGATACTTACTAGTCAGGTACATTCTTAGGCGTTTAATATGCGGTGTTGAGTCCATTTCGTTGAGCAAGGAGTAGCTCTTGTCTATTCCATATTTGGCTTAAGGAACTTTATCTGTGCTCATTTCAATCTCTGGTTTTATGCAGCACCCCAACTCACCTTTCCCCTTAAGCAAGCATAAGTTCGTTTTCTAAATTTGAGACCCTGTTCTGTTTTGGAATGCAGTTCCTGTGTAGCCAAGTTTACATTCCGTGTATTAGTGATATCTTATGATGTTTCTTTTTCTGTGTGACTTATTTCAGTTAGAATCATCATACCTGAATCCACTCATTGTGCTGCTAAGGGCCTGATGACACAGATTTCATTGCTGAGTGATATTGCTTTGTAAGTAAATACCACAACTTTTTTATCCATTTTTCACTTTCTGCGATGTTGAACTTGTACTGTAAACGAGGTTCTTGTAAACAGAGCCGTTCGAAACTTTGGGGTGGCTGTGTCTTTTTTATTTTAAATTCCCTAAGCTATAGGACCATAAGTGGAAGTGCCCTAGGCTCTGTTGCTTTGTTTTTTAGATGTTTCAGGAAACACCATACTCTTCTCCCGAGTGTTTGTTGGCAATTTACATCCCGCCCTTCAGCATAACAAGGCTCCCAGTTCTCCATGGCCTGTCCTGCCTTTCTGGATTTTACACTTTTTTCAGATGGCCCTTTTGACCGGGGGGAAGTGAGACTTCATTGTAGTGCAGATTTCCTTTGCAAGCTTGCTTGGTTGGCCAAAAAGGGCGTATGCGTTTTTTCCTGAATATATTCAGGAAAAAACGCATACGCCCTTTTTGGCCAAGTGCATCATTGTGGACGTTCTGCCTCTTTTCCTATGCTTTCAATGCAATTCCAGTCTACCTCCTGAAATCGGTTTCCTGCAATTCTGCCCCGCTTTCAAGTCCTCTTGGCAGCCTTACTTCAGTCTATTTTGGGACGATAGCTGTCATTTATAACTCTGCAGGTTTGTGAATTACAGTGCCCCTGAGCTGCTTTCTTCAACTCGCTTTCTTTTGAGCTGGCCGCAACACCGCAGGATGGCTTCAGGCCCTAATCTGGTTCCGGCACGGCACACTGAGCCTTTGGTTATTTCCTCTTCCTGGTGGGAAATGAGAGTTAAATTTGCCCGTCCAGACACCTCCAGCTAGCCTCTCATTGGTTCTCACTATTCCTGTTCATCTTCCACAGAAATTGCAAACTGGGCCAAACAGGAGGTTAAAGGCGCTGACTTTCCAAGTGGGGAGAGTATTAGTAAAGCGTCTGGAATGTTGCACCCGAGTACCAGGGGAAGAAAACTGAGACATATTTGAACACGTCTCCCGTTCACATGGTTGATCATACTTGGGTTCCACATGCATGTTTTAGCTGAAGGAAGAATACCTAAAACGTGGGTAGTTGAAACCCGTGTAATGGGTACCATGCAATATGACTTCAAAGGGTCTTCATTTGCTCACTGAACCTCTGCAATCCTATCACTGCTGCGTTTATGCCCCTGTACACATGCTTGATTCTCTTTCGGAGACATAGCAATCTATAGGTTTTAAGATACTTACTAGTCAGGTACATTCTTAGGCGTTTAATATGCGGTGTTGAGTCCATTTCGTTGAGCAAGGAGTAGCTCTTGTCTATTCCATATTTGGCTTAAGGAACTTTATCTGTGCTCATTTCAATCTCTGGTTTTATGCAGCACCCCAACTCACCTTTCCCCTTAAGCAAGCATAAGTTGGTTTTCTAAATTTGAGACCCTGTTCTCTTGTGTAATTCAGTTCCTGTGTAGCCAAGTTTACATTCCGTGTATTACTGATATCTTATGATGTTTCTTTTTCTGTGTGACTTATTTCAGTTAGAATCATCATACCTGAATCCACTCATTGTGCTGCTAAGGGCCTGATGACACAGATTTCATTGCTGAGTGATATTGCTTTGTAAGTAAATACCACAACTTCTTTATCCATTTTTCACTTTCTGCGATGTTGAACTTGTACTGTAAACGAGGTTCTTGTTAACAGAGCCGTTCCAAACTTTGGGGTGGCTGTGTCTTTTTGATTTTAATTTCCCTAAGCTATAGGACCATAAGTGGAAGTGCCCTAGGTTCTGTTGCTTTGTTTTTTAGATGTTTCAGGAAACACCATACACTTCTCCCGAGTGGTTGTTGGCAATTTACATCCCGCCTATCAGCATAACAAGGCTCCCAGTTCTCCATGGCCTGTCCTGCCTTTCTGGATTTTACACTTTTTTCAGATGGCCCTTTTGACCGGGGGGAAGTGAGACTTCATTGTAGTGCAGATTTCCTTTGCAAGCTTGCTTGGTTGGCCAAAAAGAGCGTATGCGTTTTTTCCTGAATATATTCAAGAAAAAATGCATACGCCCTTTTTGGCCAAGTGCATCATTGTGGACGTTCTGCCTCTTTTCCTATGCTTTCAATGCAATTCCAGTCTACCTCCTGAAATCGGTTTCCTGCAATTCTGCCCCGCTTTCAAGTCCTCTTGGCAGCCTTACTTCAGTCTATTTTTGGACGATAGCTGTCATTTATAACTCTGCAGGTTTGTGAATTACAGTGCCCCTGAGCTCCTTTCTTCAACTCGCTTTCTTTTGAGCTGGCCGCAACACTGCAGGATGGCTTCAGGCCCTAATCTGGTTCCGGCACGGCACACTGAGCCTTTGGTTATTTCCTCTTCCTGGTGGGAAATGAGAGTTAAATTTGCCCGTCCAGACACCTCCAGCTAGCCTCTCATTGGTTCTCGCTATTCCTGTTCATCTTCCGCAGAAATTGCAAACTGGGCCAAACAGGAGGTTAAAGGTGCTGACTTTCCAAGTGGGGAGAGTGTTAGTAAAGCGTCTGGAATGTTGCACCCGAGTACCAGGGGAGGAAAACTGAGACATATTTGAACACGTCTCCCGATCACATGGTTGATCATACTCTAGGTTCCACATGCATGTTTTAGCTGAAGGAAGAATACCTTAAACCTGGGTAGTTGAAACCCGTGGAATGGGTACCATGCAATATGACTTCAAAGGGTCTTCATTTGCTCACCAAACCTCTCCAATCCTATCACTGCTGCGTTTATGCCCCTGTACACATGCTTGATTCTCTTTCGGAGACATAGCAATCTATAGGTTTTAAGATACTTACTAGTCAGGTACATTCTTAGGCGTTTAATATGCGGTGTTGAGTTCATTTCGTTGAGCAAGGAGTAGCTCTTGTCTATTCCATATTTGGCTTAAGGAACTTTATCTGTGCTCATTTCAATCTCTGGTTTTATGCAGCACCCCAACTCACCTTTACCCTTAAGCAAGCATAAGTTGGTTTTCTAAATTTGAGACCCTGTTCTGTTCTGTAATTCAGTTCCTGTGTAGCCAAGTTTACATTCCGTGTATTACTGATATCTTATGATGTTTCTTTTTCTGTGTGACTTATTTCAGTTAGAATCATCATACCTGAATCCACTCATTGTGCTGCTAAGGGCCTGATGACACAGATTTCATTGCTGAGTGATATTGCTTTGTAAGTAAATACCACAACTTCTTTATCCATTTTTCACTTTCTGCGATGTTGAACTTGTACTGTAAACGAGGTTCTTGTAAACAGAGCCGTTCCAAACTTTGGGGTGGCTGTGTCTTTTTCATTTTAATTTCCCTAAGCTATAGGACCATAAGTGGAAGTGCCCTAGGCTCTGTTGCTTTGTTTTTTAGATGTTTCAGGAAACACCATACACTTCTCCCGAGTGGTTGTTGGCAATTTACATCCCGCCCATCAGCATAACAAGGCTCCCAGTTCTCCATGGCCTGTCCTGCCTTTCTGGATTTTACACTTTTTTCAGATGGCCCTTTTGACCGGGGGGAAGTGAGACTTCATTGTAGTGCAGATTTCCTTTGCAAGCTTGCTTGGTTGGCCAAAAAGGGCGTATGCGTTTTTTCCTGAATATATTCAGGAAAAAACGCATACGCCCTTTTTGGCCAAGTGCATCATTGTGGACGTTCTGCCTCTTTTCCTATGCTTTCAATGCAATTCCAGTCTACCTCCTGAAATCAGTTTCCTGCAATTCTGCCCCGCTTTCAAGTCCTCTTGGCAGCCTTACTTCAGTCTATTTTTGGACGATAGCTGTCATTTATTACTCTGCAGGTTTGTGAATTACAGTGCCCCTGAGCTCCTTTCTTCAACTCGCTTTCTTTTGAGTTGGCCGCAACACCACAGGATGGCTTCAGGCCCTAATCTGGTTCCGGTACGGCACGCTGAGCCTTTGGTTATTTCCTCTTCCTGGTGGGAAATGAGAGTTAAATTTGCCCGTCCAGACACCTCCAGCTAGCCTCTCATTGGTTCTCACTATTCCTGTTCATCTTCCGCAGAAATTGCAAACTGGGCCAAACAGGAGGTTAAAGGCGCTGACTCTCCAAGTGGGGAGAGTGTTAGTAAAGCGTCTGGAATGTTGCACCCGAGTACCAGGGGAGGAAAACTGAGACATATTTGAACACGTCTCCCGATCACATGGTTGATCATACTCTGGGTTCCACATGCATGTTTTAGCTGAAGGAAGAATACCTAAAATCTGGGTATTTGAAACCCGTGGAATGGGTACCATGCAATATGACTTCAAAGGGTCTTCATTTGCTCACTGAACCTCTCCAATCCTATCACTGCTGCGTTTATGCCCCTGTACACATGCTTGATTCTCTTTCGGAGACATAGCAATCTATAGGTTTTAAGATACTTACTAGTCAGGTACATTCTTAGGCGTTTAATATGCGGTGTTGAGTCCATTTCGTTGAGCAAGGAGTAGCTCTTGTCTATTCCATATTTGGCTTAAGGAACTTTATCTGTGCTCATTTCAATCTCTGGTTTTATGCAGCACCCCAACTCACCTTTCCCCTTAAGCAAGCATAAGTTGGTTTTCTAAATTTGAGACCCTGTTCTCTTCTGTAATTCAGTTCCTGTGTAGCCAAGTTTACATTCCGTGTATTACTTGTATCATATGATGTTTCTTTTTCTGTGTGACTTATTTCAGTTAGAATCATCATACCTGAATCCACTCATTGTGCTGCTAAGGGCCTGATGACACAGATTTCATTGCTGAGTGATATTGCTTTGTAAGTAAATACCACAACTTCTTTATCCATTTTTCACTTTCTGCGATGTTGAACTTGTACTGTAAACGAGGTTCTTGTTAACAGAGCCGTTCCAAACTTTGGGGTGGCTGTGTCTTTTTGATTTTAATTTCCCTAAGCTATAGGACCATAAGTGGAAGTGCCCTAGGTTCTGTTGCTTTGTTTTTTAGATGTTTCAGGAAACACCATACACTTCTCCCGAGTGGTTGTTGGCAATTTACATCCCGCCCATCAGCATAACAAGGCTCCCAGTTCTCCATGGCCTGTCCTGCCTTTCTGGATTTTACACTTTTTTCAGATGGCCCTTTTGACCGGGGGGAAGTGAGACTTCATTGTAGTGCAGATTTCCTTTGCAAGCTTGCTTGGTTGGCCAAAAAGGGCGTATGCGTTTTTTCCTGAATATATTCAGGAAAAAACGCATACGCCCTTTTTGGCCAAGTGCATCATTGTGGACGTTCTGCCTCTTTTCCTATGCTTTCAATGCAATTCCAGTCTACCTCCTGAAATCGGTTTCCTGCAATTCTGCCCCGCTTTCAAGTCCTCTTGGCAGCCTTACTTCCGTCTATTTTTGGACGATAGCTCTCATTTATAACTCTGCAGGTTTGTGAATTACAGTGCCCCTGAGCTCCTTTCTTCAACTCGCTTTCTTTTGAGCTGGCCGCAACACTGCAGGATGGCTTCAGGCCCTAATCTGGTTCCGGCACGGCACACTGATCCTTTGGTTATTTCCTCTTCCTGGTGGGAAATGAGAGTTAAATTTGCCCGTCCAGACACCTCCAGCTAGCCTCTCATTGGTTCTCACTATTCCTGTTCATCTTCCGCAGAAATTGCAAACTGGGCCAAACAGGAGGTTAAAGGTGCTGACTTTCCAAGTGGGGAGAGTGTTAGTAAAGCGTCTGGAATGTTGCACCCGAGTACCAGGGGAGGAAAACTGAGACATATTTGAACACGTCTCCCGATCACATGGTTGATCATACTCTAGGTTCCACATGCATGTTTTAGCTGAAGGAAGAATACCTTAAACCTGGGTAGTTGAAACCCGTGGAATGGGTACCATGCAATATGACTTCAAAGGGTCTTCATTTGCTCACCGAACCTCTCCAATCCTATCACTGCTGCGTTTATGCCCCTGTACACATGCTTGATTCTCTTTCGGAGACATAGCAATCCATAGGTTTTAAGATACTTACTAGTCAGGTACATTCTTAGGCGTTTAATATGCGGTGTTGAGTCCATTTCGTTGAGCAAGGAGTAGCTCTTGTCTATTCCATATTTGGCTTAAGGAACTTTATCTGTGCTCATTTCAATCTCTGGTTTTATGCAGCACCCCAACTCACCTTTCCCCTTAAGCAAGCATAAGTTGGTTTTCTAAATTTGAGACCCTGTTCTGTTCTGTAATTCAGTTCCTGTGTAGCCAAGTTTACATTCCGTGTATTACTGATATCTTATGATGTTTCTTTTTCTGTGTGACTTATTTCAGTTAGAATCATCATACCTGAATCCACTCATTGTGCTGCTAAGGGCCTGATGACACTGATTTCATTGCTGAGTGATATTGCTTTGTAAGTAAATACCACAACTTCTTTATCCATTTTTCACTTTCTGCGATGTTGAACTTGTACTGTAAACGAGGTTCTTGTAAACAGAGCCATTCCAAAATTTGGGGTGGCTGTGTCTTTTTGATTTTAATTTCCCTAAGCTATAGGACCATAAGTGGAAGTGCCCTAGGTTCTGTTGCTTTGTTTTTTAGATGTTTCAGGAAACACCATACACTTCTCCCGAGTGGTTGTTGGCAATTTACATCCCACCCATCAGCATAACAAGGCTCCCAGTTCTCCATGGCCTGTCCTGCCTTTCTGGATTTTACACTTTTTTCAGATGGCCCTTTTGACCGGGGGGAAGTGAGACTTCATTGTAGTGCAGATTTCCTTTGCAAGCTTGCTTGGTTGGCCAAAAAGGGCGTATGCGTTTTTTCCTGAATATATTCAGGAAAAAACGCATACGCCCTTTTTGGCCAAGTGCATCATTGTGGACGTTCTGCCTTTTTTCCTATGCTTTCAATGCAATTCCAGTATACCTCCTGAAATCGGTTTCCTGCAATTCTGCCCCGCTTTCAAGTTCTCTTGGCAGCCTTACTTTAGTCTATTTTTGGACGATAGCTGTCATTTATAACTCTGCAGGTTTGTGAATTACAGTGCCCCTGAGCTCCTTTCTTCAACTCGCTTTCTTGTGAGCTGGCCGCAACACCGCAGGATGGCTTCAGGCCCTAATCTGGTTCTGGCACGGCACGCTGAGCCTTTGGTTAATTCCTCTTCCTGGTGGGAAATGAGAGTTAAATTTGCCCGTCCAGACACCTCCAGCTAGCCTCTCATTGGTTCTCGCTATTCCTGTTCATCTTCCGCAGAAATTGCAAACTGGGCCAAACAGGAGGTTAAAGGCGCTGACTTTCCAAGTGGGGAGAGTGTTAGTAAAGCGTCTGGAATGTTGCACCCGAGTACCAGGGGAGGAAAACTGAGACATATTTGAACACGTCTCCCGTTCACATGGTTGATCATACTTGGGTTCCACATGCATGTTTTAGCTGAAGAAAGAATACCTAAAACCTGGGTAGTTGAAACCCGTGGAATAGGTACCATGCAATATGACTTCAAAGGGTCTTCATTTGCTCACCGAACCTCTCCAATCCTATCACTGCTGCGTTTATGCCCCTGTACACATGCTTTATTCTCTTTCGGAGACATAGCAATCTATAGGTTTTAAGATACTTACTAGTCAGGTACATTCTTAGGCGTTTAATATGGGGTGTTGAGTCCATTTCGTTGAGCAAAGAGTAGCTCTTGTCTATTCCATATTTGGCTTAAGGAACTTTATCTGTGCTCATTTCAATCTCTGGTTTTATGCAGCACCCCAACTCACCTTTCCCTTAAGCAAGCATAAGTTGGTTTTCTTAATTTGAGACCCTGTTCTGATTTGGAATGCAGTTCCTGTGTAGCCAAGTTTACATTCCGTGTATTAGTGATATCTTATGATGTTTCTTTTTCTGTGTGACTTATTTCAGTTAGAATCATCATACCTGAATCCACTCATTGTGCTGCTAAGGGCCTGATGACACAGATTTCATTGCTGAGTGATATTGCTTTGTAAGTAAATACCACAACTTCTTTATCCATTTTTCACTTTCTGCGATGTTGAACTTGTACTGTAAACGAGGTTCTTGTAAACAGAGCCGTTCCAAACTTTGGGGTGGCTGTGTCTTTTTCATTTTAATTTCCCTAAGCTATAGGACCATAAGTGGAAGTGCCCTAGGCTCTGTTGCTTTGTTTTTTAGATGTTTCAGGAAACACCATACACTTCTCCCGAGTGGTTGTTGGCAATTTACATCCCGCCCATCAGCATAACAAGGCTCCCAGTTCTCCATGGCCTGTCCTGCCTTTCTGGATTTTACACTTTTTTCAGACGGCCCTTTTTACCGGGGGGAAGTGAGACTTCATTGTAGTGCAGATTTCCTTTGCAAGCTTGCTTGGTTGGCCAAAAAGGGCGTATGCGTTTTTTCCTGAATATATTCAGGAAAAAACGCATACGCCCTTTTTGGCCAAGTGCATCATTGTGGACGTTCTGCCTCTTTTCCTATGCTTTCAATGCAATTCCAGTCTACCTCCTGAAATCGGTTTCCTGCAATTCTGCCCCGCTTTCAAGTCCTCTTGGCAGCCTTACTTCAGTCTATTTTTGGACGATAGCTGTCATTTATTACTCTGCAGGTTTGTGAATTACAGTGCCCCTGAGCTCCTTTCTTCAACTCGCTTTCTTTTGAGTTGGCCGCAACACCACAGGATGGCTTCTGGCCCTAATCTGGTTCCGGTACGGCACGCTGAGCCTTTGGTTATTTCCTCTTCCTGGTGGGAAATGAGAGTTAAATTTGCCCGTCCAGACACCTCCAGCTAGCCTCTCATTGGTTCTCACTATTCCTGTTCATCTTCCGCAGAAATTGCAAACTGGGCCAAACAGGAGGTTAAAGGCGCTGACTCTCCAAGTGGGGAGAGTGTTAGTAAAGCGTCTGGAATGTTGCACCCGAGTACCAGGGGAGGAAAACTGAGACATATTTGAACACGTCTCCCGATCACATGGTTGATCATACTCTGGGTTCCACATGCATGTTTTAGCTGAAGGAAGAATACCTAAAATCTGGGTATTTGAAACCCGTGGAATGGGTCCCATGCAATATGACTTCAAAGGGTCTTCATTTGCTCACTGAACCTCTCCAATCCTATCACTGCTGCGTTTATGCCCCTGTACACATGCTTGATTCTCTTTCGGAGACATAGCAATCTATAGGTTTTAAGATACTTACTAGTCAGGTACATTCTTAGGCGTTTAATATGCGGTGTTGAGTCCATTTCGTTGAGCAAGGAGTAGCTCTTGTCTATTCCATATTTGGCTTAAGGAACTTTATCTGTGCTCATTTCAATCTCTGGTTTTATGCAGCACCCCAACTCACCTTTCCCCTTAAGCAAGCATAAGTTGGTTTTCTAAATTTGAGACCCTGTTCTCTTCTGTAATTCAGTTCCTGTGTAGCCAAGTTTACATTCCGTGTATTAGTGATATCTTATGATGTTTCTTTTTCTGTGTGACTTATTTCAGTTAGAATCATCGTACCTGAATCCACTCATTGTGCTGCTAAGGGCCTGATGACACAGATTTCATTGCTGAGTGATATTGCTTTGTAAGTAAATACCACAAGTTCTTTATCCATTTTTCACTTTCTGCGATGTTGAACTTGTACTGTAAACGAGGTTCTTGTAAACAGAGCCGTTCCAAACTTTGGGGTGGCTGTGTCTTTTTGATTTTAATTTCCCTAAGCTATAGGACCATAAGTGGAAGTGCCCTAGGTTCTGTTGCTTTGTTTTTTACATGTTTCAGGAAACACCATACACTTCTCCCGAGTGGTTGTTGGCAATTTACATCCTGCCCATCAGCATAACAAGGCTCCCAGTTCTCCATGGCCTGTCCTGCCTTTCTGGATTTTACACTTTTTTCAGATGGCCCTTTTGACCGGGGGGAAGTGAGACTTCATTGTAGTGCAGATTTCCTTTGCAAGCTTGCTTGGTTGGCCAAAAAGGGCGTATGCGTTTTTTCCTGAATATATTCAGGAAAAAACGCATACGCCCTTTTTGGCCAAGTGCATCATTGTGGACGTTCTGCCTCTTTTCCTATGCTTTCAATGCAATTCCAGTCTACCTCCTGAAATCGGTTTCCTGCAATTCTGCCCCGCTTTCAAGTCCTCTTGGCAGCCTTACTTCAGTCTATTTTTGGACGATAGCTGTCATTTATAACTCTGCAGTTTTGTGAATTACAGTGCCCCTGAGCTCCTTTCTTCAACTCGCTTTCTTGTGACCTGGCCGCAACACCGCAGGATGGCTTCAGGCCCTAATCTGGTTCCGGGCCGGCATGCTGAGCCTTTGGTTAATTCCTCTTCCTGGTGGGAAATGAGAGTTAAATTTGCCCGTCCAGACACCTACAGCTAGCCTCTCATTGGTTCTCGCTATTCCTGTTCATCTTCCGCAGAAATTGCAAACTGGGCCAAACAGGAGGTTAAAGGGACTGACTCTCCAGGTCGGGAGAGTGTTAGTAAAGCGTCTGGAATGTTGCACCCGAGTACCAGGGGAGGAAAACTGAGACATATTTGAACACATCTCCCGTTCACATGGTTGATCATATTCTGGGTTCCACATGCATGTTTTAGCTGAAGGAAGAATACCTTAAACCTGGAGAGTTGAGACCCGTGTAATAGGTACCATGCAATATGACTTCAAAGGGTCTTCATTTGCTCACCGAACCTCTCCAATCCTATCACTGCTGCGTTTATGCCCCTGTACACACGCTTGATTCTCTTTTGGAGACATAGAAATCCATAGGTTTTAAGATACTTACTAGTCAGGTACATTCTTAGGCGTTTAATATGGGGTTTTGAGTCCATTTCGTTGAGCAAGGAGTAGCTCTTGTCTATTCCATATTTGGCTTAAGGAACTTTATCTGTGCTCATTTCAATCTCTGGTTTTATGCAGCACCCCAACTCACCTTTCACCTTAAGCAAGCATAAGTTGGTTTTCTAAATTTGATAACCTGTTCTGTTTTGGAATGCAGTTCCTGTGTAGCCAAGTTTACATTCTGTGTATTAGTGATATCTTATGATGTTTCTTTTTCTGTGTGACTTATTTCAGTTAGAATCATCATACCTGAATCCACTCATTGTGCTGCTAAGGGCCTGATGATACAGATTTCATTGCTGAGTGATATTGCTTTGTAAGTAAATACCACAACTTCTTTATCCATTTTTCACTTTCTGCGATGTTGAACTTGTACTGGAAACGAGGTTCTTGTAAACAGAGCCGTTCCAAACTTTGGGGTGGCTGTGTCTTTTTCATTTTCATTTCCCTAAGCTATAGGACCATAAGTGGAAGTGCCCTAGGCTCTGTTGCTTTGTTTTTTAGATGTTTCAGGAAACACCATACACTTCTCCCAAGTGGTTGTTGGCAATTTACATCCCGCCCATCAGCATAACAAGGCTCCCAGTTCTCCATGGCCTGTCCTGCCTTTCTGGATTTTACACTTTTTTCAGATGGCCCTTTTGACCGGGGGGAAGTGAGACTTCATTGTAGTGCAGATTTCCTTTGCAAGCTTGCTTGGTTGGCCAAAAAGGGCGTATGCGTTTTTTCCTGAATATATTCAGGAGAAAACGCATACGCCCTTTTTGGCCAAGTGCATCATTGTGGACGTTCTGCCTCTTTTCCTGTGCTTTCAATGCAATTCCAGTCTACCTCCTGAAATCGGTTTCCTGCAATTCTGCCCCGCTTTCAAGTCCTCTTGGCAGCCTTACTTCAGTCTATTTTTGGACGATAGCTGTCATTTATAACTCTGCAGGTTTGTGAATTACAGTGCCCCTGAGCTCCTTTCTTCAACTCGCTTTCTTGTGAGCTGGCCGCAACACCGCAGGATGGCTTCAGGCCCTAATCTGGTTCCGGCACGGCACGCTGAGCCTTTGGTTATTTCCTCTTCCTGGTGGGAAATGAGAGTTAAATTTGCCCGTCCAGACACCTCCAGCTAGTCTCTCATTGGTTCTCGCTATTCCTGTTCATCTTCCGCAGAAATTGCAAACTGGGCCAAACAGGAGGTTAAAGGCACTGACTCTCCAAGTGGGGAGAGTGTTAGTAAAGCGTCTGGAATGTTGCACCCGAGTACCAGGGGAGGAAAACTGAGACATATTTGAACACGTCTCCCGTTCACATGGTTGATCATACTTGGGTTCCACATGCATGTTTTAGCTGAAGGAAGAATACCTTAAACCTGGAGAGTTAAGACCCGTGTAATGGGTACCATGCAATATGACTTCAAAGGGTCTTCATTTGCTCACCGAACCTCTCCAATCCTATCACTGCTGCGTTTATGCCCCTGTACACATGCTTGATTCTCTTTCGGAGACATAGCAATCCATAGGTTTTAAGATACTTACTAGTCAGGTACATTCTTAGGCGTTTAATATGCGGTGTTGAGTCCATTTCGTTGAGCAAGGAGTAGCTCTTGTCTATTCCATATTTGGCTTAAGGAACTTTATCTGTGCTCATTTCAATCTCTGGTTTTATGCAGCACCCCAACTCACCTTTACCCTTAAGCAAGCATAAGTTGGTTTTCTAAATTTGAGACCCTGTTCTCTTCTGTAATTCAGTTCCTGTGTAGCCAAGTTTACATTCCGTGTATTACTGATATCTTATGATGTTTCTTTTTCTGTGTGACTTACTTCAGTTAGAATCATCATACCTGAATCCACTCATTGTGCTGCTAAGGGCCTGATGACACAGATTTCATTGCTGAGTGATATTGCTTTGTAAGTAAATACCACAACATCTTTATCCATTTTTCACTTTCTGCGATGTTGAACTTGTACTGTAAACGAGGTTCTTGTAAACAGAGCCGTTCCAAACTTTGGGGTGGCTGTGTCTTTTTGATTTTAATTTCCCTAAGCTATAGGACCATAAGTGGAAGTGCCCTAGGTTCTGTTGCTTTGTTTTTTAGATGTTTCTGGAAACACCATACACTTCTCCCAAGTGGTTGTTGGCAATTTACATCCCGCCCATCAGCATAACAAGGCTCCCAGTTCTCCATGGCCTGTCCTGCCTTTCTGGATTTTACACTTTTTTCAGATGGCCCTTTTGACCGGGGGGAAGTGAGACTTCATTGTAGTGCAGATTTCCTTTGCAAGCTTGCTTGGTTGGCCAAAAAGGGCGTATGCGTTTTTTCCTGAATATATTCAGGAAAAAACGCATACGCCCTTTTTGGCCAAGTGCATCATTGTGGACGTTCTGCCTCTTTTCCTATGCTTTCAATGCAATTCCAGTCTACCTCCTGAAATCGGTTTCCTGCAATTCTGCCCCGCTTTCAAGTCCTCTTGGCAGCCTTACTTCAGTCTATTTTTGGACGATAGCTGTCATTTATAACTCTGCAGGTTTGTGAATTACAGTGCCCCTGAGCTCCTTTCTTCAACTCGCTTTCTTGTGACCTGGCCGCAACACCGCAGGATGGCTTCAGGCCCTAATCTGGTTCCGGCACGGCACGCAGAGCCTTTGGTTAATTCCTCTTCCTGGTGGGAAATGAGAGTTAAATTTGCCTGTCCAGACACCTCCAGGTAGTCTCTCATTGGTTCTCGCTATTCCTGTTCATCTTCCGCAGAAATTGCAAACTGGGCCAAACAGGAGGTTAAAGGGACTGACTCTCCAAGTCGGGAGAGTGTTAGTAAAGCGTCTGGAATGTTGCACCCGAGTACCAGGGTACGAAAACTGAGACATATTTGAACACGTCTCCCGATCACATGGTTGATCATACTCTAGGTTCCACATGCATGTTTTACATGAAGGAAGAATACCTGAAACCTGGGTAGTTGAAACCCGTGGAAAGGGTACCATGCAATATGACTTCAAAGGGTATTCATTTGCTCACGAACCTCTCCAATCCTATCACTGCTGCGTTTATGCCCCTGTACACATGCTTGATTCTCTTTCGGAGACATAGCAATCCATAGGTTTTAAGATACTTACTAGTCAGGTGCATTCTTAGGCGTTTAATATGGGGTTTTGTGTCCATTTCGTTGAGCAAGGAGTAGCTCTTGTGTATTCCATATTTGGCTTAAGGAACTTTATCTGTGCTCATTTCAATCTCTGGTTTTATGTAGCACCCCAACTCACCTTTCACCTTAAGCAAGCATAAGTTGGTTTTCTAAATTTGAGACCCTGTTCTGTTTTGGAATGCAGTTCCTGTGTAGCCAAGTTTACATTCCGTGTATTACTGATATCTTATGATGTTTCTTTTCCTGTGTGACTTATTTCGGTTAGAATCATCGTACCTGAATCCACTCATTATGCTGCTACGGGCCTGATGACATAGATTTCATTGCTGAGTGATACTGCATTGTACGTAAGTACCACAATTTCTTTATCCATTTTTCACTTTCCGTGATGTTGAACTTGTACTGTAAACGAGGTTCTTGTAAACAGAGCCGTCCCAAACTTTGGGGTGGCTGTGTCTTTTTGATTTTAATTTCCCTAAGCTATAGGACCATAAGTGGAAGTGCCCTAGGTTCTGTTGCTTTGTTTTTTAGATGTTTCAGGAAACACCATACACTTCTCCCGAGTGGTTGTTGGCAAATTACATCCCGCCCATCAGCATAACAAGGCTCCCAGTTCTCCATGGCCTGTCCTGCCTTTCTGGATTTTACACTTTTTTCAGATGGCCCTTTTGACCGGGGGGAAGTGAGACTTCATTGTAGTGCAGATTTCCTTTGCAAGCTTGCTTGGTTGGCCAAAAAGGGCGTATGCGTTTTTTCCTGAATATATTCAGGAAAAAACGCATACGCCCTTTTTGGCCAAGTGCATCATTGTGGACGTTCTGCCTCTTTTCCTATGCTTTCAATGCAATTCCAGTCTACCTCCTGAAATCGGTTTCCTGCAATTCTGCCCCGCTTTCAAGTCCTCTTGGCAGCCTTACTTCAGTCTATTTTTGGACGATAGCTGTCATTTATAACTCTGCAGTTTTGTGAATTACAGTGCCCCTGAGCTCCTTTCTTCAACTCGCTTTCTTGTGACCTGGCCGCAACACCGCAGGATGGCTTCAGGCCCTAATCTGGTTCCGGGCCGGCATGCTGAGCCTTTGGTTAATTCCTCTTCCTGGTGGGAAATGAGAGTTAAATTTGCCCGTCCAGACACCTCCAGCTAGCCTCTCATTGGTTCTCGCTATTCCTGTTCATCTTCCGCAGAAATTGCAAACTGGGCCAAACAGGAGGTTAAAGGGACTGACTCTCCAAGTCGGGAGAGTGTTAGTAAAGCGTCTGGAATGTTGCACCCGAGTACCAGGGGAGGAAAACTGAGACATATTTGAACACATCTCCCGTTCACATGGTTGATCATATTCTGGGTTCCACATGCATGTTTTAGCTGAAGGAAGAATACCTTAAACCTGGGTAGTTGAAACCCGTGTAATAGGTACCATGCAATATGACTTCAAAGGGTCTTCATTTGCTCACCGAACCTCTCCAATCCTATCACTGCTGCGTTTATGCCCCTGTACACACGCTTGATTCTCTTTTGGAGACATAGAAATCCATAGGTTTTAAGATACTTACTAGTCAGGTACATTCTTAGGCGTTTAATATGGGGTTTTGAGTCCATTTCGTTGAGCAAGGAGTAGCTCTTGTCTATTCCATATTTGGCTTAAGGAACTTTATCTGTGCTCATTTCAATCTCTGGTTTTATGCAGCACCCCAACTCACCTTTCACCTTAAGCAAGCATAAGTTGGTTTTCTAAATTTGATAACCTGTTCTGTTTTGGAATGCAGTTCCTGTGTAGCCAAGTTTACATTCTGTGTATTAGTGATATCTTATGACGTTTCTTTTTCTGTGTGACTTATTTCAGTTAGAATCATCATACCTGAATCCACTCATTGTGCTGCTAAGGGCCTGATGATACAGATTTCATTGCTGAGTTATATTGCTTTGTAAGTAAATACCACAACTTCTTTATCCATTTTTCACTTTCTGCGATGTTGAACTTGTACTGGAAACGAGGTTCTTGTAAACAGAGCCGTTCCAAACTTTGGGGTGGCTGTGTCTTTTTCATTTTAATTTCCCTAAGCTATAGGACCATAAGTGGAAGTGCCCTAGGCTCTGTTGCTTTGTTTTTTACATGTTTCAGGAAACACCATACACTTCTCCCGAGTGGTTGTTGGCAATTTACATCCTGCCCATCAGCATAACAAGGCTCCCAGTTCTCCATGGCCTGTCCTGCCTTTCTGGATTTTACACTTTTTTCAGATGGCCCTTTTGACCGGGGGGAAGTGAGACTTCATTGTAGTGCAGATTTCCATTGCAAGCTTGCTTGGTTGGCCAAAAAGGGCGTATGCGTTTTTTCCTGAATATATTCAGGAAAAAACGCATACGCCCTTTTTGGCCAAGTGCATCATTGTGGACGTTCTGCCTCTTTTCCTATGCTTTCAATGCAATTCCAGTCTACCTCCTGAAATCGGTTTCCTGCAATTCTGCCCCGCTTTCAAGTCCTCTTGGCAGCCTTACTTCAGTCTATTTTTGGACGATAGCTGTCATTTATAACTCTGCAGTTTTGTGAATTACAGTGCCCCTGAGCTCCTTTCTTCAACTCGCTTTCTTGTGACCTGGCCGCAACACCGCAGGATGGCTTCAGGCCCTAATCTGGTTCCGGGCCGGCATGCTGAGCCTTTGGTTAATTCCTCTTCCTGGTGGGAAATGAGAGTTAAATTTGCCCGTCCAGACACCTACAGCTAGCCTCTCATTGGTTCTCGCTATTCCTGTTCATCTTCCGCAGAAATTGCAAACTGGGCCAAACAGGAGGTTAAAGGGACTGACTCTCCAAGTCGGGAGAGTGTTAGTAAAGCGTCTGGAATGTTGCACCCGAGTACCAGGGGAGGAAAACTGAGACATATTTGAACACATCTCCCGTTCACATGGTTGATCATATTCTGGGTTCCACATGCATGTTTTAGCTGAAGGAAGAATACCTTAAACCTGGAGAGTTGAGACCTGTGTAATAGGTACCATGCAATATGACTTCAAAGGGTCTTCATTTGCTCACCGAACCTCTCCAATCCTATCACTGCTGCGTTTATTCCCCTGTACACACGCTTGATTCTCTTTTGGAGACATAGAAATCCATAGGTTTTAAGATACTTACTAGTCAGGTACATTCTTAGGCGTTTAATATGGGGTTTTGAGTCCATTTCGTTGAGCAAGGAGTAGCTCTTGTCTATTCCATATTTGGCTTAAGGAACTTTATCTGTGCTCATTTCAATCTCTGGTTTTATGCAGCACCCCAACTCACCTTTCACCTTAAGCAAGCATAAGTTGGTTTTCTAAATTTGATAACCTGTTCTGTTTTGGAATGCAGTTCCTGTGTAGCCAAGTTTACATTCTGTGTATTAGAGATATCTTATGATGTTTCTTTTTCTGTGTGACTTATTTCAGTTAGAATCATCATACCTGAATCCACTCATTGTGCTGCTAAGGGCCTGATGATACAGATTTCATTGCTGAGTGATATTGCTTTGTAAGTAAATACCACAACTTCTTTATCCATTTTTCACTTTCTGCGATGTTGAACTTGTACTGGAAACGAGGTTCTTGTAAACAGAGCCGTTCCAAACTTTGGGGTGGCTGTGTCTTTTTGATTTTAATTTCCCTAAGCTATAGGACCATAAGTGGAAGTGCCCTAGGCTCTGTTGCTTTGTTTTTTAGATGTTTCAGGAAACACCATACACTTCTCCCAAGTGGTTGTTGGCAATTTACATCCCGCCCATCAGCATAACAAGGCTCCCAGTTCTCCATGGCCTGTCCTGCCTTTCTGGATTTTACACTTTTTTCAGATGGCCCTTTTGACCGGGGGGAAGTGAGACTTCATTGTAGTGCAGATTTCCTTTGCAAGCTTGCTTGGTTGGCCAAAAAGGGCGTATGCGTTTTTTCCTGAATATATTCAGGAGAAAACGCATACGCCCTTTTTGGCCAAGTGCATCATTGTGGACGTTCTGCCTCTTTTCCTGTGCTTTCAATGCAATTCCAGTCTACCTCCTGAAATCGGTTTCCTGCAATTCTGCCCCGCTTTCAAGTCCTCTTGGCAGCCTTACTTCAGTCTATTTTTGGACGATAGCTGTCATTTATAACTCTGCAGGTTTGTGAATTACAGTGCCCCTGAGCTCCTTTCTTCAACTCGCTTTCTTGTGAGCTGGCCGCAACACCGCAGGATGGCTTCAGGCCCTAATCTGGTTCCGGCACGGCACGCTGAGCCTTTGGTTATTTCCTCTTCCTGGTGGGAAATGAGAGTTAAATTTGCCCGTCCAGACACCTCCAGCTAGTCTCTCATTGGTTCTCGCTATTCCTGTTCATCTTCCGCAGAAATTGCAAACTGGGCCAAACAGGAGGTTAAAGGCACTGACTCTCCAAGTGGGGAGAGTGTTAGTAAAGCGTCTGGAATGTTGCACCCGAGTACCAGGGGAGGAAAACTGAGACATATTTGAACACGTCTCCCGTTCACATGGTTGATCATACTTGGGTTCCACATGCATGTTTTAGCTGAAGGAAGAATACCTTAAACCTGGAGAGTTAAGACCCGTGTAATGGGTACCATGCAATATGACTTCAAAGGGTCTTCATTTGCTCACCGAACCTCTCCAATCCTATCACTGCTGCGTTTATGCCCCTGTACACATGCTTGATTCTCTTTCGGAGACATAGCAATCCATAGGTTTTAAGATACTTACTAGTCAGGTACATTCTTAGGCGTTTAATATGCGGTGTTGAGTCCATTTCGTTGAGCAAGGAGTAGCTCTTGTCTATTCCATATTTGGCTTAAGGAACTTTATCTGTGCTCATTTCAATCTCTGGTTTTATGCAGCACCCCAACTCACCTTTACCCTTAAGCAAGCATAAGTTGGTTTTCTAAATTTGAGACCCTGTTCTCTTCTGTAATTCAGTTCCTGTGTAGCCAAGTTTACATTCCGTGTATTACTGATATCTTATGATGTTTCTTTTTCTGTGTGACTTACTTCAGTTAGAATCATCATACCTGAATCCACTCATTGTGCTGCTAAGGGCCTGATGACACAGATTTCATTGCTGAGTGATATTGCTTTGTAAGTAAATACCACAACATCTTTATCCATTTTTCACTTTCTGCGATGTTGAACTTGTACTGTAAACGAGGTTCTTGTAAACAGAGCCGTTCCAAACTTTGGGGTGGCTGTGTCTTTTTGATTTTAATTTCCCTAAGCTATAGGACCATAAGTGGAAGTGCCCTAGGTTCTGTTGCTTTGTTTTTTAGATGTTTCTGGAAACACCATACACTTCTCCCAAGTGGTTGTTGGCAATTTACATCCCGCCCATCAGCATAACAAGGCTCCCAGTTCTCCATGGCCTGTCCTGCCTTTCTGGATTTTACACTTTTTTCAGATGGCCCTTTTGACCGGGGGGAAGTGAGACTTCATTGTAGTGCAGATTTCCTTTGCAAGCTTGCTTGGTTGGCCAAAAAGGGCGTATGCGTTTTTTCCTGAATATATTCAGGAAAAAACGCATACGCCCTTTTTGGCCAAGTGCATCATTGTGGACGTTCTGCCTCTTTTCCTATGCTTTCAATGCAATTCCAGTCTACCTCCTGAAATCGGTTTCCTGCAATTCTGCCCCGCTTTCAAGTCCTCTTGGCAGCCTTACTTCAGTCTATTTTTGGACGATAGCTGTCATTTATAACTCTGCATGTTTGTGAATTACAGTGCCCCTGAGCTCCTTTCTTCAACTCGCTTTCTTGTGACCTGGCCGCAACACCGCAGGATGGCTTCAGGCCCTAATCTGGTTCCGGCACGGCACGCAGAGCCTTTGGTTAATTCCTCTTCCTGGTGGGAAATGAGAGTTAAATTTGCCCGTCCAGACACCTCCAGGTAGTCTCTCATTGGTTCTCGCTATTCCTGTTCATCTTCCGCAGAAATTGCAAACTGGGCCAAACAGGAGGTTAAAGGGACTGACTCTCCAAGTCGGGAGAGTGTTAGTAAAGCGTCTGGAATGTTGCACCCGAGTACCAGGGTACGAAAACTGAGACATATTTGAACACGTCTCCCGATCACATGGTTGATCATACTCTAGGTTCCACATGCATGTTTTACATGAAGGAAGAATACCTGAAACCTGGGTAGTTGAAACCCGTGGAAAGGGTACCATGCAATATGACTTCAAAGGGTATTCATTTGCTCACGAACCTCTCCAATCCTATCACTGCTGCGTTTATGCCCCTGTACACATGCTTGATTCTCTTTCGGAGACATAGCAATCCATAGGTTTTAAGATACTTACTAGTCAGGTGCATTCTTAGGCGTTTAATATGGGGTTTTGTGTCCATTTCGTTGAGCAAGGAGTAGCTCTTGTGTATTCCATATTTGGCTTAAGGAACTTTATCTGTGCTCATTTCAATCTCTGGTTTTATGTAGCACCCCAACTCACCTTTCACCTTAAGCAAGCATAAGTTGGTTTTCTAAATTTGAGACCCTGTTCTGTTTTGGAATGCAGTTCCTGTGTAGCCAAGTTTACATTCCGTGTATTACTGATATCTTATGATGTTTCTTTTCCTGTGTGACTTATTTCGGTTAGAATCATCGTACCTGAATCCACTCATTATGCTGCTACGGGCCTGATGACATAGATTTCATTGCTGAGTGATACTGCATTGTACGTAAGTACCACAATTTCTTTATCCATTTTTCACTTTCCGTGATGTTGAACTTGTACTGTAAACGAGGTTCTTGTAAACAGAGCCGTCCCAAACTTTGGGGTGGCTGTGTCTTTTTGATTTTAATTTCCCTAAGCTATAGGACCATAAGTGGAAGTGCCCTAGGTTCTGTTGCTTTGTTTTTTAGATGTTTCAGGAAACACCATACACTTCTCCCGAGTGGTTGTTGGCAAATTACATCCCGCCCATCAGCATAACAAGGCTCCCAGTTCTCCATGGCCTGTCCTGCCTTTCTGGATTTTACACTTTTTTCAGATGGCCCTTTTGACCGGGGGGAAGTGAGACTTCATTGTAGTGCAGATTTCCTTTGCAAGCTTGCTTGGTTGGCCAAAAAGGGCGTATGCGTTTTTTCCTGAATATATTCAGGAAAAAACGCATACGCCCTTATTGGCCAAGTGCATCATTGTGGACGTTCTACCTCTTTTCCTATGCTTTCAATGCAATTCCAGTCTACCTCCTGAAATCGGTTTCCTGCAATTCTGCCCCGCTTTCAAGTCCTCTTGGCAGCCTTACTTCAGTCTATTTTTGGACGATAGCTGTCATTTATAACTCTGCAGGTTTGTGAATTACAGTGCCCCTGAGCTGCTTTCTTCAACTCGCTTTCTTTTGAGCTGGCCGCAACACCGCAGGATGGCTTCAGACCCTAATCTGGTTCCGGCACGGCACACTGAGCCTTTGGTTATTTCCTCTTCCTGGTGGGAAATGAGAGTTAAATTTGCCCGTCCAGACACCTCCAGCTAGCCTCTCATTGGTTCTCGCTATTCCTGTTCATCTTCCGCAGAAATTGCAAACTGGGCCAAACAGGAGGTTAAAGGCGCTGACTTTCCAAGTGGGGAGAGTATTAGTAAAGCGTCTGGAATGTTGCACCCGAGTACTAGGGGAAGAAAACTGAGACATATTTGAACACGTCTCCCGTTAACATGGTTGATCATACTTGGGTTCCACATGCATGTTTTAGCTGAAGGAAGAATACCTAAAACCTGGGTAGTTGAAACCCGTGGAATGGGTACCATGCAATATGACTTCAAAGGGTCTTCATTTGCTCACCGAACCTCTCCAATCCTATCACTGCTGCGTTTATGCCCCTGTACACATGCTTGATTCTCTTTCGGAGACATAGCAATCCATAGGTTTTAAGATACTTACTAGTCAGGTACATTCTTAGGCGTTTAATATGCGGTGTTGAGTCCATTTCGTTGAGCAAGGAGTAGCTCTTGTCTATTCCATATTTGGCTTAAGGAACTTTATCTGTGCTCATTTCAATCTCTGGTTTTATGCAGCACCCCAACTCACCTTTCCCCTTAAGCAAGCATAAGTTGGTTTTCTAAATTTGAGACCCTGTTCTGTTCTGTAATTCAGTTCCTGTGTAGCCAAGTTTACATTCCGTGTATTACTGATATCTTATGATGTTTCTTTTTCTGTGTGACTTATTTCAGTTAGAATCATCATACCTGAATCCACTCATTGTGCTGCTAAGGGCCTGATGACACAGATTTCATTGCTGAGTGATATTGCTTTGTAAGTAAATACCACAACTTCTTTATCCATTTTTCACTTTCTGCGATGTTGAACTTGTACTGTAAACGAGGTTCTTGTAAACAGAGCCGTTCCAAACTTTGGGGTGGCTGTGTCTTTTTGATTTTAATTTCCCTAAGCTATAGGACCATAAGTGGAAGTGCCCTAGGTTCTGTTGCTTTGTTTTTTAGATGTTTCAGGAAACACCATACACTTCTCCCGAGTGGTTGTTGGCAATTTACATCCCGCCCATCAGCATAACAAGGCTCCCAGTTCTCCATGGCCTGTCCTGCCTTTCTGGATTTTACACTTTTTTCAGATGGTCCTTTTGACCAGGGGGAAGTGAGACTTCATTGTAGTGCAGATTTCCTTTGCAAGCTTGCTTGGTTGGCCAAAAAGGGCGTATGCGTTTTTTCCTGAATATATTCAGGAAAAAACGCATACGCCCTTTTTGGCCAAGTGCATCATTGTGGACGTTCTGCCTCTTTTCCTATGCTTTCAATGCAATTCCAGTCTACCTCCTGAAATCGGTTTCCTGCAATTCTGCCCCGCTTTCAAGTCCTCTTGGCAGCCTTACTTCAGTCTATTTTTGGACGATAGCTGTCATTTATTACTCTGCAGGTTTGTGAATTACAGTGCCCCTGAGCTCCTTTCTTCAACTCGCTTTCTTTTGAGCTGGCCGCAACACCGCAGGATGGCTTCAGGCCCTAATCTGGTTCCGGTACGGCACGCTGAGCCTTTGGTTATTTCCTCTTCCTGGTGGGAAATGAGAGTTAAATTTGCCCGTCCAGACACCTCCAGCTAGCCTCTCATTGGTTCTCGCTATTCCTGTTCATCTTCCGCAGAAATTGCAAACTGGGCCAAACAGGAGGTTAAAGGCGCTGACACTCCAAGTGGGGAGAGTGTTAGTAAAGCGTCTGGAATGTTGCACCCGAGTACCAGGGGAGGAAAACTGAGACATATTTGAACACGTCTCCCAATCACATGGTTGATCATACTGTGGGTTCCACATGCATGTTTTAGCTGAAGGAAGAATACCTAAAATCTGGGTAGTTGAAACCCGTGGAATGGGTACCATGCAATATGACTTCAAAGGGTCTTCATTTGCTCACTGAACCTCTCCAATCCTATCACTGCTGCGTTTATGCCCCTGTACACATGCTTGATTCTCTTTCGGAGACATAGCAATCTATAGGTTTTAAGATACTTACTAGTCAGGTACATTCTTAGGCGTTTAATATGCGGTGTTGAGTCCATTTCGTTGAGCAAGGAGTAGCTCTTGTCTATTCCATATTTGGCTTAAGGAACTTTATCTGTGCTCATTTCAATCTCTGGTTTTATGCAGCACCCCAACTCACCTTTCCCCTTAAGCAAGCATAAGTTGGTTTTCTAAATTTGAGACCCTGTTCTGTTCTGTAATTCAGTTCCTGTGTAGCCAAGTTTACATTCCGTGTATTACTGATATCTTATGATGTTTCTTTTTCTGTGTGACTTATTTCAGTTAGAATCATCATACCTGAATCTACTCATTGTGCTGCTAAGGGCCTGATGACACAGATTTCATTGCTGAGTGATATTGCTTTGTAAGTAAATACCACAACTTCTTTCTCCATTTTTCACTTTCTGCGATGTTGAACTTGTACTGTAAACGAGGTTCTTGTAAACAGAGCCGTTCCAAACTTTGGGGTGGCTGTGTCTTTTTGATTTTAATTTCCCTAAGCTATAGGACCATAAGTGGAAGTGCCCTAGGTTCTGTTGCTTTGTTTTTTAGATGTTTCAGGAAACACCATACACTTCTCCCGAGTGGTTGTTGGCAATTTACATCCCGCCCATCAGCATAACAAGGCTCCCAGTTCTCCATGGCCTGTCCTGCCTTTCTGGATTTTACACTTTTTTCAGATGGCCCTTTTGACCGGGGGGAAGTGAGACTTCATTGTAGTGCAGATTTCCTTTGCAAGCTTGCTTGGTTGGCCAAAAAGGGCGTATGCGTTTTTTCCTGAATATATTCAGGGAAAAACGCATACGCCCTTTTTGGCCAAGTGCATCATTGTGGACGTTCTGCCCCTTTTCCTATGCTTTCAATGCAATTCCAGTCTACCTCCTGAAATCGGTTTCCTGCAATTCTGCCCCGCTTTCAAGTCCTCTTGGCAGCCTGACTTCAGTCTATTTTTGGACGATAGCTGTCATTTATTACTCTGCAGGTTTGTGAATTACAGTGCCCCTGAGCTCCTTTCTTCAACTCGCTTTCTTTTGAGCTGGCCGCAACACCGCAGGATGGCTTCAGGCCCTAATCTGGTTCCGGTACGGCACGCTGAGCCTTTGGTTATTTCCTCTTCCTGGTGGGAAATGAGAGTTAAATTTGCCCGACCAGACACCTCCAGCTAGCCTCTCATTGGTTCTCGCTATTCCTGTTCATCTTCCGCAGAAATTGCAAACTGGGCCAAACAGGAGGTTAAAGGCGCTGACTCTCCAAGTGGGGAGAGTGTTAGTAAAGCGTCTGGAATGTTGCACCCGAGTACCAGGGGAGGAAAACTGAGACATATTTGAACACGTCTCCCGATCACATGGTTGATCATACTCTGGGTTCCACATGCATGTTTTAGCTGAAGGAAGAATACCTAACATCTGGGTAGTTGAAACCCGTGGAATGGGTACCATGCAATATGACTTCAAAGGGTCTTCATTTGCTCACTGAACCTCTCCAATCCTATCACTGCTGCGTTTATGCCCCTGTACACATGCTTGATTCTCTTTCGGAGACATAGCAATCTATAGGTTTTAAGATACTTACTAGTCAGGTACATTCTTAGGCGTTTAATATGCGGTGTTGAGTCCATTTCGTTGAGCAAGGAGTAGCTCTTGTCTATTCCATATTTGGCTTAAGGAACTTTATCTGTGCTCATTTCAATCTCTGGTTTTATGCAGCACCCCAACTCACCTTTCCCCTTAAGCAAGCATAAGTTGGTTTTCTAAATTTGAGACCCTGTTCTGTTCTGTAATTCAGTTCCTGTGTAGCCAAGTTTACATTCCGTGTATTACTGATATCTTATGATGTTTCTTTTTCTGTGTGACTTATTTCAGTTAGAATCATCATACCTGAATCCACTCATTGTGCTGCTAAGGGCCTGATGACACAGATTTCATTGCTGAGTGATATTGCTTTGTAAGTAAATACCACAACTTCTTTATCCATTTTTCACTTTCTGCGATGTTGAACTTGTACTGTAAACGAGGTTCTTGTAAACAGAGCCGTCCCAAACTTTGGGGTGGCTGTGTCTTTTTGATTTTAATTTCCCTAAGCTATAGGACCATAAGTGGAAGTGCCCTAGGTTCTGTTGCTTTGTTTTTTAGATGTTTCAGGAAACACCATACACTTCTCCCGAGTGGTTGTTGGCAATTTACATCCTGCCCATCAGCATAACAAGGCTCCCAGTTCTCCATGGCCTGTCCTGCCTTTCTGGATTTTACACTTTTTTCAGATGGCCCTTTTGACCGGGGGGAAGTGAGACTTCATTGTAGTGCAGATTTCCTTTGCAAGCTTGCTTGGTTGGCCAAAAAGGGCGTATGCGTTTTTTCCTGAATATATTCAGGAAAAAACGCATACGCCCTTTTTGGCCAAGTGCATCATTGTGGACGTTCTGCCTCTTTTCCTATGCTTTCAATGCAATTCCAGTCTACCTCCTGAAATCGGTTTCCTGCAATTCTGCCCCGCTTTCAAGTCCTCTTGGCAGCCTTACTTCAGTCTATTTTTGGACGATAGCTGTCATTTATTACTCTGCAGGTTTGTGAATTACAGTGCCCCTGAGCTCCTTTCTTCAACTCGCTTTCTTTTGAGCTGGCCGCAATACCGCAGGATGGCTTCAGGCCCTAATCTGTTTCCGGTACGGCATGCTGAGCCTTTGGTTATTTCCTCTTCCTGGTGGGAAATGAGAGTTAAATTTGCCCGTCCAGACACCTCCAGGTAGTCTCTCATTGGTTCTCGCTATTCCTGTTCATCTTCCGCAGAAATTGCAAACTGGGCCAAACAGGAGGTTAAAGGCGCTGACTCTCCAAGTGGGGAGAGTGTTAGTAAAGCGTCTGGAATGTTGCACCCGAGTACCAGGGTACGAAAACTGAGACATATTTGAACACGTCTCCCGATCACATGGTTGATCATACTCTGGGTTCCACATGCATGTTTTAGCTGAAGTAAGAATACCTAAAACCTGGGTAGTTGAAACCCGCGGAATGGGTACCATGCAATATGACTTCAAAGGGTCTTCATTTGCTCACCGAACCTCTCCAATCCTATCACTGCTGCGTTTATGCCCCTGTACACATGCTTGATTCTCTTTTGGAGACATAGCAATCCATAGGTTTTAAGATACTTACTAGTCAGGTACATTCTTAGGCGTTTAATATGCGGTGTTGAGTCCATTTCGTTGAGCAAGGAGTAGCTCTTGTCTATTCCATATTTGGCTTAAGGAACTTTATCTGTGCTCATTTCAATCTCTGGTTTTATGCAGCACCCCAACTCACCTTTCCCCTTAAGCAAGCATAAGTTGGTTTTCTAAATTTGAGACCCTGTTCTGTTCTGTAATTCAGTTCCTGTGTAGCCAAGTTTACATTCCGTGTATTACTGATATCTTATGATGTTTCTTTTTCTGTGTGACTTATTTCAGTTAGAATCATCATACCTGAATCCACTCATTGTGCTGCTAAGGGCCTGATGACACAGATTTCATTGCTGAGTGATATTGCTTTTTAAGTAAATACCACAACTTCTTTATCCATTTTTCACTTTCTGCGATGTTGAACTTGTACTGTAAACGAGGTTCTTGTAAACAGAGGCGTCCCAAACTTTGGGGTGGCTGTGTCTTTTTGATTTTAATTTCCCTAAGCTATAGGACCATAAGTGGAAGTGCCCTAGGCTCTGTTGCTTTGTTTTTTAGATGTTTCAGGAAACACCATACACTTCTCCCAAGTGTCTGTTGGCAATTTACATCCCGCCCATCACCATAACAAGGCTCCCAGTTCCCAATGGCTTGTCTTGCCTTTCTGGATTTTACACTTTTTTCAGATGGCCCTTTGACCTGGGGGGGGGAAGTGAGACTTCATTGTAGTGCAGATTTCCTTTGCAAGCTTGCTTGGTTGGCCAAAAAGGGCGTATGCGTTTTTTCCTGAATATATTCAGGAAAAAACGCATACGCCCTTTTTGGCCAAGTGCATCATTGTGGACGTTCTGCCTCTTTTCCTATGCTTTCAATGCAATTCCAGTCTACCTCCTGAAATCGGTTTCCTGCAATTCTGCCCCGCTTTCAAGTCCTCTTGGCAGCCTTACTTCAGTCTATTTTTGGACGATAGCTGTCATTTATTACACTGCAGGTTTGTGAATTACAGTGCCCCTGAGCTCCTTTCTTCAACTCGCTTTCTTTTGAGCTGGCCGCAACACCGCAGGATGGCTTCAGGCCCTAATCTGGTTCCAGCACGGCACGCTGAGCCTTTGGTTAATTCCTCTTCCTGGTGGGAAATGAGAGTTAAATTTGCCCGTCCAGACACCTCCAGCTAGTCTCTCATTGGTTCTCACTATTCCTGTTCATCTTCCGCAGAAATTGCAAACTGGGCCAAACAGGAGGTTAAAGACACTGACTCTCCAAGTGGGGAGAGTGTTAGTAAAGCGTCTGGTATGTTGCACCCGAGTACCAGGGTACGAAAACTGAGACATATTTGAACACGTCTCCCGTTCACATGGTTGATCATACTTGGGTTCCACATGCATGATTTAGCTGAAGGAAGAATACCTAAAACCTGGGTAGTTGAAACCCGTGGAATGGGTTCCATGCAATATGACTTCAAAGGGTCTTCATTTGCTCACCGAACCTCTGCAATCCTATCACTGCTGCGTTTATGCCCCTGTACACATGCTTGATTCTCTTTCAGAGACATAGCAATCCATAGGTTTTAAGATACTTACTAGTCAGGTACATTCTTAGGCGTTTAATATGCGGTGTTGAGTCCATTTCGTTGAGCAAGGAGTAGCTCTTGTCTATTCCATATTTGGCTTAAGGAACTTTATCTGTGCTCATTTCAATCTCTGGTTTTATGCAGCACCCCAACTCACCTTTCCCCTGAAGCAAGCATAAGTTGGTTTTCTAAATTTGAGAACCTGTTCTGTTTTGGAATTCAGTTCCTGTGTAGCCAAGTTTACATTCCGTGTATTAGTGATATCTTATGATGTTTCTTTTTATGTGCGACTTATTTCAGTTAGAATCATCGTACCTGAATCTACTCATTATGCTGCTACGGGCCTGATGACATAGATTTCATTGCTGAGTGATACTGCATTGTACGTAAGTACCACAAGTTCTTTATCCATTTTTAACTTTCTGCGATGTTGAACTTGTACTGTAAACGAGGTTCTTGTAAACACAGCCATTCCAAACTTTGGGGTGGCTGTGTCTTTTTGATTTTAATTTCCCTTAGCTATAGGACCATAAGTGGAAGTGCCCTAGGCTCTGTTGCTTTGTTTTTTAGATGTTTCAGGAAACACCATACACTTCTCCCGAGTGTCTGTTGGCAATTTACATCCCGCCCATCAGCATAACAAGTCTCCCAGTTCTCAATGGCCTGTTGCCTTTCTGGATTTTACACTTTTTTCAGATGGCCCTTTTGACCGGGGGGAAGTGAGACTTCATTGTAGTGCAGATTTCCTTTGCAAGCTTGCTTGGTTGGCCAAAAAGTGCGTATGCGTTTTTTCCTGATTATATTCAGGAAAAAACGCATACGCCCTTTTTGGCCAAGTGCATCATTGTGGACGTTCTGCCTCTTTCCCTATGCTTTCAATGCAATTCCAGTCTACCTCCTGAAATCGGTTTCCTGCAATTCTGCCCCGCTTTCAAGTCCTCTTGGCAGCCTTACTTCAGTCTATTTTTGGACGATAGCTGTCATTTATAACTCTGCAGGTTTGTGAATTACAGTGCCCCTGAGCTCCTTTCTTCAACTCGGTTTCTTTTGAGCTGGCCGCAACACCGCAGGATGGCTTCAGGCCCTAATCTGGTTCCAGCCCGGCATGCTGAGCCTTTGGTTAATTCCTCTTCCTGGTGGGAAATGAGAGTTAAATTTGCCCGTCCAGACACCTCCAGCTAGCCTCTCATTGGTTCTCGCTATTCCTGTTCATCTTCCGCAGAAATTGCAAACTGGGCCAAACAGGAGGTTAAAGGCGCTGACTCTCCAAGTGGGGAGAGTGTTAGTAAAGCGTCTGGAATGTTGCACCCGAGTACCAGGGGAGGAAAACTGAGACATATTTGAACACTTCTCCCATTCACATGGTTGATCATACTTGGGTTCCACATGCATGTTTTAGCTGAAGGAAGAATACCTTAAACCTGGAGAGTTAAGACCCGTGTAATGGGTACCATGCAATATGACTTCAAAGGGTCTTCATTTGCTCACCGAACCTCTCCAATCCTATCACTGCTGCGTTTATGCCCCTGTACACATGCTTGATTCTCTTTCGGAGACATAGCAATCCATAGGTTTTAAGATACTTACTAGTCAGGTACATTCTTAGGCGTTTAATATGCGGTGTTGAGTCCATTTCGTTGAGCAAGGAGTAGCTCTTGTCTATTCCATATTTGACTTAACGAACTTTATCTGTGCTCATTTCAATCTCTGGTTTTATGCAGCACCCCAACTCACCTTTCCCCTTAAGCAAGCATAAGTTGGTTTTCTAAATTTGAGACCCTGTTCTGTTCTGTAATTCAGTTCCTGTGTAGCCAAGTTTACATTCCGTGTATTACTGATATCTTATGATGTTTCTTTTTCTGTGTGACTTACTTCAGTTAGAATCATCATACCTGAATCCACTCATTGTGCTGCTAAGGGCCTGATGACACAGATTTCATTGCTGAGTGATATTGCTTTGTAAGTAAATACCACAACTTCTTTATCCATTTTTCACTTTCTGCGATGTTGAACTTGTACTGTAAACGAGGTTCTTGTAAACAGAGCCGTTCCAAACTTTGGGGTGGCTGTGTCTTTTTCATTTTAATTTCCCTAAGCTATAGGACCATAAGTGGAAGTGCCCTAGGTTCTGTTGCTTTGTTTTTTAGATGTTTCAGGAAACACCATACACTTCTCCCGAGTGGTTGCTGGCAATTTACATCCCGCCCATCAGCATAACAAGGCTCCCAGTTCTCCATGGCCTGTCCTGCCTTTCTGGATTTTACACTTTTTTCAGATGGCCCTTTTGACCGGGGGGAAGTGAGACTTCATTGTAGTGCAGATTTCCTTTGCAAGCTTGCTTGGTTGGCCAAAAAGGGCGTATGCGTTTTTTCCTGAATATATTCAGGAAAAAACGCATACGCCCTTTTTGGCCAAGTGCATCATTGTGGACGTTCTGCCTCTTTTCCTATGCTTTCAATGCAATTCCAGTCTACCTCCTGAAATCGGTTTCCTGCAATTCTGCCCCGCTTTCAAGTCCTCTTGGCAGCCTTACTTCAGTCTATTTTTGGACGATAGCTGTCATTTATAACTCTGCAGGTTTGTGAATTACAGTGCCCCTGAGCTCCTTTCTTCAACTCGGTTTCTTTTGAGCTGGCCGCAACACCGCAGGATGGCTTCAGGCCCTAATCTGGTTCCGGTACGGCACGCTGAGCCTTTGGTTATTTCCTCTTCCTGTTGGGAAATGAGAGTTAAATTTGCCCGTCCAGACACCTCCAGCTAGCCTCTCATTGGTTCTCGCTATTCCTGTTCATCTTCCGCAGAAATTGCAAACTGTGCCAAACAGGAGGTTAAAGGCGCTGACTCTCCAAGTGGGGAGAGTGTTAGTAAAGCGTCTGGAATGTTGCACCCGAGTACCAGGGAAGGAAAACTGAGACATATTTGAACACGTCTCCCGATCACATGGTTGATCATACTCTGGGTTCCACATGCATGTTTTAGCTGAAGGAAGAATACCTAAAACCTGGGTAGTTGAAACCCGTGGAATGGGTACCATGCAATATGACTTCAAAGGGTCTTCATTTGCTCACCGAACCTCTCCAATCCTATCACTGCTGCGTTTATGCCCCTGTACACATGCTTGATTCTCTTTCGGAGACATAGCAATCCATAGGTTTTAAGATACTTACTAGTCAGGTACATTCTTAGGTGTTTAATATGCGGTGTTGAGTCCATTTCGTTGAGCAAGGAGTAGCTCTTGTCTATTCCATATTTGGCTTAAGGAACTTTATCTGTGCTCATTTCAATCTCTGGTTTTATGCAGCACCCCAACTCACCTTTCCCCTTAAGCAAGCATAAGTTGGTTTTCTAAATTTGAGACCCTGTTCTGTTTTGGAATGCAGTTCCTGTGTAGCCAAGTTTACATTCCGTGTATTAGTGATATCTTATGATGTTTCTTTTTCTGTGTGACTTATTTCAGTTAGAATCATCGTACCTGAATCCACTCATTATGCTGCTACGGGCCTCATGACATAGATTTCATTGCTGAGTGATACTGCATTGTACGTAAGTACCACAAGTTCTTTATCCATTTTTCACTTTCTGTGATATTGAACTTGTACGGTAAACGAGGTTCTTGTAAACGGAGGCGTCCCTAACTTTGGGGTGGCTGTGTCTTTTTGATTTTAATTTCCCTAAGCTATAGGACCATAAGTGGAAGTGCCCTAGGCTCTGTTGCTTTGTTTTTTAGATGTTTCAGGAAACACCATACACTTCTCCCGAGTGGTTGTTGGCAATTTACATCCCGCCCATCAGCATAACAAGGCTCCCACTTCTCCATGGCCTGTCCTGCCTTTCTGGATTTTACACTTTTTTCAGATGGCCCTTTTGACCGGGGGGAAGTGAGACTTCATTGTAGTGCAGATTTCCTTTGCAAGCTTGCTTGGTTGGCCAAAAAGGGCGTATGCTTTTTTTCCTGAATATATTCAGGAAAAAATGCATACGCCCTTTTTGGCCAAGTGCATCATTGTGGACGTTCTGCCTCTTTTCCTATGCTTTCAATGCAATTCCAGTCTACCTCCTGAAATCGGTTTCCTGCAATTCTGCCCCGCTTTCAAGTCCTCTTGGCAGCCTTACTTCAGTCTATTTTTGGACGATAGCTGTCATTTATAACTCTGCAGGTTTGTGAATTACAGTGCCCCTGAGCTCCTTTCTTCAACTTGCTTTCTTGTGACCTGGCCGCAACACCGCAGGAAGGCTTCAGGCCCTAATCTGGTTCCGGCACGGCATACTGAGCCTTTGGTTATTTCCTCTTCCTGGTGGGAAATGAGAGTTAAATTTGCCCGTCCAGACACCTCCAGCTAGTCTCTCATTGCTTCTCGCTATTCCTGTTCATCTTCCGCAGAAATTGCAAACTGGGCCAAACAGGAGGTTAAAGGGACTGACTCTCCAAGTGGGGAGAGTGTTAGTAAAGCGTCTGGAATGTTGCACCCGAGTACCAGGGGAGGAAAACTGAGACATATTTGAACACGTCTCCCATTCACATGGTTGATCATACTTGGGTTCCACATGCATGTTTTAGCTGAAGGAAGAATACCTTAAACCTGGAGAGTTAAGACCCGTGTAATGGGTACCATGCAATATGACTTCAAAGGGTCTTCATTTGCTCACCGAACCTCTCCAATCCTATCACTGCTGCGTTTATGCCCCTGTACACATGCTTGATTCTCTTTCGGAGACATAGCAATCCATAGGTTTTAAGATACTTACTAGTCAGGTACATTCTTAGGCGTTTAATATGCGGTGTTGAGTCCATTTCGTTGAGCAAGGAGTAGCTCTTGTCTATTCCATATTTGACTTAACGAACTTTATCTGTGCTCATTTCAATCTCTGGTTTTATGCAGCACCCCAACTCACCTTTACCCTTAAGCAAGCATAAGTTGGTTTTCTAAATTTGAGACCCTGTTCTCTTCTGTAATTCAGTTCCTGTGTAGCCAAGTTTACATTCCGTGTATTACTGATATCTTATGATGTTTCTTTTTCTGTGTGACTTACTTCAGTTAGAATCATCATACCTGAATCCACTCATTGTGCTGCTAAGGGCCTGATGACACAGATTTCATTGCTGAGTGATATTGCTTTGTAAGTAAATACCACAACTTCTTTATCCATTTTTCACTTTCTGCGATGTTGAACTTGTACTGTAAACGAGGTTCTTGTAAACAGAGCCGTTCCAAACTTTGGGGTGGCTGTGTCTTTTTGATTTTAATTTCCCTAAGCTATAGGACCATAAGTGGAAGTGCCCTAGGTTCTGTTGCTTTGTTTTTTAGATGTTTCAGGAAACACCATACACTTCTCCCGAGTGGTTGTTGGCAATTTACATCCCGCCCATCAGCATAACAAGGCTCCCAGTTCTCCATGGCCTGTCCTGCCTTTCTGGATTTTACACTTTTTTCAGATGGCCCTTTTGACCGGGGGGAAGTGAGACTTCATTGTAGTGCAGATTTCCTTTGCAAGCTTGCTTGGTTGGCCAAAAAGGGCGTATGCGTTTTTTCCTGAATATATTCAGGAAAAAACGCATACGCCCTTTTTGGCCAAGTGCATCATTGTGGACGTTCTGCCTCTTTTCCTATGCTTTCAATGCAATTCCAGTCTACCTCCTGAAATCGGTTTCCTGCAATTCTGCCCCGCTTTCAAGTCCTCTTGGCAGCCTTACTTCAGTCTATTTTTGGACGATAGCTGTCATTTATAACTCTGCAGGTTTGTGAATTACAGTGCTCCTGAGCTCCTTTCTTCAACTCGGTTTCTTTTGAGCTGGCCGCAACACCGCAGGATGGCTTCAGGCCCTAATCTGGTTCCGGTACGGCACGCTGAGCCTTTGGTTATTTCCTCTTCCTGTTGGGAAATGAGAGTTAAATTTGCCCGTCCAGACACCTCCAGCTAGTCTCTCATTGGTTCTCGCTATTCCTGTTCATCTTCCGCAGAAATTGCAAACTGTGCCAAACAGGAGGTTAAAGGTGCTGACTCTCCAAGTGGGGAGAGTGTTAGTAAAGCGTCTGGAATGTTGCACCCCAGCACCAGGGGAGGAAAACTGAGACATATTTGAACACGTCTCCCGATCACATGGTTGATCATACTCTGGGTTCCACATGCATGTTTTAGCTGAAGGAAGAATACCTAAAACCTGGGTAGTTGAAACCCGTGGAATGGGTACCATGCAATATGACTTCAAAGGGTCTTCATTTGCTCACCGAACCTCTCCAATCCTATCACTGCTGCGTTTATGCCCCTGTACACATGCTTGATTCTCTTTCGGAGACATAGCAATCCATAGGTTTTAAGATACTTACTAGTCAGGTACATTCTTAGGCGTTTAATATGCGGTGTTGAGTCCATTTCGTTGAGCAAGGAGTAGCTCTTGTCTATTCCATATTTGGCTTAAGGAACTTTATCTGTGCTCATTTCAATCTCTGGTTTTATGCAGCACCCCAACTCACCTTTCCCCTTAAGCAAGCATAAGTTGGTTTTCTAAATTTGAGACCCTGTTCTGTTCTGTAATTCAGTTCCTGTGTAGCCAAGTTTACATTCCGTGTATTACTGATATCTTATGATGTTTCTTTTTCTGTGTGACTTATTTCAGTTAGAATCATCATACCTGAATCCACTCATTGTGCTGCTAAGGGCCTGATGACACAGATTTCATTGCTGAGTGATATTGCTTTGTAAGTAAATACCACAACTTCTTTATCCATTTTTCACTTTCTGCGATGTTGAACTTGTACTGTAAACGAGGTTCTTGTAAACAGAGCCGTTCCAAACTTTGGGGTGGCTGTGTCTTTTTGATTTTAATTTCCCTAAGCTATAGGACCATAAGTGGAAGTGCCCTAGGTTCTGTTGCTTTGTTTTTTAGATGTTTCAGGAAACACCATACACTTCTCCCGAGTGGTTGTTGGCAATTTACATCCCGCCCATCAGCATAACAAGGCTCCCAGTTCTCCATGGCCTGTCCTGCCTTTCTGGATTTTACACTTTTTTCAGATGGCCCTTTTGACCGGGGGGAAGTGAGACTTCATTGTAGTGCAGATTTCCTTTGCAAGCTTGCTTGGTTGGCCAAAAAGGGCGTATGCGTTTTTTCCTGAATATATTCAGGAAAAAACGCATACGCCCTTTTTGGCCAAGTGCATCATTGTGGACGTTCTGCCTCTTTTCCTATGCTTTCAATGCAATTCCAGTCTACCTCCTGAAATCGGTTTCCTGCAATTCTGCCCCGCTTTCAAGTCCTCTTGGCAGCCTTCCTTTAGTCTATTTTTGGACGATAGCTGTCATTTATAACTCTGCAGGTTTGTGAATTACAGTGCCCCTGAGCTCCTTTCTTCAACTCGGTTTCTTTTGAGCTGGCCGCAACACCGCAGGATGGCTTCAGGCCCTAATCTGGTTCCGGTACGGCACGCTGCGCCTTTGGTTATTTCCTCTTCCTGTTGGGAAATGAGAGTTAAATTTGCCCGTCCAGACACCTCCAGCTAGCCTCTCATTGGTTCTCGCTATTCCTGTTCATCTTCCGCAGAAATTGCAAACTGTGCCAAACAGGAGGTTAAAGGCGCTGACTCTCCAAGTGGGGAGAGTGTTAGTAAAGCGTCTGGAATGTTGCACCCGAGTACCAGGGAAGGAAAACTGAGACATATTTGAACACGTCTCCCGATCACATGGTTGATCATACTCTGGGTTCCACATGCATGTTTTAGCTGAAGGAAGAATACCTAAAACCTGGGTAGTTGAAACCCGTGGAATGGGTACCATGCAATATGACTTCAAAGGGTCTTCATTTGCTCACCGAACCTCTCCAATCCTATCACTGCTGCGTTTATGCCCCTGTACACATGCTTGATTCTCTTTCGGAGACATAGCAATCCATAGGTTTTAAGATACTTACTAGTCAGGTACATTCTTAGGTGTTTAATATGCGGTGTTGAGTCCATTTCGTTGAGCAAGGAGTAGCTCTTGTCTATTCCATATTTGGCTTAAGGAACTTTATCTGTGCTCATTTCAATCTCTGGTTTTATGCAGCACCCCAACTCACCTTTCCCCTTAAGCAAGCATAAGTTGGTTTTCTAAATTTGAGACCCTGTTCTGTTTTGGAATGCAGTTCCTGTGTAGCCAAGTTTACATTCCGTGTATTAGTGATATCTTATGATGTTTCTTTTTCTGTGTGACTTATTTCAGTTAGAATCATCGTACCTGAATCCACTCATTATGCTGCTACGGGCCTGATGACATAGATTTCATTGCTGAGTGATACTGCATTGTACGTAAGTACCACAAGTTCTTTATCCATTTTTCACTTTCTGTGATATTGAACTTGTACGGTAAACGAGGTTCTTGTAAACGGAGGCGTCCCTAACTTTGGGGTGGCTGTGTCTTTTTGATTTTAATTTCCCTAAGCTATAGGACCATAAGTGGAAGTGCCCTAGGCTCTGTTGCTTTGTTTTTTAGATGTTTCAGGAAACACCATACACTTCTCCCGAGTGGTTGTTGGCAATTTACATCCCGCCCATCAGCATAACAAGGCTCCCACTTCTCCATGGCCTGTCCTGCCTTTCTGGATTTTACACTTTTTTCAGATGGCCCTTTTGACCGGGGGGAAGTGAGACTTCATTGTAGTGCAGATTTCCTTTGCAAGCTTGCTTGGTTGGCCAAAAAGGGCGTATGCTTTTTTTCCTGAATATATTCAGGAAAAAATGCATACGCCCTTTTTGGCCAAGTGCATCATTGTGGACGTTCTGCCTCTTTTCCTATGCTTTCAATGCAATTCCAGTCTACCTCCTGAAATCGGTTTCCTGCAATTCTGCCCCGCTTTCAAGTCCTCTTGGCAGCCTTACTTCAGTCTATTTTTGGACGATAGCTGTCATTTATAACTCTGCAGGTTTGTGAATTACAGTGCCCCTGAGCTCCTTTCTTCAACTTGCTTTCTTGTGACCTGGCCGCAACACCGCAGGAAGGCTTCAGGCCCTAATCTGGTTCCGGCACGGCATACTGAGCCTTTGGTTATTTCCTCTTCCTGGTGGGAAATGAGAGTTAAATTTGCCCGTCCAGACACCTCCAGCTAGTCTCTCATTGCTTCTCGCTATTCCTGTTCATCTTCCGCAGAAATTGCAAACTGGGCCAAACAGGAGGTTAAAGGCGCTGACTCTCCAAGTGGGGAGAGTGTTAGTAAAGCGTCTGGAATGTTGCACCCGAGTACCAGGGGAGGAAAACTGAGACATATTTGAACACGTCTCCCATTCACATGGTTGATCATACTTGGGTTCCACATGCATGTTTTAGCTGAAGGAAGAATACCTTAAACCTGGAGAGTTAAGACCCGTGTAATGGGTACCATGCAATATGACTTCAAAGGGTCTTCATTTGCTCACCGAACCTCTCCAATCCTATCACTGCTGCGTTTATGCCCCTGTACACATGCTTGATTCTCTTTCGGAGACATAGCAATCCATAGGTTTTAAGATACTTACTAGTCAGGTACATTCTTAGGCGTTTAATATGCGGTGTTGAGTCCATTTCGTTGAGCAAGGAGTAGCTCTTGTCTATTCCATATTTGACTTAACGAACTTTATCTGTGCTCATTTCAATCTCTGGTTTTATGCAGCACCCCAACTCACCTTTACCCTTAAGCAAGCATAAGTTGGTTTTCTAAATTTGAGACCCTGTTCTCTTCTGTAATTCAGTTCCTGTGTAGCCAAGTTTACATTCCGTGTATTACTGATATCTTATGATGTTTCTTTTTCTGTGTGACTTACTTCAGTTAGAATCATCATACCTGAATCCACTCATTGTGCTGCTAAGGGCCTGATGACACAGATTTCATTGCTGAGTGATATTGCTTTGTAAGTAAATACCACAACTTCTTTATCCATTTTTCACTTTCTGCGATGTTGAACTTGTACTGTAAACGAGGTTCTTGTAAACAGAGCCGTTCCAAACTTTGGGGTGGCTGTGTCTTTTTGATTTTAATTTCCCTAAGCTATAGGACCATAAGTGGAAGTGCCCTAGGTTCTGTTGCTTTGTTTTTTAGATGTTTCAGGAAACACCATACACTTCTCCCGAGTGGTTGTTGGCAATTTACATCCCGCCCATCAGCATAACAAGGCTCCCAGTTCTCCATGGCCTGTCCTGCCTTTCTGGATTTTACACTTTTTTCAGATGGCCCTTTTGACCGGGGGGAAGTGAGACTTCATTGTAGTGCAGATTTCCTTTGCAAGCTTGCTTGGTTGGCCAAAAAGGGCGTATGCGTTTTTTCCTGAATATATTCAGGAAAAAACGCATACGCCCTTTTTGGCCAAGTGCATCATTGTGGACGTTCTGCCTCTTTTCCTATGCTTTCAATGCAATTCCAGTCTACCTCCTGAAATCGGTTTCCTGCAATTCTGCCCCGCTTTCAAGTCCTCTTGGCAGCCTTACTTCAGTCTATTTTTGGACGATAGCTGTCATTTATAACTCTGCAGGTTTGTGAATTACAGTGCTCCTGAGCTCCTTTCTTCAACTCGGTTTCTTTTGAGCTGGCCGCAACACCGCAGGATGGCTTCAGGCCCTAATCTGGTTCCGGTACGGCACGCTGAGCCTTTGGTTATTTCCTCTTCCTGTTGGGAAATGAGAGTTAAATTTGCCCGTCCAGACACCTCCAGCTAGTCTCTCATTGGTTCTCGCTATTCCTGTTCATCTTCCGCAGAAATTGCAAACTGTGCCAAACAGGAGGTTAAAGGTGCTGACTCTCCAAGTGGGGAGAGTGTTAGTAAAGCGTCTGGAATGTTGCACCCCAGCACCAGGGGAGGAAAACTGAGACATATTTGAACACGTCTCCCGATCACATGGTTGATCATACTCTGGGTTCCACATGCATGTTTTAGCTGAAGGAAGAATACCTAAAACCTGGGTAGTTGAAACCCGTGGAATGGGTACCATGCAATATGACTTCAAAGGGTCTTCATTTGCTCACCGAACCTCTCCAATCCTATCACTGCTGCGTTTATGCCCCTGTACACATGCTTGATTCTCTTTCGGAGACATAGCAATCCATAGGTTTTAAGATACTTACTAGTCAGGTACATTCTTAGGCGTTTAATATGCGGTGTTGAGTCCATTTCGTTGAGCAAGGAGTAGCTCTTGTCTATTCCATATTTGGCTTAAGGAACTTTATCTGTGCTCATTTCAATCTCTGGTTTTATGCAGCACCCCAACTCACCTTTCCCCTTAAGCAAGCATAAGTTGGTTTTCTAAATTTGAGACCCTGTTCTGTTCTGTAATTCAGTTCCTGTGTAGCCAAGTTTACATTCCGTGTATTACTGATATCTTATGATGTTTCTTTTTCTGTGTGACTTATTTCAGTTAGAATCATCATACCTGAATCCACTCATTGTGCTGCTAAGGGCCTGATGACACAGATTTCATTGCTGAGTGATATTGCTTTGTAAGTAAATACCACAACTTCTTTATCCATTTTTCACTTTCTGCGATGTTGAACTTGTACTGTAAACGAGGTTCTTGTAAACAGAGCCGTTCCAAACTTTGGGGTGGCTGTGTCTTTTTGATTTTAATTTCCCTAAGCTATAGGACCATAAGTGGAAGTGCCCTAGGCTCTGTTGCTTTGTTTTTTAGATGTTTCAGGAAACACCATACACTTCTCCCAAGTGTCTGTTGGCAATTTACATCCCGCCCATCAGAATAACAAGGCTCCCAGTTCTCAATGGCCTGTTGCCTTTCTCGATTTTACACTTTTTTCAGATGGCCCTTTTGACCGGGGGGAAGTGAGACTTCATTGTAGTGCAGATTTCCTTTGCAAGCTTGCTTGGTTGGCCAAAAAGGGCGTATGCGTTTTTTCCTGAATATATTCAGGAAAAAACGCATACGCCCTTTTTGGCCAAGTGCATCATTGTGGACGTTCTGCCTCTTTTCCTATGCTTTCAATGCAATTCCAGTCTACCTCCTGAAATCGGTTTCCTGCAAATCTGCCCCGCTTTCAAGTCCTCTTGGCAGCCTTCCTTCAGTCTATTTTTGGACGATAGCTGTCATTTATAACTCTGCAGGTTTGTGAATTATAGTGCCCCTGAGCTCCTTTCTTCAACTCGCTTTCTTGTGACCTGGCCGCAACACCGCAGGATGGCTTCAGGCCCTAATCTGGTTCCGGCCCGCCATGCTGAGCCTTTGGTTAATTCCTCTTCCTGGTGGGAAATGAGAGTTAAATTTGCCCGTCCAGACACCTCCAGCTAGCCTCTCATTGGTTCTCGCTATGCCTGTTCATCTTCCGCAGAAATTGCAAACTGGGTCAAACAGGAGGTTAAAGGCTCTGACTCTCCAAGTGGGGAGAGTGTTAGTAAAGCGTCTGGAATGTTGCACCCGAGTACCAGGGGAGGAAAACTGAGACATATTTGAACACGTCTCCCGATCACATGGTTGATCATACTCTAGGTTCCACATGCATGTTTTAGCTGAAGGAAGAATACCTAAAACCTGGGTAGTTGAAACCCGTGGAATGGGTACCATGCAATATGACTTCAAAGGGTCTTCATTTGCTCACCGAACCTCTCCAATCCTATCACTGCTGCGTTTATGCCCCTGTACACATGCTTGATTCTCTTTCGGAGACATAGCAATCCATAGGTTTTAAGATACTTACTAGTCAGGTACATTCTTAGGCGTTTAATATGGGGTGTTGAGTCCATTTCGTTGAGCAAGGAGTAGCTCTTGTCTATTCCATATTTGGCTTAAGGAACTTTATCTGTGCTCATTTCAATCTCTGGTTTTATGCAGCACCCCAACTCACCTTTACCCTTAAGCAAGAATAAGTTGGTTTTCTAAATTTGAGACCCTGTTCTGTTCTGCAATTCAGTTCCTGTGTAGCCAAGTTTCCATTCCGTGTATTACTGATATCTTATGATGTTTCTTTTTCTGTGTGACTTATTTCAGTTAGAATCATCATACATGAATCCACTCATTGTGCTGCTAAGGGCCTGATGACACAGATTTCATTGCTGAGTGATATTGCTTTGTAAGTAAATACCACAACTTCTTTATCCATTTTTCACTTTCTGCGATGTTGAACTTGTACTGTAAACGAGGTTCTTGTAAACAGAGCCGTTCCAAACTTTGGGGTGGCTGTGTCTTTTTCATTTTAATTTCCCTAAGCTATAGGACCATAAGTGGAAGTGCCCTAGGTTCTGTTGCTTTGTTTTTTAGATGTTTCAGGAAACACCATACACTTCTCCCAAGTGTCTTTTGGCAATTTACATCCCGCCCATCAGCATAACAAGGCTCCCAGTTCTCCATGGCCTGTCCTGCCTTTCTGGATTTTACACTTTTTTCAGATGGCCCTTTTGACCGGGGGGAAGTGAGACTTCATTGTAGTGCAGATTTCCTTTGCAAGCTTGCTTGGTTGGCCAAAAAGGGCGTATGCTTTTTTTCCTGAATATATTCAGGAAAAAAAGCATACGCCCTTTTTGGCCAAGTGCATCATTGTGGACGTTCTGCCTCTTTTCCTATGCTTTCAATGCAATTCCAGTCTACCTCCTGAAATCGGTTTTCTGCAATTCTGCCCCGCTTTCAAGTCCTCTTGGCAGCCTCACTTCAGTCTATTTTTGGACGATAGCTGTCATTTATAACTCTGCAGGTTTGTGAATTACAGTGCCCCTGAGCTCCTTTCTTCAACTCGCTTTCTTGTGAGCTGGCCGCAACACCGCAGGATGTCTTCAGGCCCTAATCTGGTTCTGGCACGGCACGCTGAGCCTTTGGTTAATTCCTCTTCCTGGTGGGAAATGAGAGTTAAATTTGCCCATCCAGATACCTCCAGCTAGTCTCTCATTGGTTCTCGCTATTCCTGTTCATCTTCCACAGAAATTGCAAACTGGGCCAAACAGGAGGTTAAAGGGACTGACTCTCCAAGTGGGGAGAGTGTTAGTAAAGCGTCTGGAATGTTGCAACCGAGTACCAGGGTACGAAAACTGAGACATATTTGAACACGTCTCCCGATCACATGGTTGATCATACTCTAGGTTCCACATGCATCTTTTAGCTGAAGGAAGAATACCTTAAACCTGGGTAGTTGAAACCCGTGGAATGGGTACCATGCAATATGACTTCAAAGGGTCTTCATTTGCTCACCGAACCTTTTCAATCCTATCACTGCTGCGTTTATGCCCCTGTACACATGCTTGATTCTCTTTTGGAGGCATAGCAATCCATAGGTTTTAAGATACTTACTAATCAGGTATATTCTTAGGCGTTTAATATGCGGTGTTGAGTCCATTTCGTTGAGCAAGGAGTAGCTCTTGTCTATTCCATATTTGGCTTAAGGAACTTTATCTGTGCTCATTTCAATCTCTGGTTTTATGCAGCACCCCAACTCACCTTTCCCCTTAAGCAAGCATAAGTTGGTTTTCTAAATTTGAGACCCTGTTCTGTTCTGTAATTCAGTTCCTGTGTAGCCAAGTTTACATTCCGTGTATTAGTGATATCTTATGATGTTTCTTTTTCTGTGTGACTTATTTCAGTTAGAATCATCGTACCTGAATCCACTCATTATGCTGCTACGGGCCTGATGACATAGATTTCATTGCTGAGTGATACTGCATTGTACGTAAATACCACATGTTCTTTATCCATTTTTCACTTTCTGTGATACTGAACTTGTACGGTAAACGAGGTTCTTGTAAACAGAGGCGTCCCAAACTTTGGGGTGGCTGTGTCTTTTTGATTTTAATTTCCCTAAGCTATAGGACCATAAGTGGAAGTGCCCTAGGCTCTGTTGCTTTGTTTTTTAGATGTTTCAGGAAACACCATACACTTCTCCCGAGTGTCTGTTGGCAATTTCCATCCTGCCCATCAGCATAACAAGGCTCCCAGTTCTCCATGGCCTGTCCTGCCTTTCTGGATTTTACACTTTTTTCAGATGGC